>NC_137157.1:54724203-55924203 GCF_951394435.1 Stenella coeruleoalba
CAGGTAATGGCCATTCCTTGCTCCAGGCTTCTGGAATCATATCCCTCTGCCACAAATGAGGTAACTACATTTTATATCAATTAAAGTTCTCCATTGACTCCTATTACATCATACAATGTTTTCTTTCTATCTTCTTGATTATTTATTTTCAGCCTCACTAACCATTATTGTATTCCTCTCCCTTAAATGTTAATTAGGTGCCCAATAAGTATTTCTTCAATAAACAAATTTTAGATAAAAATATGAAAAGGTAGGGCTTCCCCTGGCGGCGCAGTGTGGTTGAGAGTCCGCCTGCCAATGCAGGGGACACGGTTTCGTGCCCCGGTCCGGGAGCCGGGAGGATCCCACATGCCGTGGAGCGGCTAGGCCCGTGAGCCATGGCTGCTGAGCCTGCGCATCCGGAGCCTGTGCTCCTCAACAGGAGAGGCCACAGCAGTGAGAGGCCCGCGTACTGCCAAAAAAACACAAAAAACAAAACAAAACAAAGAAACAAAACAAAAATATGAAAAGGTAAACAGATCATCATATCTCTCCTTTCATTCTTTACACTTGCTTCTCATGTTTTAATGCCATTAATATTGAATAGATATGCCCCAAGGGTAGCAAAAACTTATTGCACATTTGTTATGAACCATATTCTGCTATGCAATAGAGCATAAGAATAAAAGAAGTGCCTGTTGCCTTGGGCAAGTTTTGTTTTAGAATGGGACGTACATGCAAACTAATTAGCACGTATTCTAATAACTTAAATTGTTAAGCATATTCATAAATATATTTTAATAGGTTGTTATAGTCCCTGTTCTTCCTGGGTGGTCTAACTTTATGGAAAAAGAAACATGCTATTTGCATGAATGTTAGTAAAGAGCATGTGGTCAGAAAAGGTGTGGATGCTTACATGTTTAGTACTCTATTTTTCTATTTCCTTTATAAAATCATTCCTTCTTCAGGCCACAAAAATATTTTGTTGTGTCCCAGAAGATAGCCCAGTGCATCACACATAAAAGCAACCCATAAACATTTGTTGAATTAACCTGGGGAAGCAGCTGACTACATACACCTGGAAAAGAGTCACTGGAAAGTGTTGAGGATCCTTATACCTATTTGGGAGCTCAAACACCATAAAATGGTAGCAAAACACATTGCAAGTAGAAAAAGAAATGGACATGAGATCCAGTTCTATTTAGCATTATTCCTAATTCCTAGAGTACAATAGAATTCAGTTATGCCTCAGTTAATTATTATAATCACTTTATCTAATTAGAAATTTATCATTAAATTTCAAAATTTAAAGGAAAATTAGACAAGGAGAAACATGTTGTGAATAATTTTGTTTTTGCTTTTGCATTTCTACATCTTTTTCTCCCTTGAACTTATTTTGTGTCTTTTTCCTTCTCCTTCCACTTATTAAATGGGATCTAGGTGATTATTCATTCCATTTAATTGAATATCACTTGAATACACTGCTCCCTACTTTTCCAATTTCTTCATGCTTGATGAGGGGTTGCTAAGGAAATCTGCAAATGTGAACTCATTTCCTCAAATTTTGTAATTGCCTTACAGGGAGATATTAAAGGCGTGAAAATTTAATCTTAAAAGATAAATAAATATAGAGCAACTTGAGATGAGGTTCTAAGGAGATTCTAAATTCTTATTATCTATCCTTGTAATAAAACCTCTTTATTATTCCTTCAGAGTTTTTTTTTTAAACTGAATGCCTGATCTGTAGCAAGCAATGCAGTATGTGCTAACATAAGAATAAGAAAATTTAACTTGTCAAATATTTGCACATACATGTGATACATGATATATTTATTATCATCATGATTAAAAAATTACCATTTGTTTTGCTTAATTTTACATTGTAAGCATTTTTATATTGATTCTTATCCCTTCTTGTAAAGGAGGAATGAGATGTGTCACTCTGACACATTTCTTAATGCATCTCTCATCATTTACGTGTAAATTTAATGAAAAAATAAGTGGTGTTCTCAGTTCAGTTCCATTCTTGCTTTGGGAATGATTCATTCATGGAGAACAGGAGCGCTCTGTTTCTCTGAGGTTTTAGGTTGTTCAAGGACTAACCCTTTTAGAAAGTGTGCCTGGCTCTGGTGCTATCTCAAACTTGCCGTTTCAGTCTACGTAATTTGGGACTCGAAAAGTAAGCTTAGCTGCCTTTCACATTAAGCACCATCTTCAGAGATGGCGTTTATTAATAGTAAGAATGCTATATTTCCTCATGAAATAAGCTGCCACCTTTTGGGGTGAGGTGCATATATGTCATCATGTTCTATAAATATACATGACTTCCTAGTTGTTTACAGGTTTTTGTTTTTTTTTTAATATGATAGTGTTGAATTTTGTTGAAGTATTTTCACTCTGTATCAGGATGGTTTTCTAACATTTCTTTTTGGATCTACTGTAATGGGGAACTAATGTTAATACATTTGCAAATATTGAACCAATCGTAAATTCCTTAAGGAGCACACTTTATTTTGACGTGTTACCTTTTACTGGGATTTCAGAATCTGTTTCCTAATATTTTGTTAAGTTTAATGAAAATACAGTATGCACACAGAAAAACATACATATCAAACCTGTACAGATTGATGATGAATGTATAAAAACTGAACAAACACATGTACTGGCAGCCAGATGAAGAAAAATAGCATTATCCCATAATAGTCCTCATTGTGCATCCTTCACATCACTAACCTTTGCCCCATGTCAACCCAAGGGTAATCATCATCTTTCCTTGTAATAACATAAATTACTTTTGTCTTGATACTTTATATAAATGGAAACAGAGTAAGCAATATTTGTGTCTGGTTTCTTTCACCCAACATTGTGTTTGTGAAATCCATTCATGTTGTTGCCTATAGTTTTAATTAATTCCAGTCATCACTATTTGAAAGTCATTATGTAAATATTCCACAAAATATTAATTCAGTTGATTTATGGACTCTCTGATAGTTACCAGTTTGGGATGGAAATAAAGAGGGCTGCTAAAAAACAAAAAAGCGAGAGAGACGGTGCTATGAACATTCTAGTAAATAATTCAGATGAATATACATCATTTCTGTTGAATATGTACCTAGAATTTCTGTGTCATAAGTAATGTCTCTTTGGCTTGCATAAATAATGCCAAAGAGTTTTATAAAGTAGTTGTGCCAATTTATAGTTCATCACAATGTGTGAGAGTACCAATTGCTCATCAAAATCTGCAGTTTTCTTTGTTGTCATCCTGAAAAGTGTGTAGTGGTACTTCATCATTGTTGTATCTAACTTTGCCTTGGTGAATAATAAAATTGAGCGCTGTTGGGCTTCCCTGGTGGTGCAGTGGTTGAGAGTCCGCCTGCCGATGCAGGGGACACGGGTTTGTGCCCTGGTCCGGGAAGATCCCACATGCCACGGAGCGACTGGGCCCGTGAGCCATGGCCGCTGAGCCTGCGCGTCCGGAGCCTGTGCTCCGCAATGGGGGAGGCCACAACAGTGAGAGGCCTGCATACCGCGTACCACAAAAAAAAAAAAAAAAAAAATTGAGCACTGTTTCATTGTTTAGTAGCCATTTGTATACTCTTTGCTGAAGTAATTGTTCAAGTCTTTTGCAATTTTCTTCCTAGTTTTTCAGTATTTTTCTTACTGATGTGTAAGAATTTGTTATATATTCTGGGTACGTGCCATTTGTTGGACATACGTATTATAAGTAACTTCTCTAATTTTGTCTTTTCAAGGAAACTGCTTGAAAAGCAGTTTCTCCAGTTATATTTTTCCTTCTGGTTCTGTTTACTTTGGGTTTATTTTGTTCCTCTTTTCTGGCTTCTTATGGTCAAATCTTAGGTTACTAATTTGAGAGTGTTTTATTTTCTAATGAAAGAATTTAGTGCTGCTTTAGTTGCATATGACATATGTTGTTTTACATTCATTCTGTTCATTATACTTTAATTTTCTTCGAGACTTCCTCTTTAATGTGGATTATTTATATGTATGTTGTTTAATTTCTAAGCATTTGGAGATTTTCCTGTTATCTTTCTGTTATTGATTTTACAGTTTATTTCCATTATGGTGAGAAAACATATACATTCTGTATGATTTCAATTCTTTAAAATATTTTAAAAATTTTATTATGACCCAAGATATTATATAAGCAGGCTTGGTGAGTGTCCCATTGGAGCTTGAAGACAATGTGTATTCTGCTGTGGTTGTATAGAGTATTCTGTAAATATTCAGTAGATTCTGTTGGTTAATGGTGTTGTTTAGTTGAGTTGTTCTATATGCTTGCTATCCAGAGGCCAGTCTGAAACTTGAGCAGAATTCCATACTGTAGTTCACTTCTCAGACTTCTCATGTAGTTAATTATGTTTGGTTCATATGTTGTTCAGGTGTGGTTCTGCTCAGGACTTAATGCAAAAATTTGAAAATCGTTTTCTCCAGCTTGCTCCTCTCTGTCCTCTCTCCCCACTCACTAGCTGGAAGAGAAGACTTGATGTATCATTACTGAAGGGTGTGGATGGAATTCAGGTCTCCATCCACAGTCTCTGTGGTCAGGTTCCATGATGTATTCATTACAAAAAGTAAGTATAATCTTTAAAGTGTAATATAATATTTTCAATATTTTGTAATAGTATAAAAAATGAACACTAAAATTTTCACACCAAGTTAGCTAGTTATCTTATGGGAAATTAAATTAAAAGCATTGTTGATTTTAAGGTATTACTCACTTATTATAAAAAAGGAAAATGTTTCAAATAAAAAGTTACTACTAGAAACTGTTGAAAAGATACTTTTGTTACCTGGAGAAGACTTAACATCAGATGTCCGGAAATGTTTCCATTTTAAATTTATTGGCAAAATGTATACATAATTAGAAAAATTTTGAATATTCACACACTTCAAGAATCAACAACTCTTCCAAGCAGAAAGCTTTAGTGGAATTTGAATTGAATTTTTAAGATAACAATTACAATAGCTTAATGTAGTCTTGAAATATTTTATGATCTAATTTGTTTCCTACTAATAATCTTTGGGTGAATAAATGAATTAAGAGCAGATTTTTTTTTTAAGTAAACTATATATAGGATCAGATAGGGGGAAAACACATTGAAATAGACTTCAATATTCCTAAATCCTAAAAGTATAGAATCTTTGCGTTTAAGGATATGTGTTTCATCTAAATTTACGTGTCTCTGGTAAACTCTCATGCATTTTAAGGCACAAATTCCAAATGACAGATTTGAATCCTTTAGAAACATCTAGACAATTCATGTAAGACTCTATTATATAATATACCATTGTGTCATAGATTGCTGTAATGTATTGTTAAGTATTTACTTTCTCATCCAATTCCCCACTAAAGCATAAAATTCTCCAGGGCAAGCACCTTGCCTTATTCATCTTTAAATTCCTAATACCTAACAAAGTGTCTGGAAAAATAACTATGGAAGAATGAGTAAACATGTGAATATATACATGCATGCTGTCCCAAATGACAGTATTTCCTTCTTTTTAAGGCTAAATAATATTTGATTGTACGTAGATACCACATATACTTTATCCTTTCATCTATTAATAGACATTTGGGTTGTTTCTGCACCGTCTATTGTGAATAATGCTGTAGTGAACATGAGAGTGGAAAAGTCTTTGAGGTCCTGTTTTCATTTCCTCTGGATTTATAGATAGAAGTAGATTTTCTGGATCATTTGGTATTTCTAATTCTAATTTTCTGAGGAATCTCCATGCTGTATTTATTTGTTTGTTTATTTATTGAGAATCTTCAGGTCTGGCACTTTATTTTATTTTAACATCTTTATTGGAATATAATTGCTTTACAGTGTTGTGTTAGTTTCTGCTGTATAACAAAGTGAATCAGCTATAGGTATACCTGTATCCCCATATCCCCTCCGTCTTGTGTCTCCCTCCCACCCTCCCTATCCCAGCCCTCTACGTGGTCACAAAGCACCAAGCTGATCTCCCTGTGCTATGCGGCTGCTTCCCACTAGCTATTGATTTTACATTTGGTAGTGTATATATGTCAGTGCCACTCTCTCACTTCGTCCCAGGTTACCCTTCCCTCTCCCTGTGTCCTCAAGTCTATTCTCTACATCTGCGTCTTTATTCCTGTCCGGCCCCTAGGTTCATCAGAAGCATTTTTAAAAAATATTTAATAATTATTATTTATGGTTATAGGAAACAAATTTTAAACAAATTTGCATACATGTTTTGTTGCTGTGATATATAATAGGCTGATCAATGAAAGACTGTCAAGTATAAAAATATCAATGTATTACATCACAATAAAATTCTGTGGGGGAAATGAAATGGAAATATAATTTCAAGGATTAAAAGGAAAGATGTAAAATGTCTGATTGTGAAAGAGCTTGTCTTACACTTTTTAAATGGATGATGGTGGCTGTCTCTTCATAATGATATTTTTTTCCAACATCTTCATTGGCGTATAATTGCTCTACAATGATGCATTAGCTTCTGCTGTATAACAAAGTGAATCAGCCATATGTATACACGTATCCCCATATGCCCTCCCTCTTGTGTCTCCCTCCCACCTTCCCTATCCCACCCCTCTAGGTGGTCACAGAGCACCGAGTTGATCTCCCTGTACTATGCAGCTGCTTCCCACCAGTCATCCATTCTACATTTGGTAGTGTATATATGTCCATGCCACTCTCTCACTTCGTCCCAGCTTACCCTTCCCCCTCCCCTTGTCTTCCAGACCATTCTCTATGTCTACGTCTACATCGACATCTTTATTCCTGTCCTGCCTCTAGGTTTTTCAAAACCTCTTTTTTTTTTTTTTTGGATACCACATATATGTGTTAGCATATGGTATTTGTTTTTCTCTTTCTGACTTACTTCCCTCTGTGTGACAGACCCTAGGTCCATTCACCTCACTACAAATAGTTCAATTTCATTTCTGTTTATGGCTGAGTAATATTCCATTGTATATATGTGCCACATCTTCTTTATCCATTCTTCTGTCAGCAGACACTTAGGTTGCTTCCATGTTCTGGTTATTGTAAATAGTGCTGCAATGAACATTGTGGAACATGACTCGTTTTGAATTATGGTTGTCTCAGGGTATATGCCCAGTAGTGCGATTGCTAGGTCATATGGTAGTTCTATTTTTAGTTTTTTAAGGAGCCTCCATACGGTTCTCCATAGTGGCTGTATCAATTGACATTCCCACCAACAGTGCAAGAGGGTTCCCTTTTCTCCACACCCTCTCCAGCATTTATTGTTTGTAGATTTTTTGATGATGGCCATACTGACTGGTGTGACGTGATACCTCACTGTAGTTTTGATTTGCATTTCTCTAATGATTAGTGATGTTGAGCATACTTTCATATGTTTGTTGGCAATCTGTATATCTTCTTTGGAGAAATGTCTATTTAGGTCTTCCAACCATTTTTGGATTGGGTTATTTGTTTTTTTGATATTGAGCTTCATGAGCTGTTTGTATATTTTGGGGGTTAATCCTTTGTCAGTTGCTTTGTTTGCATGTATTTTCTCCCATTCTGAGGGTTGTCTTTTTGTTGTTTTTATGGTTTCCTTTGCTGTGCAAAAGCTCTTAAGTTTCATTAGATTGAATTTTTTTATTTTTGTTTTTATTTCCATTTCTCTAAGAGGTGGATCAAAAGGGATCTTGCTGTGATTTATGTCATAGAGTGTTCTGCCTATGTTTTCCTCTAAGAGTTTGATAGTGTCTGGCCTTACATTTAGGTCTTTAATCCATTTTGAGTTTATTTTTGTGTATGGTGTTAGGAATTGTTGTAATTTTATTCTTTTACACGTAGGTGTCCAGTTTTCCCAGCACCACTTATTGAAGAGGCTGTCTTTTCTCCATTGTATATTCTTGCCTCCTTTATCAAAGAAAAGGTGACTATGTGCCTGGGTTTATCTCTGTACTTTCTATTCTGTTCCATTGATCTATATTTCTGTTTTTGTGCCAGTGCCATACTGTCTTGATTACTGTAGCTTTGTAGTATAGTCTGAAGTCAGGGAGCCTGGTTGCTCCAGTTTCGTTTTTCTTCCTCAAGATTGCTTTGGCTATTCGGGGTCTTTTGTGTTTCCATACAGTTTGTTAAATTTTTTGTTCTAATTCTGTGAAAATGCCATTGGTAGCTTGATAGGGATTGCATTGTATCTGTAGATTGCATTGAGTAGTAGTGTCATTTTCACAATGTTGATTCTTCCAATCCGAGAACATGGTATATCTCTCCATCTATTTGTATCATCTTTAATTCCTTTCATCACTGTCTTATAGTTTTCTGCATACAGGTCTTTCATCTTCTTAGGTAGGTGTATTCCTAGGTATTTTATTTTTTTTGTTGCAGTGGTAAATGGGAGTGTTTGCTTAATTTCTCTTTCAGATTTTTCATCATTAGTGTATAGGAATGCAAGAGATTTCCGTGCATTAATTTTTTATCCTGCTACTTTATCAGATTCATTGTTTAGCTCTAGTAGTTTTCTGGTAGCATCTTTAGGATTCTCTATGTATCATGTCATTCTCTATGTATCATGTCATCTGCAAACAGTGACAGCTTTACTTCTTTTCCGATTTGGATTCCTTTTATTTCTTTTTCTTCTCTGATTGCCAAGGCTAAAACTTCCAAAATTATGTTGAATAATAGTGGTGTGATCGGGAAACCTTGTCTTTTACCTGATCTTAGAGGAAATGGTTTCAGTTTTTCACCATTGAGAATGATGTTGGCTGTCGGTTTGTCATATATGGCCTTTATTATGTTGAGGTAAGTTCCCTATGTGCCCACTTTTCTGGAGAGTTTTTTATCATAAATGGGTCTTGAATTTTGTCAAAAGCTTTTTCTGCGTCTATTGAAATTATCCTATGGTTTTTCTCCTTCAGTTTGTTATAGTGTATCACATTGATTGATATGCATATGTTGAAGAATCCTTGCATTCCTGGGAAAAACCCCACTTGATCATGGTGTATTATGCTGTCTTTAATATCAGCTGCACCATTTTACATTCCCCCCAGTACTGTACAAGGGTTTCAATTTCTCCACATCCTGGCCAACATTTGTTATCTTTTGATCTTTTTGATAATAGCCATCCTAAAAGATGTAAGGTGATAGCTCATTGTAGTTTTGATCATTCTTTGCCTGATGATTTGTGTTGTTTTGCACCTTTTTATTAAACTTCCCAGCTAAGACAGGGCCTGGACCAGGTGGCTTCACTGGTGAGTTCTACCAGACATCTAACAGAAAATTAATACCAGTATTCTCCCTCAAAAAATTGGGGAGGAGGGATGGTTCAACATGTGATACACCATATTAACAGTTGGAGAACTGTCATGTGATCATTTCAATAGATGCATAAAAAGCACTTGACAGAATTCAACAGAATTTTGTAATAAAAATGCTCAATGAATTGGGTACAAAAGGAAAATACCTCAATATAATAAAGGCTATCTACGACAAGTCCAAAGGTAACATCATACTCAAGTCTGAAAAACTAAAATCTTCTGCACAGGAAAGGGAACAATCAATAGGATATAAACACAACCTGTGGAACGAGAGAAACTATTTGCAAACCACATATCTGATAAGGAGTTATTATTCAAAATATATAAGAAATTTATACATCTCAATAACAAGAAGACAAATAACCTGATTTAAAAATGGACAAAGGAATGAATAGATATTTATCCAAAGTTTACATTGACTTATGAATTGTCTAAGAACTTGCTTGGAGTAATAGGCTAACAGCAGTCATATTGCAAGAAGGGACTTGAAAAGTACATATGCTTTGGAGCTTGCCTTCTTCCTGCTCCTGTGAATATTGCAAGTGCCCTCATATGAATAAGCCCAGACAAACTTGTTGAATATATGTGGCCCAATCAACTCTGTCAACTCAGATGAAAGGCCAGTAGCAACTAACAGCACTATCCAATAGACATGTGATTGAGACCATGCTAAATCAGCCCCCAGCTAACCCACTAGCTGGGACCTGATGTATTCACACACACACATATATAAAACTTAGCATGCAGTTATGCTATGTAACACATATATGGCCTATATAACCATTATAAATATAGTACTTAACATAATGCCTGTAAACTAGTAACTAACTGCTCAAGCCATTTTAGTCATTGCTACTGCTACTTCTACTTTTAAATCTCAGTATAACAATTTCCATGTTTTTTTTAAAAGAAACTTAATGAAATTGGAAAGAATTTGCTGAGAATAATATGGTTTCCATCTTTAATTTTAAGTAGATATTATAAGTACTATATTATGTGTATTATAACATCTATAGATATCTTTATGCATATGTTTTATATGTGTTGAATATTTGAATATTTATATACATAACTATTTAAACAGACATTTTTATATGTTCCCCCATATGTCACACAAACAATAACTCTTTTTTTTTAATTGAGGTATAATTGACATATAACATTATGTTAGTTTTAGTTGTACAACATAATGTTTTGATAATTGTACATTTTGCAAAACGATCACCACAGTAAGTCTAGTTAACATTTGTCACCATACGTAGTTAGAAAAAAATTTGTGTGTGTGATGAGAACTTTTAAGATCTACTTTCTCAAGAACTCTTAACCTATGTAGCTAAGAAAATATTTTCAGTGCTGCTTGGATCTTCTTCTATATACTCAGTATTGTTCTAATTAAAAGAAATGCTCCTTCTCAAATTATTTTGTTGTAATCTCCAGTAATTAGCCTCCTCCTAACCCCAGCAATATTAACGTACTTAATACAGAAGGTCACTATTTTAAATCTCCATTTCTTACTGAAGTCTAAAATGCTCATTATCAGCAGTATAATCTGAATTGCATGGTAGCACCTTGTCTTAATTTGACAGGCAGAGAATGGCTTTCTTTAATTAGCACTAAATTAATTAGAGGTCAAAAGAAAAAAATTAATTGAATTATATCTTTGCCAGTAATAAATTTGTCGTGGTAGCTTGGGATACATACGAGCTCTCCATTCCAAGGCAAGGTCAATGTAATTTTTACAGAAGTTAAAATTTAGTTGAATTCTAAGGGGATTTTTCATTCCACAAAGAGTAGAGTCAGTATTTTTCAGGCAAAAAAGTCCTGGCACAAAGGCTGGGATCAAATAGAAAATGATCCAAATTGACCTATTGGTGATTTTCATTTGTTAATATATTTATTATGTTTTAGTAAACACATTTTTAAAAATAAATATACGTTCAGCACTCTGTATATAGCTACAGTCCATCCAGACATATTGGCAAAGTTGTCCTGAAGAGAATCTGATCACTGATCATGGATATGGTGTATTTGGGGGTAAAATGACTAAATATTCTTATAAATACTCCTGCCTCTTTTTGGAAGAGGTTGGATTGAGAGTTTGATGTATCTTGAGCGAGGAAGGTCAGCTGTACTACCTGGAGCTCTATTCACTGAAGCAGCTTGGAGCAGATACAGGTGAAAGAAGTTACAAGCTTCTGGGGCACCACAAAGCATGTCACTTAATTTGTCCTATTTAGAATTTAATTATAGATTCACTGCTGTATTTATTTTGAGAGGAAAAGAAAATCTCAGTATTTCCAAAGTATTTTGAAATCTTCAGTATTAAGTTACAGTGTTTAAACGTTATTACTGAAAGTCGCCTCTACAAACTTTGAAAAAGTATTAAAGTGAGTTTGGGTTGATTATACTTTGACAGCTAGAACCAAGAGATATTTCTCAGCTTCTTGAACCATTTTAATATTGCTGAGCCCATGCTGTCCATGGTGAATTATTAGAAGTCATACCATGCTCAGTTTCGAAGAAAAATGTTCATTTCACCCAACCTCAGTACCATTGCTTTGTTTGGTTTTCATAGCATCTAACAGATTTTGTTATCTGGAAATTTATATTGCTGTAAAAATGGCAGAAAAGTACTTAGAAAAGAGTATATGAGGCGGTCTAAAGCTACTCTGAATGATGCAAAGCTCAATCAAAGGAGGACACCCGAGGCCATTCATTTACAACTACCTTAGTTTCAACTATTTAAAACTTGCATCCACAGATCCTCCAACAGTGGTACATCTTATACACACACAAAAAACCATGATTAGTTTCTTCTTATAACATTTATAGGAGTGGTTAATATAATTGAAATATATATATTGAAATATATATGATATATAATAATGAAATATTATATATATATATGTAGTTGGAAAGAGAAATGACTGAATTTACCAAAAAAATCACCCTATATTTCAGTAAAGATGCACACTAATTACATACAGCTCCACTATTAGGATAATATTAGGGATACTTTTCAAATAGGCACAATTGATTCTTTCCTTCAACTAAATGGTCTCTATACGTATAGCTGTTTCACACTATGTACTGTGCAAAACACAGAAGACACTGTAGTGAATGGGACATGAGCCTGATCCTTGCATTGCTTATGGTTCAGTACAAAGATGAAAGGAAGCTATATCATATGCCAGATTTGACCAGTGATGTCTAGCGTGACAGTAATATCCCATTCCTGGTCTAGTAACTTTTAATAAAAAAGAAAAGAAAGAGGAGGGAGAGGAGGAGGAGAAAAAGGAATGGAGGAAGAATAAAAGAAGGATGGTGCATTTGAATTGTAGGTAAACAAATCACTGATAATTTGATGACCCTTAGCTTCTCTATATCTGTAAGGTGAAGAAAAATCATACTGGCCCCCATCTACCTCACTTGATTATAGAAATTTAGTAAAATATATGAAATGTTTAAACTCAAAATTTCGCTACTTCATTTAGGTAGTATTATGATATTTTACAAGTGAACAGAGATGCATGTTGGCTGGCTAGAATGCATTAATTACTATGTCTGATCGAAATTTATTATTTCTTTTTATAGTGAGTGATAGTTTGTGCTTCCCCTAGTTTAGACATTCACAAAAGACCAGTTTCTATATTCTGTAGCCCCTAGGGGGAAAAAAGGTACATGGAAACAAAATGAGGCACAAAAAAATTTTAAATGATCTCTTTCTTCTTTATTTTTCCAATTAGAAAAGTAAAGCTGAACATATTATGCAGTGCCATGGTTTGAATATATGAGACCATTTAGATGCTTGAAACATTTATTAAACACACTTATTCTTTCATTTATTAAATAAATATTTCTTGTAAATCTAATGTGTTAGTAGGTAAGTAAAATTCAAAATAAATTTAAGAAAATTTCTTTATATCTGGGAGTTTGCACACCAACCCAGCTTTTTATGTCAGTCAAACAAGGCCAAACTGTGGCATATTGGTATTGGATTATGATCACAGTTTTACTCGCAGACAAAAGGCATTTGAAATATCATAGCATGACAGTGTATTGGAAACAGTCTCTGGCAGGTTATTCCATCTCTGTAAGACTCAGACTCTTCCACATGGAGGATAAATGGAAATGTCAAAGGAGAATGATAATACTATATATCTTAAGGAGTTGTCAAATTAAATGAGGTAATAGATGTAAAGTGCTTTACACAGTATTTGACATACACTAAGTATTTGATAAACGATAGTTATTATTTTTATATTATGTCAAGCACATATTTAATCATTTGTTCTACTTTATAAAAGGAGCACTCTTCTAAAATGAAGAATAATAAAGACAGGAAAATTTCAGGGTAATATGAAATGTTAGAAATACTTCATATAGTTTCATTTTTATGTTTCAGTCAGCTGTGAAAACTTGGAAAATTAACACTATTTTGCTTCCTCTTCTAATAAATAGCATCATAAAATTGTAGAAAGAAAAAGGTTGTAGAAAAAGATCAATGACATAATGTAGGCAACCAGAAATCCCTTCCCCCAAAAAAACAGGCCTTTGTTTGGAAAAATGTTTAAATAAATACTTTGAAGTAGCAGATGAGATGCTGAGAATAGGAATCTGAAACTTTTTCTTCTTTCCCGAGTTGTCTTTGTGAGAAAATGAGAACTCTATTCCTGAGAAACATTTGTATTTCCTTCTGAGAGAAGAGAAGAAAAAAGGGGAAAAATGGAGGACATGGAACTGATGGACAGAAGGAAGGAACCAGATGTAAATATAGTAAAATGCTACTGCTTATTTTTGGTTGCTGTTAATAAGACTTTCAGTTTCCTCAACTCCTCCCATTTTAGTGCTGATGACTCTGCACAATTTTGTTGCCCTTTACTTATTTTTAAACTCTAAATATACCATGCTTCCATGTTGTGATGTCCTATGATGGAAAACAGAAATCTAAAAGTTTTGAAATACATGGCTTGATTAATATATTCAATCAAGTCTAGTTTAATGACACAGTAGTAGCCTTTTCAGAACATTAAATCAATTCTTGTTTTGCCTAATAGTGCCAGAAATGTCTGTTTAGATCTTCCGCCCATTTTTTGATTGGGTTGATTTTTTTCTTGATATTGAGCTGCATGAGCTGTTTGCATATTTTGGAGATTAATCCCTTGCTGGTTGTATCATTTGCAAATATTTTCACCCATTCTGAGGGTTGTCTTTTTATTTTGTTTATGGTTTCCTTTACTGTGCAAAAGCTTTTTAAGTTTCATTAGATCCCATTTGTTTATTTTTGTTTTTATTTTCATTACTCTAGGAGGTGGATTGAAAAAGATCTTGCTGTGATTTATGTCAAAGAGTTTTCTGCCTATGTTTTCCTCTAAGAGGTTTATAGTGTCTGGCCTTACATTTAGGTCTTTAATCCATTTTGAGTTTATTTTTGTGTATAGTGTTAGGGAATGTTCTAATTTCATTCTTTTACATGTAGCTTTCCAGTTTTCCCAGCATCACTTATTGCAGCAACTGTCTTTTCTCCATCGTATATTCTTGCCTCCTCTGTCATTGATTAATTGATCATAGGTGCATGGGTTTATTTCTGTGCTTATCCTGGGTGTATCCTGTTCCATTGATCTATATTTGTTTTTGTGCCAGTACCATACTGTTTTGATTACCGTAGCTTTGTAATATAGTCCGAAGCCAGGGAGCCTGATTTCTTCAACTCTGTTTTTTTGGTCTGTTTGTTTTCTGTTTTTGTTATTTTTCTCAAGACTGCTTTGGCTATTAGAGTCCTTTTTGTTTCCATACAAATTAAAAAATTTTTTGTTCTAGTTCTGTGAAAAATGTCATTAGTAACTTCATAGGGATTGCATTGAATCTGTAGCTTGTCATGGGTAGGGCAGTCATTTTGACAATATTGATTCTTCTAATCCAAGAACAATTCACTCCTGAGTTTAAAATAATGTGAACCTTTCAAGCTCCACATAGTAAAATCACTTAGTAAACATGTCATCATACCAGTGTAAACCTGTTATAGTGCCTTTGTTGCCCACATTATCATTTGCCACTGAAACGGACCATGACTTTCTCCTTGAGGAAATGGTTGATTTCATGTTTGGGGCAGGAAGGATACAGGTAATGCTGGCATATCTCATTTTAACAGAAAGCAAGGAATTTTAATGTGGTTGTGTCAAGAAAGCGAGGAGCCAGGTTAAAAGGTCTCATAGTAGTCAGGTTGTAATCATTATCAAAATAAGAATAATGATCACAACAAATGGAGATATATTGAATCAATAACCTGATATGAGTCCATAATCACACCGCAAATATAAAAGATACCTCCAATTTTTAGTGCTGATATTTTTAATTTAAATAAATCTTTAGATTTAACTTTTGGTTTAGTATGTGTTGGGTCTTCACTTCATTGTTATCTAGTAATGCAGTTATAAGGGAAGACAACCGTAGTTTTTACACCTTGTATCTATTTGATAGGGAGCATATTAAGCACATACCAAAAAAGTCATTGTTTTATGAGTTTGATGACGTCCCCAATTTCTCCTCTCCCCTTCCAAAGAGCTCCAAGAGGACCTTCTATTGAAGTTTCACTAGAGGCTTATTCTGATGGTAAGATTTAAGTATTTATTTTCCATTTGGAGTCTAGTGGAACAGATTGTCCAAAAAGCAGCTCTAGGCAAGACCTCTTCAGAATCCCACCTAGGGTGTTATTGGGTTAGATGTGCACAGTTGGATACAGGTATCTTTAGGCCTTATTCATAGGCAAATGACAGTGCTGTACAATGTGTTTAGTCAGTGCATAAGTGTTAATCTTCTCCAGTTTCATCAATGAAAAATAAATTTTAATATCCACAGTCATTCTTTACAAAGCCTCTGGTGATAACCAGTGATCCAAATACTTATGCTGCCCATCAAAAAGGTTTCCCCAAAAAGAACATAATATTTATAAATGACCAAATTGCCTTAGCTTTGTTTATAATAGCAACCTAGACAATTCAGTGAGCCTGCACTCAATGTTGTTAGATTTTAAGAAAACTAGATTTAATTCCTAGTCTTACCTCCAAGTGTCCTTGCCATGCTGCATGAGATTCCCCAGGCCACTGGTACCTGGAAGGCAAGCTTCTGTTTTAGGTAGTCCACGCTCCCATTCGTGGTCTTGGTGTTGGACTTCCCATAGAACTCAGAATCTCC
This sequence comes from Stenella coeruleoalba, assembly GCF_951394435.1. NCBI lineage: Eukaryota > Metazoa > Chordata > Mammalia > Artiodactyla > Delphinidae > Stenella > Stenella coeruleoalba. The sequence goes on from NC_137157.1 coordinate 54,740,672, forward strand.
TCAGGACTCTAGCGTCATGATCTCCTATGACTTAGTTCAGAAAGCCATGAGGAAGCAGCCTGGTAGCTAGGTGGGCAAAGCCACCACCAGCCCTGTCCTGTGTGGCCACTACCATGCACCAGGTTTCCAGAGGCAATAGGCTGGTCAGAGCCCTTCCCTGCCCTTCCCAGCCCTCCCACCTCAACCCTTAGATCAGGGAGGCTGCAGCAAGTAGAAGCAGTTGGGTTCTTTTATATCAAGACATCAGAACACCAAACGGGAAGTTGAGGGAACCCCACTCTTTACTATTTAAGCCACAAGCAAGCCTTATTGACACCCCCTAACTGTGTGCCTTGCACCGAGTGGAAAATAAACTCCAAGTGGCCAGGAAAATAGAAAAACCCAAAAAACAGGCCCATTCTTCTGGGCAAATGATACAATAAAATCTCTTATTGGTTATTACAAATAGGTCCTAAGTTATGTTATTTCCTGGCAAACATGAAATTCCAGTTATCTATTCATTGCATTGTAATATGGCCCCACCACAGTTGGTAGCTTGAAACAGTCATTTTAGTGTCTCTCGTGGTTTCTGTGAGTAGAGATATAGGAAGAGTTTGGTCGGGTAGTTCTAGTTTGGGTTTCTTTTATCGTTGTGGGCAAATATCAGCTACAGCTGGGACAGCTAAGAGCGGAAGTACTTAGGCTGGCTGGACATCTTTCTGTCTCTTTCTCTCCTGCTCTTCCTCTCACTCACTTTTCATGTAGTATCAGGGTTTCTTCATAAGTTCTCTTAGTTGGGCGAGTTTGGGGCTTCCTCACAACATGAGAGCCTCAAAGCAGGAAGCCTCTTTACAGTTTCAATAAAATATCTGACATTATTTTAATTCTGAGCAGCATACAGTAATACTTTGGCAAGTATTCTTTCGTCTAAATATACAAATCTGTAGGAGCTTCAGTTTAAAAATCTTGAATTAGAGTTATGTATGTTTGTCTGCTACTCTAAGACACAAACCCTCAGCTCACCTCCACCTTTTCTGTTTGTATAACCTTCAAAAATTTATCTAACTTCATTAGGCCTAAATTTCCTCACTTGTAAATTACAAATAAAAATAGTATCTCACAGAGTTATTGTGAATGTAATGCATGTCAGTCTTAACAATAACATCAAGTAACAGATGTTTGAATGTACAGGTGAGGAATCCAAGGTACATGGTAATGGGTCATTATATATGAATATAATAAACAAGGCTCAGAAAGATTAAATAATTTGACCCAGATCATATAGAGAGCAACTGAAAGAGCCAGTCATTGACGGTTATTTTATTTGTTTGCCTGTTTGTTCACTTTAAAGCTTAGGTTCTTAGACTTTGGAAAAACTGTTTGTAAATTGGTGCCTTAATAATAGAGCTGAGGGAATTGGGGAGCGATTGTTAAAAGAGTACAGACTTGCAACTGAAGATGAATTAGTTATGGAGAGCTAACGCACAGCATAGAGATTATAGTCAAAAACGCTGTATTATATATATATATAGAAAATATACAAAATTTAGTGTTTGCTAAAACAGTAGATTAAATGTTCTCACCACAAAAAAGAAATGAGAATTATGTAAAATGTTGGCAGCGTTAGCTAAAGCTGTGGTGGTCATCATACTGCAATATATAAAGGTATCTAATCAGCACGTTGTGAACCTTAAACGTACACGGTTATATGTCAGTTGTATCTCACTAAAAAATAATGGGGCTGGGAATGGGAAATAAACCATAAATGGAGGATTTTAGGAATACATCACAGCACTTTTGAAAAATGAGCCATCAGTATGGTACATAATTATTTATAAATACCCTTTTGGTCAAGCCAAATAATGAAAAAATCTGACCATGTCTTTGGGTTTCATCATCTCTACGTTATTTAGGCAGCACTATCTAGATCAAATCCACATAGAAGTGAGTCCCAGTAATGATAACAACAATAATAATAGCTAACAATCATTGAATATATTCCGTGTTACTTTTTTTCAGGCATTATTTGAATAGTATTGCATATTTTAACTCACTTAAGTTTTACCATAACTCTATGAGGTAAGTTACAATAATTATTCAAATTTTATAGGTGAGGGAACTGAAACCCAGATCTGTTAAATAATGTACAAATATCACAAAGTTAATTAGCAAGGAATGTGTTGCAAGTCTAAACTGTTCAGCTCTGGTTCCTGCTCTGAACCATTACATAACAAATTATGCCCAGATACAACAGAAACATCTTCAAGCATGAACAAAGAATAAGACCCTTCTTTAGTCTTCCATTCTATACTTGGAGGCACAAGTTAATGAAAGAATCACTCCTTATAAATTTGAAGATAACTAACATGGTTCCTTGCACCTGACTGTACCTGAACTGCTTTACAATGTGCTTCATCAGTGTGCATTGTAGAACTCTTGCCTGATCACTACCTGGGGAGCAGTCTTACTGATTCAATGCACATGCCTTCTTTATCTGAAATCTCCCACAGTTTCTGTGTAGGCTCAAGTTAAATAAATCTTAGGTCTCTCTGATGAATGACCACGGTTCCAACCATGGTTAGATCATGGTTCTAAAAATGACTATTTTTCTAAAAGTGAGCTTAAAATATGAGTCCAGACAAGTTTGTAAATTTAAGATTCATAATATCATGGTATCAGTATTTCTGTGTGATGGTATAACTGCCTGCTTGATTGCATAAATACTCAAGGGTGCATCTAACAGGTTTCCAAGTTAATTATATCCACAGAATACCCAGGGTGGGGATGGAAATCCATACGCTTCCACCCTTAGTGTCTAGCTACCCTGTAATTGTCCAAGGACATTAAAATGTTTGTTACAATGGTGAGTAGTACGTACACACATGCCTACATAATAATAAATTATTTCAGCAGCTCAGAGTGGCCCAAAATAATCATATTAGGACAGATTAATAGGTTAAAGAGTGAGAGTACAAGAATTTCCCCAAGAGTAACATAGAATAAAAAAATCATTTGTAATGAAAATTGAGTTTAAATATGAATTTAGTTCCCTAGAACAGCGTAACTGAAATATTCCTATATGATCTAATTTTAGCCATTCTTCCCACATTACTTAAAATCCCTGCGGAGAGTTAGTAATTTAAATCCAAAATGTCAATGATTAGACAAAATTTATGTAGTGATTTTTTTCTTTTTTTCTCTTAGAGACCAAAGCCACCCACCCCCATTTGTTTTTTTTTCCCCCCTGCAAAGAATATTTGCTTTGAGAAACAATGAAACACTGGATTTTTGAAGCTGTAAGTTTTCTATAATTTATTTATCTTGAATATGAAAAGTTAAAGGAGTTGAGAATTTTTAAATTGACTTTAAGAATTTGAGGAATAATGATAATACTAGTGAGAATTATATGGACAATACTAAAAGAAGATTTTACAGTTTCTATGAAGTCTAGATAAGAATATACCTTACATGACAGCTGAACTACCTGAAAGTTAATACAGTTTGATTGTTGCTAAATATTGGAATGGAGGTCTCAAACAGTTTGCAGAATTTTTCCTTTTCACAGGATGTAAAAAAAACAAAAAAAAGATCCAATTAGCACTTAATTCAAAGTTTCCCTTGATCCTCCTTTTTTTGGGGCTCGTAGTCATATTGCCAGTATAACTTTGACTGATTGACTCTTAATTCATCCACCACTACTCTTTTTTTGGCTGTGAGTGGTATTCTTAAGTCAAACAATGTGTTCTTAAACTTTTAAAGCACAGATTTGCAATAATTAACCTCTAATTGAGTACACAAGAGAAAATAATTCTGCTTTACTGTCAACTTGTTGGGTATACCATCATGATAATGTGCTCTGACAAGAATCGTATCCAGTAAATGCTAAAAACAAAGCTGTATTATCGTGCCCTCCTTGTAATAATTTAACCTTACCCAAACAGAGGGGTCAAGCCTTTATGCTTGGCTCCTGGGAGGTAATCTCTAACCGCTGAAAAAATTGTCCTTGTCTGTCTGGGAGCCTTGAGTCGACCAGATGTAACAACGTGAATTAGGATGTATTGGAGGTGTTAGGTCACATGGTATTGGCTCAGCTTACAAAGGGGTTAGAGACTGAAGTGAGCCACATGGCCAGCCAACCAGGTTTATATGATCAAGCCGCAATGAAGACTCTGGACAGCAAGGCTCAGGAGAACTTCCCTGCTTACAAATCCTCCATGCACGTTGTTACAAATCAGTGTTGGGAACGTAATGCTGTTTATGACTCCATGGTAGGAGAACAACAGGAAGCTCCACAATTGAAACTTTCCTAGAATCTGCCTCATACATCCCTTCTCTTGGCTGATTTTAATCTGTTTCCTTTCCTTTCAATAAACTGTAACTGCAAATAGAGCAGCTTTCAATGAGTTCTGTGAGTCCTTCTAGCAAATTATTGAACTTCAGGTTTTGGGAGACCCTTGACCTTACAACTGGTGTCAGAAATGAGGGTAATCTTGTGGACTATTCTTTCTCAAACTCTGCAGCCTCCTACTCACAAAGGGTCAGAAATACTAACAACAAATGTTTCTTATTATGCTGATGCAATTTTACAGTGAAATCCCTTTTACCAGGTGACCATGAAAATTCTCTTTGAAGAGACATGTGTAGTCAAGGAATGAAAGAAATGGCCTTTCTTTCTCTTATTGATTCCATTATCTGAAACCACACAGAGATTATTTTTTAAATGCTGTGATCAATAGAGTTTAAACAAACACACAGTAACTTCCTAATATAGTTCTAAAATGAGACTCTAATGAAAACACACCTGTGGCTAATATAATCTTGCCATAAAGAATTTATAAAAATCTTACAAGAATATACAATGGAGAAAAGACAGCCTCTTCAATAAGTGGTGCTGGGAAAACTGGATATGACATATACAGATATCTATAATTATAGATAGAAATACAAGGCACAGGATACCTTTACTCCTCATCATCACCAATAGTTGCTATCTCTTGTCGTTTATCTTTTTTATGATAGTCATTCTAAGAGTTGTGAGGTGATACCTCCTGGTTTTAATTTGCATTTCCCTGATGATTAGTGATGTTGAGCACCTTTTCATATACTTGTTCACCATTTGTACGTCTTCTTTGAAAAATGTCTCTTAAGTTCCTCTGCCTGATTTTTAATCAGCTTGTCTTTTCTTGCCTTTGACTTGTATGAGTACTTTATATATTTTGGAAAGCAACCCCTTATCAGATATATGGTATGTAAATGTGTTCTGTGATTTTATAGGCTGCCTTTTCATTATGTTGATAATTTCTTTTGCTCTAAAGAAGCTTTTTCCTAATAAAAGTACAGGATCAGATAGCTTCGCTGGTGAACTCTACCAAACATTGAAGAAGAATCAATACCAAGTCTTCTCAAACTCCTTCAATAAATTGAAGAGGAGGGAACTCTTCCAAACTCATTTTATGAGGCCAGTATTACATTAATACCAAACCAAGTTAAGGACACTACAGAAAAAGAAAATCTAGGCCAATATCCACAATAAACATACATGCAAAAGTCATTAACAGAATATTAGCAAACCAAATTCAAAAGTACATTAAAAGAATCATATGCCATGATCAGGTGGAACTTATTCCAGGTGTGCAGGGATGTTTTAGCATATGCAAATAATTCAGTGATATACTACATTAATGAAATGAAAGATATAAATGATATAATCATCTCAATAGATGTAGAAAAAGCATTTGGCAAAATTCAACATCCATTCATTATAAAAACTATCAACATTTAGAGAAAAGCTAACATCTGTCCTTCTCAAAATCTTTCAAAATATAGCAGAGGGAGGAACACTCCCAAACTCATTCTACAAGGCTACCGTCACCCTGATACCAAAATCAGACAAAGATGTCACAAAGAAAGAAAACTACAGGCCAATATCACTGGTGAACATAGATGCAAAAATCCTCAACAAAATACTAGCAAATAGACTCCAACAGCACATTAAAAGGATCATACACCATGATCAAGTGGGGTTTATCCCAAGAATGCAAGGATTCTCCAATATACTTAAATCAATCAATGTGATACACCATATAAAAAACCATATGATCATCTCAGTAGGTGCAGAAAAAGCTTTTGACAAAATTCAACACCCATTTATGATAAAAACCCTCCAGAAAGTAGGCATAGGAGAACTTACCTCAACATAATAAAGGCCATATCTGACAAACCCACAGCCAACATGGTTCTCAATGGTGAAAAACTGAAACCGTTTCCACTAAGATCAGGAACAAGACAAGGCTGCCCACTCTCACTGCTGTTATTCAACATTGTTTTGGAAGTTTTAGCCACAGCAATCAGAGAAGAAAAAGAAATAAAAGGAATCCAAATCAGAAAAGAAGAAGTAAAGCTGTCACTGTTTGCAGATGACATGATACTATACATAGAGAATCCTAAAGATGCTACCAGAAAACTACTAGAGCTAATCAATGAATTAGGTAAAGTAGAAGGATACAAAATTAATGCACAATCTCTTGCATTCCTATACACTAGTGATGAAAAATCTGAAAGTGAAATTAAGGAAACACTCCCATTTACCATTGCAATGAAAAGAAAAAAATACCTAGGAATAAACCTACCTAAGGAGATGAAAGACCTGCATGCAGGTCATTGGTGGCCCATGTAGAGCTTCATAGAGGAAATAAACTCTATCTCTCACCATTGGTTTAATCCTTTCCATATAACCCTTGAGTTTTTGTAATTCACCTTCAATGTCTGTTTCCAGAGTGAGTTATATAGATTTGTACTGGTTAGCCAAAACTCTGAACCTCTCAGAGAAGCCACCAAAGTCAGAAACAAGATCGCACATCCTGAGTCCACTCCGAGCAGCTTTGGAAGAATAAACTGGGCCAGTGTCCTTTTCTGTGGTACCCAGAATTTTTCCTGCTTGTTCTTGTCTCTGTTGTTCCTGGATGCCATCAGCTGCTTGGTGAAAATCAAATACAACATGACCTCTATCAGATATAATAAGACTTTTTCCCCAGCCTTCCAGACCTTTTCCTTTTTGAACATTTTTTTTCTGCTTCCTCAGACAATCCAGGTAGATGAATTACCACACCATTTGCAATGAATGCAGTAACATTTGGATTTACCACTAGGTCAAAGATGAAAATTATACTCCAGGGCTTCCCTGGTGGTGCAGTGGTTGAGTCCACCTGCCAATGCAGGGGACACGGGTTCGTGCCCCAGTCCGGGAAGATCCCACATGCTGCGGAGCGGCTAGGCCTGCGCGTCTGGAGCCTGTGCTCTGCAACGGGAGAGACCACAACAGTGAGAGGCCTGCGTACTGCAAAAAAAAAAAAAAAAAAAAAAGGAAGTTATACTCCACAGAATCTACAACTGTATGGCCAGCATTATTTTCTCCCTGGCAGCGGTACATGATGTCAGCAGCCTGCATCAGCAGATCGACCACCTTTCCCTCGTCACCCCACTGCACACCGAGCACCACCGTCACCCGCTTCCTTCCGGACCGCGCCCTTGGACACCTGCAGTTGCTGTTGGGCAAGGAGGATGCCTCCAGGTTGGTCTTGGCGAATGCCATGGCTCCACAGACACAAGGAGAGCCCGGAGGGGACACGGGTGGCTGGGAGTGCATGAACTGGGCTGCTCTCAAAGGTCTGTTTTAAATAACATAATTTTAAATCAACCTGATGCCATAAAGAACATCTGCTGAAAGCAAGACAACATTTAATTTGGCCTCATAGGTCTTATTCATCAAATATTAATGAATTGTTGGTTTCTTCATGTAACATACTGGAATATATGAAACTCCAAGAAAATGTCAGTTGTATGTCTGTTTGGACTTTAAGGGTGTTATAGTATCTGGGAACAATTTTTATCTACATTCTACCTGAGTGAACCTTTTACTGAAAATAAATAAATAAATAATGAGTTCCCCTATAATGACTACAGGTTATGGACATTCTTTATAAGAGTGTGGACCATCTAAAGGAAGAACCCAGATCAGATTCATCCCTATAATCTAGTTGATACCAACATATGTTTTCAAAAATAGTGTTTTCAATAAATTCATTCAGTTCTGAATGAATGAATAAATAAAGGAAAGGGGAAAAAATTAATCGTGCTCTTTGGCATTCTGACAAGCAAACATATGATGAGGAACAAGAATATGTTACTTGTACAGTAAATATGAAATAGTTGATTTTTTGTTTCATCATTTTGGCAGGAAAACAAATTGAACCTTTGAACTTTTATTTGTTTTAAAAATGAAGCATACTTTGAAGTTGGTAGACACTGCAGTGGTAAAGACATTTGTAAATAGAATTTGAACAAGCTAAGGACTTACTGATTTAATAAATGGAGCTTCGTTACAGTAGGTGGAACTGAAGGTCTCCACACTAATGCTGTTTGATGAAAAACAATGGAAAAGTAGACACAAACATTGTTAGATAGGAGTATACCTTTCAGTCCTTCATGTATAGGGTATTCTATTAAAAATTCAGTGAGGAGACCTTCAAGATGGCAGAAAAGTAAGATGTGGAGATCACCTTCCTCCCCATAAATACATCAGAAGTACACCTACATGTGGAACAACTCCTACAGAACACCTACTGAACAGAAGACCTCAGACTTCCCAAAGGACAAGAGACTCCACACGTACCTGGCCATGTGGCTGACAGGGTCTTGGTGCTCTGGTCAGGTGTCAGCCCTGTGCCTCTGAGGTGGGAGAGCCGAGTTCAGGACATTGGTCCCCCAGAGACCTCCCGGCTTCACGTAATATCAAATGGCAAAAGCTCTCCCAGAGATCTCCATCTCAACGCTAAGACCCAGCTCCACTCAACGACCAGCAAGCTACAGTGCTGCACACCCTATGCCAAACAACTAGAAAGACAGGAACACAACCCCACCCATTAGCAGGGAGGCTGCCTAAAATCATAATAAGGTCACAGACATGCCAAAACATACTACCGGATGCGGTCCTGGCCACCAGAAAGACAAGATCCAGCCTCATCCACCTGAATACAGGCACTAGTCCCCTCCACCAGGAACCTACACAACCCCCTGAAACAACCTTAGCCACTGGGGACAGACACCAAAAACAACGGGAATTACGAACTTACACACTGTGAAAAGGAGACCCCAAACACAATAAGTTAAGCAAAATAAGAAGACAGAGAAACACACAGCAGCTGAAGAAATAAGGTAAAAACCCACCAGACCAAACAAATGAAGTGAAAATAGGCAGTCTACCTGAAAAAGAATTCAGAGTAATGGTAGTAAAGATGATCCAAAATCTTGGAAATAGAATGGAGAAGATACAAGAAATGTTTAACAAGGACCTAGAAGAACTAAAGAGCAAACAAACAATCATGAACAATACAATAAATGAAATTAAAAATACTCTAGATGGGATCAATAGCAGAATAACAGGCAGAAGAACAGATAAGTAACCTGGAAGATATAATAGTGGAAATAAGTACTGCAGAGTAGAATAAAGAAAAAAGAAAGAAAAGAATAGAGGACAGTCTCAGAGACTTCTGGGACAACATTAAATGCATCAGCGTTCGAATTGTAGGGGTCCCAGAAGAAGAAGAGAAAAAAAAGAGTGAAAAAATATTTGAAGAGATTATAGTTGAAAACTTCCCTAATATGGTAAAACAAATAGTTAATCAAGTCGAGGAAGCTCAGAGTCCAGTAAATGATAAGTCCAAGGAGAAACACGCCAAGACACATATTAATCAAACTATCAAAAATTAAATAGAAAAAATACTAAAAGCAGCAAGGGAAAAACAACAAATAACATACAAGGGAATCCCCATAAGGTTAATAGCTGATCTTTCAGCAGAAACTCTGCAAGCCACAAGGGAGAGGCAGGACATATTTAAAGTGATGAAAGGGAAAACCCTACAAACAGGATTACTCTACCCAGCAAGGATCTCATTCAGATTTGACAGAGAAATTAAAACCTTCACAGACAAGAGAAAGCAAAGAGAATTCACCACCAAAGCACCTTTACAACAAATGCTAAAGGAACTTCTCTAGGCCGGAAACACAAGAGAAGGAAAAGACCTACAATAACAAACCCAAAACAATTAAGAAAATAGTAAGAGGAACACACATATCGATAACTACCTTAAATATAAATGGATTAAATGCTCCAACCAGAAGACATAGACTGGCTGAATGGATACAAAAACTAGACCTGTATATATGCTGTCTACGAGAGACCCACCTCAGACCTAGGGACACATACTAACTGAAAGTGAGGGGATGGAAAAAGATATTCCATGCAAATGGAAATCAAAAGAAAGCTAGATTAGCAGTTCTTCTATCAGACAAAATAGACTTTAAAATAAAGACTATTACAAGAGACAAAGAAGGACACTACATAATGATCAAGTTATCAGTCCACAAAGAAGATATAACAATTGTAAATATTTATGCACCCAACATAGGAGCACATCAATACATAAGGCAAATGCTAACAGCATAAAAAGGGAAATCAACAGTAACACAGTCATAGTAGGGGACTTTAACATCCAAGCTTCACCAACGGACAGATCATCCAAAATGAAAATAAGTAAGGAAACACAAGCTTTAAGTGACACATTAAACAAGATGGACTTAATTGATATTTATAGGGCATTCCATCCAAAACCAACAGAATACACTTTCTTCTCAAGTGCTCATAGAACATCCTCCAAAAGAGATCATATATTGGGTCATAAATCAAGACTTGGTAAATTTAAGAAAATTGAAATCATATTAAGTATCTTTTCTGACCACAATGCTATGAGACTAGATATCAATTACAGGGAAAAATCTGTAAAAAATTACAAACACATGGAGATTAAACAATACACTATTTAATAACCAAGAAATAACTAAAGAAATCAAAGAGGAAATCAAAAAATACCTAGAAAAAAATGACAATGAAAACACGAAGACCCAAAACCTATGGGATGCAGCAAAAGCAGTTCTAAGAGGGAAGTTTATACCAATACAGTCCTACCTTAAGAAACAGGAAACATCTCAAATAAACAACCTAACTTTGCACCTAAAGCAATTAGAGAAGGAAGAACAGAAAACCCCCAAAGTGAGCAGAAGGAAAGAAATCATAAAGATCAGATCAGAAATAAATGAAAAAGAAATGAAGGAAACGATAGCAAAGATCAATAAGACTAAAAGCTGGTTCTTTGAGAAGATAAACAAAATTGATAAACCATTAGCCAGACTCATCAAGAAAAAAAGGGAGAAGACTCAAATCAATAGAATTAGAAATGAAAAAGGAGAAGTAACAACTGACACTGCAGAAATACAAAGGGTCATGAGAGATTACTACAAGCAACTCTATGCCAATAAAATGGACAACCTGGAAGAAATGGACAAATTCTTAGAAATGCACAAACTTCCAAGACTGAACCAGGAAGAAATAGAAAATATGAACAGACCAATCACAAGCACTGAAATTGAAACTGTGATTAAAAATCTTCCAACAAACAAAAGCCCAGGACCAGATGGCTTAACAGGCGAATTCTGTCAAACATTTAGAGAAGAGCTAACACCTATCCTTCTCAAGCTCTTCCAAAATATAGCAGAGGGAGGAAAACTCCCAAACTCATTCTACAAGGCCCCCATCACCCTGATACCAAAACCAAAGTTGTCACAAGGAAAGAAAACTACAGGCAATCCCACTGCTGGGCATATACCCTGAGAAAACCATAATTCAAAAAGACTCATGTACCACGATGCTCATTACAGCTCTATTTACAATAGCCAGGACATGGAACCAACCTAAGTGTCTATCGACAGATGAATGGACAAAGAAGATGTGGCACATATATACAATGGCATATTACTCAGCCATAAAAAGAAATGAAACTGAGTTATTTGTAGTGAGGTGGATGGACCTAGGGTCTGTCATACAGAGTGAAGTAAGTCAGTAAGAGAAAAACAAATACCGTATGCTAACACATATATATGGAACCTAAGGAAAAAAAAGATTCTGAAGAAGTTAGGGGCAGGACAGGAATAAAGATGCAGACAGAATGGACTTGAGGACATGGGGAGGAGGAAGGGTAAGCTGGGAAGAAGTGAGCGAGTGGCATGGACTTTTATATACTACCAAATGTAAAATAGATAGCTAGTGTGAAGCAGCCCCATAGCACAGGGAGATCAGCTCCGTGCTTTGTGACCACCTAGGGGTGTGGGATAGGGCAGGTGGGAGGGAGACGCAATTGGGAGGAGATATGGGGATATATTTATATGTATAGCTGATTCACTTTGTTATAAAGGAGAAACTAACATACCACTTTAAAGCAATTATACTCCAATAAAGATGTTAAAAAAATAAAATAAAGAGAGTGACAATGTGGAAAAAAAAAGTTCAGTGAGCTATGCACATAATTAGCCATTCCTCCTGTCACAGTGAATCTCCTTTGTGAACACTCTGATGCGCCTTGACATGGAGTGCTCGAGCTGGGTGGCTTGCCTTTAAATAAGGATCTACTGGCTAATTCGCATTAACTTTTCTTGGATTTCTGATAGTTTCAGAGACACTCCTTTTTAAGAAGCTGCTTCTGAAGATAAGAGATTCCCCTGTTTCAGATATTGCTTTTCAGTGGAGGGATTTTGGAAATGTCAGGTGGAATTTCTTATTTTCACAATGTCTCTCCTTTCATTCCACGCAGTGGGGCACAGAGATGAGGTGAATAGGAATGCTAAACATCCTTGACTGCACAGGATATTCTTGCTCAGTAAATAATTGTCCTGCCCAACATGTAGATAATGTCTGTGGTAACTAGCCTCCAGGATGGCCCCAGATATTCCCCACCTCATGGTGTTCACAGATGTGTATTCCCATCTCACATAATACCAGGATTGATCTGTGTGATCAACAGAATATGGAAGAAGAATTGGTGCATCACTTCCAAGATTAGGTTATAATATACACTGCCTTCTTTCTTGGTTGCATTGTTTCTCTCTCTGTCTCTCTCTCACATACCTTGCTCTGGAGGAAGCCAGTTGCCCCGTCGTAGGATATTCGGTTTGCATAAGGTTACGTCCACAAGTCAAGGAACTAATGTCTGTAGCCAGTAGCTAATAAGGAACTAAGGTCTGACAACAGCAATGTGAGTGAGCTGGGAAAACTGTCTTCTGGTCCCAGTGGAGCATTCATATGACTGCCATCCCGTCCAACAGCTTTATGGCAATTTCATGCAAGACCCTGAACCAGAACCAGTTCACATAAGCCTCTCCCAGATTGCTGACCCTGGGAAATTTTGAGATAAATGATTCTTTATTTAATCTGATAAATTTTGAGATGATTTGTTATGCAACATTAGATAACTAATACAATGTCCCTGCTGACAGGTCTGGTGGCAAATATTTTATTTATCTGAAAAATCTCATATATGGATACTTAGTCTAGTTGTTTTCTGTACAAAACCTAAAATACTGTCTCCTGACAAGTAAAATTTTGGTTCTTTTTATGTGATCTTATATTTAGTATAGCTTATAAATGATGTCATGTGGAATACTTCATAGTCTATTTTTTTAACCATGCTGTAATATTTTATAATGTATATATATGTTATTACACCATATTTTGAAATATTAAATTTTCTGTGTGGTATTTGGATGAATTATTGGATATTGGCCCATGTTAATTGTTAGTCTCCCACATATCCAATTTAAAACCTTTCTCATTGGTGGTATAAATTGCCATGGATTGGATATTTAAAAATTAATTGAATCATTGGCAGGACAGGAAAAAGAGTATGAAACCATCCCACTTCATATAGACCTGAAATTCATCTCTTTAGTGTTCAGTAAATGGTTGAGAAATATCACCTGTGTTTGAAAATCTCTTACTTATTTATCCTATTTAAATATTCAGGTATCAACATGTAGTTGATAACCACATTGATTAAAATTATATTCATGGAGATAAAAGTGGAAAATTTTCCTATATTTATAATAACTTTTCAGATCAGTACCATGAGGGGAGACACAATAATCTGTGTCTCAATATTTCCCTCTGTGGCTCAGAAATGTAAAAATTTACATGGCCTGTTTTTGTGGGTGAAGTTCACCTTCACTTTTACTCTTTGGATTGATCTTGTCCCTGGCTGAGTCTAGGAAAAGAAGGGATATGAGAGGTTTTTGTAAATTAAAAAAGAAAAACAAGTCAAAATAAAGTAAAAAATAATAGATATAATGAGTTACAGTAAAGACTCTATGAATAATTATATATGACAAGATAATCATCCACCAACATTGGCCAGTAATGTGTAATCAGGAAAAGGCTGATAATTTTAAGTTTTATCCTGACATACTTGGTCCTATGTGTATGAATTCTGATTTTATGATACTCACACACAGAATTCAAGTCTTGAATGATTTGGGGGCTGTAGTATTAAAGTACTTGGTCTTCTACAACATCAGTTTACTGAATACTTTGCGTCAGGTGCTGTTGTAAGCACTGGAGACACTGACAATGAACAAAGACCAAAAAAGTCCCTGTCCTCATTATTGTATCTAGTGTGATAAGATAGTCAATACATAAATGAACAGTGTCTCCCCAAAATTCACATCTATCTGGAACCTTGAGATGTGACCTTATTTGGAAAATAGGGCCTTTGCAGATGTAATTAAGTAAAGATAAGATCACACTGGATTAAAGTTGGCCCTAAAGCCAGTGATGTGTGTCCTTAGAAGAAGCGTAGAGGACACACAGAGAGAGACAGAGAGAAGGGATGAGGTGAAGATGGAGAGAGACTGGTGTGTTTCATGCACGGGGGTGCTGCTAGTTTAAACAGAGTAGTAGAAAGGCATGAATGATGAAGTAACATTGAGTGAAATTATTTATTTGTCTTCTTCCTAAGTCTGGGCATTACACATTCAACTCTGTATTAAGACCCTTTTCTTCCATCGGTAGCCAGGGCAATTTGAGGCGATAGTAGCAAAGACAGATCTCTTATCCACTGTCTGGGCTTCTAGTCATCTCAATTATACAGAATGCAAGAGAAAATATAAATTGGTTACAAAATTTGTAATATTAAAAAATTGTTACCAAAGATGACATATACTTTTATTTCAAAAGACATTTAGTCTGATACAATGGAATTATTTGCTAGTTTAATAAATTTTGTGAGCTTGTACATGGTATTAAAGAAAACAACCTAGAGACTAGAGGCAGAGCCTGTGCAAAGCTGATGTAGTGAGGAGAGATAATGGATAACAAGGGTACATAGAGACAGTGATAAAGTACCTACTGCCTATTCAGTGCAGACACAGGCACAAATAACTATATGCATCCAGGTAGAACCTGAGAACAACACTCGATTAACGTTATATATAAAAGTTTTTTATATATTGGGGTGGCCAAAAAGTTCGTTCGGGTTTTTCCATAACATATCTTTAAACTGGTTGATTCACTCTTTATTTCCTCCTTACTTTCTTCATTCATTGAAAAAATCCCTGGCAAATCAAATGTCTAATATATATTACCTTACAATACATAAGCTTGTGGTTTTACAGTCATGGGCTTACAGGATTAGAGTTATACATTAGAGGTTAGTGTACTATAATATGTTCTATTATTTAAAGTACCATGAGATAAGAAAAAAGAGAGTAATCAGTGTGGTCTGTATTGTTCTTGGAAGGTATCACAAGGCACTGATATTTGATCTGAATATCTCAGGATATGTGAGCTAGCCTGTAGGACTGGGTATACGCAAATTAAAAAACAAGAAAATACAGGGATTCAAAAAATTCTATGATGTATTTTATTTATTTTTTTTTTTTAGCCTTTATTTTTTTTTTTTTTTTTTTTTTTTTTAACATCTTTATTGGGCATGATGTATTTTAAAAACAGAAAGTTTCTCTGATTAACTGGAACAGTTCTCAATTCTGGCTGTACATTTTAATTTCCAGGGGTTCATTTAAAAGAAATCTATGCCCAGTCCTACTAGTGACTAACTAAAGTGGGGTGCAGGATCTCAGCTGATGGGCCCTAAGTATGTTTATTTTTTTAAGCTCTCTAGGTGATGTGAATGTGAAGTCAGCACTGAAAATCACTGCCTAGAAGGCAGTCTAAACTAGAGTATTTGTGGAAGTTGATGTGTAAAGCTAGGTTGAGGGTGGGTGGTGAATAACCTGGTGTCTGTTAATAAGGCATTTGGATGTGATGTTCACAGTCATAAACCTAGATCATCAAATAAATTACTTATATTGATACTTCTAATTCAGTTGTAAAATAATTATTTGCATAAAATCAGTAAGAATCAGTTATCAAAAAATTTCACTTGTGTTAAATTTCTCATTCCTTTATGGTAGTATTTTCTCAAATAGGAGTCTGGGGGCATATGCAGTCCCTGATTTACCTCAAGATTTGTTTTCTACTTTTGTTCTTTCATTTTAGGTATAATTTCAAAACATTTACATTTTTTATCATCTGGATGACTATGCTGTAAATAAATATTACATCATTGTCTATAGGTAGAATCATATTGGAACCAAGTAGAACTACTTCAGTTATCGGGACTAATATGAAGCAAAAAGAGGCAGATGTACAAAGATTCATTAAAGGCCAAGCGGCGCAGAAGAGCATAACATAGAAAAACAGGTTTTATGTAGTTCAAAGAGAGATGAAAGGTGGAAAACAGAGGCATCACACAGTCAAACATAGATTAAGGCATGGAGAACCCCAAATAATCTGTGCTGTTAGAGGTCAACTTCATGTTCACATCGTGAGCAATGTGAGTTAAAGTGATATCTTAGTCACGTTATCTTGAGCTCAATTTTGTATTTTTCTTTGCATATATTCTTATTTACTTTGTTTTTATGGTATTTAAAAGCTATGGCATGCAGTATGCCTAATTTTATATAGTATATTTTAAAAATGAATATGCCAACACTCACTTTTCAGAAAACATAAATAAATCTATTTGAAGGTAATTTTAAATATATGTAACAGGTTTAAAAATTTTTTAAACCTATATAACAGGTTTTTGAAACATTGCTTTAGAGATAGGGAACTAGAATGGAAGTAACACAGAAGATGAAATTGAAGATTCTGAATAGTAATCCAGCTCCATCATCTGTTAGTTTTGTAAACTTTGTAAAACACTTAAGTTCTATGAGCCTTGGTATTTGGTCTGCAATATGAGATTAAGTATACACTTCTTGCAGGGTTATACCTATGATTTTGTGACCGTTAAATGAGATCACTTACATTAAAGGGGCCAAAAATTAGTAGATGTTAGATAAACATTACTGGCTTCCTGATGATGGAAAAACGATATGATGGTTGGGGCAAATCTTATAAGTACTTTGAAATGATTTGAAATAACGCTCTGTGCGTGTGTGCGTGTGTGTGCTTGTGTGTGCGTGTGTATGTGAGAGAGAGAGAATGTTCAATGCGGTGGCAAAATGGCATGCTAGGAAAGCTTCCAAAGCCTTAAAGCACTTACCTTCTGTAATCTACAGCCTATCAATCTCCTGACAATACCAAGAAGAGACGAGGGGGTTAGTGATTGACTGGGGAATACGCAGGCAAGAGGGCCCTGTGCTGAGGCCAAAGCCTGCAGGTGGCTTTGGTCTTAATAACTTTCCGTTACACACACTTCCTTTAGCACCAGTTAAACAAGGTTTGATTTATTTTTGATGGATCTTCTCCACTTCGGAACTCTATTGGTTTCAAAGCTGTGGCTGCAGCAACACCTGAAGTGATTTTTATCACTGCCATAAAAGCATTAAATGATTTCAGGTTCCAGAGACCTTTTTCGGGTTCTGCTGTTTGATAAGTGAAGTCAGTTGTTAAAAAATGTTTTTCAGCTGCTTTAACTTTTGACATGCCCCTAGAAAATCTATATTCTTGTACCCAACAGGATGTCTCGTGCTTTGTAAATGTGGGGAAACACAGACTGAGATTTGTGAGTGATGTGTGATATTCTACATAGAATAAGCAAAATGTGGTTATTGTTTGTTTGTTGTTATTTGTTTGGTTTTTTTTTTTTTTTGGTTGGCTTTCGTGTGATTTTAGTAGAAACTGTTGGTAAGGAGGTTGTGGGAAGATCACATGTGTTCTCTTTTTTTACTCCCAGTTTAGAGAATCAAAGGCTAATTTTAAAAGTACATCCCTCAGTCATTAGGCAATTATAACTAAACCAGCTGGGCAGAGGAGTTTTATTTGACTCTAATTTTAACGTCCTCTGGCACTGCTTGTTCAGTGTCCTACTGAGGTGGATTATAGTGTCTTTCCAAATCAGGTCACCTTCTAGAGCGTGATAGTACAAATGAGTGTCAAAGGTGTATAGTTAGAGAAAATTATCCATATAAGGACCACACAAGAATTGCTGCAGTCACCTCTGAGCTCACTGTAGGCTCAGATTTAAGACATTGAGGGCTAATATTTAAAAGGTATGTCTAGAATGCAATGAAATAATCAACTTTGTGGTAATAGCAGCTTTCTCAGAAAATGACTTATCTACTTCTCCTTTAACACATAAATGTTAATCTGAAGTCTGCAGGCTTCCACAGATAACTATCATTATTTCTTAATATTCCAATAATTTTAAGAGGGAAAATAAAGTGAGTAAATGAAAATTATAGTCCATGCACATGCCTAGATCTTATTATTTTCTACTCTCAAATTTCCAAATCCAAAAGGTAACCAATATAAACAAAATCTGTGTAGCTTTGATATCTTCGTTCATCAGTTTTGGACTAATTCCTTGAAAATTTGTGTGGAAGTATTGCAGGGTCCATTGTGTGTGTGAGTGTGTGATAAAACACCTGGAAATTTGATCAGTCTTATATGTGTGCATATAAGAGGATAATGTGGGCAAAATATTAGAAATAGAAACTGTCCTAGGAAATAGAAACTTTAAGATAACTAGAGTTCTAATAATAGCTGAGTATATTATAATATGCTTATAGGTAGCTCCTGAGAGTTTGGAAATTAATCATACAGGGATGCTTTCCATTTCTATATGCAGTAAAGCCACAGTTCCTTCCCATCTTTTATTTTGCTCTTCTCCTAAAGCATGAAAGAAAAAAAAATTGACCTAGCTTCTATTATTTAAGTGATTTCTCTTTTCAAGGTTCTGTTGAGCACATGGCAAAAATATGCCAAAAAGTGTTAGGTTTAAAGAAACAGCTACAGGGACTTTCCTGGTGGTGCAGGGGTTAAGAATCCTCCTGCCAATGCAGGGGACATGGGTTCGAGCCCTTGTCGAACCCATGTGGGTCCAGGAAGATCCCACATGCCGCAGAGCAACTTAGCCCATGTGCCACAACTACTGAGCCTGTACTCTAGAGCCCACGAGCCACAACTACTGAGACTGCACGCCACAACTACTGAAGCTCACATGCCTAGAGCCCGTGCTCCGCAACAAGAGAAGCCACCGCAGGGAGAAGCCTGCGCACCGCAACAAAGAGTAGCCCCTGCTCGCTGCAACTAGAGAAAGCCCGTGTGCAGCAATGAAGACCCAACACAGCCAAAAAATAAATAAATTAAATAAATAAATTTATTAAAAAAATAAAGAAACAACTACAATGAAACCAATCAGATCAAGTCATAAAGGGATAGGGGCTTTATTTTCCACAGAAAAATTGTGTCAACTTTTAAAAAATTATAATGTTCTTAAAATACTTATTATAGAGTTAGAAAGAGATACATGTCTTCTACATCAGTGGACACAAACCTATAAAATACCAAGAGAGATTTTGCTATCCAAATATCCAATGAATATCTGAGGAAGAATGGTTGGGTTCTGTAGAGAGAGGGTTTGAGAGATGTCTCTTAATTCATTCCTTCCTAATGGAAACCCTGACCTGATACACTGTGCTATGCTGAAATGGAATGCATCCTACATCAGAGCTTCTTTCTAAAGTGGCTGTAGAATTTTCAGCTCAGTACCCTGGGAATTATAATTTTTCATTGACCTCTTTTGACAATATGGGTGTTTGCAAGACATGGGGGATGCAAAAAATAGAAGAAATAAGTAATGAATACGAAAATTTAAATCATTATTCGAAACAGTACAAAGCAAACTAAGCACTGCAGGATATTTAATCAGTAATATGTAAGATAATTTGTAATACTCTCGCAGAATGCAAAATGAAGGAGCAAAAGGAAAAATGGTACTGAGGTAAGTTAGCTACCTAAATTGTGAAGTAGAAGGAAAATTTCATATTTTTGAAATAACCATAACAATAACAGCAGAAGAAAAAATTAGAATTGTATTAGAATAAAATTCCACAGTTGAAAATTGAAATGAACCAAAATAAAGCAGGAAAAATAATTAATTAAAAGAAACACATAATGAAGTGATATTTTAAAATTTTATGAATAAAGTTTAATCTCATAGGAATTCAGGACTTTTGAAAAGTTGAAAAAAAAGCTCACATGTTAAAGTGCAAAAATTAGGTTGAGATCAACATATTCAATGACATTAAATGCCTTCAGAGAAGGGCGTAATGGCTACAAAATTCTGAGAAAAAAATATTGTCAACAATAATTCCATGCCAAGTCTAGTTGTAATTCTTTCTTAGTCATAATGAAAAAGAAAATATATGCATACATACATAAAGGTAAATAAATGAAGATGTTCTGAAGCAAACACTAAGATATATACTCACCATATATGTTTTTTTTGGGAAAAAAAGCTGCTCTAGTTACCTATTTTTGTGTTGCAAATTAGCGGATTAAAAGGTCTTGGCTGGGTGGTCACCACTTGGAGGTCTTTTATGCAGTTGTAATTAAGTGTCAGCAGAGTATAACATACCTCAGCTAGGTGTCCAAAATGGCTCATTGATATGATTGGCAGTTTATGCTTTCTGTCAGTGCTAGGCTCATCTGGACTGTCAATCAGAGCAGCTACACATGACTTCATTAGGTGGCTTGGGCTTCTTGCAGCCCAATATCTTGATTTGAAGTGGGGACATCCCCAGATGAGGCATTCAGAGAACCAACCTTCTAAGAGACTAAAGCAGAAGCAATAAGACTTTTTTTAAACTGGGCTTGGAAAAGTCATCCAGCATCATTTCAACCATGCAGAAGTCAAAAAGGTCATTTAAAAAAAAACCCACGCACCCCAATGTTCATAGAAGCATTATTTATAATTGCCAAGATATGGAAGCAACCTAAGTGTCCATCAACAGATGAATGGGTAAAGAAGATATGGTATATATATAAAATGGAATACTACTCAGCCATAAAAAGAATGAAAATTTGCCATTTGCAGCAACATGGATGGACTTGGAGGACTATATGTTAAGTGAAATAAGTCAGAGAATGACAAATACTATAAGATATCACTTATATGTGGAATCTAAAAAATATGACAAACTAATTAATACAACAAAAAAGAAGCAAACCCACAGATACAGAGAACAAAATAGTGGTTACCAGTGAGCAGGGGAGGGACAATATAGGGGTGGGTGAGTGGAAGGTGCAAACTATTGAGTATAAGATAGGCTCAAGGATGTATTTTACAACATGGGGAATATAGTCAACATTCTGTAATTACTATAAATGTAACCTTTAAAGTGTATAAAAAATTTTTTAAAAAAGAAAATAAATTAAATCCTATTTATACATGTGTAAAATACCAAAGAATTTGAAACCAATTTTAATCCACACAGTATCTCATTACTCAGGCTAATTGAGAGATGACTGAATCTCACCATACATAAATTAAAACAAAGCAACTGTAAGCACAAAGATTTGGAGTCAAAAAGGAAATTAAGGCAATAATCATAGATTGTTTAGGGAAGAGCAACCATGTCAACAGTACATCTCAAAACTTGGAGAGGTTGCTAAAACAGTACACAAAGAAAAATATAGATGAATAGCTTTAATTTATTTCATTTTTCAGTCAAAAATAAAATTAAAGCAAATAAACAAGTAGGACTACATTAAACTAAAAATTTTCTGCACAGCAAACAATCAACAAAATGAAAAGGAAACCTATGGAATGGGAGAAAATATTTGCAAATCTGATAAGAGGTCAGTATCCAAGATAAGAAATGTGTGCAACTCAGAAAAAAAAAATACAAATAACCCAAGTAAAATGGCCAACAGGCACATGAAAAAATGCTTAACATCGCTAATCATTAGGGAAATGCAAATCCAAACCACAATAAGATATCTCCTCACATACATTAGAATGGCTATCATCAAAAAGTCAAAAGATAACTAGGGTTTCTGAGGATGTAGAGAAAAGGGAGCCTAGAACCTTGTACACCATTGGTGGGAATGTAAATTGGACAGCCATTATGTAAAAACAGTTTGGAGATTCTTTTAAAAATTAAAAATACAACTACCATTTGATCCAGCTATCTCACATTTGGGTATATATCTGAAGGAAATAAAATCGGTATCTGAAAGAGATATCTGCTGTCCCATGTTCATTGCAGCATTATTCACAGCAGTATGTCAATGGACAGGTGAATGGACAATGGAGATGTGATATATATGGAAATACAATAGAAAACTGTTCAGCCATTGAGAAAGAAGGGAATCCTGCCATTTGTGACAATACAGAGGAACCTGGAATACATTAGCTTGGGTGAAATAAGCCAGACACAGAAAGACAAATACTGCATGATTTAATTATATGTGAAACCACGCACACATAAAATAAAGTCAAACTTATAATAACAGAGTAGAATGGGGTTATCAGGGCCTGGAGAGTGGGGATGTATTAGTCAGAAGGTACAAACTTTCAGTCATAAGATGAATAAGTTCTGGAGACCTAATGCACAACATGACTATAGTTAATAATAATGTATTAATACTTGAGATTTGCTAAGAGAGTAGATTCCAAGTGTTCTTGCCAAAAAAAAAAAAGAAAGAAAGTGTAACTATGTGAGGTAATGGATATGTTAATTAGCTTGATTGTGGTAATTATTTCATGATGTGTACATGTATCGAAACATTAGATTGCACAATGTAAACATATACAACTTTTATTTGTCAGTCACACCTCAGTAAAACTGGAGAAAAAAGAGAAATAGAAAAGTCTCTGTCAAAATCAAAATCCAAAGAAAAGAAAATTATCCCTGAAAAATATCTCCAGTTCTGGATGGTTTTACTGGTCTCTTCATTGCTTTCAAACCTTCATTTCCTGCCATATAGATTGTTCCAGGGCAAAAGTAATACAAAAATCTCCAATATCACAAGTATACCAAATTCTGATAAAGTTAAGATGAAATATTACTTACAAAGATATATGTAAATATTTTCAGTAAAATAATGAAAATCAAGTCCAGCACAAAAGAACCATCATCACTGGTTAAGAGTGTAAATTAATTTGGAATATACAACATAAACCTTAAATATGTTTTTCTTTATAATGCAGTTTCTCCATGTGGAACTTTAAGGAACTTTAATTAAAGGCCGAGATGCCCTTAATTATTAATAAAAGTGTTTTTATCACATATCTATTATAATTACAATAAATTAGTGATAAATTAGAGAAAACCAAGATATCCCATAGGGTATTTCCCACATTGTCTACAATGAGCCTGTTTTGATTGGAAACATTAGAAAAAATTAGACAAATCATATATTAGAAAATATGTACTTTTTTATAATTAGGAAAACATTAAAATATTTTCAGTTTCAGTTACAATAACTTTATACTCAAGGGGAAATAATGATAACAGGGAGAAGATGAGAATTATCTCCTAATGATAGTACATTAATTGTAGACTTATTTTGGTGTTCCTGGAAAAAACATACCCTATTTCTAAAAGATAAAGCAGCTAACTGACTGTAGACTACTTTAGCTATTTGGAGCAAAAATAAACTGATACAGTGGCTATTTGTCAAATAAGCCTTGAACTTTCCCCGCTCTGCTCTTTGCTCAAACTGTACATTTTCCTGCTCATATCTACTCATCAAAATTGTACCTATTGTATTCATAAAACACTTGGCACTACTTACATGGATTTCTGGTATACTGCTCTAGATTATATCTGTTTGTGAACACGTTTCGCCTCACTTTCTGACTCTTAGAAGACAAGTAGCCTATTCTATTCATCACTATGTCTGGCATAGGAACATAGAGCACAGTGCCTGGCATTTACAAAGTGCTTCATAAATATGTGACAAATAAATAAATATTGAGTAAGTTGGGTCTCTTGTCAGGATCTTGGCTTTTTTATTATTATTATTATTCCAGTTTTCTGGTCTTCAGATAACTCAATAATTCAGTGAAAGGACTAGAATTTGCAGTGAAAGGATTAGAATTTCTGGGGATATGAGCCTGTCACAGATATTGCTGAATCATCCGGTACACCATACATAGATGCTGTACTTATCT
This sequence comes from Stenella coeruleoalba, assembly GCF_951394435.1. Taxonomy (NCBI): domain Eukaryota; kingdom Metazoa; phylum Chordata; class Mammalia; order Artiodactyla; family Delphinidae; genus Stenella; species Stenella coeruleoalba. The sequence goes on from NC_137157.1 coordinate 54,764,998, forward strand.
TTACTTTGTTTTTCCCCTTATTTGTCTACTTCCTATCGGTTCCATTTCTGCCATGCTGGGTTCAACTCTGTGCTGCAGGGGCTGGAATTCTGCATAGTCCATTTTTCCTAGACTCCCATTTACGTTCTGCCAGTGGGAGTCACTGGCAAGGAATTGAAATTGTGGAGAGAAAAAATATTTTCCTATTATTTTTCTGTTTTAACAACAGTTCTGATAGGACTGGCCTACTAAGCCTAGCAGCGGGAGGCTTAGGAATCCAGCAGTGCTTAGGGCTATGCTAGTAGTGCCGGCTAGCTGTGGGCTTCCAGTGGCTTTGGCGATTCTGGCAGAAACACTCGTACTTTCATCAGGTGCGTGGCAGAATATTCTTATTCTGAATATTATCACTAGGTCCATGTAGAAACTTGTCTTGGTTTGTTTGGTCTGCTCCGACAAAATACCATAGACCAGGTGGCTTATAAACAACACAGATTTATTCCTTACAGTTCTAGAGGCTGGGAAGATCAAGGCACTGGCTGATTCTGTGTCCCGTGAGGGTTTGCTTCCTGGTTCATGGATGGCTGTCTTTTCCCCATGTCCTCACATGGCTGAACGGGTGAAGGAGCTCTCTGTGGTCCCTTTTATAAGGGCACCAACTCATCACCTGCTACAGGTCTCACCTCCAAATACCATCATACGGAGGATTAGGCTTCAACATATGACTTTTGGGGTGACATAGGCATTCAGTCTATAGCAAAACCAAGATCTGGGATGTCAAAAGGTAGGCAATGTGAAGAAAAATTAATGATGACCCACACATATTTAGTTAATGCAATATTGTCATTTATTTCCATCAACAGGCTAAGTAGGAAGTGATGTAGTGGATCTGAGGAGGGGTGACAAGTATACACTACTTAATTGGAGTCAGTGAGTCTCTCTCTCCCCATCTCAGCTACCACTGGCTCATAGTTGGTATGTCTCTGACCGTTGACAGCAAGCTATCTTCCTGTCTGCCCAAGGAAGTTGCAGTTGCCTCACAGCATACTGTGTGGTCCATAAACAGAATGGATCAGTGTTTTCCTGAGATATGTGGGGAGATCAGTGCTAGAGACAAACTGGGCTTTCATACTGAAATTATTATTCGAGGGTTGGGAGTATATTAGGCAAGGGTATTAGCAGACATGGATGCCTCAATAGACTTTCTCTCAAACACACAGCATGTTTACATTGATGGGTTTTCTTTGGAGGGGGGTGGTAAAGACATATTTTCTTTTTTCAGAATATAATCCTCAAAAACATGTTCAAAAACAAGTTTCACATAAATATATGTGTAACATTTCTTAATAAGAACTTGTTTACAATTTGGCAAAGCTGGGCAAAAATGCTTTATCAAAACAAGTTTATTTTTGGTATTTTACATACTGCAAATATTTTACATACTGCGCACATCACAAGATGGTTCCCACAACAGAGTATAGCTCCAGTAGTGTCACTGGTGAGTGGTTTCTCTTAAGACCATCTCCTCTCTTTCATTTTCCTCCCATCAGAAATGTTGAGATCTGCTTTCTGTAGTTACAGGTTTCTGGGCTACCTCTCAGCCCATTTACTCTTTCAGTTCCATCATTTTTTATACCTAAATCTTTATATTAAGTTCTCTCTGCTGTTTGACCTTAGAGTGGTCCTTCCCTCGTTCCCTCCCTGCCTCCCTCCCTCCCTCCCTCTTTCCTTCCTTTCTTCCCTCACTCCTTCTCTCCTTCCTTCTTTCCTTCCTTTCAGTTTTTTTTTAAATTGAACTATGACACATATATATATTAGTAGCAAATATCTCAAAGATTTAAAATTCTTCTTGGTTATAACATTTAGGAAATAAGAAAAGCAAGTTAATACAATGAAATGATTCAAGAGTTTGATTGACAGTAGATTGAATGTATTGAACTATTATTTGAGACATTCCCATCCGTTAGGTACTGAGATGAGCATCTGGCATAAACTTTACCATACGTCTATGGTAATGGTACTCATAGAATGCATATTTTACATATATTGATACTGAGAAATAAATAGACTAAGGAAGTTCCCCTAAGTCACATAGTTGGAGAGTTACATAACCAAGACTCAAGTCATGCGTATGCATCTTCATTAATTGATACTCATAAATATTAATATGCAGTAAACATGAATAGTTATTGATAAACTCATATTTATTAGTTAATAAATATTTATTAAATGCCTATTGTCAGACGCCAGGTTTATTTGTATTACAGCCCTGATGCAATTGAAGAAAAAAATCTGAATACAGCACCCAAACCCTTAGAAACAGTCTTATACTACCTTTTTACAGTACGGCAAAGCAAAGGCATAGTTAGCTGCTCTTACCTCATTCCTGTTCTGATAATAATATATTTTTCAGAAATTTATTAGGTGTATAAAAAAAATTATCAGAGTAGTATTCCTTAAAGACACCTGTGGGCATGTCATATTTGATTGTCCGTTGGCGATACTGTATGTTTAGAGTTTTATTTCATTATGGTGTTAGTCCCCTAAGGGCGTGGTGGTTCCTGTAACACTTGCAGAGGATCTGCAATGTTAAAATTATTTTTATAGTAATATTATGACATTGTTACCTTTTCTCTGTGCCTTTTTCACTGTGTGATAATTTCATTGATGGTGTAATAACAATGGTGGAAAAAACTACTGGTAAAGTAGCTCAAAACAAGGCAGTAGCCCTCAAATGTACTAGTATTATATTCTTCATCACCATAAACCTGCTGTAAAGAAATTAAAAACTCAGTTTCACTTAAGATTGTTCTTGAATATTTAATAAGAAAAATTAATTTTATTAAATCTCAGTGTTTATGTACATGCCTTTTTAATATTTTGTGTGACAGAAAGAAATATGTGTAAATCATTTCTACTATGTAACGAAGTATGATGACTACTCAAGGAAAAGCACTTGTGCAATTGTGCTACTAGCTGATATAGCTGCTTTTTTCACAAAAAATTGTTTTTACTTGAAAAAAGAAACTAACAGGCAACCTATGGTTAACCAGACTTGAGTATTTGGCATACGTTTTCTCAACAATGAACAGAGTCTGTAACTTCAAGGAAAATGACAGTATTTTTTTCAATGACAAAATTTGGGCCTTCAAGTGAAAATTAAAATTTTGAAAACTTGTACTTGTGTCTGCGTGCTTAAAAGCTTCCAGATACTTAAATACTTTACAAATAAGGTTGGCGTAATATTAAAAATATGGCTTTTTGTTGCTGCATAGTGAACTGTGTCAAACATTTAGAAGATCTGCATAACTCAGTGAACCAATATTTCTAAAATAATCAATGCCTGGTGTTACCAAAATCATGCACGAATAAAAGATCCATGTAAAATGCAAGACAGATCAATTTTATGGAGGAAAATGTACACACTGTTTTAGATTGCTGAATTTGCTGTGGTATCAAATATCATGTTTCCTCAGTTTTCACATCTCTTAAGTATCTGTGAGGCTGGTTTCTGTTTTTGCCTCAACTAAGACAATGTACAGCTACAGACTGAATGTAGAAGCAGATAGGAGAAAGCTACTGTCTTCTATTAAGCCAGTCATTACAGATATTTGAAAATATTTACTACAATGCCATTCTTCTCACTAAAGGTTTTCTTTGAGAAATAATTATTTTTTAAAACATTTTTGGAAATGTGTAATAAGTTTATTATTTTATCAGTAAATATTTCCCTCAGTGTTAATTTCTAATATGATGAATATAATAGATATAGCCCACATGAACACCATCTCCTTATAGTCCTCAATAATTTTTAAACAGTTTAAAGGGGTGTTATTTTACAACCTCAGGAGTTCCCTGGGTGAAGTCTGAAATTGGCCCCTGTACACAGAGGGCAAGGAGAGACTTAAGGAAGAGGCAGACCACTCCAGGTTGGTAGATGGCAGATTTAACAAGCAAGGGAACTTACATATGAGGCCTGTCTTAGGTCCTACAAGTAGATCTCTGCACCTCAGGCCAGAATCTTAAAGTTTATTTAAAGGCCTGACCAGGGTTCAATCACATATTCAGTCCAGATGGTCACAATAACACCCTACTTTCTCAAAGCTATGTCCTTGAAACAGCTCCTAGTGTGGGAATGGTGGGTGGAATGCACATTCCAAAGACAAGGGAGGGGGTGAGGAGCCTCCAATTGCCCAGGTCCAGCTTGCAGTCAGTTGGCAGTCACATCCTCTTGATGACTTCCTCTAACAAGGGTCCTGAGAGCAAAAGTTCTGAGAATTGCTTCACTAAGCATTTATTAATAAAGTTATTAGTAGATTATAGAATTAACATTTGCCAGAATTAGAAGTTTCCCTCAGTTTAGTTAGTGTAGTTATTCTTGGGAGAGGACACTCCTCTTCTATGTGTCTTTGCTAAATGATGGAGCCATAGTCCCTCTTTCTGCAGGTAGAATGAGATGAGTGTCTGATGTTTGCTTATTGAAAACTACCACATATAATAAGTTTCACATGGCTTCAAGGAATGGGTAACATCTAAATTAGGAATTCTTTTTTCCTGTGGAGCTTGGACCTAGCTTTAGTCAGGCTCACCCTCTAGCCCCTGGCTATTTCTATTTTCCTATATTTATACCTTTCACCTATTTCTTTTTAATTTTATTTGCAGCAGTTCTCTCCCTTCTTTCTTCCTTCCTTCCCTCCCTTCCCCTGTTCTACCCCTGCCCTTTCTTTCTAACCTTATTGAAATACTGGTGGAACCATTTTATAATGGGTTATGTATATGATCAGACTTTTAGGTAACATTGGTTCTTTGGAGAATATTTTAATTGTATTATCTCCAAGATTATCTTCAGTTTTAACCAGTCCCATTTAATGGTGGAACAGACAACCCAATTTGAAATAACTATATCATATAGTACGTGTTTGACAGGAAAATCACATAGTAGACTCCCTGATGTAGACAGTCAAGAGATAAGAATACTCTTCTAAGCATAATTTATAATAGGGCAATATGCAGTTAGAGATTAGTTTAAAAATGCATGTGTGTAATGTGATTCATTGTGACAATTAAAAATCTTTATATTCAATGAATACCTAAGACTTAATGTAATATTTGCATGGCATGCAAGTGACAAAATGGTATGAATATTCAGAATATATATGCATACATAAAAAGGCACTAAAAGTGAAGAAAATATACTAAACTGTGCTGATCTAGGGTTTGAATATTTACAAATGTTATAAATCTGTCACTTTTGAAATCTGAGTGAAAACTGATAATGAATAAGGTACATTGCAGTTGGCTCTGAGGCAGTGTTCTAATCTGAAACAAAACAGAGAATCTACTTTCTCACTTTTACTATTGAGTCTGTCAGAGTTCTAAACTTACCTTGTACAAGCTATAATTATTTTTCCAAGAAGCCCCATCTTTATATAATGGGAAATAATACTTCAAATCACAATCCTAAAATTACAAATGCTCATTGCTATGTGTGGTCAGTGTTTATAATTCTTTGTATATCATCTGCTCTTTTTGCCTAAAGATAGAAATTATTTTTTTGCCTTTAATATCCAGGAGTTTTTCTGTTAACAGTGTCTTGTTCCTTCTAAAGTTTTATTTTCAGATACAGAGTGTGCTTTTTCAGTATTCACTTTCAAATCTTTAGTATTTCAGGAAAGTCTATTTTTTATTATGATTTTTAGTATTAACTCTGGTCCTTGCTTTGAATCTCTTCTTTAGGGTCTCCTTTTATCTCCATGTTGTCTATATTCAATATTTCACTTTCTTTCTTTCATCTCTGTATTTTTGATTTTTTATATTTTTTCCTTTCTACCTTCTAGTCCTCTCAAGGAATTTGCATTTTGTTGTTTGTGTGGTTGTATTTATTCACTCCTCTGTTGCTTCCATTTCAGTTTTCATTTATGGAATAATGTTTCTTTTATTTTTAATCATGTCCTGAGTTCCTTCTCTGGCCCTCCTTTGTCTCTGTTTCTCCTGTATTGATGAGCTTTGATTCCACTCCCAGAAGTTTCTTCCCAGTGTTGTGCCTGGTCCTGGAAGGAGCCCTGGAAATTCCGTTGAAGGGGTTTTAAGGGTTAGGTTGGTCCAGCCCTGTTATAATCACCCGAAGTCTTCACACTTAACATAATGGGTGAGAGACACCTTCTCAGGTTCAGCTGTAGTTCTTGAATCCACCTATCATGTTTTAAAACTGAGAAATACCTATTGCCTGTTCTAGGGTTCTCCTGTTCTCAGGTGCATCAGATGTTACCTTGCTTCTCCCTGCTGCTTCCTGCACAGTGGCTGAGACATTGCATCTGCTGCCTCGGGTACTTCTCTCCCTATCTTCTCACAGGAGTTTATGTGATTCATTGTCATCTAGTGTGATATAAAATGTTTCTATGGATTTTGGTTTTAACCCCTGGCCCTTAGGACATTTCTTTTTATGGAGACAACATATGAAAATAATTATTCACATTGCTTCAGTCGTATTCAATTGATTTTATATAATTTCTGTCGTACCAAACGTAGCACAGTATCTTTCTTTCCATGGTATGAAATGAACTTGAACTGTTGTGAAAGTAGATCCTGTGTTTGTCTTTACTTTTGTAAATAATATAAAGAATTAGTGTGGTCATATTCCAGGATCAAGTATGAAGTATATATTTTTTATCTAAAATCATTGGATGCTGCCCAGCTCTATGAAAGTTTTCTCTAGGTGAACCAATACAAAGCAAAACATTTTTTTCATAGGAAAAAAGAGAGAAGCATGGTTGGCAATAGTTTCATGTTTCCTAACGACCCGAAACAGTGATACTTTGACCCTTTTATTACAGTGAGGTGGCTTTTATGGTGTTTGAGTCCATATACAACACATAAAGTCAGCGTCATTTAGCTTCCCTTGAAGTGCAGAAATAGAAAAATATTCACAATGATAAAAATCTTATTCTTTATTTCTGACACACTTTTTGAAGCAAGCAGCTGCTTGTATTCTACTTATTTCAACTTCTTTTTCCCCAGGCACTTTGAAGAATCTTAGCAAACTATTAATACTCTATTCTTCTTCCATTATTTAAGTTGTATTTTTGAAAATATATAAAGAATGGTGTTTTAGAAAAATTATCTCCCCTGACATATCTTTTTTTTTTTTTTTTTGCGGTACGCGGGCCTCTCACTGTTGTGGCCTCTCCCATTGCGGAGCACAGGCTCTGGACGCGCAGGCTCAGCGGCCATGGCTCACGGGCCCAGCTGATCCGCGGCATGTGGGATCTTCCCAGACCAGGGCACGAACCCGTGTCCCCTGCATCGGCAGGTGGACTCTCAACCACTGCGCCACCAGGGAAGCCCCAGAGCTAATCTTTTTGCATGACCACTTTAATGTATAAAATAGCACTAGGAATTATGAGAACAATGCATTACATTTATGTATAACCGTAATCACATAATGCAGTTGTACATAGACTATTTTGCTGTTTACAGACAAGTTGTATCTATTTAGTTTTAGAATTTTTGATGCTAGTAAAAGTATCTCTCAAGTCATAAACCATGTTTCTTCCATGTTTTGCTGTTTTACTGTATATATTGAACTTTTAAAAATAGAACTTTATTATGATTTAATTTTAAAATTATCAACGTCCTTATTTAATGTTCCTTGAATATTCATGAGCACAGTAAATATGTCTGTCTCATCACTTACTTTTGTGCTTTTCAGAGTACCTAATAGTGCATCATAAATATGAATAAATAAGTACATTAGTCAAGAATACCTTAAAAAGTTTAGAGTTTCTATAATTCCAAACATACATATAATATTTTGGTATTACAATGTACTTTTCTGTAACAGATAAAAACATGTTTTGGTAAAGTGCTTTTTAAACCTATAAATAAGGAGTTATCTGTATTTATTAATACTCAATTTGATAAACTGATCGTTATAGGAGACTTTCACTTTGCTGTCCTTCAAGGAATCAAGCTTCCCAGATTGAAACCCTTATGTTGTCCCTTTCCATGTTGACATTGGCCTTGGTCACATGGCTGGTTTTGGCCTAATTGTCTGACATTTACTAATTGCATGAACTAGGAGAAATTACTTAAATTTGCTGAAGTTCAGTTACTCAACTGTTAAAAATAAGTATTTACCTTAGAAGTTTGGCCTAATGATTATACCTGATAACTCCTAAAACAGTCTAATACTTTTGCCCTCAGTGCCTAAATTACTGGCAGCTATGATGTAGACATTGGGAGCAACTGAGTCCAAACCATTAAAATAAATTATTTTGTTTAGCTTGAAAATAATTAACTTAATGCATAAATATTAATAGATTCAAACATTTAATTTGAATATGCTGAATGTAAGATTATTAGTTTTATGTAATTGTGTAGTATTGGTCTAAGCTCATAAATATGTGTTTCCTGAATGTATATAGTGACTCAGAAAAGTATCTCCGTTCTTTCATTCTGTAACTCCACAGGGAATTATATTTGATAACATCATCAGTATGAAATAGGCCTGAAACAGTGACCCTGTTTCATTGACCTTTTAAAGTGAATTCTGAGTTTCTGATTGAAGCCATGGTCCTTGTAAAGACTGCAGGGTTACTGAAAATGACTGCCAAGGTGAAGAATAAGAAAGACAACGTGTTCATCAAATACAGCCTGGCTAAATTTTGGTGGAAGCTAATTGTCAGGAATCTAGTATCATTTTACACTGATACTGGATATTCTTGGGCTTTTCATTTAAAACTGTCATGCTATCTTGAACCTACTATTAAAAATAAAGCAAGGGTGTCCCTGGTGGCGCAGTGGTTGAGAGTCTGCCTGCCGATGCAGGGGACGCGGGTTCGTGCCCCAGTCCGGGAGGATCCCACATGCCGCGGAGCGGCTGGGCCCGTGAGCCATGGCCGCTGAGCCTGTGCGTCCGGAGCCTGTGCTCCGCAACGGGAGACGCCACAACAGTGAGAGGCCTGCGTACCGGAAAAAAAAAAAAAAAAAGCAAGCATTCTTAGGATGGATAATTGGATGGATGCAACCTTTTATGAGGCATTTAGCACTTTCTACCTGTAATATACTTATTTGTAGGTATGTATCTATATCATCTATTTGTCTTAGTTCAAGCTACTATAACAGAATACTGTAGATCGGATGGCTTCTAATCAACAGAAATTTATTTCTCACAGTTGTGAAGGCTGAAGTTGAAGATCAGAGTGCCAGCATGGTGGGATTCTTATGAGAGTCAGCTTCCGGGTTGTAGATATTTTTCTCATTGTATTCTCACATGCAGAGAGAAAGCCAGCAAGCTCTCTGGGATCCCTTTTTTTTTTTTTTTTTTTTTTTGCGGTACGCAGGCCTCTCACTGTTGTGGCCTCTCCCGTTGCGGAGCACAGGCTCCGGACGTGCAGGCTCAGCGGCCATGGCTCACGAGCCCAGCCGCTCCACGGCATGTGGGATCCTCCCGGACCGGGGCACGAACCCATGTCCCCTGCATTGGCAGGCGGACTCTCAACCACTGCGCCACCAGGGAAGCCCATGGGATCACTTTTTAAAGGCCACTAGTCCTATTCATGAGAACTCTACCCTCTTGACCTAATTACCTCTCAAAGGCCCCCTCACTTTATACTATCATATTGGGGGTTAGAATTTAAGCATATGAATTTTAGGGAAATACAGTCAGTCCATACCACTATTTTTTTCATATACCCGACAAGTAACAATCTGAAGGCAGGTGTTATTCATTTTGTAATCTTCTAAGAATTTTAAGTATTGTAGATATCCAGTAACTATTATAAAATATTATGAAAGTAAAAGTGTAAAGAACTAGAAAAGGAAAGTTATGAATGAGGGAGGGCTAGAGGGAAGAAGGAAAGTAATATGCATATATATATATTCTTTATATATCAAAATATTCCTAGAATAACAAAGAGGTCCAATTCATTGAATCTTTGAGATCCTGCCTATAGCCGAGCAATTAGGACCAAAACACGTAAATTTAAATTTATGCATATTTTTTGAAAAATTTGCCTTATTTAAAAAGCAATATTCATATCCATTGATCCTATAATGCCACTTCTAGAAATTGACCCTAAGAAAATTGTAAAATATGCATTTAAAGATGCGAGTCCAATAATGTTTATTGTAACATTTTTAAGTAGTGGAGAAAAAAAACAACTACATGCCCAACAATAAGGGATCAATTTAATATGAAAGGGCAAGAAGTATAAAGTTGGGTTCTATGTGGCCATAAAGTCATATATTAGAAGAATATTTAATAATATGGTTAAAAAAAAGACTCGTGACATAATAGTTGAGGGAAATAAAGGACAGTGAGGTTAGTGAGGTTGAGTAGTTTTAAGGTGACACAATTTGTATATGAAGAACTGGAAATAAAATTAGATTTATTTAATTTTACATGTATGTATGAAAGCAGGATTCAATTGCAAGTATTTTCTACCTACTTGTTTTCAAGTTCACGAATCTTAAATTCACAATGCCCTATGGGAGATAGTTATATATATGTGTGTGTGTGTAGTTATATATATGTGTGTGTGTGTGTATACACATATAAAATCATATATATATATAATCACATTGTACATTTTAAATATATGCAATGACATTTGTCAATTATTCATCAATAAAGTTAAAAAAACAAAAGAGTAAAAAATTTAATGTAGGAAAAATAAAACCAAGATACTTTGTGTCAAAATGAAATAATGTAAGAATAAGGACATTTTAGTATATAAACTATTCAAATATATATTTTAAATATTGCAAAATTTGGATAATAAAGTTGCTTAACAACCTGCAAAAAAAAAAAGGCCATATGGAGAAAAATTTAGGAATATAAAATACCAATGAATATGGCTGTTAATGTCATTAGAAACTGAAGTGACTGAACAAAATCTTCCACATTTTTACATAATAATTTATGTACTTTTAGTGAAAAGTAATGAGGAGAAACAGTAGAGTGATTTTCTTCTTGAATTACAGCCATTCTCTGAGAAAAATTAAGGGCATTACACTGGATTTTTGAAAAACAAGAAGAAAAACCTATGGCTATGTCACTAAATAACACAAAGTTAAAAAGAAGTCCCATATGTCAAACAATTTACTTTTATTTTGATGTCATTTCTTTTTATCAAAAATATTCTCCCACTTGATGTCTCTATGTCTCTATCTTGCGATTTAGAGCTTTCTGCCAAGATGACTTCGGGGTCATCCTGGAATCAAGCCTTGACCTTGTTATATAGGTGAGTTTTGAATTAGAACTTGCTCACAGAAGTGCAAAGGCAGTATATTGTTTAAGCTATGCTGAGTGAGTAAAGGCTAAGGTTGTAATAACATGGCTGTGTTTCTTCTTATCCTGATGCAATTATCTGCATCTGCTTAGACTTTATTTAGGGTAAACCTGCACTGTGCTGTAATTGTGTCAATATTCTTGATAGTTTTCAATCTTCCAACCTAGTCGTTTACCACCTTCCAGCTATCACAGCTTTAACCTCAGTAATGCATATGTTTTCTTTTTTTTTTTTTTGAAAGTCAAGTGATATAGGAATCCTTAGGCATACTCTGAAGACTCAGTGTCCCTGGCATGATAATCTGATATAAAACACTAATTTAAATCAGTTTTTGAGTAGTCAGCCCCCAGGTATCATGAGGGAAGACATAATATCCTAGTAATTTTTATTTAGCACCATTTCACATTGTTATTTGTGCTGGTTCCTTGTTCAGGGCCTTGCTGTCAGCAATAAATAAATTACTTCCCAGCTAGTAAATCACAAAACTCTCCTGAGCTTCTCAGAGAAACAAAGCAGAATGATGAAACTGTAGCCCTAAGAGGTTTATTCATAAATATCCATTTTGTTTAAGGCACTTTGGGTCTACTCAATGGAAGATCAGTTTTCTTCCATAAACCACTGGAAAAGTGTTTATCTGGAAAGAAACATAAATGAAATAGTGTTCATTCTCTGATCTCCATCTAATTTCACGGTTTCCATTTGGCATTAATAGTATGGAAAAAAATTGACTTGTTTTTGAGTGGATATTTTAGGTGAGGACAGATATGTAAAAATCAGAAGAAATAAACCCCCTCCCCCAACAAAAATTGAGTCGTCACAGATTTTTTTTTTCTCTTTCAACTTTTCCCACCTTTAAGAAACATTCCTAGATTTTCTGGGAGAGGAATAGCTCTCATTTTTCATATTTGAAGTGAAAAATAGAGAAAGTACTGGTAGTCAGGGCCATATATCTTAAGTGACTCAGATAATAGTTTTAGTAAGTACCTTTTTCTTTAGAGATTCAAGCCCAGACCAGGAGCAACTAAGAGCCTTTCCTCACTGACAATGTCTGAACTCACAAGGGAAATATATTTTGTCACTGTGAACTTATTCATAAATGGGATAAAATATTCTGACTAGCATTTAGCTTCTTAAAATTCAGTTGACTAGGTACAGTATTTTATGATTGCAAAGCATAAATCATGTCAGTGAGGCAGCCCTAGGTATTACTATATTAACTATTTTCTAAATTTTTAGGGAGGAGAGACTTGTGGGAAAAAATACAGAAGATATTTTTACGAATAATTTGTTCTAAGTCCATGCTATCTATTGGTATAAATACTTAGAAAGAAATAGCTGGTTGTTTAATATAAAGATGATATGAATTAATTTGTATATTATAGAGCATAGTGACAATCTAGAGCTATCTTTTAGCTCTAGTTTTATCCTGAGCGCTTTTGCACAAGAATACTTAACCAATTAAAATCAATGTATTATTTATGTGATTTTGAAAAAATATCAAATACTAATATTTTATTTCAACTTAGGTTAAAACTGATGTTTCATTTACCTTAGTCAAAAAGGTTAAGAGTCAAAAAAAAAGTCAAAAAGGTGAGAAAGGAAACAAAGAGCTATATGTGACTTTTATTGTGCATATTGAAAGTATTCTAAAGAATGAGGAACACATATGAATTAAGGACAACGATAACCTAGCTTTGGGCCCTTGCAGATGTAATAGATTTTAGTTTCTATCTTCTGTGGTCAGAGTATACTTTGTTCTGGGGAACAATATTGATGAGGCAGTAATTTTGTTCTTATATAAAAAGCATTTTATATTTGCAGAATCCTTGGTTATTTATTTGTTTGATTTCACCTCATAAGGTGAGTGACAAAAGCTATTATTTTCATAAAGAAAAGGCCACTGTCAGCTTTAACTCAAGGTCAGTGTGCTTTATTCATGGTCACTGGGGTTTATATTTCCATTATAGCCTCTGCCTTAGAACATAACTGAGGAAGACATCTCAGAATTGAAATCCCAAAATTCAATTAACCACTTGTAATTCATGTTATATCAAATCATGTCTTTGGAGTATAGGAAATGCCATTCTGGGTCTGACAAAGACCCACTAATATACGCAAAGACATTTTACTGAGCCCTTGAGAAAGTCATAAAATTAACTAGCATACGGTCTTGCCCTCAAGGGGCTTGCCTACAGGGGACTCACACCCTGGCTATATGTTAGAACTGCCTGAATAGCTTATAAAAATTGCTAATGCCCAGCTACTAACAAGGATTCTGGTTTGCCTTGCATGCAAGCTGGGTTGAGAACTGCTGATCTAGAGTGTCTTTACTTTTAGTTCACACATGAATCATTTGAGGATATGTTTAAAATGGAAAAGCTGTAGGTTTGGGGTGACCCCTGATAGTCTGCATTTCTAGTAAGTTAACATATGATGTTAGTTTAAAAATAAAAGTTATAAAGGTGAATACATATAAATGAATGTCTCAGGCTCCCATTCCAAATACATGTAAGCAAAACTACATCAAATGTAATTGGGTTCTTACCAGTGAAATAATAATTTTTAAAAATACAGGAAGTTCCTTACTGGCCTGTGATTGCTATCAGAATAAAGGGCCACAAAGAGAATCCTAGGTGACCTAAAACAAAAGTCAAAAAAAAAAAAAAAAAGTAGAAAAGGAAGATAAGGAAGTGGGGATTTTTTTTAAAGTATTGGGAATTTACATTAAAAAAAAACCTCAAGTGTAAATTAAAATATTTATCTTTAGTAAAAATGAAGTCAAATTATAAGTAGAAACTTATCTTTAACACAAACAATAAACTAAGAATATTTTGTGGTAGTATTTATTTGACAAAATTTATGATAGTATCATGGATAGAATGGTAAATTTGTATAGTTGATTTTTACAGCTTAATGGCAATTTGATCAGTTTTTAAAAATTATTTCACAGTTTTATCAATGAATTCCTTTAATTTTTTGATAGTCAAACCATCTTCTTTTGAAAAGATATCCTCATTTATATTCATTTTTTCTACTTCAGTTTTTAGCTGGTCTCATCGTTAGATCTTCATTTGCCAAAATCTTGGTGTGGTATAAATCTGTTCTCTCAGATCCTCTGAGCTAATTTCAACTTATCCCCAAACTTTTTCAGGCATTTGCAGCTTCCTTCTGTAGCAGTTTTCTCTTGGTATACTTTTTTTTTTTTTCTGTTTCTACAGTTGCTCCAATCAGGTAGAGAATGACCTACACATAAATTATTTGGAAAGTGATGTTATATGTTGATTTAAGTAAGAGGAGAAATGATTGAGAAGTGATTAATTTCATAAATGGTCCAGTTTTTAGTGAATATTTTAGTGCTATGACAGCTTTGATTTCATCAGCACACTGGTACTTGGCATATCACCACTTATGTAATGAAGGCCTTTCTGCTCTAGAGTTCCTTTATTCACATTCATCATTAATCCGACTGCACTGTGAATCTTTTTATGGTATTGAGCCAAGTGGAAGGAACCAGTGCATTAAGACTCTGCCACTTAACAGAAGCTTGAGAGTCAAAAAAGAAAACGATATTGGCTGGGCCAATGCAGACTTTTTTTTTTTTTGAATTTTATTTTATTTTTTTTTTACACAGCAGATTCTTATTAGTCATCAGTTTTATACACATCAGTGTATACATGTCAATCCCAATCGCCCAGTTCATCACACCCCCACCCCCACCCCACTGCCGCTGTCCCCCCTTGGTGTCCATACATTTGTTCTATGCATCTGTGTGTCAGTTTCTGCCCTGCAAACCAGTTCATCTGTACCATTTTTCTACGTTCCACAATACACGTTAATATACGATATTTGTTTTTCTCTTTCTGACTTCACTCTGTATGACAGTCTCTAGATCCATCCACGTCTCAACAATGACCCAATATCGTTGCTTTTTATGGCTGAGTAATATTCCATTGTATATATGTGTCACAACTTCTTTATCCATTCGCCTGTCGGTGGGCATTTAAGTTGCTTCCATGACCTGGCTATTGTAAATAGTGCTGCAGTGAACACTGGGGTGCATGTGTCTTTTTGAATTATCGTTTTCTCTGGCTATATGCCCAGTAGTGGGATTGCTGGATCATATGGTAATTCTATTTTCAGTTTTTTAAGGAACGTCCATACTGTTCTCCATAGTGGCTGTATCAATTTACATTCCCACCAACAGTGCAAGAGGGTTCCCTTTTCTCCACACCCTTTCCAGCATTTGTTGTTTGTAGATTTTCTGACGATGTCCATTCTAACTGGTGTGAGGTGATACCTCATTGTAGTTTTGATTTGCATTTCTCTAATAATTAGTGATGTTGAGCAGCTTTTCATGTGTTTCTTGGCCATCTGTGTGTCTTCTTTGGAGAAATGTCTATTTAGGTCTTCTGCCTATTTTTGGATTGGGTTGTTCATTTTTTTAATATTGAGCTGCATGATCTGTTTATATATTTTGCAGATTAATGCTTTGTCCATTGATTCGTTTGCAAATATTTTCTCCCATTCTGAGGGTTGTCTTTTCGTCTTGCTTATGGTTTCCTTTGCTGTGCAAAAGCTTTGAAGTTTCATTAGGTCCCATTTGTTTATTTTTGTTTTTATTTCCATTACTCTAGGAGGTAGATCAAAAAAGATCTTGCTGTGATTTATGTCAAAGAGTGTTCTTCCTATGTTTTCCTCTAAGAGTTTTATAGTGTCTGGTCTTACAGTTTAGGTCTCGAATCCATTTTGAGTTTGTTTTTATATATGGTGTTAGGGAGTGTTCTAATTTCATTCTTTTACATGTAGCTGTCCAGTTTTCCCAGCACAACTTATTGAAGAGACTGTCTTTTCTCCATTATGTATCCTTACCTCCTTTGTCATAGATTAGTTGACCATAGGTGCATGGGTTTATCTTTGGGCTTTCTGTCTTGTTCCATTGATCTATGTTTCTTTTTGTGCCAGTACCATATTGTCTTGATTACTGTAGCTTTGTGGTGTAGGTTGAAGTCAGAGAGTTTGATTCCTCCAGATCCGTTTTTTTCCCTCAAGACTGCTTTGGCTATTCGGGGTCTTTGGTGTCTCCATACAAATTTTAAGATTTTTTTTGTTCTGGTTCCGTAAAAAATGCTGTTAGTAATTTGATAGGGATTGCACTGAATCTGTAGATTGCTTTGGGTAGTATAGTCATTTTCACAATATTCATTCTTCCAATCCAAGAACATGGTATATCTCTCCATCAGTTGGTATCATCTTTAATTTCTTTCATCAGTGTCTTATAGTTTTCTGCATACAGGTCTTTTGTCTCCCTTGGTAGGTTTATTCCTAGGTATTTTATTTTTTTTGTTGCAGTGGTAAATGGGAGTGTTTCCTTAATATCTCTTTCAGATTTTTCATCATTACTGTATAGGAAGGCAAGAGATTTCTGTGCATTAATTTTGTATCCTGAAACTTTACCAAATTCATTGATTAGCTCTAGCAGTTTTCTGGTGGCATCTTTAGGGTCCTCTATGTATATTATCATGTCATCTGCAAACAGTGACAGTTTTACTTCTTCATTTCCAATTTGTATTCCTTTTATTGCTTTTTCTGCTCTGATTGCTGTGGCTAGGACTTCCAAAACTATGTTGAATAATAGTGGTGAGAGTGGACATCCTTGTCTTGTTCCTGATCTTAGAGGAAGTGCTTTCAGTTTTTCACCATTGAGAATGATGTTTGCTGTGGGTTTGTCGTGTATGGCCTTTATTATGTTGAGGTAGCCTCCCTCTGTGCTCACTTTCTGGAGAGTTTTTATCATAAACGGGTGTTGAAGTTTGTCAGAAGCCTTTTCTGCATCTATTGAGATGATCATATGGTTTTTATTCTTCAGTTTGTTAATATGGTGTATCACGTCGATTGATTTGCGTATATTGAAGAATCCTTGCATCCCTGGGATAAATCCCACTTGATCATGGTTTATGATCCTTTTAATGTGTTGTTGGATTCTGTTCGCTAGTATTTTGTTGAGGATTTTGCATCTATATTCATGAGTGATACTGGTCTGTAATTTTCTTTTCTTGTAGTGTCTTCGTCTGGTTTTGGTGTCAGGGTGATGGTGGCCTCCTAGAATCAGTTTGGGAGTATTCCTACCTCCGCAATTTTTTGGAGGAGTTTGAGAAGGATGGGTGTTAGCTCTTCTCTAAATGTTTGATAGAATTCACCTGTGAAGCCATCTGGTCCTGGACTTTTGTTTGTTGGAAGATTTTTAATCACAGTTTCAATTTCATTACTTGGGATTGGTCTGTTCATATTTTCTGTTTCTTCCTGGTTCAGTCTTGGAAGGTTATACCTTTCTAAGAATGTGTCCATTTCTTCCAGGTTGTCCATTTTATTGGCATACAGTTGCTTGTAGTAGTCTCTTAGGATGCTTTGTATTTCTGCAGTGTCTATTGTAACCTCTCCTTTTTCATTTCTAATTTTATTGATTTGAGTCCTCTCCCTCTTTTTCTTGATGAGTCTGGCTATTGGTTTATCAACTTTGTTTATCTTCTCAAAGAACCACCTTTTAGTTTTAATGATCTTTGCTATTGTTTTCTTTGTTTCTATTTCGTTTATTTCTGCTCTGATGTTTATGATTTCTTTCCTTCTGCTAACCTTGGGTTTTGTTTGTTCTTCCTTCTCTAGTTCCTTTAGGTGTAAGGTTAGATTATTTGAGATTTTTCTTGTTTCTTGAGGTAGGCTTGTATAGCTATATACTTCCCTCTTAGAACTGCTTTTGCTGCATCCCATAGATTTTGGATCATTGTGTTTTCATTGTCATTTGCCTCTAGGTTTTTTTTTTTTTTTGATTTCCTCTTTGATTTCTTCATTGATCTCTTGGTTATTTAGTACCATATTTTTGAGCCTCCATGTGTTTGTGTTTTTTATGGTTTTTTTCCCTGTAATTCACTTCTAATCTCATAGCGTTGTGGTCAGAAAAGATGCTTGATAGGATTTCAATTTTCTTAAATTTACTGAGGCTTGATTTGTGACCCAAGAGGTGATCTATCCTGGAGAATGTTCTGTGTGCACTTGAGAAGAAAGTGTAATCTGCTGTTTTTGGATGGAATGTCTTATAAATATCAATTAAATGTGTCTGGTCTATTGTGTCATTTAAAGCTTGTGTTTCCTTATTCTCTGTTTGGATGATATGTCCATTGGTGTAAGTGAGGTGTTAAAGCCCCCCACTATTATTGTGTTACTGTCCATTTCCTCTTTTATAGCTGTTAGCAGTTGCCTTATGTATTGAGGTGCTCCTAAGTTAGGTGCATATATATTTATAATTGTTATATCTTCTTCTTGGATTTATTCTTCGATCATTCTGTAGTGTCCTTCCTTGTCTCTTGTAACATTCTTTATTTTAAAGTCTATTTTATCTGCTATGAGTATTGCTACTCCAGCTTTCTTTTGGTTTCCATTTGCATGGAATATCTTTTTCCATCCCCTCACTTTCAGTCTATATGTGTCCCTAGGTCTGAAGTGGGTCTCTTGTAGACAGCCTATATATGGGTCTTGTTTTTGTATCCATTCAGCAAGCCTGTGTCTTATGGTTGTAGCATTCAGTCCATTCACGTTTAAGATAATTATCGATATGTATGTTCCTATGACCATTTTCTTAATTGTTTTGGGTTTGTTTTTATAGGTCCTTTCTTCCCTTGTGTTTCCCACTTAGAGAAGTTCCTTTAGCATTTGTTATGGAGCTATTTTTGTGGTGCTGAATTCTCTTAGCTTTTGCTTGTCTGTAAAGCTTTTGATTTCTCCATCGAATCTGAATGAGATCCTTGCTGGGTAGAGTAATCTTGGTTGTAGGTTCTTCCCTTTCATCCCTCTAAGTATATCATGCCACTCCCTTCTGGCTTGTAGAGTTTCTGCTGAGAAATCAGCTGTTAACTTTATGGGAGTTCCCTTGTATGTTATTTGTCATTTTTCCCTTGCTGCTTTCAATAATTTCTCTTTGTCTTTAATTTTTGCCAGTTTGATTACTCTGTGTCTCTGCGTGTTTCTCCTTGGGTTCATCCTGTATGAGACTCTCTGTGCTTCCTGGACTTGGGTGGCTATTTCCTTTCCCATGTTAGGGAAGTTTTCGGTTATAATCTCTTCAAATATTTTCTCTGTTCCTTTCTCTCTCTCTTCTCCTTCTGGGACCCCTTATAATGTGAATATCATTGCGTTTAATGTTGTCCCAGAGGTCTCTTAGGCTGTCTTCATCTCTTTTCATTCTTTTTTTTTTTAGTTTCTTCTGCAGCAGTGAATCCCACCATTCTATCTTGCAGGTCACTTATCCGTTCTTCTGCCTCAGTTATTCTGCTATTGGTTCCTTCTAGTGTAGTTTTCATTTCAGTTATTGTAGTATTCATCTCTGTTTGTTTGTTCTTTAATTCTTCTAGGTCTTTGTTAAACATTTCTTGCATCTTCTCGATCTTTGCCTCCATTCTTTTTCTGAGGTCCTGGATCATCTTCACTATCATTATTCTGAATTGCTTTTCTGGAAGGTTGCCTATCTCCACTTCATTTAATTGTTTTTCTGGGGTTTTATCTTGTTCCTTCATCTGGTACATAGCCCTCTGCCTTTTCATCTTGTCTGTCTTTCTGTGAATGTGGTTTTTGTTCCACAGACCTCAGGATTGTAGTTCTTCTTGCTTCTGCTGTCTGCCCTCTGGTGGATGAGGCTCTCTAAGAGGCTTGTGGAAGTTTCCTGATGGGAGGCAACCCGATGCAGACTTTTGCTTCTATTTTATTCATCTACCCTGTATTTGCTCTCCTTACACAATCAGGCTTATTTCATAACTCTGTCCTTGCTTTCCATTTCCTGTTGATGTCTTTGCAACTGGGTGAACTTTGACATCTATTCTGCAGATTATACACTCTGGTCTGACAGTGCCTGGATGCCCCTAAAGGCTACTGCTGTCTCAAAGTGAGAGAGATGTTACAGCCAGTTTCTAATGTAATCAGTGAGGCTCACAGAGTCCCCCACACTTGCACTTTTTCATAAATGACCATTGCCATGTGCTGTGTACTTCCTTAAAGGGTGAAGATCATTGTTCCTGCATTTTATCCATCCCTGAGCTAGAAATATCTGCAGTCTACCATCTAACACTCTATGCTATTTATTCCATTTCAAGATCTCATTCATGGTCATAGCTTGAGAACAGTTACCTATGCTCTCTAAATTACCTAAATTTCTATTTGAATCTGAAAGAGAATAAAGTCTAAAAACATAGCATCAGTGTTTTTATTTATTTATGTTTTTATTTTCTAACCAATGTGTGTGTTGTTATGTTATTGAACCAATAATTTTCACTTTTCTTATCACCTTTAAATGTTGTGAAGACTAACAAACTTGTGTACTGAAGCACTTTATTTAATTTTGTAAACAGAGCAGGCTGTTTATAAATGCATTTCTGGAAGAAAATGTACTTAGCTGTACATCTGAATTTCTCTTCATTGTTCTGGGTTTTTGGAAAGTGGGTTCAGTATATGTTTGCATAACCCTGGATTTAAATAATAGAAGAGATTTAGTAAGATAAAGAGTAGTGATACTAAGGAAATATTCAGATATTTCAAGTTTCATAATGGGTTTGGTTTTTACTAACTTCTGTAAACAAACTAAAACTCTTTTTTCTATGCTGAACATTTCCCTGTATCTTCATTTCTACAAAATACCAACATCATATTATACATTTGAGAGGTAATAAATGCATTCTAGAATTTCAGAACAGTATAGATAATCTTTACCTTAAGATACAGTGATAAAAATGAAGTGTTTTGAAGAAAGCAGAAAGACTAGCAATTATCTATAGCTATGTCTGTCCCTAAAGATCAGTTTTGTAATATACCATGAATAGTTTATAAGTAGCATTTTAATAAACCTTTACTAATAGAAGAGTTATATATATTCACATGCAAAAAAAGAAAATAATTACTCAATTTTAAGATATTGGTTACCATTTGAATCATTTGCTTATTATACAATACTTAGACATTTTTTCTCATTTAATTAGGAATAATGATCTCTTTAAGAATATAACTTTTTTCCAAGTGCTACATACAAGGACCAATTTTCCTAAATTTATTTTTACTTTAAAAATGATATTATTTATGAAAAGTGTTTTTATTTGTCCAAATTCAATATATTTAGGTTTCTGTATTCTCCTTTTCTTTTGTTATTAGTTGAGATGACTGCTGAAGTTCTAAGCTTATGAGTTGGGCATATTTCCATTTTATTAGCTGTTTGTCAGTTTTTTTAAAAAATCCACATATCTAAAATTTGCAAGTTTTTATAATACTATGTTTAATTATAGTAGTTGTCTTCTGAATATAACTCTTAGCTTTCACTGAATAACTCAGAGAATTTTTAGCCCTCTGTATTCTGTTTTCTTATTTCATCACTTAAAGAGATTAAATTTTGAATCTTAAACAGTCCCTGAGTTCTCAGAAATACATCAGCAAGCAGAGGCATCTGAATGCAATAGATTGCTTGTTGACTGAATCTCAGGAGTGTCCCTTCATCTCATGGACCTGTTTGTGAGGCCTGCATTTGTTGTTAAGCTATCAATTATATATGTGGTTCTCCATCTTTAAAATTGCAGGAGATGGATTTAGTGTCTGAGAGCCATGATTAGATTCAGAAGTTGGGAGGCAGAGGGTCAAAACAGAGTTCTTGCAGCAGTGAAAGGTAGCTGCTGACTCAGCCACAGTTCATCCACTTTCTCTGCTTGGTTTCATCTAATGCCATTTGGTTTGGGCACAAAGGGATTCCCTTTAGGTGGACTAAGGGAGTAACAAAGTCTCTTTATTCTTTTCAACCTAACTTAAGTATTAGGAAATAAACCAAGATGATAGGAGTGATATTTCATTGTAAGCCTTTGATAATTAAAATCATATTGTTTTCAGTTTCCATGGCTACAGTTATATTCCAGTTATGTATGATCAAGTGGAAGAATCTAGATAGATTTGTGCTACTGGTATCCTTTACCGCTATAGTCTTATGCATTAAAATTGGGGCTAAGATTAAAATTATCGACAAGAGGGATATTAGTACTTAAATACAGCTCAGTATTATTGTAAGAAATATTGATGTCAATATTTAAAAGGCTGAGTCTTAATCCCAATAACAAAATGAGTCTCTACTCAGGGAAAAGTAATTGGTTAACCTTAAAGTAATCAGTGCCTGAAACACAATTTAAAAGTTTGGGAGGAAAATGACAACAACAACTCTGATAAAGGTCAGGTTTCTATTAATAAGTTTTTGGACTGAGCCTCAAATTATTTTTTGGATGACAGTATCATGGGCCACATTATTTCTGGCATTGGAATAAAAACCAAGTATTATTATTTCACATTTGGAAATGAGAGCTGTAAAAAAAATAGTTTATAATGCATGCAGATTTTTTGAAGTTTTAAAAATAGTGCTTTGTTCAAATTCTGTGCTTTTGGTTAGGACCTACATTTATAATGCAAATTCTCTAGATATAAAGATAATTTTCCCTCAACTTTATTTTCACAAAAAGAAAAAGTTGATTAATATTAGTTTTAGGTGATATCACTTGCACATACTGCTTGGTACTACATATTGGGTTTTTTTTGCTTAAAATTGTGTTGTGTAGTATTGATTTATTTGAAATCTGGGTAAACAAAATGGAAACTCATTTCTAATGTTATTTGGATATTTTATTTCAAAATACTTAAATATTTTAATACTAACTTTTACCCTAAGTTGAAATAGCTTAAGCAATCTTCAGTGCTAAGTCAGTTTTCCATTAGGAATGTCACCAAAATTGATTTGATGTAGAAAACTTGATTCTTTTAGGGAACGATTTTTAAGATTGTTGTGTAAAGATGCAATTTTAGCTAAGGGTTAGGGAAATAGTCAAGGATAGGGTTAAGTTTAGAGTTAGGTTTAGTTTTAGGGTTGAGTAGGTTAATTTAGTGAACACCCAGTTTTAGTAATGTTTTTTGAGCCTTATTCACATCATCTTAGACCTTTGGGCCTCACTTTCTTTCTCTAAAAAATAAAGAGTAGGATACAATTATTTGTTTACCTCCAATTTATATAATAAAGTGAATTTCAGGAGCCCAAGCTCTTATCAGCATTACAAAATGTAAATTAATAGGATTTAGAGTAAAAAAAATAAAATCTGAATTTGTGTCCTAATTTTTCTGCTTAATCGCTGTTTGAACAAAAGTATGGTCTCTGCTTCTCTGAGTGTCCTCTCCTTCACCTTTAAAATGAGAATAATAAGTGATCTTTCATGAATAATTCTGAGGTTATACTTGATAATGTATTTGGATATATTTTGCACAATTTTAAGTATTATTCCATTTTGGTCCCATTTGGCCTTATTGTGATTTTATCATATGGATATATTTCACCACTTTATGAACAGAAATAATCTTGGTATTTCATATATTAGATAAAAACTCACCCCATTTCAGTTTAAAAATATAAAAACAAATTAATAATAACGGATATGTGAGGAATCAGGATATGTATACAAGGACAGTACTGGTGGACTAAATTATTTCTGGTCCTTAGTGTTGGAAGAAATTAACTGTAGTACATGGAGAGATTTTGAGGGCAAAAAAAGGTTCTTCCCAAGGCACAGCAAAGGGTCCAGTGATTTTTGGTCTGTTTGTTGTATTAAAAGGAAGTAACTTTACTAATCATCACTGGCTAGTTTGAAGCTATTTGAAAGAGCCTAACAGATTGACTTGAGTATTGATGGTAAAAAGTAATGCTAGGGAAGCCTACTAGTAATGATTGACTTAAGGAGACACCTATTAGAAAGAGAGGAAGAGAATTATAGATTATAGTTTAAGTAGGTGCATTTCCACAGAAGTAAAACTGTTGAAAGGGTAATAACTAAAATGTATGGTTTTGGATTAATACAATGTTCAACAGAGATAGTGAATAACTTGATGATGGTTGTTGAAAAACTAATTTTTTCCCAGAAGATAAAATGAAAGGAATGTTTAAGAACCCAGAGCAAAGTTGAAGTAGACAATCATACTGGAAAAGATTGAAAGACATTTCCAGAGATAAAACATGCATATTATAGAAATTCCAGAAGAAAAAAGAAATAAATGGAAGAAATAGTATAACTAAATGAGAATTAGAAGAAAGACTACCTAATCAAAAAAGAGTTAAATGGGATTTAATTAGTAAATAGTCTTGGCACAGTTGACTCTCCACCTAAAAGATAGCAAATTCAGAGCTTTATCACACATGGAATTCAAAATTAAATCCCAGTTGAAATAAAGGTTGAAATATAAAGTAAATTTTAAAAAGTTGGACATTAAATTGTAACTGAAGTGAGCAAAATGGTTTTAAAGAAGACATTAAAACTATAAAGAAACATAAATGTATTTGAATGTATAAAAATTTTTATGACAAAAATTCAGAAGACATACAAAAGTCAAAGTTGAATTTCATAATTAATGACAGAAATAGAGTTAGTGTCTATAAGTGCAGAAATTCTAGAAACTGATAAGATTTCTCTGAGAATTAAGATTTTTACCTTTTGAAATGATATTTTAATATAAATAACAGAAAAAAAGAAATCCTTTTCATAAGTATTCAGCAAAATGTAAATTGGCAAAATTGAGATTTAATTTTAAGTGACCATTTAGGGAATTTCAGTTTGTTGTTGTTGTTTCAGTGATAAAAATCCAATGTGGATTAAATATTAATGTGTTAATGTGGACAAATATTATTTTCAAAAAATGCAACTATGAATGTAAAATGGTATCGTTTTCTGGGAAAATAACCTGGCAAAACCAATTAAAATTTAAAAGGTATATCTGCTAAACTTATCCAGTATCCTTCAGTATATTCTATGAAATTATGTACAATATATTATACATGTTACCTAACCAAACTTGAGTCCACTTGCCCACATGCAATAAAGCCAACCTACTGACACTGGGTTGTGGTGAAGGAAAGCGGAACATTTTTTTGCACGACACCAAGCAAGGAGTCCAGGTAGGCTAGTCCTCAAAACACCTGAATTCCTGGGTGGGTTTCAGGAAAGCATTTTCAAGGGCCAGGTGAAGGAGGGGAGTCACACGGTATGTCACAGCTCATGCACAATTCTCAAATTTATTGATGGTGATCTAATAGGGTGGTGTCACATTGTTAATCCTCAGGCTCTAGTAGGTTTGGGGGCTACATGCTCATGGCTATCAGGTTTGAATCTGCACTTTGGAACTCAGGGAAATGTCAAGGAGGCTGAATGAAGCCTGTTTCCTACAAACAAATGGAACTGAGAAAGGATTTGTACCCAGGAGGGCCCCACAGGGTCCTCCTCAATTTCAAGATGTCAAAAAAAATGTTTATATGCCAAAGAAAAATTGCATAGGACAGAGTTAAACAGGCAAGGAAGACCTTATTCAGTGCTACTGAAACAGGGATCAAAACTATTGTAATAGGGAAGAGAGACTGAAGACAACTCCATATACAAAAGGCAGCTGGGGATGTAAAACTAAAAGGCAGGGTGGGATTAAAAATTAAAATAATTCCTGGTACCTTTGATTCACTTAGCAATCCTTTTCAGAACAGCATAGAAATGGGTGCTCTCATGAGGTTAAAAAGCTAACAGGTCTCCTATTGCTAAGAGGGAACAAAACAATTATAGTAAAAATGAACATAACAAAATTTTACCTAATGCATCTTCTGGGGAAACAAAGCTTCATCATTAATGTATATGGACCATGTTGTTTAGTTGTTTTTGAGATTATAGTAGCTATAATTGATAGACACAGGAATGACTCATTTGGGCACTTCATTTATATATGCATACGTGTATGTATGTGTGCATGCATGTGCTGATAGCAATAGGGCCATCATCATTTATAATTTTCCCCCCACTGCTCAGCATGGACACTGAGAAATGCATGATTTTGCCATTCAGCTATGTATTCATTAGCATTACTTTAGTTTTACATGAGGTTCTTGTCCATGAAATGGCTTAATTGTTCATTACAGGAGCTTACAGAATGCTCCATCAACTCCATCAATGGAAAGTATCAACAGGTACCATCATGCCCTAACATCATTTGAATATTTCACTTCAAAATCCTCTCTTTGCAGTTTCCACCAATCCCATTGTTGATCAGGATTGATTGCACAATCCTAATCAAATCCACTCTCTTCCTACCATTGAAAGACCTTCCTTAAGCCAAACTTCCCACTTTGAATAAATTCACACCTTGTCTTTCTCCTACCCCTCCCAGACACTGCCACAGCTCTCTAGAGATGACATTCTCCCTTACCACGGTGAGTGATAAGCTCGGCCATGTATTATCAACAGTTATGTTGGGATGTTTGGGTAGCCAGTATTTGACAACCATGTGGCTATCTGCTAAAGAAACCAAAAAGACATTGTAGGATACTTATCTGAGGCCAAAAAAAAAAAAAAAGAAAAGAAAACAAAGAATATCTGAATCTGAGGAAATAAAGGAAAAAAGTGAACATTTTCCCTAAATGGGAGTATAGACTTCACTGAATATACAACAGAGCTGATTATAAAATATTTATTAACTTACAAGTAGCAAACACAAAGAGCTTTAGAGTATATATTAAGGCCTTAAACATTGTCATATTTTGTTAGTTACACTTCACTTAGCTCCAGTTTTTATTACCAAAAATAAGTATATTGATGAACTTAGAAGAGGTGTATTCTTTACTTCAAGTGAACAAGTAGTAAGTATGGAATCCTGAAACATACGAGGAGAGCACTATGTGAAAATTTAATTGCTCTCCCTGATTTGGTTGTTTTTAAATCACATGAAGCCTGTGAGGTGTTTCTGTTTACCAAAATATTAAGCATTGGTTATACCATATAGTAGCATTTTCTCAGGTATTTAATTATAAAGCTTTCATTAAAAGAACATCTCTCCATGGGTGCATAATTTAAAATGACTGACCAACAAGTTATAATATAAATAAGTTTTTACAGAAGTTTTCTAATTCATTTGTTCCTTGTTTTGATTAACTCTATTTTTAAATATAGAATCATACAAAACACCTATGCTACTTCCGGGAGTGCCTTTATCATAGGGAAATAGAGTGAGCAAATTCACAAGTGATATTCACAGAAATATGGTAGGAGGTTTTGGGATGAGAAGCAAGAGCCTTAGTTTTATCACTGATAATTAGTAGGCATTGTGAATTGAGGCTACACAGTTAATGCTTTTTTGTTCTCAGGAAATTACAGCTCAGAAGGAATGCTGGCATTTTGGGTTTGCTAATCTACATGGCTTTGTGTGCTCTAGTCTTTCAGTCACAATCAAATAATCATTTCCTCTTGTTTGTCTTCATTTATTTCCTGCCCCCTCCTTGCATTTAACTATCAAATGTCCTTTGCTTTTGACCAGAGGCTCTTCAACAAAAGCCCTGTAGTTCCTGACATCATTCTTTTGTAAAAAAGAGTGCTTGGGCATATACTAACATAAATAGTTCTTTTTTGTTGGTCAAAAGCAACTGTTCAACTTATTGTACTGGTATTCTTATACAATATAAGACTTCATTCCAATACACTATCATAAAGGGATTTAGGAAAACAGGAGCTGTGAACAGAAACTTGCATTGTGAATAATGTTGTTTTGACATTGAATCTGAAATCTTCATTTGATTTTAGGGTTTTTGTTTGTTTATTTATTTCAGAACAAGCCATGAAGTATAAAGGTTATCTATCTGTCATCTATGAATCTATCTTCTATGTCTATCTCTCATCAGTCATTTTAACATTACCATTTTTATTAAGGCTTTTTGTTGGTAGCAGGGTTTTTGTTCTACAAATACCCACTTCCTACCAAGTCACAGTGCCTCCCAAGACAACAATCTATAAGACAGAAAAGGGTGCATTTTAAAAGTGCTGTGTAGGAGGTATTAGAACAAATGCTGCTATACACGAAGAGAATTTTTGCACGTAACTCCCTCGCAGTTCTTTAAAAGTGTACCCTTTCATATAAAAATATCTGCTTGGAAGCTAACAAGCGAGAAGAAAAAAACATTTTTGCCTTTCTAGGTGCTGTCTTGTCAATGAAACTCAAATTGATGTTTCAGGTTACTTACCCCAGGAAAATCTGCAGGAGTCCCAAGATTATGTGTCTGTGTTAAGGGGTTTAGAATATGCCACTCCAAAATAAGTCACTTTGGCATATTGAAAATTTTGAGCTGAAGACACTTGAGAAACAACAGATGCAGGAAGGACTCCCTGACCTTCTCCTTTGTACTTAAAAGTAGGTCATAAAATTTCCCATGAGAAAGTTGTTCTTCCTGCACGAGGAAGACAAGAATATTCCTATTACTGGAGATTGGAGGTCAGTGCTGAAACGGATGTGTACAAACAAGCCTTTATCTTCCATAAGTTTTCCCCAAATATTTCTTAGTCACTTTCTCAGAATTTATTTCCCCTAGAAGTATAATCCCCTTTTCTTTTGTACTGTCACTTTTCCACAATTTTATCATTCTTTGTTAAAAAGGTATATAAACTCTTGGCCCTAACTGCTTCTTTGAGTCTTCATTTTTCCTGTAAAAGCTCTTGTATGCATGTAAAAATGTTAAATACAATGTGTGTGTTTTTCTCCTGTTAATGTGTCATTTGTAATTTCAATCCATAGGACCCAGGACCTAAGGAGATGGAGAACATTTTTCTTTCATCCCCTACCATAATGGTGATGAGGATGGGATATCATTAGCTGGGATTCCCTACACACTTCAGAGACTGTAGCTAAGATTTGGGATACACCTGAAATAGCCAGCAAAAGGTAAGTGACTTTTATGCTTTTTGCTTTGTGTATTCTTTGTTTTGATTGATCTTTTCCCTCCCAGAGATCAGAATTGTTTTCCTTTCTCTCTGTCTTGTGTCATTTTCATAAGGAGGATAAGCACAGCATAGAACACAGCCATGGGTCTTATAAGCCTGTTGTTTGAGGTGGTCTCATAGATCAGTGAGTTTATGGTTCTCGCTGGACTGGAGTCTGTTTGGACAAGCTTTGCTGTGGTTCACCAATAAAAATACTGGGTGAGATTCTCCTTTCACCTTGTTTTGTGTTCTGAGAGCATGCCTTATAACCTGCCTTTTGTCAACCAGGAGGTATAGATTGTTGGACCTGCATCAGGTAGCTAGCCATCAGACCAGGAACCCAAGACACAGAGTGTGCTTGCAGCATTTTCTGTGTCTGACTGTGCCAGCTCTAGGGGACTTTGTCATAATAAGGGGTCTCAGCCTTTAAGGGGCTTTTGTTATCTCTACCTTTATTGCCTTCTTAGTGCTGGAAAAGTGGCATATCAGTATCAGCTGCCCAGTATCAGATTATTAAGTCTGTGATTGGAGGTGTCTTACTTTTGTGAGACACTGGTGATACAAGTTCTCACAAACACTATTCTTAACCATTTGTGACAACAAGGGTCTTTGCTTTCTTTTTAAAAAATTGAGGTATAGTTTATTTACAATATTAGTTTCAGGTGTGTACAACATAGTGTTTCAAAAATTTTACAGATTTTTTTTCTATTTAGAGCTATTATAAAATATTGGCTATATTCCCTGTGCTGTATAATATATCCTTGTAGATTATGTATTTTATACATAGTAGTTTGTACCTCTTAATCCCTTAATCCTATATTGCCCCTCCCCATTTCCCTCTCCTCACTGGTAACCACTAGTTTGTTCTCTGTATCTCTGAGTCTGTTTCCGTTTTGTTATATATATTCTCTTGTTTTATTTTTTAGATTCCACATATAAGTGATAACATACAGTACGTGTATTTCTGTCTGACTTATTTCACTAAGCACGTTGCCCTTCAGGTCCAACCATATTGTTGCAAATGGCAAATTTTCATTCTTTTTTATGGCTGAGTAGTATTCCATTGTATATATACCACATCTTCTTTATCTATTGATGGACACTTAGGTTGCTTCCATATTTTGGTGATAATAAGTAATGCTGCTGTGAACATTGGAGTGCATGTATCTTTTAAATTAGTGTTTTCATTTTCTTCAAATATATACTCAGGAATGGAATTGCTGGATCATATGGTAGTTCTATTTTTAGTTTTTTGAGAAATCTCCATACTCTTTTCCACAGTGGCTGCACCAATTTACATTCTGACCAAGAGTGTACTGAGGTTGCCTTTTCTCCATATCCTCACCAACATTTGCTCTTTGTGGTATTTTTTGATGATAGGCATTCTTACAGGTATGAGGTGATATCTCATCGTGGTTTTGATTTATATTTCTCTGATAATTAGCGATGTTGAGCATTTTTTCATATGTCTGTTGACCATCTGTATGTCCTCTGTGGAAAAATGTTTATTCAGGCCTTCTGCCCATTTTTCAATAAGGTTGTTTGTTTTTTTGATATTGAGTTGTATGAACTGTTTATATATGTTGGATATTAATCCTTTATTGGTCATGTCATTTGTAAATGTCTTCTCTCATTCAGTAGGTTGTCTTTTCATTTTGTCAGTGGTTTCCTTTGTTGAGCAGAAAAAGCTTTTAAGTTTACTTAGGGCCCATTTGTTTATTTCTGCTTTTTTTCCCTTTGCTTTAGGAGACAGATCCAAAAAAAATATTGCTACAATTTATGTCAAAGAGTATTCCATCTATGTTTTCTTCTAGGAGTTTTATGGTTCCAGTTTTACACTTAGGTCTTTAATCCATTTTGAATTTATTTTGTATATGGTGTGAGAAAAGGTTCTAATTTCATTCTTTTACATGTAGCTGTCCAGTTTTCCCAGCACCACTTACTGAAGAGATTGTCTTTTCTTGTTTATTTATTCTTCCATTGTTGTAGATTAATTGATCGTAAGTGTATGGGTTTATTTCTGAGATCTCTATTCTGTTCCGTTGATCTATGTGTCTGTTTCTTTTCCACACCATACTGTTTGGACTACTGTAGCTTTGTAGTATCTTAAGCTACCTTTATGAGTGGCTTTTTGAATCATGTGGGCTGTACCCACACCAGTGGTGTCTCTTGCATCCATGATAAAAAAAATTATTCGAAGTCTAAAAAATTACCTCTAGGTCTTTCTATGGAAAGGCTTATTGGATTTAATCACAGTTAAAAGGGGTATAACTTTAAAGAGTCTGCTTGTCAATGGCCAGATGATGGATCCTTTGATTTGAAAAAAAAAAGAACTTTTATATTTGAAAGAAATGTTAAAGAGCTCTTATCCTAAACAAATGTCCTATTGGTATCTGTGGAATGATTAAATTGAAAGGACACAAAAGAGCATTATGGCTAGCCTATGGACACTTTTAACAAGACTAAAGAATGGAAATGAAAACAAAAGTTAAATTCCACACCCACAGTGAATTCCCCTTCCCTGTGCTCCTATACCCTTGTTTATAACTAACTCCCTGTCTGTGACCCTCCAGAAGATCTTCTGGATCTCGTGACCCCTGGCTCAAATCCTCCTCCCCAAATCCAAGCCTACCTCCTCAACAAATTCCTTTAATCCCTGAAACTCCTTTGATTTGCCCAGAAAATTTCTTAAATACCCAACTGACCACTTTCTTCTCTTACCCTGCAAGAATTATAGAAAATAATCCAGCCTGATGGCCAGGACTGGGCATACAGGTTACTTACGGTAAATACTGATGGCCAAGAAATAACCTTGTCAGAGGTTCAGGACCATGCAGTAGGGCTCGTTTTGCTGAATTTTACCTACCTTCTGGGTATCTTTCTAACCTTCCTATGCAATGTCCTTTGTGGATATATCCTGGACCCCACCACAAAAATACATGTCCCTTGGACAGCACCAGATCCTTTAAGCTACAAAGCCCTTTACTCCCACTTTTGAAAGATTCCACCAGATTTAGAGAGGAGTTAGAAGACTTGGTGGCCATTCACAGACCCACTCATAGGGACCTCAACAGGCTACTAAGAGGTGTTCTTTCCACCCATGCTTATACTGTAGTTATAAGACAAGCCAGACGGCCCCCCAGGAAATGTCCCCTTACCTAACAGAGAAAACACATGGTCAGAACTTCTCCCAGGCCTCTTCCAGTGATCAGGGAATGGATCATCTGGATGCTGATATTTAAGGCCTGATAGAAGCAATTGTAGATACCTTTCCCCCAAGGTGAATTGGTCGAAGGTTGAGTTGTGCACTCAGAAAGAAGGGGAGCCCAAGGTCTTGAATGCTTTTATACACACTTTCCAAAAGCACACTGCATTAAACCCTGAAACCCCAGAACATAGAAATCTTTTAATTTCCTCCTTAGTGAGAAATCTCCCTAATATAGGAAGACAAATCCAAAATGGTGTGGTTGGCTGTGCAGGACAATCTCTCAATGTTATTATTGAAGTTGTTGTTTATCAATGTTATTATTGAAGTTGCTATTTAATTCTTTGAAAATAGCTTGCAGGAAAGCAGGAGAAAAAAGGTATTGAAATCAACAATCCTTGCCTTGCAAATTGAGTCTTTAAAAAACAGAAGTAAGAATCTAAGTGTAACTTAATACCCACCCATTTTTCTTGCCAACCACAGAGCCTTCCCTATCCATCTCAAGATATTTGCAGATATTGTAAAAGGGCAGGGCATTGGAAAGGCAATTGTCCTGCATATAAAACAGAGGTAAGCTTAAATATACAGTATCCCTAGATCTCAGCAGCCTCAGAGAGTCTGTTTTTCCCCTTCTGTGGGACAGTTTCGCATAGATTGATGGGGTCAGTCAATCCTCAGCTGTACCTCAGAACCCAGCATTAAACTTAAAATAGAATATTAGGAACGGTACTTCTTAACTGATACCAGTGGAACTTTCTCTACCATTGACTTAGAGGATTTATATTTGTTCGTCACCTCTAATTCTGTTCAAGCTGTTGGAGTCTCTGGGCAGCAACCTATTTTATTGTCATATCTCAGGCCACTGCAAAATCCTTAGGCCCTCTAACCACCCATCATATCTTTCTAGTTTCTGGTTCTTCATCAGCAAACCTTTTAGGTAGAGGCTTGTTATGTAAATTTAATGCCACCATACAATGTAATGAGAAAAGTATTTTTATTTCCCTGCTCTCAGACCAAATCGCAAGCTTCCTACTTTCCCCAATGGAGACCTATCTCACTTTAAAATCCTCTGAAGAGAGTGCAGCCTTAAGAGATGTACTAGTTAGTCTCTGGTCCTCACATGCAAATGAGGTTGGATTGCTCTTCAGTGCAGTGCCCATGCACATTTTCTGGAAAAGGAATAAACCTGTCCCAGCAGAAGCCCAACACCCTCTTTTTCAAAAAGCAAAAAAAAAAAAAAAAAAAGGAATTATATATATTTACTTCCTCACTCTGCGATACCTCAATCTTGTCAGTAAGAAGGAACATTTGATTCAGATGGGAATCAAATTGTTGATTTGTACAAAATGGAAGAGCCAATAAATGTTTTTGTAATTCCTCATCACACTATAGTCTCTAGTCCAACTACTATTCTTACCTCAATTCCTGCTGACATAGCTTGATTTACAGTCACTGACTCCTGCACAGCTTTCTAATGCCATTGCACACGTTCTCTTTGTATTTGCATTTCGAGGAAGACAATTAACATGGACTTGTATACCTTTGAGATATTGTGAGTCTCCCTCAATATTTTCCCAGGTTCTTAAAGCTTAGATTCTAGTTTTTACCCAAGGCTCCCCTCTCGTTCAGTATGTTGATGGCCTCTTACTTTGTAATCAAACTAAGGAAGGTGTTTTTATAGATTCCCTCATTCTCTTAATGGCACTAACTGAACAAGGCTATAAAGCCTCCCAATATAGACTTCAATGGGTACAGACAACTGTTAACTACTTAGAACATGAGGTATCTCAGGGCAGTCAAAACTCATACCAAAATGCCTTGGGTTAATATTGTCCATCCCTTTTCTGAAAACAAAAACACAACTATGTAAATTTGGGGGGGCAGCTGCTATTGTTGCCAACAAATTCCTAATTCTGCTGCCCTTGCTCTTGGCTTACCCAGTTTTGATAAACATTTTCACCTATGTTTGTCAATTTGTCACCAAGACAATAATGGAATTGCTGCAGTATTTTAGTACAACCATTTATTCTTAGATAAGTCCTATGGCATATTTCTCATGTCAGTTAGATGTTGTGGCATCAGACATGCTCCCATGCCTGTGTGTCCATAACTGCCACCCTAATTGACAAAACCATTGCTCTTACATTAGGCTACCATTCACCTCTATGTTCCTCATACTGTTTCTGTTCCCTTACGAGTTGATAAGACATAGCTCCTCTCTCTACATGGAGGCAGACCACCTATGAACAAGCCCTATTCACCAATCCCTCCCTCATCTTACACTGCTGTAGCACCTTAAATTTAGCTCTTCTAACCCCTCCCAGATGATGGACCGCCCCACTCCATTCCACATGATTGCCTTGCAACTCTAGAAATAATTTCAAAGACACACACGAACATCTCTTAGATATCCCCTTAGACAACCCAGAATGACTTCAATTTTGTGATGGCTCTTTTAAACATAATTTCCAGGAAAACATAACTCCTTACAACATAGTTTTCCTACATGAAACTCCTGAGGCATACTATTTACACACTGTAAAATCAGCCCAAGCTGCTGAACTCACAGCTTACATGTTGGCAAAAAAGAAAACTGCCACTATTTACACTAACTCCAGATATGCCTTTGGAGTCTTCCATGCTGTTGGTACAATCTGTAAATCCTGTAGATTCTTAACCTCTGCTGATACTGCTGTTGCCAATGGGCATATAATTGTTACTCTATTACAGGCTATTCATCTCCCTACTACAGTGACTATTGTTCACACTCCAGCCCATTGTAAGGAGACTGATACTGTATCTCTAGGGAATGAGAGGGCTGCCAAGACTGCTAAATACAAAACTGAGTTCACCTACCCTTACTCTATCCACTTTATCAACCTGCCTTTATCCCTGACTGATATCCTTTGACATGCCACCCCACAATATGCCACTTTGCCATATTGACAATTTTGAGTTGAAGACACTTGACAAACAACAGCTGTAGGAAGGGCTCCCTGGCCTCCCCCTTCTACCTAAAAGCAGGGCATACAATTTCTTATGAGAAAGGTGCTTTCCCTACACTGGGGAGAGAGGAACATTTTTATCACCAGAGACGGGGAGTTGAGGCTGAGATGAATCTGTACAAACAGACATACTAAACTAACCCTTTTCTTCCTTAGTTTCCTCCATATATTTCTGAGTCACTTTTCCACAATTTATCACCTCTAGAGATGTAACACACTTTTCCTTTGTATTGTCACTTCTCCTCAAACTTATCTTTCTTTGTTAAGAAGCATATCAGCTCTCAGTCCTAACTGCTTCTTTGGATTTTTACTTTTTCCTATGAATGCTCTTATGTGTATATAAAAATATTAAATAAAATTTGTATGCTTTGCTCTTGTTAATCTGTCTTTTGTCAGTTCGATAGATAGATCCCAGCCACAGAACCTAAGAGGGTGGAGGAAAGTTTTTTTACATCCCCCACGTATGCTTGTTTATATCATATTTTATTAGATATAAAATGAAAATTAGATAAAAGAATAAGTGCAAATATATACTGTCTTCTGTTTTTATTGAGATATAATTGACATACAACAGTATATAAGTTTAAGGTGTAAAGCATAATGATTTGACTTGCACGCATCATGAAATGACTGTCACAATAAGTTTAGTGAACATTCATCATCTCATATAGATACAGAATTAAAGAAATAGAAAAAATGTTTTGTGTGTGATGAGAACTCAGGATTTACTCCCTTAACAGTTTTTGTGTATAACATACGACAGTGTTAATTATATTTATCATTATACACTAAATGCCTAGTACTCATTTATCTTATAATGGTAGTTTTCCACTATCTTTGTTCATTTCCCCTCCCCACCGCTCCCCGCCTCTGGGAACCACAAATGAGATCCCTTTTTCTATGAGTTTGTTGGTTTTTGAAGTATAAATGACCTACAACACTTGTTAGTTCCTATTACACAACACAGTGATTTTTTTCTACACATTTCAAAATGATTACCACAATAAATCAGTTTACTATATACAGACTATGTACAAAGATATTCCTTAGGTATTGACTATATTCCCCACACTGTACATTTTATACCCGTGACGGGATTTATTTTGCAACTGGAAATTTGTACTTCTTAAACTCCCTCACCTATTTCCTTCCTCCCCACAAACCCCTCTCCTCTGGTAACCACCTGTTTGTTCTCTGTATCTAAAACTCTTTCTTTTTTGTTTTTTTTTTAACATCTATATTGGTGTATACTTTCTTTACAATGGTGTGTTAGTTTCTGCTTTATAACAAAGTGAATCAGTTATACGTATACATATATCCCCATATCTCTTCCCTCTTGTGTCTCCCTTCCTCCCGCCCTCCTTATCCCACCCCTCTAGGTGGTCACAAAGCACCGAGCTGATCTCCCTGTGCTATGTGGCTGCTTCCCACTAGCTATCTGTTTTACATTTGGTAGTGTATATATGTCCATGCCACTCTCTCACTTTGTCCCAGCTAACCCTTCCCCCTCCCCATATCCTCAAATCCATTCTCTAGTAGGTCTGCATCTTTATTCCCATCTTGCCCCTAGGTTCTTCATGACGATTTTATTTTTCTTTTTTAGATTCCACATATATGTGTTAACATACAGTATTTGTTTTTCTCTTTCTGACTGACTTCACTCTGTATGACAAACCCTAGGTGCATCCACCTCAAGACAAATGACTCAATTTCGTTTCTTTTTATGGCTGAGTAATATTCCATTGTATACATGTGCCATATCTTCTTTATCCATTCATCTGTTGATGGACACTTAAGTTGCTTCTATGTCCTGGCTATTGTAAATAGAGCTGCAATGAACATTTTGGTACATGACTCTTTTTGAATTATGGTTTTCTCAGGGTATATGCCCAGAAGTGGGATTGCTGGGTCGTATGGTAGTTCTATTTTTAGTTTTTTAGTAACCTCCATACTGTTCTCCATAGTAGCTGTATCAGTTTACATCCCCACTGACAGTGCAACAGTGTTCCCTTTTCTCCACACCCTCTCCAGCATTTATTGTTTGTAGATTTTTTGATGATGGCCATTCTGAGCGGTGTGAGATGATATCTCATTGTAGTTTTGATTTGCATTTCTTTAATGATTAGTGATGTTGAGCATTCTTTCATGTGTTTGTTGGCAATCTGTATATCCTCTTTGAGAAATATCTATTTAGGTCTTCAGCCCATTTTTGGATTGGATTGTTTGGTTTTTGATATTGAGCTCCATGAGCTGCTTATAAATTTTGAAGATTAATCCTTTGTCAGTTGCTTCATTTGCAAATATCTTTTGGTCTTGTTTATGGTTTCCTTTGCGGTGCAAAAGCTTTTAAGTTTCATAAGGTCCCATTTGTTTATTTTTGTTTTTATTTCCATTTCTCTAGGAGGTAGGCCAAAAAGATCTTGCTGTGATTTATGTCATAGAGTGTTCTGCCTATGTTTTCCTCTAAGAGTTTTATAGAGTCTGGCCTTACGTTTAGGTCTTGAATCCATTTTGAGCTTATTTTTGTGTATGGTGTCAGGGAGTGTTCTAATTTCATTCATTTACATGTAGCTGTCCGGTTTTCCCAGCACCACTTATTGAAGAGGCTGTCTTTTCTCCACTGTAAATGCTTGCCTCCTTTATCAAACATAAGGTGACCATATGTGTGTGGGTTTATCTCTGGGCTTTCTATCCTGTTCCATTGACCTACATTTCTGTTTTTGTGCCAGTACCGTAGTGTCTTGATTACTGTAGCTTTGTAGTGTAGTCTTAAGTCAGGGAGCCTGATTCCTCCAGCTCCGTTATTCATTCTCAAGATTGCTTTGGCTATTTGGGGTCGTTTGTGTTTCCATACAATTTGTGAAATTTTTGTTCTAGTTCTATGAAAAATGCCAGTGGTAGTTTGATAGGGATTGCATTGAATCTGTAGATTGCTTTGGGTAGTGTAGTCATTTTCACAGTGTTGATTCTTCAATCCAAGAACATGGTATATCTCTCGATCTCTTTGTATCATCTTTAATTTCCTTCATCAGTGTCTTATAATTTTCTGCATATAGGTGTTTTGTCTCCTTAGGTAAGTTTATTCCTAGATATTTTATTCTTTTTGTTGCAATGGTAAATGGGAGTGTTTTCTTAATTTCTCTTTCAGATTTTTCATCATTAGTGTATAGGAATGCAAGAGATTTCTGTGCATTAATTTTGTATCCTGCTATTTTACCAAATTCATTGATTAGCTCTAGTAGTTTTCTGGTAGCATCTTTAGGATACTCTATGTATAGTATCATGTCACCTGCAAAAGTGACAGCTTTACTTCTTCCTTTCGGATTTGGATTCCTTTTATTTCTTTTTCTTCTCTGATTGCTGTGGCTAAAACTTCCATAACTATGTTGAATAATAGTGGTGAGAGTGGGCAACCTTGTCTTTTTCCTGATCTTAGTGGAAATGCTTTCAGTTTTTCACCATTGAGAACGAAGTTGACTGTGGGATGTCATGTATGGCCTTTATTATGTTGAGATAAGTTCCCTCTAAGCCTACTTTCTGGAGGGTTTTTATCATAAATGGGTGTTGAATTTTGTCCAAAGCTTTCTCTGCATCTATTGAGATGATCATATGGTTTTTCTCCTTCAATTTGTTAATATGGTGTATCACATTGATTGATTTGCATATATTGAAGAATCCTTACATTCCTAGGATAAACCCCACTTGATAATGTTGTATGATCCTTTTAATGTGCTTTTGGATTCTGTTTGCTAGTACTTTGTTGAGGATTTTTGCATCTATGTTCATCAGTGATATTGGCCTGTAGTTTTCTTTCTTTGTGACATCTTTGTCTGGTTTTGGTATCAGGGTGATGGCCTCATAGAATGAGTTTGGGAGTGTTCCTCCCTCTGCTATATTTTGAAAGAGTTTGAGAAGGATAGGTGTTAGCTCTTCCCTAAATGTTTGACAGAATTTGCCTGTGAAGCCATATGGTCCTGGGCTTTTGTTTGTTGGAAGATTTTTAATCACTGTTTTAATTTCAGTGCTTGTGATTGTTCTGCTCATATTTTCTATTTCTTCCTGGTTCAGTCTCGGAAGGTTGTGCATTCCTAAGAATTTGTCCATTTCTTCCAGGTTGTCCATTTTATTGGCATAGAGTTGCTTGTAGTAATCTCTCATGATCCTTTGTATTTCTGCAGTGTCAGTTGTTACTTCTCTTTTTTCATTTCTAATTCTATTGATTCGAGTCTTCTCCCTTTTTTTCTTGATGAGTCTGGCTAATGATTTTTCAATTTTGTTTATCTTCTCAAAGAAAGAGCTTTTAGTTTTATTCATCTTTGCTATTGTTTTCTTCATTTCTTTTTCGTTTATTTCTGATCTGATCTTTATGATTTCTTTCCTTCTGCTAACTTTGGGGGTTTTTTGTTCTTCTTTTTCTAATTGCTTTAGGTGTAAGGTTAGGTTGTTTGAGATGGTTCTTGTTTCTTAAGGTAGGATTGTATTGCTAGGCAGTTCCCTCTTAAAACTGCTTTTGCTCCATCCCATAGGTTTTGGGTCGTGTTTTCATTGTAATTGTTTCGAGGTATTTTTTGATTTCCTCTTTGATTTCTTCAGTGATGTCTTGGTTATTAAGTAGTATATTATTTAGCCTCCGTGTGTTTGTTTTTTTACAGATTTTCCCTGTAATTGAGATCTAGTCTCATAGCATTGTGGTGGGAAAAGATACTTGATATGATTTCAATTTTCTTAAATTTACTGAGGCTTGATTTGTGACCCAAGAGGTGATCTATCCTGGAGAATGTTCTGTGTACACTTGAGAAGAAAGTTTATTCTGTTGTTTTTGGATGGAATGTCCTATAAAAATCAATTAAGTCCATCTTCTTTAATGTATCATTTAAAGCTTGTGTTTCCTTATTTATTTTCACTTTGGATGATCTGTCCATTGGTGAAAGTGGGGTGTTAAAGTCCCCTACGATGAATGTGTTACTGTCGATTTCTCCTTTTATGGCTGTTAGTATTTGTGTTATATATTGAGGTGCTCCTTTGTTGGGTGCATAAATATTTACAATTGTTATATCTTCTTCTTGGATTGATCCCTTGATCATTATGTAGTGTCCTTCTTTGTCTCTTGTAATAGTCTTTGTTTTAAAGTCTATTTTGTGTGATATGAGAATTGCTACTCCAGCTTTCTTTTGATTTCCATTTGCATGGAATATCTTTTTCCATCCCCTCACTTTCAATCTGTATGTGTCCCTAGGTCTGAAGTGGGTCTCTTGTAGACAGCATATATACGGGTCTTGTTTTTGTATCCATTCAGCCAGTCTATATCTTTTGCTTGGAGCATTTAATCCATTTACATTTTAGGTAATTATCAATATGTATGTTCCTATTACCATTTTCTTAATGTTTAGTGTTTGTTATTGTAGGTCTTTTCCTTCTCTTGTGTTTCCTGCCTAGAGAAGTTCCTTCAGCATTTGTTGTAAAAGTGCTTTGGTGGTGCTGAATTCTTTTAGCTTTTGCTAGTCTGTAAAGGTTTTAATTTCTCCATCGAATCTGAATGACATCCTTGCCGGGTAGAGTAATCTTGGTTGTAAGTTTTTCCCCTTCATCACTTTAAATGTGTCCTGCCACTCCCTTCGGCTTGCAGAGTTTCTGCTGATAGATCAGCTGTTAACCTTATGGGGATTCCCTTGTGTGTTATTTGTTTCTGTTCCCTGGCTGCTTTTAATATTTTTCCTTTGTATTTAATTTTTATTGTTTGATTAATGTGTGTCTTGGCGTGTTTCTCCTTGGATTTATCCTGTATGGGACTCTCTGTGATTCCTGGAGTTGATTAATTATTTCCTTTCCCATATTAGGGAAGTTTTCAACTATAATCTCTTCAAATATTTTCTCAGTCCCTTTCTTTTTCTCTTCTTCTTCTGGAACCCCTATAATTCGAATATTGGTGCATTTAATTTTGTCCCAGAGGTCTCTGAGACTGTCCTCAATTCTTTTTATTCTTTTTTCTTTATTCTGCTCTGCAGTAGTTGTTTCCACTATTTTATCTTCCAGGTCGCTTATCCGTTCTTTTGCCTTACTTATCGGTCCCTTCTAGAGTATTTTTAATTTCATTTATTGTGTTGTTCATCACTGTTTCCTCTTTACTTCTTCTAGGTCCTTGTTAAATGTTTCTTGTATTTTCTCCATTCTGTTTCCCAGATTTTGGATCATCTTTCCTATCGTTATTCTGAATTCTTTTTCAGGTAGACTGCCTATTTCCTCTTCATTTGTTAGGTCTGGTGTGTTTATACGTTGCTCCTTCATCTGTTGTGTGTTTCTCTGTCTTCTCATTTTGCTTGACTTACTGTGTTTGGGGTCTCCTTTTTGCATGCTGCAAGTTTGTAGTTCCTGTTGCTTTGGTGTCTGCCCCGAGTGGGTAAGGTTGGTTCAGTGGATTGTGTAGGCTTCCTGGTGGAAGGAACTAGTGCCTGTGTTGTGGTGGATGCGGCTGGATCTTGTGTTTCTGGTGGGTAGGTGCACGTCTTGTGGTATGTTTTGGGCTATCTGTGGCCTTATTATGATTTTAGGCAGCCTCTCTGCTAACAAATGGGGTTGTGTTCCTGTTTTGTTAGTTGTTTGGCATAGGGTGTCCAGCACTGTAGCTTGCTGGTCATTGAGTGGAGCTGAGTCTTGGCATTGAGATGGAGATCTCTTGAAGATTTTCGTCATTTGATATTATGTGGAGCTGGGAGGTCTCTTGTGGACCAGTGTCCTGAACTTGGCTCTCCCACGTCTGAGGCACAGCCCTGACACCTAGCTGGAGCACCAAGAGCCTGTCATCCACACAGATCAGAATGAGAGGGAGAAAAAGAAACAAAAAGATAAAATAAAATAAAATAAAATAAAAGTTGTTAAAATAAAAAATAATTATTAAAAAATTTTTTTTAAATAATAAAAAAAGGAAAGAAAGAGAGAGCAACCAAACCAAAAAACAAATCCACCAATGATAACAAGTGCTAAAAACTATACTAAAAAAAGCACACACACACAAAAAAAAAAAAACCGGACAGACAGAATCCTAGCACAAATGGTAAAAGCAAAGCTATACAGAAAAAATCACACACAGAAGCATACACCTACACACTCATAAAAAGTGAAAAAGGGGAAAACATATATATATCGTTGCTCCCAAAGTCCACTTCCTCAATTTAGGATGATTCGTTGTCTGTTCAGGTATTCCACAGATGCAGGGTAAATCAAGTTGATTGTGGAGATTTAATCCACTGCTCCTGAGGCTGCTGGGAGAAATTTCCCTTTCTCTTCTTTGTTCCCACGGCTCCTGGGTTTCAGCATTGGATTTGCCTCCTCCTCTGCGTGTAGGTCGCCTGAGGGCATCTGCTCCCGCCCAGACAGGACGAGCTTAATAAAGGAGCAGTTGATTCGGGGGCTTTGGCTCACTCAGGCCGGGGGGAGGGTGGGGTACGGAATGCTGAGCGAGCCTGCGGCGGCAGAGGCCAGCATG
Source organism: Stenella coeruleoalba (assembly GCF_951394435.1). Lineage (NCBI taxonomy): Eukaryota > Metazoa > Chordata > Mammalia > Artiodactyla > Delphinidae > Stenella > Stenella coeruleoalba. Next base: position 54,807,780 of record NC_137157.1, read on the forward strand.
ATGTTGCAACAGCCTGAGGCACACCGTGTGTTCTCCCAGAGAAGTTGTCCCTGGATCACGGGACACTGGTAGTGGCAGGCTGCACAGTCTCCTGGGAGGGGAGGTGTGGATAATGACCTGTGCTCGCACACAGGCTTCTTGGTGGCTGCAACAGCAGCCTTAGTGTCTCATGCCCGTCTCTGGGGTTTGCGCTAATAGTCGCGGCTGGCGCTCTTCTCTGGAGCTTCTTTAAGCGGTGCTCTTAATCTGCTCTCCTCACACACTGGGAAACAAAGATGCAAGAAAAAGTCTCTTGCCTCTTAGGCAGCTCCAGACTTTTTCCTGAACTCCCTCCTGGCTAGCTGTGGCTCACTGGCCCCTTCAGGCTGTGTTCACACAGCCAACCCCAGTCCTCTCCCTGGGGTCTGACCTCTGAAGCCCGAGCCTCAGCTTCCAGCCCCCACCTGCCCTGTCGGGTGAGCAGACAAGCCTCGTGGGTTGGTGAGTGCTGGTCGGCAACTATCCCCTGTGTGGGAATCTCTCCGTTTTGCCCTCTGCACCCCTGTTGCTGTGCTCTCCTCCATGGAAGCTTCCCCCCTCCACCTCCCTCAGTCTCCGCCTGTGAAGGGCCTTCCTAGTGTGTGGAAACCTTTCCTCCTTCACAGCTTCCTCCCACTGGTGCAGATCCCGTCCCTATTCTTTTGTCTCTGTTCATTCTTTTTTCTTTTGCCCTACCCAGGTACGTGGGGGTTTTCTTGCCTTTTGGGAGGTCTGAGGTCTTCTGCCAGTGTTCAGTAGGGGTTCTGTAGGAGTTGTTCCACATGTAGGTGTATTTCTGATGTATTTGTGCGGAGGAAGGTGATCTCCACATCTTACTCTTCCGCCATCTTGAAGCTCCCCCACTGTTTCTGTTTTGGTATGCTGTTCATTTGTCATTTAGTTTCCACATATAAGTGAAATCATATAGTATTTGTCTATGACTGTTTGACTTATTTTACTTAGTGGAATGCCCTGTAGCTTTATCCATGTTGTTGCAAATGGCAAGATTTCACTCTGTTATATGGCTGAGTAATATTCTACTGTGTGTGTGTGTGTATATATATATATATATATATATATATATGTTTATATATATGCTACATCTTCTTTAAACATTTATTTGTCGATGGGCACTTAGTTTTCTTCCATATCTTGGCTATTGCAAATAATGTTATGAACGTTGTGGTGCACATAGCTTTTTGAATTAGTGTTTTCATGTTTTTGGATATATACGCAGGAGTTTAAGTAATAAACAAAAAAAGGAAAGAAAGAGAGAGCAGCCAAACCAAAAAACAAATCATATGGTAGTTTTAGTTTTAATTTTTTTAAGGAATTTCCATATTGTTTTCCATAGTGGCTACACCAATTTACATTCCCACCAACAGTGCACAAGAGTTCCCTTTTCTCAAAATCCTTGCCAACACCTGTTATTTGTTGTCTTTGATGATAGCCATTCTTACAGGTATGAGATGATATCTCATTATGGTTTTGATTTGCATTTCCCTGGTGGTTAGTGATGTTGAGCATCTTTTCATGTGTCTATTGGCCACTTATATATCTTCTTTGGAAAAATGTCTGTTCATACTCTGCCATTTTTTAATTGAGTTATTTGTTTTTTGGATGTTGAATTGTATGTGTTCTTTGTGTGTTTTGGATATTAGCCCCTTATCAGATAAATCCTTTGCAAATATCTTCTCCCATTCAGTAGGTGGCTTTTTCATTTTGTTGATAGCTTTCTTCATTGTGCAAAAGCTTTTTAGTTTAATATGGTCCCATTTGTTTATTTTTTGCTTATGCCTTGTCTGAGGAGACAGACCCCCCAAATATTATAAAGACTGATGTTAAAGACAGTAGCGCTTGTATTTTTCTTCTAGAAATTTTATGGTTTCAGGTTTTAACATTTAAGATTTTAACCCCATTTGAGTTTATTTTTGTGCATGATGTAAGGGAGTAGTCCAGTTTGATTCTTTTGTGTGTAGATGTCCAGTTTTCCTAACACCATTTATTTAAGAGGCACTTTTCCCCATTGTATATTCTTGCCTCCTTTGTCTATATTAATTGACCATATAATTGTGGTTCATTTCTGGGATCTCTATTCTGTTCCATTTATCTGTGTGTCTGTTTTTGTGTCAGTACCATACTGTTTTTTTTTTTTTTTTTTTTTTTTTTGTTGCGGTACGTGGGCCTCTCACTGTTGTGGCCTCTCCCGTTGCGGAGCAACAGGCTCCGGACGCGCAGGCTCAGCGGCCATGGCTCACGGGCCCAGCCGCTCCGCGGCATGTGGGATCTTCCCGGACCAAGGCACGAACCCGTGTCCCCTGCATCGGCAGGTGGACTCTCAACCACTGCGCCACCAGGGAAGCCCAGTACCATACTGTTTTGATGACTGTAGCTTTGCAGTTTGAAATCAGGGAGCGTGATACCTCCAGCTTTGTTCTTTTTTCTCAAGATTGTTTGGCTATTTGGGGTTCTTTATGTTTCCATAAAAAATTTAGAATTATTTTTTCTAGGTTCGTGAGAAATGTCATTGGTACTTTTGTAGGGATTGCGTTGAATCTGTAGATTGCCTTGGCTAGTATGATTATTTTAACAATATTAAGTCTTCCAGTCAGTGAACATGGTGTGTCTTTCTATCGGTGTCATCTTCAGTTTCTTTTATCAGTGTCTTATAGTTTTGCAAGTACAAGTATTTTATCTCTTTAGTTAGATTGTTTCCTAGACATTTTATTCTTTTTGATGTAATTGCAAATGAGATTATTTTCTTAACTTCTCTTTCTGATAGTTCATTGTTAGTGTATAGAAATGCAACAGATTTCTGTGTATTAATTCTGTATCCTGAAATTTTACTGAATTCATTGATGAGCTCTAGTAGTTTTTTTGCTGGCCCCCCAGTGGGTGGATCTGGATCCCAGGGCCTCTGGCTGCAGGGCCCTGGGGATCCTGGGGCTAGCGCTGGCACACTGTTGTATGAGGCTGGGTCTTGGGCCCTTTGGTGGACAGGGCCAGATCCTAGGGCAGCTGTGGGCTCAGGGGTCTTAGGGCAGCAGATCTGGTGATGGGTTGGGCCACGTCTCTACCCAGCTAGCTACTTGGCCTGATGCTTCTCAGTACTGGTGCTGAGAGACTGGTTGGCAGGGCCATGTGCCGGAGCTAATAAGTTAAGATAGGATTTCAAAGTGGTGCTTGCCTGCACCAGTGTCCATGTGGTAAAACAAGCTCCCCAAAATGGCTCGCATCAGTATATGTGTCCCCAGCGTAAGCCCCAGCTGCTTTCTGCCTCTCTGAGAGGCTCTCCAAGATCAGCAGGTGGATCTGACCCAGGCTTCTTTCAAATTACTTCTGTACTGTGTCTTGGAGTGTGTGAGATTTTTGTGTGCACCCTTTAGGAATAGAGTCTCTATTTCCCACAGCCCTCTGGCTCTCTGAAAAGTAAGCCCTGTTGGCCTTCAAAGCCAAATGTTCTGGGGGCTCATCTTCCATGAGCAGGAGCCCCAGGCTGGTGAGCCTGATGTGGGGCTCAGACCACTCGCTCCTCGAAGAGAACTTCTGCAGTTGTAATTGTCCTCCTGTCTCTGGGTCACCCCCCTGGGGGTATTGGTCTTGACTATACTGTGTCTCCACCCCTCCTGTCCATCTTGTTATGGTTCCTTCTTTATATCTTTAGTTGTATAAGATCTTTCCTCCTAGTCTTCTAGGAGGAAAGTCCTAGAAGTTTTTTCTAGTTTTTTCTAGTCTAGAAGGTTTTTCTCATCAATGGTTTATTTGCAAATAGTTGTAATTTTGGTGTGCCCACGGGAGGAGGTGAGCTCAGGGCCTTCCTGCTTCACTGTCTTGGCCCCCAAGGTCTGTACCATCTTTTATTCACACAAAAATATTTCCTTGGCATTTTCTTGTATCATATCTTATAATATTTTTAAATTAATTAATTAATTAATTGAATAGCAACTATAGCATTTCATATATTTTAGGCCATGAGAAAACATTTATTTTCTTCCTTTTGAAATTCCTTTGGGAAATTAAGACATTTAACCATGATATAAATCAGTTTAATCTTTTGTGTGTTATGAGAGTCTCAGAGGAAACATATTTGGAAATATTTGCCAAAGATATTTCAGTTTTTAACAATAAAAGAGATTAGAATATGAGAGAACATTTATAGGATAGCACACAGGCCATGGTGTATGTGTCCAAAACAGTAGGTTTCAGTGTTGAAAAAGAATGATCTAGATTATCTCTTACTACTCTGTGTAATACTGTTAATGTGAAAGTATAATCTAGCTGATATTAACAGAAAATGAACAAGGTATTTGCCAGCTAAATAAAAGAGGTTTAAAATAACCCTATAGCAATACAACAAATGGTAGACAATTTTGTAACTAACAAAATTTAGATATAGACATTTAAGTATAAGCCATATTATAAATCAAAATTAGCCTTGCCGTGATCAAATGACTGAGGTATAGAATCTTTTAAAAGCTAATATTCAAAATAAAAGAAAAATCTCAAATGATCAGTGTGGTAAGGTGAAAAATGACTCTCCAAAAGATACCTACATCAAATCCCTGGAATCTGTGAATGTTACCTTATTTGGAGAAAGGCTATTTGAAGATATAATTAAGTTTAGGGTCTTGAGATGAAGTCATCCTAGATTCTAAGGGTGGGTTCTGAATCCAGTGATATGTACCCTTATAAGAACATAGAGGAGAACAGAAACAGAGCAGAAGGTGATATGAAAACAGAGGTAGAGTTTGGGGTCATATGGCCACAAGTCAAAGAAAGAATGCTGACAGCCACTGGAAGCTGGGAGATGCTGGGAAGCATTCTCCCCTAGAGCCTCTAGAGAAAGTGCAGTTCCACTGACATGTTGATTCTGGACTTCTGGCCTCCAGAATGATATAAGGATAAATTTCTGCTGTCTGAAGCCACTTCATTGTGGTTGTTTGTTACGGCAGCCACAAGAAGTTAATACAATCAGAGAGGCTGACTTAGGATGACTAAAATTCATTTAAATACAATCTGTAGACATTTTTGGCAGGGTTTCTAGTTTTCTGGGGCTCTCCATCCTAAAATTCCTTGGTATTTATTAGCTGGAAATGATATACTCGTGTTTATTCTTATTGTTTATTTTATTTTCATTATAATTTTTATTTTGTATTGGAGTATAGTTGATTAACAATGCTGTGTTAGTTTCAGATGTACAGCAAAGTGATTCAGCCATACATATACATGTATTTATTCTTTTTTCAAATACCCCTCCCACCTACGTCACCAAAGAGTATTGAGCAGAGTTCCCCATGCTATACAGTATGTCTTTGTTGGTTATCTGTTTTAAATATAGCAGTATGTACATGTCAATCCCAAACTCCCAGTCTGTCCCTCCCCCCCACCCTTTCCCCTGTTAACCATAAGTTTGTTCTCTAAGTATGGTTAATATAATGATGAACAAACATTAACCATAATTTATAAATTAGTGATTCTCACAACACAAAAGTACTGTTACTAGTTTTGTCCTTTCTCTTATGCTTGAGTTTTTGGATAGGAAATAAGACTTGGAAATGCTTGCTTTCTTTCTTTTATTCTTTTTTTCTTTTTGGCCCACACCATGCAGCTTGTGGGATCTTAGTTCCCCAGCCAGGGATTGAATCCACATCCTCAGCAGTGGAAGCACAGAGTCCTAACTCCTTGTCCACCAGGGAAGTCCCTGCACATGCTTTCTATGGGTAGAAAAGGTGCTCACTTTGTCTTGAATAGATGTTTCCAAATGCAGGTAACAAGGTATGAGGAAGCATTTACCAGATCATGAAATGCCTCTTACACAAATGCCTTCCTGACGCATCTTGGGGGTGCTGGTCCTGAACTCCCCAGACTCAATTAGGAGCAGTGATGTGGTATATATTCTGTATCCCCTTTCATACATATATTTTATTACTTTCTTTCTATCAGAAAATGGTAGAAAGGGGGATGGTGTGAAGGGAAAATAAGAAAAGTAGTTGTTGAAGCTATTTTTCAGCTTTTCCAGAACATTACAAGTTTAGTGAAATGGGGTTAAGCAAAGGCTTTTCGACCTTGGTACTGTGGGCATATACCAGTTATTACATGAATTTGGATGGCACAAGTCTTCATGTGTGGGCTATCTATGCATTGTAATATGTTTAGCAGAATTCCTGTCCTTTACTCACTAGATGCCAGCAGTGTCTCTCCCTCCCATTGTGATCATCAAAAATGTCTCCTGACATTGCCAACTACCCCTTGGGGAGGACATCCCTAATAAAAAAATACTTGGTTTAAGCATACTGTTTTCATTCCTGTGTGAAATTTGAATTTTCACAGTGACTATTTTTAGGAGATCATTTGTGTTTCACTTTTATATTGTTACATCCTGGGGGAAATAGTGGTGAGTAAGTCATCTCTAGTTCCTGACTTAATGGAGCTTAGAGTCTTAGTGGAAAAGACACACAGAAATCAAATTACTATGAAAATAGATGTATGCTAGTATTGATGGCAAACACAGTTCATTGCTAATTCATAGCTGTTTCTCTCATCTTTACTAAGAGAACTTGACTTTGTTCTGGGTGACAAAATACTCAGTTAGATGGTGATGCGTATTGCTCTTTGCCAGAAGCTCACTTTGTGTACTCCCTTGTATCTGTTGAATGCAAGCATAGTCACTGTTGAATTCTGTGGAATGAAGTGAAAGAAGTTGTTTTCTGGGTGTTTTATAGAAAATATTCTTATCTCTGCTATAAAGAAAGCTAATTTTTTCTGCCCAAACCTCCACCTCTTTTTCCCCAACCTTTGGAATTGTAAAAGGATGTGAGGCTGAGTTGCAAGAGCCATCTTGTTACACTGAAGGATAAACCAAGAGAATCAAAGCAATGTTGAGCTAGAGGCTGGAATAATTGGAATGCTAAGCCAATAATAATAATAGTGGTTGTGTTATAACCACTATTATAACACAACTCAAGGCTTGTGAAAGTTGCTTTCAATCAGCTATCGTATCTCATGAAGCAAAAATATTCCTGTTTTGCAAATTGCTGATATTTGTGGTGAAATGTGAGATATAAGTAGGCATTAATTAAGGGAAAATTACGGTACGGTACAGTATACTGGTCAGAGAAAGGATGGTGCAAAGGCTCTGAGGCATTATTCCAACAATTGAAAGATGATCTTAGCAGAGTTTGAACAACAAGGGTGAGAAAAATGTGGCATTGGCTGGAAAGCTAGTCAGGCTTGTAGGACATCAAACACAGAAGAGCAAAGCAAAAGCAGATGAAGAGATATCAGTTTGAAAGATGTTATAAGGAGTCATGATGGTGAGGCAGGTAGCTGAGACTAGCGGACTGGCATTGGCAATGGAGCTCACCTTTGTTTTTGATCTGAAAAACGTATCTTGTTTAAAAATTAAGCCTCATATTGGGGAGAATTTTTATGCAGAGCCACTTTTGTGTAACTTGTATAGTCACATGCTAGTATAAAGAAAGTTACTGAAACAGAAAATTCAAGTTTATGTTGCAGTTGGTTAAGAATCTTTGATTTATTTTTTAAGGTAAAGAAATCTTGTTGCACAATGCCATTCTGTCTAATATTTACCTCACACCTCAATTTCATGAAGATTGTGTCTGTCTTTTCATCACTCTCTCCACATATTTCTTGAGCATAAAATAGGCAACAAATAGACAAAATTAAATTAATAATAATACAAATTATTAAAGTTATTAATGAAAAGACAACAAAAATGTTTGGAGACTTAAAAACTTTGTGGAGGTTAAATTTACATACCAAAAATACATTAATTTTAATTGCACAGCTCAATGATTTTTAGTAGATTTATTCAGACTCCCATTAAAAAAGGTTGTCAGATTGCTATTTTCCCGCAGACCTCTGAGGCTCTGTTCATTTTTCTTTAAACTTTTTCTCTCTGTTCTTCAGATAGCATAATTTATATTCTTTCTTCAGTTTTCTGATTCTTCTGCCCTCTCAAGTTGTGTTTCAGCCCACCTAGTGAAGTTGTCATTTGTTACTATACTTTTCAATTCTAGAGTCTGTTTTTTCATTTTTATTTATTTACTGAGATTCTCCCTTTGTTGTATCATCATATTTTCTTTTCAATGTTTAAATAGTTGCTATAAATCCTTGAATATATATATATATATATATGTGTGTGTGTGTGTGTGTATATATATATATATATATTTTTTTTTTTTTTTTTTTTTTTTTTTTGCGGTACGCGGGCCTCTCACTGTTGTGGCCTCTCCCGTTGCGGAAAACAGGCTCTGGACGCGCAGGCTCAGCGGCCATGGCTCACGGGCTCAGCCGCTCTGCGGCATGTGGGGTCTTCCCAGACCGGGGCACAAACCCGTGTCCCCTGCATCGGCAGGCGGACTCTCAACCACTGCGCCACCAGGGAAGCCCCCCTTGAATATATTTATAGTAGCTTCCTTGAAGTCCTTGTTTGCTAAATCCAACATCTGGACCCAGAGTCAGTTTATATTGACTGCTTTTTTTTTTTCTCACAATTGCCTGGAGTTTTTTCTTTGTGTGGATTCCTTGTAATTTTTGTTGAAATTTGGATATTTTAATTTGAGTTGGTTATACTGTGGCAAATCTGGGTTATGATTTCTTTTTAATTTGCCTGGTGTTAATCTCTGGAATATATCTCCTCTGTAGTCAGTGATGTCTATGCTCAGATTTGTATTTCTTATTTTTATTTTTTTAGCTTAGCATCCTAAGGAGTGTCCTGTGCCTGCATAACTTAATAGTCAGCCAGTGATTTAGGCAGAGGTTGTGCTCAAACATTGTGAGCCTGTAAAGCTTCCACCCTCTGCTGATCTATCTCTGTGGGCTGGGAAGCCTTTCATATTTCAGCCAGGTCTCAAGTATGTCTTGACTTTTACTTTCCACTGGACCCTTTGGTTCCTCGCACATGGATGTCACTTCCTAGTCAAACAGAGATGTGTGGAGAGATTATAAAGCTAACCCTTTTTGGGCTCTCTCATTTTCAGAATCTCCGATTTGACTGATTTCACTCTTCACTCCAATACGGACAGAAACTTTAGGCTAACGGGGAGCTACGTATTTTGTCCATCCTTTCGTGTAGTATTTTCTACTTTTATTGAAAATTCTGCCAGTCATGGGTTCTTTTGCCTTCTATTCCAAATCAAGTCTGTCCCTCTGGCAGTAACACTGCCGGTTTTCACAGCAAAACCATGAACCTACTGCAACAATTGAGTTTGGGTGGACTGCAGTAGCCTAGCAAGAAGGCTGCAGAGTCAGCATTTTTCCCACAAAGTTCTAACAGTTTTTTAACTTGTTGATTTCTTTTCATCAATATCCAAAGCCGTGAAATAAATTTGGAGGGCAATTTTGCCGTGTGTGTTTGTTTTGGAAAAGAAGATGTACCAACCTCATCATGCACTATCAAGTGGTTGCTTTTTAATAGTCTGCCTCATATGCATACACATTCTTGAATGGCCTATTTAGTATTAGGTAGTATTAGGTAGTATTCTCCTTTGAATTTTTATATAGAGTGCCTTGAATTTATTTGTTTTGTAGGCAAAAGGTTTTTTGACCACTGCATGAGTGATACTAATTTTTAATACTAAGAAAATGACCTATTACTCTTCCGGGAATACTTATGTTTTCCTATTAGTTTAAATTATTTTTCCTACCGTAGCTGAAGTTTTTGACATTATCACTGAGTTAAAAATCTACATGACCAGTTCAAAGGCTATTCTTCCTCTTGTGATACCACTTATGTCTTTGTCTGTTTCTGTATTTTTATCTTTCCATTTGAACTGGCAATAATGGACTTTTGCTTTGATACACCCCAGGGCTCCAGATAATAATGAATGTAGCAGACACTGGCCATTTTATTACTGTCCTACAACTGAATATATATATATTTCAGTGGAATCCTCCACTGTGTGAGTCTTGACAGAAAGCAAGATTTAGCTCTAATTCTTAAAAACTAAGGCATATGCGTCAGTCCTGGGCTCTGCTGATTTTCCGTTTTCATCTAAGAACTTGAATCTAGAGGAGTGACACAAAGATGCAAGGAGATTTAAAAGTTATTTATTGCAGAGTCTGGTAATGAAGTATTCAATGTGAAAAATGACAGTGATCACATGATCAAATTGATATAGTGGGACTTTCCTTGTTGCCTAACGTTTTTGTTTTATGCCCATTTTATGAGTCTAGTTCTTTAAATTCCTAACAATTCTATGAACCAACTAATATCCTTCTAATGAAATGTAAGTTAGCCATAGTTTGGACTAATGTGAAAAGTAGTTTTGAGATATTCTGTGTGGAGCCATACTGGAACCTGAGGCAAAGGGAAAACTCAGTAATACTGATAATGTATTTTGTTCACCATGCATCTTTACATTAATTTTCTTTCTTAAAACTTTTTTATTAAGATATTATTAATATTGTTTATTTGAATTTTTTCGTGGATCCTTAACACTTGTGCCCACAACAGGTGCTTCATCTCACCCTAGGCCCAGCACTAGTGAGATCCGCTAAACACCAATAATGCAGGATACAAGAGGCCTAAGGATGTTGAATGAGCATGTCAAAGAATGATCTATAACAAATTTAATGTAGTTGTAGAGCCTTGGAGATTGTTACACACCAAAACATGGAAATACAAAATAGTGACTATCCTTTGGCTTAGTGTATATTATTATGCCAATGCCCATTTCTTATTCTAAATTTATTATTAATTTAATTGTAGTAGAAATTAAGACCTACTCTCTGTGTAATATTTTTGTCATTTGAAGGGAATTAATCTATTTTTAGTGGTCCCCAGACAAAATATCACAAAATTATTATATTGCCCCAACTTGTGACAATAGCAGGAAACATCCTAATCTCATAATATTCTTGGTAGAATCTTGATTTAAAGGTTTAAAAAAAGTTTGCAGTGGCATGTTTAATAAACACAGGCTATAGAGTGTTTTTAGTATGAATTTAACATCGATTCTTTTTACATTTTAGTCATTTTAGGGACACTGACTCAAATATATTTCAACATGAAAAGTGTTCACAGTGGAATAAGATATGGCCTCACCAGAAGACATATAACAGACTCTCCCAAGAGAACTCAAAGATGAGCAATTTACACACACACACACACACACACACACACACACACACACACAGAATGCTAATTTATTAACTTTCAGTGAGAAATATTATTGTCACGGGGACTGTTACCAATGTAGACTACCAGGCAAATCATATTGAGAACGTTGTCTGTAATCATGAGTCACACCCCACCCCCACCACCAAGTCCCTCCACACCAGGCCAGAAGACAGGTGGTTGATTACCAATGGGTTGAGAGTACACAAAGTTAATAAGTTCCCTCTCTCCAGGTTAGTGATTGGATGGGCACAGGCAACATTTAACTTCGATTATTTTTCATTCTGTGTGTGAAAGACTGATAAGCTTCTTATCTGACTCATACCATCTTTATTCATATGGGATAATGTGTTCATTTTGGTCTCAGGCAAGTTTTGCTGGCCAGGACGTATTTAGGTCTCTCTAAATTGACTTTACCTGGTTTTTGTCATATGTAAGGAGAAACCTTTTAATGTTTTGGGAAAAAGCTACATTGTAACAACTATGATTTGAAAATATAAAATAAGCAGTAGACTTGTATTATATTTTCAGAAAACAATTTGTAAGAGGATTACCTAAAATTATATATTGTGTGCAAAGCTAAGTATAAAAACTTTCTTGTTGGGCTTCCCTGGTGGCGCAGTGGTTGAGAGTCCGCCTGCTGATGCAGGGTTTGTGCCCCGGTCCAGGAAGATCCCACGTGCCGCAGAACGGCTGGGCCCGTGAGCCATGGCCGCTGAGCCTGCGCTCCGGGGCCCGTGCTCCGCAACGGGAGAGGCCAAAACAGTGAGAGGCCTACGTACCACAAAAACAAAACCAAAAACTTTCTTGTTTATCATGTTGTTTATAGTTTTTAAGAAAATAGATCTCCTTTCTGGTTATCAACAGGAAATTATTAGTTTTAAAAAAGGTTTTACATGTGCTGTAATTTCAGGGAAAATCCAATTAGCTTATCACTTTTTTTTTTTTAAGCTCATCGCACTGTAAAGCTGGTTTCTTTTAGTTTTTTCCCTTAAAGATAAAATTTTACACCAAACCTCAAATCGCTTCATGTTGCTATTCAATACTTCTAGTATTTCAGAATCATATTCTAAAAACATCAGTGACTTCTGTTTAGATTATCTAGTAGGAAGCTGGATCACATGCATTCTTGAGTCATACTTCTCTCCTTCCTCCTTCCCTCCCTCCCTCCCTCCCTTCCTTCCTTCTCTCTTCCCTCTTTCTTTTTTCTTTCTTTCCTTCTCTCTCCTTTTGTACTCTGCAAGATACCACTGTAACTCAGTAACCTCCTATCTGTACACAACTTTTCTTATGTTTGTGCCATAGTTCCTTGGGCTATTTATGTTGGCTGGAGTGAGTATGCAAGTGTTATTATACTACAGTGTATCCTTAACTATAATATTTTTCTTCTTAAAAATGGAATACTTTTTAAACAAATTTGAGTCTAAATGCAATGCATAAAACAATAAAATGGTTTTATTTGATAAATTTCTGACTTAAAAAGGAAAACTTTGTATGTTTATCACCTGACAGCTAAAAATCAAGGTGTCAAATTATAGAATCAGGGCTACGGTCAATGATCTCTTCCCTCTTCCTACAGATAAAACACAAATTGCAGTTTCAATTCGGTTATTTAGTTTCATCCTCATTAGGATAGGTTTTGAGTAGAAGTTTTTGAAAGTAGTGCAACTTTTATATTATTTCAGGGATGTGATGCTTTTAAAAATAAAAATGGGCTTTCTGGGGGCATCTCGACACAGTATACAATAGAGATGAGTTCTAGTCCCTAACCTGGTGTATAAACTCTTGGGTTAGACTCCTTTTTCAGCCATGTAGTAAGGAATGATAATTAGGACTTGCATAACATTATCTACCTTATGATGAAAACAGTAGCTACCATTTATAACATGCCAGGCCATGTGCTTAGTTATTTGTATGTAATTTTTAATTCACTTTAGTTTTCCTGTGAGTAGGATAGAATATTATTATTGCTATTGCAGGGAAAAGGAACCTAAGATTTAGTGGCTTAGGTAAATTACTGAAGGTAATATGGCAAGGAAAGGGACCAATACTTGAATTTAAGTTTGAATTCAAATGCAGTGGTATTACTCCTCTGGTGGAGAAAAGCTATTAACTGTATGTTCCTCTGGAATGCAGTAACTTAGTGCTTAACAGTTGATGTGGAATAAAGAAAGACTTCATTTAATGTCCTAGTGGAGATATGAAATATGTCAATATGCTCTTCAACTGTGTCTTCTTTAGAATGAAATTTCATGATAAAAAATATTCACAAACAAGTTTAATTCCTGCCACTAAATAGGTTTGGTTCCCAAAGAATAGACTATCCTCTTTTAACCTAGGATAAGATGTCATTGGATGAAGTCCTGATTAATAACCCTCATAGTAATCATTCATTCCTCTCTTTAAGAATATCTCAAGGTAACCTCTTCACCAAGGAGTACATAATTCTTTTAAACCAAGAAAGCCTTAGTGTGAAGTGTCAGGAAAGATCTCTTGGGGTTTGTTTAATGCAGATACTTTTGGTTTATTAGTTTGTTAATCTTGTCCATTAAGCTTTCCCAACAGCTAAGGGAAAAGGTAAGAGTGCTTTGAACAAATTTCTTATTCAGTACAACTGTTACCCTGGCATAAACATTAAATAACAATTAAATAATTGCCTATGGTATTAGTAATCATACATTTACTCTGCTCACAACTTCTAATCAGTTTCTTGGTGAAATACAAATATGACCTAATGTTTGCTATCAGCTTTTAATAAATGGTCTCAAACTTGGAGAGTATGATAAATATAACCCAATTTGAATACTGTGATACACGTAACCAAAATTCCTAATCATTGCTGTTAAGTACTTAACCTTCTTCATTTATGTAAGTCCTGGTCATCCTTCTTCATTTATATAAGTCCTAGCCCTTAATTTTATCATTTTTGGTGACTTCATGCTTCAGTTGAATCACTTAGCTTCCAACTTCTTCACTTCTTCTGTAGTGACCTTTCCTTCTAATTTATCTTATATATCTACTTAATATAGTTAAATCTTGGATCTAGTCACCAGAAACAACAGAATTTAAAAACAACAATTTGAAAACTCTGCTCTCCTACTATAGTGTTTTATCCTTTGGACACATTTACTACAATAACTGATTGCCATAACATCAAAACCTTTAATGCATTGAAACCACCAAATTCTCATTATCCATAGCCTCTTTCTGGCTGATTTTTATTTGTCCAGCTAGAATTTCATAATATATTATTGTTATTATCATTCTATACATTGGAATACACTCAATTCCTTTCTCCATTCTCTCTCCATCCTACTTTTCTGGCAATATAAAATCCTAGAAGCATAAACAATTTTCACATATTTGCATTGGAGCAGCTAATTATGCTTGGAAAGAGAGATTATACAAATAATCCCATATCCTTCTCAAATCGATTTCAGATTTTCATGTGCTTCCACAACAAATTTTCTTACATATGTTATCTGTGTATCCTGTCTCCTCTTCCTCACTTTATACTTCAAACTTATTTCATCCCAATGGGACTTCTATTTCTACAGCTCTACTACCCTGTCAAGGTCTCAGAGACTTTATGCTGCTAAATCTCTGTTTTTAGTTTACTTGCATTCAACCCTTTACTTAGAATGAAATTCAACCTTCTTTTCCTGGCTTGCCAAGCCCTACATAGTCAGGGTCCTACCTTCTCATGCACTATTATCTTAGTCAGTATTCAGTCTTAACACTGTTTCCAATTATTCACCCACATTAGTCTTCATTTCTCAAAAAACTTAAAGCCTTTTCCATGTTAGGAACTTAATATATACGTTTTTATATAATATACGTTTCCTTTCTGCTAACTTGCTGACTTCTTGTATTCAGATTATGGCTTAAATGTTATCTTTTCAGAAAAGGCTTCCCTGAACATCAAACCTGAGGTATCAGTCACTCTTTGTAATATCAAATAATTTTAATTTTACAGATAGCATAGAGTTTTCTTGGCTATTTGTTGGTTAAGTATTTTCTGTCTTAGCAAAAATAGAAGATCCATGAAAACAGATATTTATCTTACTGATACTTTATACCCAGCATCTAGTACATAGGAGGCCCAATACGAGTTGAGACCATGAGATAACTCTCCAAATATCCTCATATTTTCTTTCTTTTTATTTTTTTTGCAAATTGGCATTCTTTGCTACTCATTTTTTAAAAATTATATTTTTTGTAATATAGTTGATTTACAGTATTGTATTGGTTTCTAGTATACAACAATATTTTTATAGATTATACTCCATTTAAAGTTATTATAAACTATTGTCTATATTCTCTGTGCTGTATATTACATCATTCTGTCTTATTTATATTATACCTAGTAGTTTGTATCTCTTAATCCCCTATGCCTATTTTGCCCCTTCCCTCTTTCCTCTCCTCTTCCTACAGTATGTGTCTTTCTCTGTCTGACATACTTCGCCAAGAAAAACACCCTCCAGGTACATCCATGTTGTAGCAAATGGCAAAATTTCATTCTTTTTTATGGCTGAGTAATATTCCACTTATAGTGTACAGAAAAGCAACAGATTTCTGTATATTAATACTATATCCTACAACTTTGCTGAATTCAGTTTTTAGCTCTAATGGCTTGTGGGGTGGAGACTTTAGGGTTTTCTATATATAGTACCATGTCATCTGCAAATGGTCCTATATAAATGACAGTTTTACTTCTTCCCTTCCAATTTGGATGATTTTATTTCTTTTTCTTGTCTGATTGCTGTAGCTAGGATGTCAAATACTACGTTAAATAGAAGTGGTAAGAGTGGGCATCCTTGTCTTGTTCCTTATTTTAGAGGAAAACTTTTAGGTTTCATCATTGCTTATGATGTTAGCTGTGGGTTTGTCATAAATGGTTTTTATTATGTTGAGATGTGTTCCCTCTATACCAATCTTGATGAGAGTTTTTACCACAAATGGATGTTGAATTTTGTCAAATGCTTTTTATACATCTGTAGGAGATGATCATATAATTTTTATCCTTTGTTTTGTTAATGTCATATATCACATTGGTTGATTTGCAGATATTGAACTGTCCTTGTATCCCAGAAATAAATTCCAGTTGATCATGGTGTATGATCCTTTTTATATATTGTTGAATTTATCAGATATATTGCTCTGTAATTTTTTTTTTTTTTTTGGTAGTGCTTTGTCTGGTTTTGGTATTGAGGTAATGGAGGCCTCATACAGTGAATTTTGGGGAGTGTTTTCTCTTCTTCAATTTTCTGAGACAGTTTTAAAAGGATAAGTATTAACTCTTCTTTGTTTGGTAGAATTCCCCTCTAAAGCTTTTCAGTCCTGGACTTCTGATTTTGGGAGTCTTTTGATTACTGATTCAATTTTAATAGTAGTGATTGGTCTGTTCTAATTATCTATATCTTCTAGATTCAGTTTTGGAAGACTATATGTTTCTAAGAATTTATCCATTTCCTGTAGGTTGTCCAATTTGTTTGCTTATAACTGTTCATAGTATTCTCTTATGACTGTTTGTGTGTCTAATACATAAGTTGTAATTTATTCTCTTTCATTTCTTATTTTATTTGGGTCCTCTCTTTTTCCTAATGAGCCTGGCTAATGGCTTATCAATTTTGTTTATCTTTCAAAAAAAAAACCAGCTCTTGATTTCTTGACCTTTTCTATTGTTCTTTGGGCTCCATTTTATTGATTTCCTTTCTGATCTTTATTATTTCATGCCTTCTGCTGACTTTGGGCTTTGTTCTTTTTCCTTTAGATGGTAGGTTAGGTTGTTTTTTGAGATTTTTCTTGATTCTTGCGGTAGGCCTGTATTGTTATGAACTTTCCTCTTAGATCTGCTTTTTCTTCGTCCCATAGGTTTTGGAAAGTTGTGTTTTTTGTTTTTTTTTGGTTTTTTGCTTGTCTCAAGGTATTTTCTGATTTCCTCTTTGATTTCTTAATTGACCCTTTTTTTTGTAGCATGTTGTTTAATCTCCACATTTTTTTGTTTTTCCTGTTTTTCTTTTTGTAATTGATTTCTATTTTCATATCGTTGTGATAGGAATGGATGTTTGATATAATCTCTGTTCTCTTAAATTTGTTGAGACTTATTTGTAGCCTAGCATGTGATCTGTCCTGGAGAATTTTCCATGTACACTTGCAAAGAGTGTGTACTCTGCAGTTTTTGGATGGAATGTCCTGTAGATACCCATAATTCCAACTGGTCTAATGTGTTATATAAGGTCACTGTTTCCTCATTGACTTTCTGTGTGGATGATCTGTCCATTGATGTAAGTGGAGTGTTAAAGCCTCCTATTATTATTGTATTCTTGTCAACTTCTCCCTTTATATCTGTTAATATTTGCTTTATATATTTAGATTCTCCTATCTTATGTGCATATATGTCTATAAACATTATATTTTCTTATATTGATCCTTTTATCATTATAATGCCCTTCTTTGTCCTTTATTATAAACTTTGTTTTAATGTCTACTTTGTCTGATATGAGTGTTGCTATCCCAGCTTTCTTTTCATTTCCATTTGCATGGAGTATCTTTTTTCATCCCTTACTTTCAGTCTGTGTGTGTCTTTAGCTTCAAAGTAAGTCTCTTGTAGGCAGCATATACATGGGCCTTGTTTTCTTTACCCAATCGGCCACCCTATGTCTTTTGATTGGAGTATTTAGTCCATTTATATTTAAAGTGATTATTGAGAGATATTTATTGCCATTTTTAAAATTTTTTCTGTTTTTTTATTAGTTCTCTGTTCTTTTCTTCTTTGTAGATGCACAATGCTATATATAGTCTCTTTCCTTGTGAGTTGATTATTTTATTTGGTGTTATGCTTGTGTTCCTTTCTCTCTAGTTTTTCTTTTTCTATTATAGGTTTTTGATTTGTGGTTACCATGGCGTTCATATATGTTGACCTATAGCTGTATCTACTTGTTTCAAACTGATAGTCACTTAAGTTCAAGCACATTCTAAAAGTTCTACATGTAGTTCCTCCCCTCCCCCATGTTTTGTGTTTTTGATGTCATATTTTACATCTTTGTCTATCCCTTAACTGTTTATTTTAGTTATAGTTGATTTTACAATTTTTATCTTTCAACCTTTGTACTAGCTTATAGCTTATTTAAATGGTTGGGCACAGCCTTTATTGTATATTTGCCTAATATGTGACTTGAACCCCTCACTCCTCAGGGAGGATCTCTGAGCCCATGATATTCCCCTTCTCTTCTGGGTCCTCTACCAGGGATGCAGGTCCCAACCAGATCACTTCTTTTCTACCAAACTCTGAGATCTTTCTTTACAGTCTTGGCTGTATAGGAGCCTTTCTGCAGTCTCCAGGTTGTTTTCAGTGAGAATTGCTCCACACATAGTTGTATTTTTGATGTGTTTGTGGGGAGATGTGAGTTCAGCAGCCTCCTTTACTGCCATCTTTATTTCTTCTCTGTATTTTCAATTTTTAAGATACTGGTCTTTTTTCACTTTCTTGAACCTGCCAAGATTTGGTATATTAGGTCTTCTTCATATACTATCCCATCTGCCCCAGAATGTTCTTCTCTTTCTAAAAGATATCCCATTATCAACTTCTAGGATTCTCTTTATATATTACCATCTCAGAAAGAGCTGGTCATCCTACCAGTGTAGAGTTGCTCTTCCTCAAAACGTTCATTCTTTTATCTCTTCCTTTGTTTCATTCTTACCACTGATCACAACCTATAGTTTTTGGATTTTTTCTCATTTATATTTGTTCATGTTATTGTAAGTTTCCGTCAAAGCATTGACCACATTTATCTGTCAACTTTTAAAATTGTGGTATAAACACATATAAAATTTACCATCATTCTCAAGTGTACACTTCAGTAATTAGCTAAACTTTTTGATCGCCTTTTTCTAGATTGTTGCCTAGCACAGAGGAGTTACTCAATAAATTAGTACTGAAATAATGAATAAAACATTTCACAACTGGACCAGATCCTTGTCTGTTTTTGAATTTAGTATTTTGAACATCCCTAAATCTCAGTTTTTTCGGACTGCTCAAATAGAATAAGTTAGCCAGTTTGTCTAATCCCTTTTGGATTCTTGAATTTAGTCCCTGGGTCAGTCTGTGTTCATCTATTCTATTATTGTAAAAAATTCCTTGGATCCCATGTCTCTCTATTTTCTAGGCCAGGCTTATAAACTCTGAGAAGACAAAACAAGTTTTGTGGTGTTTGTTTTTCTTCACCTTAAATTTTTTTCTGAGTCAAATTCATGTTTTCTTTTGTGCCTCAAATTTTTTTTATTGGAGTATAGTTGATTTACAATGTTGTGTTAGTTTCTGCTCTACAGCAAAGTGAATCAGTTATACATATATATCCCCTCTTTTTAAGATTCTATCCCCATATAGGTCATTACAGAGTATTGAGTAGAGCTCCCTATGCTATACAGTAGGTTCTTATTAGTTATCTATTTTATATATAGTAGTGTGTATATGTCAATCCCAGTCTCCCAGTTTATCCCTCCCCTACCTTTCCCCTTTGGTAACCATAAGTTTGTTTTCTACATCTGTGACTCTATTTCTGTTTTGTAAATAGGTTCATTTGTACCATTTTTTTAGGTTCCACATATAAGCAATATCATATGATGTTTGTCTTCCTTTGTCTGACTTACTTCACTCAGCATGACAATCTCTGGGTCCATCCATGTTGCTGCAAATGGCATTATTTCATTCTTTTTTATGGCTGAGTAATATTCCATTGTATATATGTACCACATCTTCTTTATCCATTCCTATGTCAGTGAACATTTAGGTTGCTTCCATGTCCTGGCTATTGTCAGTTGTGTGGCGATGAACATTGGGGTGCATGTATCTTTTAAAACTATGGTTTTCTCCAGATATACGCCTAGGAGTGGGATTGCTGGATCATATGGTAGCTCTATTTTTTAGTTTTTTAAGGAACCTCCATACTGTCCTCCATAGTGCCTGCACCAATTTACATTCCCACCAACAGGGTAGGAGGGTTCCTTTTTCTCCATACCCTCTTCAGCATGTATTGTTTGTAGATTTTTTGATGATGGCCATTCTGACCGGTGTGAGGTGATACCTCATTGTACTTTTGATTTGCATTTCTCTAATAATTAGTGATGTTGAGCATCTTTTCATGTGGCTGTTGGCTTCTTTGGAGAAATATCTGTTTAGATCTGCTCATTTTTGATTGGGTTATTTGTTTTTTTGATATTGAGCTGCATGAGCTGTGTGTATATTTGATTTGAATATGAAGTAGAGAAAATAATCATAACTACCCTTTATGATTATATTCTAAGTGCCATTCCATAGAAGGACAACAACCTTATTAGGTAGATACTATTAATTCAGCCATTGATCTAATACATATATATTGATTACTTACTATGTGGTGGGTTCTGGGTATATGTTGTCAAACAAGGCGCAGTACCTAAAAACAGGAGCTTTTTTTTTTCTGGTAGTGGTTGCAGAGAAATAAATGAGTAGTTGTATGGCAGTGTGGCACATTTTGTGATAAAACATAAACCCAGGGCTATGTTGAAACATACAGGAGGAAAAGTTACTGATTCTTATAACTCCATTTTACAGATAAGTAACGCTCAGTGAAGTTAAATACCATGTTGAATGTATTAAACGATTCTAAAAGGTGGCAAAGCCAGAATTTAAATCTTACTTTGTCTGATTCCATAATTTAATTAATAATGCTATCATATTGCCTTCCCATATGTACTGAGTACCTGTTTCAGATACTAAATTTTACATACGTTGTCTTATTTAAATGTCAAAAAACACACTTTGAAAGAGGTAGGGTTATAATTTTTATCAACTTTTATACTAGGGTACTTACCTTTATGGAGGATACATATAATGCCCAAAGTGATAAAATGCAGGGATGACTGGAACCCAGATTTTTCTGTCTTCAAAATACATGGTTTTAAAAATTGCTATTAAAACAGAATATTTCATAATACTTACCATTTTCTCAAGCTCAGTTACAATATTAGTTCACTATATCTTGAAATTCAGTGACTTTTTATTCAGAAGCATTACAGCAAATCGTGTGAGCACCATTGGATTTATATTCAACAGATGTATATATTCTATAGTTACATATTTATTGATGCCCATATTTATTTTATATATATGCATTAACTGGTATTTTATTCTCATTCTCCTACTTAATTTTGGAATTCCTTAGTGGTTGGATCATGTTACTCTAGCTCATTTTTCTCTCCTTTGTATTTCTCAATACAGCGTTTTATAGTCAGCAGGTGTTCTGACTGCTGCATGCGCGCGCGTCCACGTATCATACTATGTTCAAGGATTGAATCTGTGAAAATGGGTATAATTTAGGCAAGGAATTCTGGCTGCATGTTAATTCACTCGTCTATTTTTAGGGCATTTTACTTGAAAAGATTTGTAGAGAGGTCTGTGTGTTTTACGTTTCATCCATATTTTCCACCACATGTATGACTGGGCATCCATCTAGGCTCAGCCTTGTTCTCTTTGAGGTCAGTATGAGGAGATACTAACTTAATGCAGAAGGAGATGAAAAGGGTTTTGTTTCTGAGGAATTGGTAACCATAGTATATGTTTATTATCTGGGGCATAGTGTGTTGCTCATGTAAAAGGACACTGAGACTGAGTATCTCTGAACCAGTGGTCTTATTTGCCATCTTTCCTCAGAAGAGAGTGGCTACATTTTTATTCTCAATGAGAGAAAGAAACCTTAGGGAGAGGAAAAAACTGTGCTGGAATAGCAATGAAGAAGTAGTTGCTCTACATGACATTTTATTTCTGGATGGCTAAAAAGATCAATGTACTTGCCTTCAGCTCATGAATTAATATCCTCAGGTATCAAGGAATGAGACATTGTGCACAGCAACTTGTTCTTCATTGCTAACTTCTTGTCATAAGTAAAATAATAATAAGGTGGCTTCAGAATAGGTATCACCCTTGGGATATAGCATTACTGTATCTTACAAATCACTAATAACTGTAATGCATGGACTTGACTTACATTTTCTGTATAAATGAGATAATTTCTATTAGGCATATGAAAAGCAGAGGCTCTGAGTAATTCAGCCTTTAAGAAATGTGTTTTTATTATTTCAGAGGTCATCATAGTTCCATCTGGTTCAGTGAAGACTGGGCTGGGGTTCTTGAATGTGAATTTCACTATTACCTTACTATGGTAAACAATTAGTTTGTGATTCTGATGAATCATTTGTAAAATTTCAATAGTAATATCTTTAACAACAATAAAATTATGTATTGAGGACAATTCCATTAACTTATATATTTATTCACAAATATTCATTAAATGTTTATTAAATGTTTTATTATTAACTGTTAAAATACGCTGGTCATTATATATGTAAATTTAATTTTAGAGGTTAGTAGGTATTGTGGCAATAAAAATATTTCTGTGTGATAGATACAGTGAGAAAATACAAGTCACAAATTGGAGAAAATATAGAGTTTTGGTTTCACAAAAGTAAAACCAGATCCTTTAAAAACCAAGATAAAGGTCCATGATTTGTAACTAAATAACATCTTGGAAGTGTAAAGTTTGTGGGACCTCATAAACAGGATGGTACTCTAGGCATATGAATTTGTCTAAAATCCTTTCTGAGACCACAATGATACAATGATTTAAAATGAAAGGCTACTGAAAATTTCAATAACTTTGTTGAAGAATAAACCGTAAGAGGGGTTGAAGGAAGCAGATGGAGCAGTAACAGTCTTGAATATGGTATGAAGGTGCCTCAGAGAAGGATTAATTATTCTACACTTTACAGAATAATGTATCTGAATACTTTCCCAATGGTAAGATACTTTCTTATTATTGTCTCCTTAAATTTTCACAGTAGTTTTGTAAGGTGAGGAAAATTGTTCCATTTTAAAAGTGTGAAATCTGAAGATCTGAGATTTAAGGCCATCTAAATTAGTGAGGAGAGAGTTCAGAGATGAGTGGAAATCATCTGTCACTTATTTAACTTTTCCTTTATTCAAAAAAATGTTTGTTGAGCACTGACAGCATCACAGACACTGTTCTACACAGTGGAGATGTTATGGTGAGTAAGATACATACTATTTCTCCTCTCATTGGGTTTATAATTTTCTGACTTTAACTTAAATATTTATTACAAAGTGGAAGTAAGGAAGAGAGAGAAGAAATGATCAAGATAAATTGATAAGTGTAAACATTTACAGTATAAACATTTATAGTATAAAATCCACACAGATTTCACTACATCCCAACCGATAGCCTTATAGAACGATTATATTGGAAATGAAGAAAACACTGTGTCTAACACATAGTAGATTTTCACCACATCCCATTTAGGTTAAAGACATTATGGACATATATTTGCAAGACCAAATTTGTTTGTACATGATATCACCATATTTGGTTATTGTTAGCCTCATTTGCATTTATAGATTAGATTAAACTCAGTAACTAAAAGAGGAGATCTATGTAATTTTAGATGACATTATTTGGATTTGTTGACTATATTTGTGATCTTCAATTTCTTTCCTTCCATTTTCTCTTGGACCTTGTTCAGTCAGATATTTGCTCCCACCATTCAACTGAACCTATTCTTAAAAAGTTTATCAGTGATCTCATTGTGACTTAAGGAAAGTCATTCCACACTCCTCATCTTAACCTGTCTTTAAGCTTTTGATACAGTTAGTGGTGCAGTTCTCCTTAAGACACTTGACTTCCAGGGCACAGTTCATGCCTGATTCCCTCCTACCGCTCAGACCACTCTTTTCTCAGCCTTCTTTTCTGGCTCTTTCTTGTATCTATCATCTCTAATACTGGAGGGGTCCAAAGTTCAGTGATTTGACCTTACCTTTTTTCTGAATATCTTAGTCATCTGGTCCCATGGCTTCACTACAGTCTACATGCTGATAATTCCCATATTTGTCAAGATACCCTGGAACTCTCCCCTGAATTCCTTTTGACTCTCTCCTTCACATCCTCACATGATGTGTAATAGACTTCTCACACTTACCATGTCCAAAAGGTAGCTCTTGATATCTCCCTTTCAAATCTGCTCTACCCCTGGAGATCTGCATTATTTGTGTCCTCAGCCCTGTATTAGTTCCCTATGGCTGCTCTAACAAATTACTACAAATTTAGTGGCTTAACAATACAAATTTATTTTGCCACCATTCTGGAGGCCATAAATCTGAAATCAGTTTCACTGGGCTAAAATTGAAGTGTCCATAGTACTGTGATTCCTCTGGAGGTTCTAGGGTAGAATCCATTCCTACAAGCCTCTTGTAGCTTCTGGTGTCTACTGGCATTCCTTGGCTTGTGGGCACATTATATTAGTCTCTGCCTCTGTGATTACATTGCTTTCTCTTCTGTTTATGGGTAAAATCTCTTCTCCTTCTCTTACATAACCATATTTAGCATTTAGGGCCCAACTGGATAATCCAGGATAACCTTGCCATCTCAAAATCCTTAATTTTATAATACCTGCAAAGACTTTTTTTTCCCTTTCTTTTTTCCATATAAGGTGACAATCATAGTTTTCAGGTATTAGGATATTTTGGGGAGGGAGTCACTTTTCAGCCTACAACAGCCTCCTTCCGATCTTTACTGAAATATCAATGCCTTTGCAATTCCCTCCCAGTCCACCTTATTTAAAATCCCCCTCTCACTACCATCAATGTTTCCACCCTCACTATCCCTCTTTCCTTTATTTTTTGTCCTCATAGTCTTTATCACCATATAAAATAATTATATATTTATCAAAGAATTAAAGTTTTTTATATATGTATATATAAAATGTGTGTGTGTAGATATATATAATTTAATTATTGGATACTTAGTTCTATTTTTTTTACTACAATCACAAACTCAGTGGGGATAAGCATTTGTGTTACAGATCTTTGCCAGTAGAGATTAATACCTTGTACATTGTAGCTCAGTAAATATTTGGAGAACTAATTTGTTGAAAAATTTGCTGTTATCAACTAGTTTATACTAATAGGTTTTTTTGTACTAGTGTTACATTTCTGTGAGTAGCAATTTCATTCTTTGCTTTTCAGATCAATGAGTTAGATAGATCTCTAGCATTAGAAAATCTTTGTGATACCCACAGAAATATTCTCACCTGAATACTTATCTAAATAATAGGTGAAGATTACTCTTTAACTTTAGTCATGTTTCTGATTTATCTTGAAATAACTTACAGTAAAAAAAACTTATATTTATGTTAGAGGACAGGGATAATACATTGGAGTAAAACTGATACTATTTTACTACAGTTATTCCAACTGACTACATTATAGTGAGATGGAAATAAATTTCAGAATAGTTTAAAAACAGTTAAAAATCTTCTCTAAGAGGCCTTCTTTGGATGGTATGTCTGTGCAAATAATTGATTAAACCACAACTTTATATATATAATTGTTTTCTTTTTTATTTATCTTAACTAATTAAATATGTATATCATATCTATCTTCTAATTTATCTTTGAAACTGCCATTATTAGGTTTCAGTCAACAACAAACCTAAAAGATGTGCTCTTTTAAATTTTAATTGTTGCTGCCAGACTATTTTCCTAGATGGTTGTAATTCATATTCCCACCAGCAGTGTGTAAAAATAAGTTTTTACCCACATTATCATGACGTTTTATTATGCTCTTTAATTTGAGCCATATTAATATTTTTGTGTACTTTTTTATATTTTAGTCTTTGTCATCATTCCCCAAAGATTTTCTAAACAGTCTTTCTTGTTAATTGTGGTTGTCCCAAGTTGGAAAGGACACTCTTGGTAGCTCTTAAGCATTGCTAAATTTTGGATGCTTATCTCATAGAACTTCATTACCAGTCTTCCATTCTTGTTGTTTATTTATCATCCCCAAGTGTTTTTTCCACACTACGTTGAAAAAGAGTTCATTACTTTGTTTTCTACTTCCTTCTACAAAATACTACAAGAACAGTATTATTTTTAATTGAGTCCCATCCTGCAAAAGTCTGTCCCCTATGTTATTTGTCATCATCATATTATCTTTCATCACCATCATCAAAAGTTTGCTGAACACATATTTTAAAACATTTAAAAACCATAACAACTGAACTACAGTATTTTGCATGATCTACACTAAACCAGAAATGATGTAACAAACCTCTGTCAGTTGTTGACCTATCCAGTTGCACTCATTTTATTGTCTATTATTGCTTATCATTGTTCCAGTGACAGTAAACTCTTATTTCTTCTGAACTTTCCTATAATTCTCTCCTAAGAGATAGGCAATGTGTGGGTGGAAAGTATGAAATATAAATGAAGAGAGATGAAACTGCATGCCAAATCTGAGATTTCCTTTAAGGAAAAGAAAATAAGGTTAGATCTAGAAGCAATACGGAAATTCTCATGTGAAAGTTTCAGAATTCTGTATTCTGCATTTTCAGGTTTATAGCCTCTTGCATGATTCTAAACTGATGGAAAATTGAGCCTTTCCATCTTACAGAGCAGAACTTTCCTATTCTAAATTTATACTTCCTTTGTCCTTTGGTGCTGATTTCATTTTTTACTAAGAACTGGTGAATAAAATTCCTCTTGTTGGTAAATATAGATAAATTCCCATTTTAAAATAACATTTAAGTAAGTATATGTGCCCCCAGAAAATGAGTAGGAGAGTGTTTTTGCTAGGTCTTAGCTTTCACATAAACACAGAATGAACATTATCAGTCACCACGTTCTTATGTATACACTAAAAAAGACCGTCAAATGAAATAAAGTGAAATCTGCTGTATAAAGAATGTTATTTAATCTTCACAATCTGTTTGCCCATCCATCGAGAGATAATCATATAAATGCATTAAACTAAGTAAAATTGACTTTTACAGCTTACATTTTAAACCAGTACTATAAATTAGTTTCTCAACTTTGGCGCTATTGGTATTGTGGGCTAGATAATTATTTACTGGGGGAGAGGGGTTTGTCCTTTGTATTGTAGGATATTTAGCAGCCTAAACCTCCTGGCCTTAGCCCACTAGTTGCTACTAGTGATCCCCACCCCTTCCACAATCATGATAATGTCCTAGACATTGCCAGCTGTCTCCTGGGCTGAGGTGGGGAGGGAGAGATTACTTTTTTAAATTATTATCTGAGGTCATATTAGTTTCTTATATACCACTAGATTACTCAGATATGTAAATTATTAAAATAATACACCTCATATTAACTGCCAGAATTAAGGATAAATATATCTGCAATAGATACCATAAACTGTGGAGTATTTTTATAATCCTGTCAAGGAATATCTCACAAGCATTATTTTACTCTGTCTTCGATGTTTCCATAAAGCATAGCTTCCCTCTTATTTAGATATGAATAAAATTCAACTAATAGATTACTTGTACAATCACTGGTAACTCATTATGGCTTGTAAATGTTTAATGAATCTAGAATATGTGTTATATATGTTTCATGACTTAGCACATGGTTAAATGAAGATGTCACTCTGTAATAACATTTCACTATTCTACATCTGCAATTTATTAAACAGTAAAGGGTATTTTCTCTGCTGTGTTCATTTTAAATTTGGGTATTTGTATCTTCATTAGAATTCTATTTTAATATCCTGATTATTAATAATTTAAATACTGTTGCTTCTGGGTATGCTGCAGTAGATTATGAAGCAAGTCCATAACAAAAAATCTAGTGCAAGATAATATGTAAAGAGTTATAGTATGAGTAACTTGTAGCTGATTTGATTCAGAATAAGTAAACAATACACAGTGAAATGAAATTGTAATTTAATATCAACTTCATGTTATTTTTTATTTCAGTTCTTTCTGCTTACATTGAACAGAGCTGCTTCTTTAACATTATTTTAAGACCTTCTTTTTCATCCACTCCCCTTCTCGCTTTATTCCAATTCATTCTGATGTGACCAGAGTGATTACCCTTAAGTACAATCGGATTTTATCGCACTTTTTAGTAGAAGCACTTCAGTGAGTCCCAGTTGTCTAATCATATTGACTTTCAAGCTGGATCATTTGAAACTCCCAGAGTTCTTTGTAGAATGCTAGTTCATACCAGTAAATTATATTTTTAAAAACCTTAAACATAGGCCATCGTGTATGAGATTCTTTGGCTACTGAAAACATACACACAAAGTCACAGGATAAAAAATAAAAAAATAATGAGATAATCTCATTTTTACTCTGTGGAGAATTGATAAAGTCTCTACATTGTTCTAAGTGGTGAGACACACTAGTCTAGTTTTCTGCAGAAACACAGAATCACTAACTTTTAAGATGAAGCAAAAACTTCCCTAACCTTAGCTTTTCATACATAATTTATCTTAGTCTTATTTGTAAATGTATAATATCCTCAAGTCAAATATCTGAAATTCCTAGGAAATTTCCTTTTTGGCTTCCCATGCTTTCCTCTTGATCTCTCTGAAACCCTGTCTCTGCCAGCTTCTTCATCTCAGCTGTTGAATCTCACTTGTTCATTCATGACTGGAGTTAGAGCTGCCCCCACTAGTTATTGGAGACTTTCTCCCTCCTGTACTCTAGTATGACATTTTTTACCAGCTTCCTTAGAATACCACTCACAGTCTTTAACAGGTCATAACTAAATGTTTTCATGTGTCATCTAGATTATAAACTTCTTAGTACAAAAAGCATGTTTGTTCATATTTTCAACCTTCTCTTACTACCCTGCACATAGTAAATGTTCAATAAATATTTATTGAGTGAAGAAACAACCTTACTTAACAGTTAGATCATCTTATTTTATTTTCTGAAAAAAATAATCAGAAGATATTTTATAAAGTATGTCTTTCTAATATGTGAATTTCTTTGTATAAGCATGTCTGACAAAGATTTTAAGTATGTCTGTTATTTAAAAAAATTAACTTTGTTAAAAATAACATCATATGAAATCACAACCATCTTATTTTTTTAATTTTTATTTTATGTTAGAGTACAGTTGATTAACAATGTTGTGTTAGTTTCAGATGTACAGTAAAGTGATTCAGTTATGCATATACATGTATCTATTCTCAATACTCTGCAATAACCTAAATGGGAAAAGAACTTGAAAAAGAACAACTGTCTTAGAGAACCCTAAATATATATAATCCTGCTAACTGTAGGAAGCTGATCTCTCTTTTCTCTGTTGCCAATTCTCACTTGTTAAAAAAAATTATATTTTATTTAATCTAGAACTTTTATTTTTCTTTACCTCAGATGAAGACAAAATATATATTTAATAAGAGGCTCTTGTTAAGTATGCTAATAACGCTTTATTGTTATAAGAGTGAACCACTTTCATTAAAGGAAGGAATTAAATGTTAAGAGAAAGTACCCAAAACAAGGAAATGAGGAAAAAGAAAGTCTGTGTACCCTTTCAGTAACATTCCAGAACATTGTCTAACAGGCCCACTTAAAAGATTTTTTTCAGGAAAATTTAGTTTTGTTTAACAAACTATTTACTATTTAGCAGCCATATGCTATGCAGTGGAATCTCATCAATATGCAAATGTTTCTGTCTAGAATTAAAAATAACCCCAACAGTTATGGTTATATTTCCCTGAAGGTATTAACTGCTTCTTATACTCTAACATAGTGATCTCCTTCTAACATTCTTTCTTGGATAAGTAAATATTTTTCAAGCAGTCTTTGACCAAGTCTTGCCATTCTTTAGTTGTAATGTCAAAAGTTATACTTTTATGATGCTTACCTTTGTCATAAGATTCCAAAAATGTTTCACAGGTACTGATACCCCTAACTCTACTGGCCTAAGAAACAGCTTCGTGCTAGACTAATTTGGTTGTAAATTATATTGTTGAAGAAAATACTGAAGGAACATTTTTAAAAGGGTTTTGGTTCCTGAGAGGAATGTGGGTCAATTAATACTGATATGGATAGGGAGAGGGAAAGGAGAGGATGTGTGGGGAGGGAGAAGACCAGAGACTAGGGTTTATTTTATATTTTTTACAGGGATAGATTCTGATAAAGTTAAACTTAAAAAAAGCAAAAAAATAAATCACTGGAATTTATGTGGCTTCAATTTGCTCATATATGTTAGGTCAAACTTTAGAAAAAATAATCAAGATTCAATAGATATAAAAACCCTCTTATACCCCTCCTGAGGGAAGAAATTGCTTGTAAGTGTGAGAAAAATATTCATACTTAGAACATTTATCTATTTACAGTTCCCACTTTGGGGAAGATCTGACTTAAACAGTAGAAAATATTTTGTGTACTTAGTTTAAGATTTCAAGGACGTATTTGTGCCTTATATTTGTGAAAGAAATGTAATTTCTCTAGCAGTATTGAATGAAACCCAAGTTAAGCATTTTAATGCACAACAATTTAGAGCTATTATGAGAGCAAACTGCTGGAAAAAATAAAAAGATCAAGAACCAAAAGGCATCTAGTTGAAAAATTCTCCCATGTGCAGTAGGGTCTGGATAATTTAGAGATCTTATAATGGCTTAATAAAGTTTTAAAAAGCCACCACTGAGCTTAGAAATTTGAACCTTATACTTTATATTTTGAGTCCCATTAATGAAGAAAAAAACCACTTTACAATGATTTTGTTAGTAGTATTTGTTCAATGGCCTATATTCACCTATAATTCAGACTCTCGATTGGGTATGAATATGAGGAGGTTGATAGTAGAAATAATAAAAATTATATTCTCCATATCCACAAACTTTGCATTAAACTGGTTTCTCTAGGTAGGGTTCCTGAGTAAATTAGCAGAGTGCTACATGTGCCTCTGAGCTTCCAGCACAGAGCCGCAGTCATGGTACATAGTAGGGAGTAGTACTGCAGTGAGTATTTGACTCAGATTCTCCACTTACCTCTTTATGGCTCAGAACATTGCTGAAATACTTCAGCACTGCCATCCTCTTTCTTTCTTCTGTGGTTAGGCTTTCCCTGCTGCACTCCAGATAGGAATAGTATACGGAGGGCACCAAAATTCCTTGTGTGGCTCTGACACTAATACCACTACCCTCCTATCAGTACTGTCCCTATTCAGGGCAATGCTGTTCCATTCATAAGTGCCTTCTGCTTTGAACAAGGAGCAGGATACCCTCCGAGCTACACAATTTAGGCACAGTGAGTGATTGCCAGGATAGAGGTGCATGAGATCTGTTGGCACAGTGCCAAATATTTAGGGCTTTTGAACGTATCCACAACTATTATGTATTAATGTTCTAACTAGAGCCTAAGGGATTATCTCTATTAAAAAAAAATCTAAGGACCGAGATGTGTTTATACTGTTGCTAAGCAGAAACTATCATAACAGGTTTCCTGTGAATAGTGATTTTCTAAGCAAAGACAAATCACACTGAATTATGAAACCAAATGATGGTAAAATGTCATGAAATGGTAGTTACTAGAGTTTAATAGGGTACAGTGCCATCTAGATCTGGATAAGATAAGCCTCATTCCTCATTACTTCTACTGTAATTTAAATAGACAATAAAAATATATTTGTCACAGACTTACATCCTCATTTACCCACTTTTTCTAAGAAAACCATTGTTAATTTGGATCACAGCATAGTCAGGCATATAGAAATGATCAAATTATATAAAGAACCTTTCTATTTGTGGGAAAATGGACACGGAGAAGCAGCAGAGCAGGACATTGAAGAGCATAGATTCCAGAGCCAGACCGCCTGTTTTAGAATTCTGGGTCACCGCCTACTAGTGTGTGCCTTTGCACACGGATCACCAAACCTCAGCTACAATTCTGTCTGTCATCCATAAGCTGACAGTAATAATAGTACGCACACCATAGGGTTGTTGTGAGAATTAAATGAGTTAATGTATGTATGCAAAACATTTAGAACACTGTAAGTCCTTTGTGAATGTTTGATACCATTACTATTGTCATTAAGCATTTTGGTTTGCATATTGAAAGGTATTATGTTTCAATATAAATACGTATTCTCTCTTCCTCCCTTTCTCTCAACCTCTCTCTCTCTCTCTCTCTCTCTCTCTCTCTAAGAGATACTGAGAAGTTCCCTCTAGTGCCATCTCCCTTTCTTCCTTCTAGTAATACAACTTCTCCCCTGCGTAATCAAATTTTATCAGAGAACAAGCTGTTAAGTACATTTTTGTTGTTGTTGTTGTTGGTACGCGGGCCTCTCACTGCTGTGGCCTCTCCCGTTGCGGAGCACAGGCTCCAGGCGCGCAGGCTCAGCGGCCATTGGTTCACGGGCCCAGCCGCTCCGCGGCACGTGGGATCTTCCCTCACCGGGGCACGAACCCATGTCCCCTGCATCGGCAGGCGGACTCTCAACCACTGCGCCACCAGGGAAGCCCTGTTAAGTACATTTTTTAGACTCCCTTGCCAATAGGTAATGTCTGAAACTTTGGGGTCACTTTCTTTGAGGCTTGCCCTCTCTCAGTATTTTCCCATTTCCTTGGGCTGAAGTGTAGGTATGGTACTAGTGAGCTAGCTTCAGCCATGCAAATAAAGGCAACACTAGGGGACTGCAGAGAAATAAGAGAGAAGGAAACTTACTCTCTTGATGATTTTGTGAATCTGAGCCATCTATCTGATCCATCTACTAACTCTTGATCACCCATCTACATTTTGCCTGTGACATGAAAGAGAAATAGACTTCTATCTTATCTAAGCCACTGCATTTTGGATATTTTTCACAGTAACTTAAGCTAGACCTTAACAGAAGGAGCGTCTCTTTCTGCTTCCACTTTTCCAATAGTAGATTAAAGATAATTAGTTTACTTGTAGGGCTGTTATCAAAAGAATAAATAAGCAAAATGTTTAAGATATAAACTGGTGTATTATGTTACCTTTCTTTTGTGAATATGGAAACATTCATATTGTCATTATATTATTTATTTGACTCTTGCTATATATAAAAGATTTTGCATATTTGCTTTCTTTTCTTCAGGCTTTTCAGTTATTCAAATGGAATCTCCAAAACTGGGGTGAATAAAATTGCCCACTATATCATATGTGATGTGATGCTGTATCAATTTGAAGGATCATTTAATCCATTTCTCATAAATGGTTTTTTAAAAAGAAACTTTTTTGGTCAAATAAGCTTAGAACATTTTATAAACACTTTGCCCCACCCTCTCCCTTTTGAAATTTGCAGGTCTCATTAACATATTAAGGTCTGGAAAATTCCTGCAAAAAGAAACCTAATTTACTGTTTGATACATTATGCATCAAACAGAATGCTTGACCTAAGAACATTTTTTCTTTTTGTAACACAAATGAACATCACACAGGAGAATATTATTAGGTACACAGTTTACGAAATGATTATTCAGTCCAGTAGACATTTGGAAATGTGTGGAAACATTTCATTTTTCTGTTTGTCACAGTGACTGGGTAGTTGCAATGACATTTAGTGGGTGAGAGTCAGGGACCCCTAACATACTGTAAGAGGGACATTCCCTTATAACAACCCTCTCATCCCCAATATTGTGTCCATTGAGAAACATTGATTTTTTTTTTTTGGTCCACTTCTTTTATGAAGTTTGTGGACAGTTGAAGGGCATGTTATTAATTAAAGGCATGTGTTGGACCTTGAGATTGAACCCAGATCAGACTCCTTATATGATTCTCTGGGGTGAGATTTTCTGATTTAGATATTGTGATGCTAAGTAATCATGAGCACATTCAAAGATTCCTCATGATATGCCTTCACATTTTACAAAGTTCTGATAACCTGCATTAGGATTTTCCTTAGTATTTATTTTGAGAAATAATATTAACCATAAGGTCAGATATTAAAGTTACAGATGAAATCAGAGGAAGCAAAAAAATCTCAAATGTTATTCTGTTGCCTCTCACTACCAGAGACATTTCAAGGCAATATGCTTCTAAGTGCTCAGAAATCTGTATTTTCTTTGTTTTTTAGCTGTTGCTAACTGAGTTTGAATGCCTCAGTTTATCTGAGCACACTGCAAACATGATAGAATTCAGCATGCTCAAGTTTCAGGACTGAGTGTCAGAAAGTCTGTGAGGCTCAAGTGTTCAGTATTTAGGAAGATGTTGAAGATCTCATAGTATTGATTGGCTACATATCTATGGCAAGATCCTGGAACCTCTCAGCTCTGTGCAAAGGGGACAACAGAAAACTGTCATTTATTGTTCTTCTTGCCTGGGAATGCTTTCCCTCAGTATTACCTGTGCTTATTCTATTCTCATCATTCAAATTTCGGCTAAATGTTATGTTGGAAAGATCTTCCATGAATACAGTCCCTTCCTCCCCGCTCACTTTCTATGTCAGGATGCTTTTTTATTTCTTCCTTATGGCACGTTACCCTATTTATAATATATCTGATTGAAGTATTACCTAAATGTGTTTTTCACTACCTGCTGTAATGTGATAAGATAGCTCAATGAAAGCAGCCTTATTCGTAGTTCTTTTTACCAAAATGAATACTCTCTAAATATTTTTCTGAAAGAATGAGCGTCTCACATGATAAGTTTTATATATAATATTAGTAAATATGATACATTTTCTTGTAATATTAGAACTCATAAAAGTTTGGTGAAAACATCTCTTGCTATTTCATGTTTGTTCAGGGGCTTTACTTCTCAAGGTATTGAAAGAATGCTATGCGTATATTCTATCAATAGTATCTATGAGTCTATGCCCAACAGTTGCTATATCCTGATTCTTTGTTGCTGTTGTTGTAATGTTCTTTAGTATTCCAAAAGTTTTGCCTACTGCTGGAAAGAGAGAGGATTTGAGCAGGGGGAGGCAAGAATATGTTCAGTTTAGCTATAACCAGTTTTGCTACCGAATGCGAGTTCCTGTGCCCGATGGGCCAAACAAATCAAAATGCTTGAGTTTAGAGCAGAGGAACATTTTTTGCAGGGCTAAGCAAGGAGATCAAGTGGCTTGTGCTCAAAAAACCCCCTAACTCCCAGAAAGTTTCTTTTTAAATTTAATTTAATTTTTATTTTATATTGGAGTATAGTAGATTTACAATGTTGTGTTAGTTTCAGGTGTACAGCAAAGTGATTCAGTTATACATATATCCACTCTTTCTCAGGTTCTTTTCCCATATAGGTTATTACAGAATATTGAATAGAGTTTCCTGTGCTATACAGTAGGTCCTTGTTGATTATTTTATATATAGTAGTGTATATATGTTAATCCCAAATTCCTAATTTATCCCTCCCCCCGACCTTTCCCCTTTGGTAACCATAAGTTTGTTTTCAAAATCTGTGAGTCTGTTTCTGTTTTGTAAATAAGTTCATTTGGGGCTTCCCTGGTGGCACAGTGGTTGAGAGTCCACCTGCCGATGCAGGGGACACGGGTTCGTGCCCCGGTCCGGGAAGATCCCGCATGCCGCGGAGCGGCTAGGCCCCGTGAGCCATGGCTGCTGAGCCTGCACGTCCGGAGCCTGTGCTCCACAATGGGAGAGGCCACAACAGTGAGAGGCCCGCGTACTGCAAAAAATAAAAAAAAAAAATAAGTTCATTTGTATCATTTTTTTTTAAGATCCCACACGTGAGTGATATCATATGATATCTGTCTTTCTCTATCTGACGTACTTCACTTAATTTGATAATCTCTAGGTCCTTCCATGTTGATGCAAATGGCATTATTTCATTCTTTTTTATGACTGAGTAATATTCCATTGTGTACGTGTACCACAGCTTCTTTATCCATTCCTCTGTCAATGGACATTTAGGTTGCTTCTATGTCTTGGTTATTGTAAATAGTGCTGCAGTGAACACTGGGGTGCATGTATCTTTTCAAATTATGGTTTTCTCCAGATATATGCCCAGGAGTGGGACTGCTGGATCATACGGTAGTTCTAATTTTAGCTACCAGAAGGGTTATAGCAAAGCAATTTTAAAGGCAAGGTGAGGGAAGGGCATCCCAGGGTATGTGATCAGCTCATGCACAATTCTTTGATTGGTTGATGGTTATCAATCCTTAGGTGACAGAAAGTCTGGGGGGCTACTGATCATCAAATAGTTAATTTCTTCCATTTGGTGGTGGTTTTAGCATCTGAAACACTCAGGATATATGCATCAGATACTAGTATCTAGGTACTTCAGAAAGGAGCTAAAGCAAAGGATATTGGGGAGGGGTCTGTCCCGGGAAGACCCTATAGCAGCAGTCCCCAACCTTTTTGGCACCAGGGACCGGTTTCATGGAAGACAGTTTTTCCAAGGAACCGGGCTGTGGGGGTGGGGTGGGGATGGTTCCAGCAGTAATGCAAGCGATGGGGAGCGATGGGGAGCGATGGGGAGGGATGGGAAGCGATGGGGAGGGATGGGGAGGGATGGGAAGCGATGGGGAGGGATGGGGAGGGATGGGAAGCGATGGGGAGGGATGGGAAGCGATGGACAGCGATGGGGAGCGATGAGGAGTGATTGGGAGAGATGGGAGCAGCAGAGGAAGCTTCGCTTGCTCACCTGCTGCTCACCTCCTGCTGTGTGGCCTGGTTCCTAACAGGCCACGGACTGGTACTGGTCCCCGGCCAGGGGATTGGGGACCCCTGCCCTATAGCGTCCTGCTCAGTTACATTTTCACCAACCAACAGTAATGTCAAATAATGAAAAATTTGACCATAATATTCCTAATTTTGCAGACAAAATTAATGCACATACGTTATTTTTTAATGGAACAAAATACATATTTGCATTTAATTTCCCTTGTATGATACAACTATAGAAACTGATAGTAACATTTATATATAAACAGTTTTATAAAACCTGAGATGGTAAATGATAGCTTCACAATAATTCCTCAGATAGCAGTGACTTTGCTATGACTCAATGACAAAATGAAATGGCTTTTTGGATGAAGCATCATAGATTCTTCACCTTCCATAATGTTATAGATGCCTGCAAGCTTGGTTCACCTCATCACCCTCCTCTTTATAACATAAAACCAACTGACAAGTTAAAGGAATGATGCTCCCATAAAATGTCCTGAAACCCTGCTTACCATTATTAATAGCAAATGATTCGTTTTGAAATAAAAGAGGATGTCGGGCTATTATTGGCTATCCTTAAGTCTTTTCAGTACTCTTATAGAAAGATGGTTTTCCAGGGCAGGTTATTAATTAAAGGACTTGAGTTTTCCCCTTTCATAAAACATATCGGAGAAAATTTTGATGAGCTGTACTCTCTAAAATTATGAATTAGTGACACTTTTACACTGCTGTCATTTATAAATCACAATTTCA
Organism: Stenella coeruleoalba; assembly: GCF_951394435.1. Lineage (NCBI taxonomy): Eukaryota > Metazoa > Chordata > Mammalia > Artiodactyla > Delphinidae > Stenella > Stenella coeruleoalba. The sequence continues at coordinate 54,845,138 of NC_137157.1, forward strand.
TGTAATAAGGCATATCATAGTTTTAAGCAAGGATTAAAGATTAGTAATGAGATCTATAAAGTAGCTAACATTAATGGAGACTGTGCTTTTGACCTAGGGCCTCAAGCCATTCCAAAGTCAAAATGCTAATCAGTTTTTTCTTGAATTGTATGAATAAAAATATTTTATTATAAGAAGGTAGAAAGGTGGAGATGTTTCCTTTACTTAACTCCCTAATGAGGCCCTATTTTGCCCCCAAATAACAATCCTCAAAAGAACAACACAGTTGTGCAGGTTGACAGACATATACCACTTAGCCTTGATCTGTCATCTCTGCAGCCTTTGGTAAGTTTTGCTTTCAGTGTCCTCACGCTGATTATTTTCCCATCTCAATTAGGTTGACAAGGTTCAAGTTTGTGGTGCATTGTCTGTTAAACAATAACTAAATTACTGATTAGGTGGGAAAACTCAGGCACTCACTAAGTGTAGGAGGAGGGATTGTGTAATTGGATAGGTATGAGGAAAAATAAAAATGCAACTAAATCGCACATTTTCCCATTCTAAGCCAGACTGCTTTATTACCCCAAACCACATCCGTCCTTTTCTCTCCTCCTCAAATGTCTGGCATTAAGGTGGAAAATAAATACTTACAGTTTTTATACTTACAGTTTCACTTATGATTCTTTAATTTGTAGAGCCTAATGACAGATAGAAAAATTTTTACATAGAAAATGAAGTTTTAACTATGATTAAGAGAATCAAGAAGTGGCATTTGCCATGTCTACCTTCTCTTATTATGGCCATTTATTCTCATGTCCTCTTTCTTCATAATTTATTATGTGGGATGGATGCCTCTAAATGACACACAAGAACTATTGTAAAACTGACAGCATTGGAATAAATAAATCCTCTTCCACAAATGAAGTTATTAAAGGATGCTGGAAAATAGCATTCCGCTAAATATGAGCACATAATATATTATATGCGAGTTTATAAAACTGCAGTGTGTATACTAAGCATAAGTGTGTGTGAATTTCTTCAGTTCCAAAAACTGAAATATTAAAAATATGCTTTTTAAGCGATATATTCCTTGTCTTCATATTTCTATTAATAAGTCAGTTGTTTTGAGCTTCTAAATTGGATATGTTAAACATTTGAATAAAAATAGCAGGAAGAGCAGTAGAAATGGAAAGATTCAATTATTTAAATGGTTTATTGGTTAATATTGGTTAAGTGATTTATTTAATATTGGTTAAGTGATTTATTTAAATAATTACGAAGTTTGAGGGGGTTTGAATAGAGGCATTGTAAGGAATTTAAACAGCACGAAAAAAAATCTCTCCTGTTGTAAGTTAGATCTTAAAGCAAAAATTTATGACAGAGGTCAGTAGTGGAGGAATTGAGCTTTGGCCACGAATCCTATGCCTCATTGCTTTATAAATAAGAGCAGCATGTAAGATAAAGTGTTTAAAGTAGAGACAGCATGTTTGTTTCAAATGTAGTGAAGATTGTTACTGTAACCTTTTGATGAAAAACACAGTCCATTATTTATATATTTAAAAACTCTAAAGGAAATGTGCTATTTAAAAATCATTTTAAACGAAAGCTACATTGTCCTAAGGGGGGTGTGTGTGTGTGTGTATTCTTTAAATTTCAAAGTAACCTATGATTGATACCTTGGAAGCATTCATTTCATACAAATATACTTCCAAAGGTATAGTTCATTCATTAACTTTTAAATTTTATGTAGTCTTTTGATCGTGGAGGCATCTGCTCATCTCCACACATGGTTGGTATCTATGGCTCCGTCTCATCACGTGATTAGTTTGATCATTTTCCTCTAACGCTCAGTTCCTGACTCTTAAGTGTTATTGTTGCACTTGAGGCAGTCAGTCACTTATTATTTTCCAGGGATGAACATGTTAAAGCATTTAGTTTTACAAAGCAGGATGATACCTCAAACTCCTTACCTTTATGTAGATAAGTATACTTGAAAGATCTCCCAGTCAACAAACGAATCAGTCAGCAAAGATGCATCTAGTACTAACTATCTGCTTGGCATCCTGCTAGGTAAAACAGAGTGAAGGTGAGAATTGAAGAAAAGAGATTCATTTGATTTGCTTATGTATTCTGTATGCTATATGCTTTACTGCTTACAACAAATACCTATACAGCGCATAATGTGTCTCAGGTACTGTACTAGTTACAAGAGATCAAGTAATGGATACTAGAACTTCCCTATATTTTGGAATGCACATTCGGCAATTGAAACTAACAGTAAGTTAGCAGCAGTAGTAATTAACATAATTATTACTCTAACTGGGCTACATACAGGGTTATGTAAAAATGTTTTTCAGAGACACAGTCTATTCTAAGAGTGAGGGGGATTAATAAGAGCTAATTAGGAAAACTAAAACAGGGAGAGGGCAGAGAGTAGTGTGTTAGAGAAAAGAAACCAGCATTTTTTATAACCAGTTTTTTACAAGTATGTATTCACTTTCTACTATGTACTAGTCACTGTTCTAGGTACTGGGGATCCAGCAGTGATGGGGACCAGAATGCATGTCCTCATGGGAGTTTATACTCTAGTGGGCAGACACACAAGAAACACCTATGTACGTACGGAATGAGAGACCATGCTAAATGTTATAGAGAAAAAAAAATCAGGGGAAAGATTTAAGAAGTGCTGGGAGAGGTGTGGTTATTCTAAAAAACATGGTCAAGGAAGGACACAGTGGTAAGTTGCCGTTTGAGGGACCAGAAAGAAGTGAGAGTATAATCTATGTGTCTACCTGTGGGAAGAGCATTTTAGGTAGAAGGTACAGCAGTGCCCTGAGGTAGAACAAGCTGGAGTTTAAAGAAAAGGAAAAAAAAAAAGGAGTCAGGCTGGAGTGAAGTGAGCTTAGGGAGAAAGCAGAAGGAAATGAGATTAGAGAGGTAATAGGGGGTCAGACTGTGTACCGTCTTTGAAGCCATTTTGAAGACTTTGGTTTTTACCAGAGTAAAACACCAAAGAGAACCAAGAGACTTTATGAAGTTCTGAGCAGAGGAGAATTTTTATCTGACTTGTATTTTAACATTTTTAGTCTAACAGCTCTGTCAGGCAGAGGCTATGGTGGGAGGGAAAGGGGCAAGGGCAGGGAGATCAGTTGGGAATGATTAGAGCAATTCAGGAAAATGTTGACTGTGGGTTTTATCAGAGTGGTAGCAGTGAGATGGTGGAGTTGACCAGATGAGTGTAAAACCGTGAAGGCAAGAGAGAGTCTGAAAATCTGAAGGAAGCCTTAAATGACTGGCTCCTGTGCAGCAAGAGAGAAGGTGGTAAGAGAGAAGGCTGGAAGGCTGGGGAGAGTGGCAGAGCCGCAGGCAATGTCCTGTAAGCCATGCTGAAGACTTTATCCCGAGGTCCCTGGGAAGCCATTGAGACATTTTAAACAAAAGCATTAACTAACCTCTTAAGACAGCATGCCTTCATTATTTCACAGCTTCCACCTGTCAAAATTCCAGGCACAGCTTAACTAGTTCCTCGGATCAGGGTCTTACAAGACTGAAATCAGGATGTTGGCCAGGCTGTGATCCTTTCTGGAGTGAGGGGTCGTCTAAGTTCATTCAGGTTGTTGGCAGAATTGAGTTTCTTATAGTTGTAGGACCGAGGTCACCAATTCTTAGAGGCTGCCCCTCCCCATTAGAGTTCACACAACAGCTGTTTGCTTCTTCTTGGCCAGCAAGAGAGCGTATTTCTTTTCAAGGGCATCTGATTAGGTCATGTCTATTCAGGATAATATCTCTTTTATTAATCTATAGTAAACTGATTAAAGATATTAATTACACCTGCAAAATCTTCTCATCTTTGTCATATAATGTAACATAATCATGGAGTGATATCCCATTATTTTTACCATATTCAAGGGAAAGTTATAAGTATCACTCACACTCTGGGGGAGGAACTTGTACAAGACATATATAGCAGGGTGTGGAAATCTTGGGGGCCATCTTAGAATTCTGCCTACAGGATAGAGAGATAGGTATAGATCAATCTACAGGTTACATATTGAGCAGGATATCATGCTCTTTTCAGTCATTCTGGTCTCTGAGTATTTTATCTAGGGTAGACTGAAGGGGACCAGAGGGAAAATAAGAGAAGTTAAGCAGCACTATGCCAACTGGGACTGGTCTACTTTAGAAATTGTAATCTATTGAATCTTACTGATGAGATTTGGAAGGTAAAGGAATCAGAATAAAAAATGATCCCTAGACTTTTGACATGGCCACTAAGTGAATATATGGTGTTATTTTACAATCCAGGAAATATGTAGGAAATATAGGTACAATGGAATGAGGGAATGGGAGAAAATAATGTTCATTTATATACTAGGTCATAAAAGGTCTTGCAGCTTCCTCTTGACACCCTAGAAACACTTAGTTGATTTGCCATGTGAGGAGCTGACTCTCCACCTGGACAGACTGTATGGTGAAGCCCTGTGACCACATGGAGAGGTAGATCCAGCAAAGTGTAGCTTTCTAGCCATCACCGCTGAAGAGTCATGTAGTAAGCAAAGACTTCCTGGACCTTTCAGACTAGACCAGCCACCGGCTGAATACCACTGATTGACCTCCAGTTGACACAGCATGAAACCCAAGTATCACCCAGCCAAACTCTGCCAGAAATTGTAATTCACTAAATTTTGGGAGAGTTAATTACACAGTAATAGTAACAAAACTTTATTTTCCAAGGAGGATACCATTTGTTCTGCTAAGCTACCAAATTTTTTTTTTTCACTGAGCAGCATAATGGGTAGATAAATGAAATTGGAGTAACTGTGAGAGATTATGCTTTGTATATGAGGAAAAAATTATTGAGAAATAGAGGCAAAGGCATGGAAGGAGCAAGGAGATCTGAAATAAAGTGCAAGACAGTAAGTTTGAGTGAGTGGGGCAGACAGGGAAGAGAAATTTAAGGGACTGCCATGATGAGTGCAATTTTAGTAAGAAGAATAAATGTTTAGTGATATTTTTAAGGAAATTATGCAATGTTATGTGCTATGTCATCTCCTCCCTGATGTTCTGACAAAAGCTTCAACAAAGATTTCCATAGCTTTTCAGTGCTTTTGGAAGACAGCATTTATTTTTCTATGCTGAAACAAGATTTAATACAAGAAGGAGACAGCTTTATCTGGGTTACACTTAAAATCATGAACCAGGTTCATGAATAATCAGAAACTCAACACTCTCATGGAACATAGAATTTTAAACTGATGCTAGAACTTATAACTTATAAGCCGCTTATAACAATTGTTATTTACATTTAACTGATTTGTGAACAATTCTTAGCTTACAGCCATACATATGTGGAAATATAAAATATATTCATATATATTTATTATGTGCATATACATTTATATGTGTACATTACATATATACACATTTTAGTTGCTTTTTCTTTAAAAATTTCCCCTTTCTCTACTTATGTTCCTACTGAGATTGGAGTTATGACTTTAAACAATGTCAATTCCAAAATAGTGTTTGAAAAAAGCCTTTATGTTTTGAAATTTGTCTGTAGCTTGGTCATTTGTCTTCTAAATTTTTAACATCATTTTTACTTTACTTTGGCCTACTTTATTTTTGACCTACCTTTTCTTTTTTATCATAAACACACGAAGTTAATCATGGTTTTTGAGCAAAGGGAAATAGACTCCTCCCAGTTTTCCATTGGTTAAAACCTCGTTTCCCTGTTGAGCTGTCATGATCCATCCTTCTTGTAACACACATGCATCTGCTGCCAGCTTATCTCCCAAAGCACCTTAATTTAACCCTCCTTATCTCACCTACAAACCTGCCTTTGGGCTGTTTTTTCTCTTACCATTTAGCTACATGTCTAATCACCAGGAAGGGCATAGATTTAAACCAATTTTTTTTTTAAGAATAAATCAATCACATACACATGCCACCTGACAAAGGTAGCTCAAGCCATAAGGATCATGAAGAGAAACAGACACAATTTCTGTATATTGCTAGTTTCATATAACTGTTTTTTATCTTCTGGATTTAACTTTCTCCAGTATAAAACTTGAATATCTGTTTAGTTAGATGGTTATTATGCTTTTTCACCCAAATTGGAAACAGTGTTTCCAACATCACTGCTCATTAGCCTACTTGATGATGGATAGATAAAGATTTATGCTTTGAGGAAAAGGGGCTCTGTTGAGAATTTCTCAAAAAAATAAAGTCTACACAAAAATATTTATGGTATTTATGTTCGAAAATAATAATTTTGTAATGCAAAATGATACTACAATATCACGTATTACTAGTTCTGGGTATCTTCAGGCAAGTAGGTTATCCATGTATATTTTAAATATATGTAAAATCCTGTACCAGTAAACTATTTGGAGGGTCTGTTTCCTGAGGCTACTTCTGGTACCAACCACTGTTTCAGTCAGGATTCTGGCAGTTTCAATGATGAAGGAGACAGAACACTTGACAGAGGTGTAGGCAAGGCGAAGAGAACAGCAAAAATCACCATGTCTAGGATCAAAGAAGCAAGGGCAGAAAATTGTATACAAAAGTCCACTCAGGGCTTCCCTGGTGGTGCCGTGGTTAAGAATCTGCCTGCCAATGCAGGGAACACAGGTTCGAGCCCTGGTCTGGGAAGATCCCACATGCCGTAGAGCAGCTAAGCCCGTGCACCACAACTACTGAAGCCCACACGCCTAGAGTCCGTGCTCCGCAACAAGAGAAGCCACCGCATTGAGAAGCCCGGGCACTGCCACGAAGAGTAGCCCCAGCTCACCGCAAGTAGAGAAAGCCCGCACGCAGCAACAAAGACCCAACGCAGCCAAAATTAAAAAAGATAAAAAAGTAAATAAAATAAATTTAAAAAAATATCCACTGAAAGCTGTAGCAGGGAAAATGGGGGCTGCCTGGTGGCAGTTGTAGCTCTTAGGGAATACAGCTACCGCTTTAAAAAAGGCACTGAAACAGGTATATTGAGATATTTGATTTCTTTTCCCCCTTTTCATCCCCCTTATATTGATTTATAAGTTTCAGGTGGTTTTACTCTGAAAAACTGTATTTGAAATATTTCATTTGTTACGGTAGATGACATAACTAGATGAGATAGAGATTTAGTTATATACTGAAAGATACAGATTTTTGATATAACTAATTATTATTTCATGTAGTTCATAAAGAGACCTATAACAAAATTAGCACCTCAGGAGATTCTTTTTCCTTTCCTGGAAAATATTGATAAAAATTTCAAAGATATGCACATTTTTGTGAAGTAGGATTGTGTTATAATTTTATCAAAATATGAGGACAGTATAATATTTTAATTAGCATATCAAAGGGAGTAGAATTTCCAGGATGACCCTGTATTGATTGCCAAAATCATTGTGTTAGAATGGAATAAATGCACATTGTCTCCCAATGACTCCTCTTTTAATTCCCTTACACAGAGGCCTTTAAAAATGAAAATCAAAATAACAGTCCCTATCTCTTCTTTTCTCTTTTGGAACATAATAGGTACACTGAAAGAGAAATAAGAAATACTTAGAGAAGGCAAAGTACAAAATATAAATTGCCTTGACTCTCAGAATCCGAATGTCTCAATAATCTTTTTTATATTAATTTATCTCACAATGCTTTATTAAAAATGTGAGTTCCTATAAACATTTTTCCATTAAATAAAGAAGAGCTTTTCTTTCTGAACTATGTGCAATATGTTCTAGAAAAATAGTATTCATCCTGAAAACTCTAAGTTGAATTTTAGTTCAACTTAGTTAACTCACTTAAGAATGAAAAGGTAAAACACAAATAATTTAGTCGGTAGGGAAACTTGTTTAACAGAGAAAAACCTGCTAGCTGATAATTAGCAGAGAGAATTTTACCCAATCTGAAAAGTTAACTTCCTGACTCGACCTTTCCTTTAGTCTTTTTATAACATGCGTGCACGTGCACACACACTTTAATTCACACATCCTATTCAATCTAATTACTTGGTGATTTGTCCAGTATTTCACATGGAAATAGAAATGAGCAAGGATTATATTGGTCTTAATTAACTAATATTTTTGAGCTACTTTCATATACTAAGCACTGAACTGTTCATAAAAAGGTTTAAAAAAGAAAAATCCATCTAGAAGTGAGTTTAATTATCGTAAGTGAAGTTGGGCTTGTGTGTCCAGTGTCCCCTAGTATATTAAAATCTGCAGAATAGTCATTTTCTTACATGTTTTTATTCTCCAGGTAATTTATCCTCATTTTCCAGGAGCTCATCTACATGTAAAGCTTCTTTAACTCCCATATCCTAGCACTTATATTTATCAGAGTCTATTAGATATGCCTCTTGACGAGAACAGAACTTTTAGTTCAGTATACTTTTCTAAGAAACTTTCTTACACCAGTATCTTAGCAGTTTTGAGAGCCGTAGGAATAAAATAATGTTTGATTTCTCACCCTCTCCTTTGACTTTGTCATTCAGTCCATCACTAGCTTGTCACTTTGCCCTTTGGGACATCGCTGAGACCCACTCATGATTCACACTGCCACAGTCTTTATCTAGAGTTCATTTACCTTGTGCCAGGGCTGCTGAAACAGCCTTCAAGGTAGAAACCTGTCTTCAACCTCTCTCCTATCCAATTTATTCAACCCTCAGCAACTGGAATTATTTCCCTCAAAGCAACATGACCTTCCTTCTCATTATCCTGAAGTAGCTGCCAATAGTGTTTCTCCTCAAGTCTAATCTTTTGATCCTTGCTTCAAGGTGCTTGACCTTTTGGTTCACTATTACCTTTTCTACTTCACTCTTGCTCATATGGTCAGATCTTTCAGGACAGACTCTGTACCAGCCTCTAGGCACCTACCCTACTTAGTCAGGTATTTGGGTATTCCTCCTTCTTTGGAATTAGCTCCTGACTATTACACTGTCTTCTTTTTTCCTCTTTCAAAGTTCTATCCCAGGGTCAGTTTCTTCATGTTGCTTTCCTCCAAAAGGTTTGTGTAGTTTAATAACTTACTAGTTTTTCTGTTTTTTATCATATGTGTCTCTAAACAGCTGATTATTAAATTCCTTTTATATATATGAAAAAAATATCAATAAATGGGAGTGGGTCCAGCATGGGAGATCTAGCCAGATTTTCAAGATGCTAAGAGTCTACCCATATTGCTCCACAAAATGATTTGTAAGATCCCATCCACCTCTAAATTGAGTCTGTACCTAATGTTTGAGTACTTAATCTAAGTTTTGTCCTTCTAGCCTTTGTTTGTGACACTGTTCTTTAATTTTAGGGCTTTAACCCTAATATATTACCTAGCAAGTACTAATGTATTTTGACTGAGATGGCATCTGTTGAGCACTTTGGTTTGAATATTAAGCTTCAGACATAAATCTCATATTTTAGATATTAGCACGTGAAACAGCTTCTTTCAAGAATACTCATCTGTCTAATATTTTTCAGGAATAGAACATGTAAAAATTATGCAGTTTCCCTGGCCTAGTTTTGTGTTCCTACTTCTATGTACTGGGTCGAACTCAAATCCGTTAAAACTGCCATGGATCAGGTTAGATATTTTAAGTCTTCTACAAATTTGATGGTCTTACTTGGCATCCCATCACTCCCTCACCCCTGCCTCTGATTTTAGGTTTCCAAAGCAGCCTAGAAATTAAATAAAAGCCCTTTCATTTTCTCTGCAGTATAAGGTGATCGTGTAGTCTCAAGCAAACCTTGAGCAATATTCTTCTTGAAGAATTGTACATTATGTCTGGCTGTGAGCAGCTGAGCAGAGTGTTTTGAATAATAATGATCCTGATGATAAGAAAAATAACTACCATTTGTCACACACTTTCCCTACATTGCTGACCTCCCATGGAGAGTTTTACAATGAAGGTTTCTGGCATTGTACTATGTGCTTTGCACAGATTACAACATTTAATCCTTATAAAACTCCTAATGAGGCCATTTAACAGGCAAAGAAACTGGAGTACTAAAAGGTTAAATAACTTGGAAAAGATCACAAAGTAAGTGATTGAACCAGGTTTAACTGACTGCAAACCGTAAGCTCCTAAACGGTACACTAGAAAGCCAAGATATTGAACTTCTCTGAACATGAGAGGGTAGAGAAAAACTCTTGGAATTTATCTCCACTGGAAATTCTGAGCACTTGCTAACATTATCTGAATAGCAAACATTATCTGAATATGTGACTAAATATTCAAATTAGGAAATAATCATGGGTTTGAGGGGGGAATATAATAGAATGATGGAAAACTAACCTAATGGTTTAGTTTATCATCTTTTTTTTGAATGAGGCTGCGTTGTTCTGACATAGATACAGCTGACAAAATATATACAACCAAAAATGTGTGTTCCTGTCAGGAAAGTAGTCATGTGCCCTGTTTCTTTGAAACAATGGGCATTGTTTCTACCACTTATTGAGTATTCAGCCATACTGTGCAAATATTTGAGTGATAATGACTGATACCAGATTTATAATTCAGAAGAATATGAGAATATCTTATATCCATATGTGGGTATTATTAAATATCTGCTGCCAACAGTAACTGATGAAGTAACTGGTGTTCTTAATTATTTGGAAGACTGAGTTTTAAGTCTTTTTTTAAAACCACCAGATTAAATAGTCATCTCATAGGAATGACTGAGAAGTAGAAATGAGGGAAAGAGAGTAATAATGCTTACCCTGTTATTACTTTTTATATCTTGTTATAAGAAATAAAATTAATCATTGAGTATAATTAGTAACTACTCTACATGAGTCAATGATGATATGAACTGTGCATAGAACATAGCTTTTGTATTATACTTCACTCTCTTATGTCAAACTTTTAAAATGAACCAAAACCCATAAGTGCAGAACCAAAACCCATAAGTGTAGAATCAGTGATTCTGTATTCTTGGACTCTGAAGGTTAGAGGTGATGGAGGACAAAATTATCTGCAATCTTGAAATCAGTAATCACTCTTTTCTTTCTGTCTCTTTGAGTACTCATTTATACATGGGCATATAAAAGTGATATTCATTCAAAAATTATCTCATGTATCATAGTAATGGAATTTGAGTTGGTTTTACATCCATTAGTTGGGAATTGTTAAGTATCTCATAACTGATAATCCTCCTTTCCAAATCCTGGTTCAATTAACTCTGTTATAATGAAAATATCTCCTTGTGTTTACCTCTCTTTCTGTGTGTGTGTGTGTGTGTTTAAACAAGAACAAAACCCATATTACATAGTCATAAAAATTGTTTCTTGAAAGTGAAGAAATGACTTAAAAACTCACCTCTATTGATGGACCTATGTCAAAGAGACACAGGAACCACCTGAAAGACCTCCCAATGGCCAAAGCTGGAATAATTTGAGCAAAAAAATACAGTTGTGATAGTTTACAATGCATAGCATAAAATAAATGCCACAAATCCATTCTGATATAAATAAATTATTGAATAAATTAAGTGAGGGAGAAGAGGCAGATATCTAGTGCAAAAGGATTCCAAATAAATTATGTAGGTACTCCATCCTAATTGAGAAGGAATATAACTCCCCATTCTTTAAGTGTGGGCCTCACATAGTGACTTTCTTCCAAAGAGTACAGGATAGAAAGGAGGGACAAGAGTAACTCTATAGTAGAGAAAACAGACAAGCACAGCTTCAGCCAGATTATCAAGGCCAACATGAGCAGTCATAAATTGTATTGATACTGTGTATCCTTGACACGATATGATGAAAATGACACTTTACCTCTGTAATACTCCACCATGAAACCTATAACCAGTCTAATCATGAGACAAATAGCAGACAAATTCCAACAAATTCTGAAGCTTAGAGGTGATGTAGGACAATATTATTTGCACAGAGCGTCGTATGCAATATGCTTGATCTAGTATTCCTCAAAGCTGTCAAGGTCAACAGTGAAAGTCTGAGAAATTATCACAGCCAAAGGGAGCCTAAGGAGATATAACAACTAAATATATCATAGCCTGGATGGGAGCCTGCAACAGGAAAAAAAGGAAACTTGAATAAACTATGAACTTTAATTAATAAAAAAAATCAATATTTGTTCATTAATTATAACAAATATGCCCTGTCAATGTAATATATTACTGATAGGGAAAACTGTGTGCAGGATGATGGAGTTATATTCAGACTCTTTGTACTATCTGCCTAATTTTTCTGTAAATAACTGTTTTGGAAAATAAAGTCTATTAATATAAAAAAGATATTTCTTAGTGAATTAAGGCTACATTTAGAATGGGTGTAGAAAGCAAGATATGCTCACTCCCACTGAGGACATGGACTTAAAGGAAGCAAAGAAACAGATATCAGATTCCTCTGAACAACCCATAAGGCCAACTGAAGCACTGACGTTTAAGAGAACAACAAAATGAACAGCAAAATGAGGAAAAAGGAGAAAGTCAGAGAAGAATGAGAACAAGAGAGAGAAAGGAAAAAGAATCTAACATTCTGGACTGTAGCCTATATGAAATGCTACCTGAGAAATTTCCAGGGCATAATAGACAAAAATTGTTCCAGAAAGGCAATACTCTTTGTGCCACCGTGGTAAATGCCTTCTATTTTCATGAACCTTCAGCACAGGTCTTGTATTTTGGGAAATGTAGATATTGGGAAATTGGCTAGTAGCAGACGATCTGTAATGGCACATGGACAAGATATTGAACTAATTCAGCAGAAACTGGTATGTAGAGTTAAAGAATCACAAATTCACCCTGAAAATCATTCATTGTAGAGACTGGAAGTGATGCTGATTCTCCCAAAGTTTGGGATAGCATTTTAAGATGCTTTCATTTGACTATCAAAGGAGACAGCAACACCAGGTGACAGGACATGTAGGCTACATTTATAAAATTCTTTTTCATAAAGTCTTGTATCTGCTTCCCTTTAACTTCTACACCTTGTACCTAGTTGTGTACAGACAAAGTTCAATTCCATAAGCTTTTCTAAACTAGCACTGTGTGACAGATACTGTTCTGAGTTTTGTGTTACAAATGAATGAAGAAAAGTTTCACCTTCCAAGGATGTAAAAAAATGTTGTCAAGTTATTTTAAAACTTGAAGTAGCCTTTTGGCATGTTGTGACCTCTGAGAGCAAGATGGATCACCAGCATCTGCACCGCAGCTACATACTAAAATTTGACTGTGATTCTCTCTCTGTTGCATCTGCTGAAACCTGTAGGATCGGATCTACCAATACTGCCTCAGTATGTGCTGCTAATGTAAGCATGTGAAGGACATAGACTTCATCAAGTTGGACTAAGGGATCTTTCTTGAATGAATTATCCAAGACATCTACCTGACTAAAGAAACAACGCTAGCTCTTTATACATAAAATTAGAGATCTTTGATATTAATAAAAAATTTAAGTAACATACAGATTTTAAAAGCAAACAAAATAAAGTCATTGTTGTGGACCCTCAGTGTTGACATAATAATGTTTTTCCCAATGTCACATTAATATATAAAAATATAAAGCAAGACATAAACCTTCCAAATTTAGAACTCCTACATGCAGCTATAAAATCAAAACATATTTATGAATTAAAAACAAAGTACCAAAATCAATATATTCAAATTTACGATACTGATTGTGTCATTGATACTAAACAAATAACCCATAAAGAAATACTTCTTTAATGACTACTCTTTTGTTCAGATTTGCCTATTTGCAATGCAGTATACTAGTCCTGCATTGCCCACAAAGGGTTCTATTTTGTGGAATGTAAATTAAAATACTTTTTTGTATCTCAGAATTGAGCACAAATATAATTTTCTTAATGTCATTTAATTGCAATGCCATGAAAACCTCTAGAGATAAATGGATTGAGTATTTACTTTTAGAAGGCACAAGCCATATTCCACAAACATAATTACCCAGTGGTATGCAGCAGACTTATATCTGTTAGATATTCTTTTAAAATTCAACCAGTTTTAGTAACATGTACTGAAGATAACTAAAGGAATTTTCGGACTATTTGTATTTTCTTTAATTGTTCTTACTCATTGACAGATGAGTATTTTTCTGTATATCATCAAGTTGTTTGATATTTATTGTTATATTGCTATTACTTTAAGAATTTTAAGACTTGTTATTTTAATAAACTTGAGATTCTTTAAAATTGAAAATACTTGTTACAAGAAAAAATATGGATACTTTTTTTTCTGATTATTTTCCTTCCACTTTTTAAAATTGTACGTGACATTCAGAAACATGGATAGTTGAAAACTGTAAAAAGGACAAAGGGACACTTTAAGTCCATTTTCTGAGATTTTCCTCACTACTAATCTTTTCATGAAAGAAGAAAATGTAACACTTTCTAATGGTATATCCATTTTAAATGCTCTCTGTGATTAGTCTGTTGTAAAAATATAGGAATTTCAGCATATTCTTTATGGGAGAAAGAAATGCATCTAACATTATGTATTCCCGTCTTAATCTTGTATATATATGTTTCCTACTTGAATCTCAACTGTTACTGCAAAGGTGTGAAATCACATACATCCAGCTTATGTTTAATGATGAAAATAATTCGACTTTCCTCTTAATGAACCCTCTGCAGTAAGGGAAATAAATCTTAGAAAATAGAGATGGAAAAGACTTTCAGTTAAACAGCTGGTTTTTGTTTTGTTTTGTTTTTTTAATTTTCATCCTGAAATGTGTTGCTTTTATTAGCATCCACATTCCATTCACTGTCTTTGAATCATGACAAGGCACTAACTGTAAGTATTTTTTGTTTTGTTTTGTTTTTGCGGTACACAGGCCTCTCACTGTTGTGGCCTCTCCCGTTGTGGAGCACAGGCTCCGGTCGCGCAGGCTCAGCGGCCATGGCTCACAGGCCCAGCCGCTCCGTGGCATGTGGGATCTTCCCGGACCAGGGCACAAACCCGTGTCCCCTGCATCGGCAGGCGGACTCCCAACCACTGCGCCACCAGGGAAGCCCTAACTATAAGTTTTTAGGAAGCTTTTTATATGTGAGCATATTCAAAAGAATACATACTGAGACATATATGAAATCTCACAAAGTACCAGAATGGCACACATGCATAAGCACTCTGCCACTCCTTTAATACAAGGAACCAAGTCTTGTTTTATGTCCTTAATGTAATTTTCAACAACTCAGAATCTGGTGTTTTGTAAAATATTAATAAAATGTTTAACCTTTCATTGAGTCATGGATTTGTTTTATTCATCTTTTAATATATCTGTAATTTCTGTGTATTTAATTGATTTTTAAGGTCCTTTGTAAAATAATGATAATATACATACCAAAAAGTGCATAAATTTCAATTGTGAAGCTTGATGAATTTTTTCAACTTGAATGATTGCTGGAACCAGCACCCAAATCGAGGATATCAAACATTATCAATACACAGAAAAGCCTTTTCACATCCCTTCCTTGTCTGGGAGTAACCATTATTCTAACTTACCTCACCGTGTTTTCTAAATTTACTAAAATGTATTCACACAGGAGATAAACATTTAAGTATGGATCTTTGTTTTCAGATTATATGTATGGATTTCATTCATGTTTTTTTCTGTAGCAATAATTTTTTCTTTCATATTGTTGTATGCTATTGGTTTATTTACCAATAAACTGTAATTTATATATCCATTCTGTTTTTTTATTGAAGTATAATTGACTTACAATATTATATTAGTTTCAGGTATACAACACAGTGATTCAATATTTTTGTACATTACAAAATGATCACCATGATAAGTCTAGTTACCTTCTGTCACCATACAAAGTTATCAGAGTATTATTTACTCTATTCTTTATGCTGTGCATTACATCCCTGTGACTTATTTATTTTGTGACTGGAGGTTTGTACCTCTTAATCTCCCTCACCTATTTCAGTGGTCCCACACCCACCTGCCTGCTGACAACCACCAATTTGTTCTTTGTATCTATAAGTCTGTTTCTGTTTTGTTGTATTTTTCTTTTTGTTTCTTTTGTTTTTTAGATTCTACATATAAGTGAAATCATATAGTACTTATCTTTCACTTTCTGACTTATTTCACTGGGCCTCTGTGTCCATCTTTATTGATTCAAATTGCAAAATCTCATTCTTTTTTATGGCTGAGTAATATTCCTTTATATATATGTGTGTGTCTATATATATATACATATATGTGTGTGTGTGTGTGTGTGTGTGTATATATATATATATATATACTCATATATATATGTAAAACATCTTCTTTATCCATTCATCCATCGATGAACACTTCAGTTGCTTCCATATCTTGGCTGTTGTAAATAATATTGCAGTGAACATAGGAGTGCATGCATCTTTTTGAATTAGTGTTTTTGTTTTCTTCAGGAAAATACCCAGAAGTGGAATTTCTGGGTCATATGGCACTTTGATTTTTAATTTTTTGAGGAATCTCCATACTGTTTTCCATAGTGGCTGCACCAATTTACAAACCCACCAACAGTGCACAAGGGTTCCCTTTTCTACACATCTTCTCCAATACCTGTTATTTGTTGTCTTTTTGATAATAGCCATTCTGACAGGTATGAGGTGATACCTCATTGTGGTTTTGATTTTTATTTCCGTATTAGTAATGTTGAGCATCTTTTCATGTGCCTATTTAGCATCTGTATGTCTTCGGACAAATATTTATTCAGGTCTTCTGTCATTTTTAACTGCGGTCTTTTTTTTTTTTCCTTTGGTATTGAGTTGTATGAGTTCTTTATATATCTTGGCTATTAACCCCTTATCAGATATATTGTTTGCAGTATATCAGTAGGCCACCATTCAGTAGGCCACCTTTTCATTTTGTTGATAGTTTCCTTCACTGTGCAGAAGCTCTTTAGTTTGATGTAGTCCCATTTGTTTATTTTTTCTTTTGTTTCCCTTGCCTGAAGAGACAGATACAAAATATATCTCTCTGTCTATATATATAGATAGATAGATATTGCTAAGACCAATGACAAAGAGCATACTGCCTATGTTTTCTTTTGGAAGTTTTATGGTTTCAGGTCTCATGTTTAAGTCTTTAATCCATTTTGAGTTTATTTTTGTATATGCTGTAAGAAAGTAGTCCAATCTGATTCTTATGCATGTAGCTGTCCCAATTTTCCCAGCACCCATTATTAAAGAGGCTGTCTTTTCCCCATGGCATATTCTTGACTCCTTTGACATAGATTAGTTGACCATATGAGCATGAGTTTATTTCTTGGCTCTCTGTTGTGTTCCATTAATCTATGTGTCTGTTTTCGTGCCAGTACCATACTGTTTTGATTACTGTGGCTTTGTAGTAAAGTTTGAAATCAGGGAGCGTGATATCTCCAGTTTTGTTCTTCTTTCTCAAGATTGTTGTTGGCTAATCAGGATCTTCTTTGTTTCCATAAAAGTTTTAGAGTTACTTGTTCTAGTTCTGTGACAAATGCCATTTGCGTTTTGATAAAGATTTCATTGAATCTATAGATTTCCTTGGGGAGTGTGATCATTTTAACAATATTAATTCTTCCAGTTCATAAGCACAATTTATCTTTCCACTTGTTTGTACCATGTTCAATTTCTTTCATCAATGTGTTATAGTTTTCTGTGTACAAATCTTTTACCTTCTTGGTTACAGTTATTCATGGGCATTTTATTCTTTTTGATACAATTTTAAATGGAACTGTTTTCTTAATTTCTCTTTCAGATAGTTCATTGTTAGTGTATAGAAACAGAGCTGATTGCTGTATATCAATTTTATATCCCACAGCTTTACTGAATTCGTTTGTTAGTTCTAATAGTTTTTTACTCACATCTTCAGGATTTCCTATATATAGTATCATGTTATCTGCAGTCATAGTTTTACTTGTTTCTTTCCAATTTGGATTCCTTTTAATTTATTTTTCTTGTCTTGTTGCTGTGGCTAACAATTCCAGTACTGTGATCCATTATACTGTTAATGGATGTTGAGGTTGGACTATTAGTGTTGTTATGAAAATACTTGTATATATCTTTTATCTTTTGGTTCACACATGTATACATTTTTCTAGGTTATTTATTTAGGATCTGGTTCATATAGAATACAAAGATTTTGTTTTATTAGATACCATCAAAAACTTTTCCAAAGTGATTGCACCAATTTACAGTGTTAAAAATAGTATGAGAATTTTAATTGCTACACAAACTCACCAACACTTGGTATTGTATATTTTAATTGTTGCCACTTGGGTAGGTGTTTTGAATATCTCATTATTTCTGTGTTGTATATTTTCTCTTATGACTAAACAGATTCAGAATATTTTTATATACTTATTGAATATTGATATATCCTTTTAAATAAAGTACCTATTCAAGTATCTTGCTCATTTTTTAAAGTTCCCTGAAATTTTCTTATGGATCTGGAACAGTTACTTACATACTCTTGATATTCATCCTTTGACAGATATGTGTATTGCAAATATCTTCTACTCTGAAACATCCTCTCTTTTTTATGCATTTTCAATTCTTTTGTTATTCTTTTTTCAAAATTATAATTCTTCTGATCAAATATTCTATTCTTCTCATTAAGTAATAAAAATAAAATTATGTTTTTAAAATCTCGCTGTGTCTAATTTATGTCATACATTTAAATTGATTTAACTCTAGTAACCATTAACTAGAAATGTTCTCCTTTGTTTTCATGAGAAAAGAAATGCTAAGTACTATGATTAAATTGACTAGGACATATAGGGAAATGATAAGACCTGTGAGCTTCATACCTCTTTGCCACCTCAACTGTAAAACCTAAAATAATTTGATACTCTGGTTATTCCATGCTGTATTAGACATAATGGGAAAGAGGTATTGTGAACTTTTTCTACTTGCCTTAAGATGAAACGTCTCTTAATGGTTTTTTTTTGATGAATAGAAGTTCTTAATTTCAATAAATTTAAGTTAATAAGTTTCATTATAGTTAGGCACTTCGTGTTACTTTTAAGAAATATTTTCCTACCCTAAGAACATGAAGATACAGGTGTTTCTTGACTTACGGTGGGACTACATCCTGATAAACCTATCATAAATTGAAAATATCATAATTCAGAAAAACATTTAGTATGCCTAACCTATTGAACATCATAGCTTAGCCTAGACTACCTTAAATGTGCTCTGAACAGTTACATTAGGCTACAGCCGGGCATAGTCATCTAATACAAAGCCCATTTTATAATAAAGTGTTGACTCTCTCATGTAATTTGTCTAATACTGCACTGAAAGTGAAAAACAGAATGGTTATAAGTCTATTGGTTGTTTACCCCCATGTCTGTGTGAGTGACTGGGAGCTGCAGTTCATTGCTGCTGCCCAGCATGGCAAGAGACTATTGTTGGGCATATCACTTGCCTGGGAAAAGATCAAAATTCAAAATTCGAAGTACATTTTCTACTGAATGCATATTGCTTTTGTACCATCATAAAGTTGAAAAATAGTTAAATTGAACCATCATAAGTCAGAGACTGTCTGTATTCTCCTATTTTCTTCTAGAAGATTGTTTATCTTTTAGATTTATTATTCATCTGGATTGATTTTTTTTTTTTTTTTTTTTTTTGCGGTATGTGGGCCTCTCACCATTGTGGCCTCTCCCGTTCCGGAGCATAGGCTCCGGATGTGCAGGCTCAGTGGCCATGGCCCACGTGCCCAGCCGCTCCACGGCATGTGGGATCCTCCTAGACCAGGGCACAAACCCGTGTCCCCTGCATCGGCACGCGGACTCTCAACCACTGTGCCACCAGGGAAGCCCCTGGATTGATATTTTTTAATGTAGGTAAGGGATCAAGATTTTCTCCCCCTCTGTGGATATCTAGTTGATTCAACAATACTTACTTAAAAATTATACTTTTCCCACTGCTCAGCTATGTCCTATAGTCATGAATCAAGTGACCATATATGTGCGGATTGGTTTCTATATTCTCTATTTGTTCATATGCCCATTTGTTTATTCTTGACCAATACTATGTTGTCATTGTTACTGTAGCTTTGTAGTGTAAGTCTTCTGAGTTTGTTACACTTCTCTAAGACTAACTTGTCTATTTTTGTCCTGTGTTATATAAATATTCAAATTATTTGCCAATTTCCATACATCACAAAATCTGAAAAGGCTTTTGTTGGGAGTGTGTTGATTCTATAGTTCAATTTGAGATAAATCGACATTTTTGCAGTATTGTCTTCCAGTTCGTAAAGATGGAGCATACCACTACTTACTTGGATCTATTTTAGTGTTTACATTGTGTGTAGTTTACTATTAAGAAGACTTGTGCATCATTTTTAGATGTTTTCCTAAATATTTGGTGTTTTAGTATACTACTTTAAATATTTGAAGTTCTGGAGACTTATTATACACTTTATTTTTTTGTATTTTGTGCTGGTGTATAGAGAATAATTAATTTTCCAACGTTTTATTATAAAAATGTCAAATAAATGGAAAAATTGAAAGAATTTTGCAACATACACATAGACTCTACCTTTAACATTTTACCATACTTGCTATCACACATCAGTTACATTATACCCACCTAGATTCTGCAGAAAAAAAAAAATAATACTGAAAAATGCCAACAGGATAAATAAAAGGGAAACCTATACATACATACATCATGGTGAAGCCATGAAATATGAAACAAAACAGTGGTCTTAAAATCAATCATAAAAAAAGGAGATACTACTTTCAATGATTGTTCACATAAAAACTCACTCTTCATCAGAAACAATGGAAGCCAAAATATGTGACATGATATATTTAATGTGCTCAAGGAAAATAATACATGCATTCATTTTCAGACCAAAACCAAGAGACTTTGCCACAAGTATTGTAAATACTTGCCAAGGACAATTACAACTATGTAATTCAAGAAGAAGATAAAGTAATTCCATAGTAGAGGCCTAAAATGCAAAAAGAAATAATGAGCAAGAAAGTGATAAATAGGTACATCTAAATAAAATTAACCAGTTTGCTTGAATAAAACAATAACAATATTTACTGGATACTTTGGGCTGAATTGTGTTCTCTTCAAATTTATATGTTGAAATCCCAACCCATGTAATCTCAGAATGTGACCCTGTTTAGCAATAAGGCCTTTAAATAGGTAATTTAGTTAAAATGAGCGTATTAGGGTGGGTCCTAATTAAATATGACTACTGTTCTTATAAAAGAAGAGGAGATTAAGACACAGACAATACCATCAGAGGGATGAACTTGTAAGGACACAGCAAGAGGTAGCCATCAGCAAGCCAAAGAAAGGGGCCTCAGAAAAAACAAACCTGACAACACCTTGATCTTAAACATCTAGCTTCCAGAATTGTGAGAAAATAAATTTCTGTTGTTTAAACCACCTGCTCTGTGGTATTTTGTTATGGGATCCCAAGCAAACTTATGCAGTGAGATTTAAAAAGTGAAAATTAAAAAGTAAAATAACAGCACAAAGTGAAATGGAATAAATGGACTGTTTTAACATCTTGTTATTATTCACAGGGAGAATGAAGATGCTAATTATCTCAAATTTTGATGAGTTATCATGTTTAAATACATAGAGGAACTTTTAAAAGAAATACAGTTTTTCTTTCCCAAATGAATTGAAGAAATTGTATATAATGATTTAGAAAATACAAAATAAAGCAAAAAAATGAGTGAAGAAAAAAAAAAAGGAGAGAGCAATGGCAGGCACCAAATAATACACTGGTGTTATATCCAGTTATATCAATGAGTAAATATATATTTAACAATGTAACACTCCATTTAAAAGACAAGGATTGTCAGCCTGGCTGAAACAATCCAGCAGTATAAGAGAAACATCTAAAATATTATTTTGTTCACTGAACTAGTGGCTAAAAAATCAGTATTGATATGGAATAGTTGAACCTATAATTAACATATTTGACTGAATTGGCATATATAATAAAATAATGCACAATTTATATGCATTTCAAGCATAGAACATTTACAAAACTGGACCAGATAATGAGTCATAAAGAAAATCTACAGTGATTTCAAGTATTTGAATTATATAGAGCACGTCCTCTGACCAAAATAGAATTGTCATAAACCAGTGACATAAAAAGAATTTTAGAAAAGCTGTATGTCAAACATTGTAAAATTACACTTTAAGTAACTTGTGGGTCAGAAAAGAAATTATAATAAGGTTAAGAATACGTTTTAAACTAAAAGGTAATAAAATATAAATTCATATAAAACCATTTTGGATGCTAAGCAATACAGAGTAGATTGCAGTAGCTCAGCCATTCCATTGAGAACAAATAGGAAAATCTATAATGATTATGTAAATCATATATTTAAAGGCAACATATTGCTGAAGAAATAATGAGGACTCAGAGGAACAAAACTCCATAGAGGTGGTAGACTTTCAGAGATGAGCTGATGTTCCTCAGCAGCCTTTGGAAGCACTATGCATATTCTGGTTGCCTGTTCTGGTTATGGGAAAGTCTGACTCTAAGCCTGACCCAGGGCCACTGAAAGGGACAGAAAAACCAGCCAAGTTTTTGTTGTCATACAAGACTGGAGTGGTACGTTGAAAACTCAAGGGGCCTAAATCACTTGACTGATACCTATCTCAGTTAGGGCTGCCAGGAAAAATACAGGGCACTCGGTTAAATTTGAAGTTTAGATAAACAGTGAATACTTTTCTAATGTATGTGAAATATTGAATGGGACACACTTGTACTAAATATTTACTCATTATTTATCTGGAATTTAACTGTAACTGGGCATCCTGCCTTTGTTTTTTTATCCTGTGATTAATCTAGGAATCTTAATCTTGAAACATTTGCTGAATCCCCAAGAACTGGGGACAGAGAAACAAATGGACAAATGGAAAGCACCCAGTAATACATGAGGTATAAGATAATCACTTGTATTAATTTTGTAATATCTGAAAATCTGAAATTACTTCAAAACTGAGTTTTAAAAAGTGCAAGAAGAAGGGATTGTTAATCATTTCACAAATCAAAAATTTATGGCAACTCATCCATCTTTTTGTTTTTAATTTATTTATTTTTGGCTGCATTGGGTCTTTGTTGCTGCACATGGGCTTTCTCTAGTTGTTGCAAGCGGGGGCTACTCTTTGTTGAGGTGGGTGGGCTTCTCATTGTGGTGGCTTTTCTTGTTGCGGAGCACAGGCTCTAGGCGCGCGGGCTTCAGCAGTTGTGGCACGTGGGCTCAGCACTTGGCTGGTGGGTTTAGAGTGCAGCCTCAGTAGTTGTGGCACACTGGCTTAGTTGTTCCACAGCATGTGGGATCTTCCCTGCCCTGACCAGGGCTCGAACCTGTGTCCCCAGCAATGGCAGGTGGATTCTTAACGACTGTGCCACCAGGGAAGTCCAACTCATCCACTTTAGTAAATACACACAGGTAACATCAAAATTAAGCACAACAAAGAAAGGAAATTAAATGAATAATGCTGAAGAAAATAAGTCCCCTATTCTACTGATAATAAGGCTCTTGAACAAAAACAAATACTCAAGTTTCATTCACATTTTTGTAGAAAATGATTGAAGTGGAAATTAAATGAGGATTATTTTGCTATTTACATAATCCTTTACTGCAACTTGCATATAAAAAAGTAAATATTGTGATTTTTTATTTGAATATAAATTTTAGCATAGAAAACAACTAAAGGGGCATTAATACATATTTGGAAACAAAACATCTGATTTTTCTTATCAGAAAAAATAAGTTATCTTCATAGTATTTGATTTTTTTACTCTCTAAATACTTTAAATGTAAGTAGGAGTCCTTTTCTCTGTATAATAGAAAAAGAGTATAATATTCACATACTTATAATGATCATGGTATCCTATCTGGCATATTCTTGTATACAAATACATACACAGCAAGAAAATTATAATGGCACATACATTGCCAGGTAGGGATAGACTAATCCTAATAACCTTTGAAGTGCCTTTTAACTGTATTTGTCGTTAACACATTTACGCAGATAGTCTACTAAAAGTCCCAGTGACCTTTCTAGGAAAGAACAACATAGCATAACTCGCTTCTTGGCATTTTATGTGGTTTTACACCTTGGACCAAAAATAGTTATGTAACAAACATAATGTACTAACTCAATTTTAAAGAACCATTTTATAGTATTTGGTACCAGAAGCTGATGTAGGTTTTAAAGTGAAGGAGTAAGGAAAATTGACAGGTTGGGTTGAAAGCTGGTGGACAGCCAAAGAACAAGAGGCGAAGAAAAGATCAACTATTTTAAAAATTACCCTTGAGCATAGTTTGGCTAAGGGGCTAACATTTGTAACATACAGTGTGTAATTGTAAGGCCAAAAATGACATCAATATCAGTTAGCCCTGATACATGCAATCTAAGAATGAATACCTATAATATTATTTAGTGATATTCTATAATAACAAATTTTATATATTAGTTTATTTTATTTTTTAACATCTTTATTGGAGTATAATTGCTTTACAATGGTCTGTAAGTTTCTGCTGTATAACAAATTGAATCAGCTATACATATACATATATCCCCATATCTCCATCCTCTTGTGACTCCCTCACACTCTCCCAATCCCACCCCGCTAGGTGGTCACAAAGCACCGAGTTGATCTCCCTGTGCTATGTGGCTGCTTCCCACTAGCTATTTTACATTTGGTAGTATATATAAGTACATGCCACTCTCCCACTTCGTCACAGCTTACCCTTCCCCCTCCCATTGTCCTCAAGTCCATCCTCAACGTCTGCGTCTTTATTCCTGTCCTGCCCCTAGGTTCTTCATAACCACTTTTTAAAAAAAAATTCCATATATATGTGTTAGCATACGGTATTTGTTTTTCTCTTACTGACTTACTTCACTCTTTATGACAGTCTCTAGATCCATTCACATCACTACAAAAGACTCAAATTCGTGTCTTTTTATGGCCAAATAATATTCCATTGTTATATGTGCCACATCTTCTTTATCCATTCATTTCATGATAGACACTTAGGTTGCTTCCATGTCCTGGCTATTGTAAATAGAGCTGCAATGAACATTGTGGTACATGATGCTTTTTGAATTCTGGTTTTCTCAGGGTACATGCCCAGTAGTGGGATTGCTGGGTCATATAGCAGTTCTATTTGTAGTTTTTTAAGGAACCTTCATACTATGGAGGTCTAAGGAACCTCCATAGTGGCTGTATCAGTTTACATTCCCACCAACAGTGCAAGAGTGTTCCCTTTTCTCCACACTCTTTCCAGCATTTATTGTTTGTAGATTTTTTGATGATGGCTCTTCTGACTGGTGTGAGGTGATACCTCATTGTAGTTTTGATTTGCATTTCTCTAATGATTAGTGATGTTGAGCTTCCTTTCATGTGTTCATTGGCAATCTGTATATCTTCTTTGGAGAAATGTCTATATAGGTCTTCTGCCCATTTTGGGGTTGGGTTGTTTGGTTGTTTGATATTGAGCTGCATGAGATGCTTGTATATTTTGGAGATTAATCCTTCATCAGTTGCTTCATTTTCAAATATTTTCTCCCATTCTGAGGGTTGTCTTTTCATCTTGTTTATGGTTTCCTTTGCTGTGCAAAAGCTTTTAAGTTTCATTAGGTCCCATTTCTTTATTTTTGTTTTTATTTCCATTTCTCTAGGAGGTGGATCAAAATGGATCTTGCTGTGATTTATGTCATAGAGTGTTCTGCCTATGTTTTCCTCTAAGAGTTTTATAGTGTCTGACCTTACATTTAGGTCTTTAATCCATTTTGAGTTTATTTTTGTGTATGGTACTAGGGAGTGTTCTAATTTCATTCTTTTACGTGTAGCTGTCCAGTTTTCCCAGCACCACTTATTGAA
This sequence comes from Stenella coeruleoalba, assembly GCF_951394435.1. Lineage (NCBI taxonomy): Eukaryota > Metazoa > Chordata > Mammalia > Artiodactyla > Delphinidae > Stenella > Stenella coeruleoalba. The sequence continues at coordinate 54,870,929 of NC_137157.1, forward strand.
GATACTGTCTTTTCTCCATTGTATATTCTTGCCTTCTTTATCAAAAATAAGGAGACCATATGTGTGTGGGTTTATCTCTGAGCTTTGTATCCTGTTCCATTGATCTATATTTCTGTTTTTGTGCCAATACCATACTGTCTTAATTACAGTAACTTTGTAGTGTAGTCTGAAGTCAGGGAGCTTGATTCCTCCAGCTCCATTTTTCTTTCTCAAGATTGCTTTGGCTGTTCGGGGTCGTTTGTGTTTCCATACAAATTGTGCAATTTTTTGTTCTAGTTATGTGAAAAATGCCATTGGTAGTTTGATAGGGATTGCATTGAATCTGTAGACTGCTATGAGTAGTATAGTCATATTCACAATTTTGATTTTTCCAATCGAAGAACATGGTATATCTCTCCATCTGTTTGTATTGTCTTTAATTTCTATCATCAGTGTCTTAGAGTTTTCTGCATACAGGTCTTTTGTCTCCTTAGGTAGATCTGTTCCTAGGTATTTTATTCTTTTTGTTGCAATGGTAAATGGGAGTGTTTCCTTAATTTCTCTTTCAGATTTTTCATCATTAGTGTATACGAATGCAAGAGATTTCTGTGCATTAATTTTGTATCCTGCTACTTTACCAAATTCATTGTTGAGCTCTAGTAGTTTTCTGGTAGAGTCTTTAGGATTCTCTATGTATAGTATCATGTCATCTGCAAACAATGACAGCTTTACTTCTTTCTTTCGGATTTGGATTCCTTTTATTTCTTTTTCTTCTCTGATTGCTGTGGCTAAAACCTCCAAAACTATGTTGAATAATAGTGGTGACAATTTCTTGTTCCTGATTTGAGTGGAAATGGTTTCAGTTTTTCACCATTGAGAACGATGCTGGTTGTGGGGTTGTCATATATGGTTGTCATATATGGCCTTTATTATGGTGAGGTAAGTTCCCTCTATGCTTACTTTCTGGAGGGTTTTTATCATAAAGCAGTGTTGAATTTTGTCAAAAGGTTTTTCTGTGTCTGTTGAGATGATCATATGGTTTTTATTCCTTAATTTTTTAATGTGGTGTATCACATTGATTGATTTGTGTATATTGAAGAATCCTTGCATTCCTGGGATAAACCCCACTTGATCATGTTGTATGATCCTTTTACTGTGTTGTTGGATTCTGTTTGCTAGTATTTTGTTGAGGATTTTTGCCTCTATGTTCATCAGTGATATTGGCCTGTAGTTTTCTTTCTTTGTGACATCTTTGTCTGGTTTTGGTATCAGCGTGATGGTGGCCTCATAGAATGAGTTTGGGAGTGTTCCTCTCTCTGCTATATTTTGGAAGAGTTTGAGAAAGGTAGGTGTTAGCTCTTCTCTAAATGTTTGATAGAATTCTTCTGTAAACCATCTGGCCCTGGGCTTTTTTTTGTTGGAAGATTTTTAACCACTGTCTCAATTTCAGTCCCTGTTATTGGTCTGTTTATATTTTCTATTTCTTCCTGGTTCAGTCTCAGAAGTTTGTGCTATTCTAGGAATTTGTCCATTTCTTCCAGGTTGTCCATTTTATTGGCATATAGTTGCTTGTAGTAATCGCTCATGATCCTTTGTATTTCTACAGTGACAGTTGTTACTTCTTTTTCATTTCTAATTCTGTTGGTTTGAGTCTTCTCCGTTTTTTCTTGATGAGTCTGGCTAATGGTTTATCAATTTTGTTTATCTTCTCAGAGAATCAGCTTTTAGTTTTATTGATCTTTGCTATTGTTTTCTTCATTTCTTTTTCATTTATTTCTGATCTGATCTCTATGATTTCTTTTCTTGTGGTAACTTTGAGGTTTTTTTTTTTTCTTCTTTCTCTAATTGGTTTAGGTGTAAGGTTAGGTTGTTTATTTGAGATGTTTCTTGTTTCTTGAGGTAGGATTGTAATGCTTTAAATTTCCCTCTCAAACTGCTTTTGCTGCAACCCATAGGTTTTGGGTCGTTGTGTTTTCATTGTCATTTTTTTCTAGGTATTTTCTGATTTCCTCTTTGATTTCTTCAGTGATCTCTTGGTTATTAAGCAGTGTATTGTTTAGCCTCCATGTGTTTGCATTTTTTACAGATTTTTTCCTGTAATTCATATCTAGTCTCATAGCATTGTGGTCGGAAAAGATACTTGATACAATTTCAGTTTTTTTTAATTTACCAAGCTTAATTTGTGACCCAAGATATGATCTATCCTGGAGAATGTTCCATGAGCACTTGAGAAGAAAATGTATTCTGTTGTTTTTGGATGGAATGCCCTATAAATATCAATTAAGTCCTTCTTGTTTAATGTATCATTTGATTCTTGTGTTTCCTTATTTATTTTCATTTTGGATGATCTGTCCATTGGTGAAAGTGGTGTGTTAAAGTCCCCTACTATTATTGTGTTCCTGTCGATTTCCCCTTTTATGGCTGTTAGCATTTGCCTTATGTATTGTGGTGCTCCTATGTTGGGGGCATAAATACTTGCAATTCTTATATCTTCTTCTTGGATTGATCCCTTGATCATTATGTAGTGTCCTTCTTTGTCTCCTATAATAGTCTTTGTTTTAAAGTCTATTTTGTCTCATATGAGTATTGCTACTCCAGCTTTCTTCTGATTTTCATTTGCATGGAATATCTTTTTCCATCCCCTCACTTTCAGTCTGTATGTGTCCCTAGGTCTGAAGTGGGTCTCTTGTAGACAGCATATATATGGGTCTTGTTTTTGTATCCATTCAGCCAGTCTGTATCTTTTGGTTGGAGCATTTAATCCATTTACATTTAAGGTAATTATCGATATATATGTTCCTATTACCATTTTCTTAATTTTGGGGGGTTTGTTATTGTAGGTCTTTTCCTTCTCTTGTGTTTCCTGCCTAGAGAGGTTCCTTTAGCAATTGTAAAGCTGGTTTGGTGGTGCTGAAATCTCTTAGCTTTGGCTTGTCTGTAAAGGTTTTAATTTCTCTGGTGAATCTGAATGAGATCCTTGCTTGGTAGAGTCACTTTGTTTGTTTAGTTAGTTAGTTTAGTTTAGTTAGTTAGTTTAGTTAGTCAGTTAGTTTCAATTGCTTAGTGATCTTATTCCTATAATTAGGTTCTTTTAAGGTTAGAAGGGAACAGAAATGGGCAAACAGGGAAGGGGAAAAAGTCCTGTTTTCAATTGCACCATCAGAGAAGGCTCTCCATATGAAAAAGATTATGTCTCATTCTTGCTTAAATTCTTTTAAATTGTTCCACAAACTCTACAAATTAAAATCCAGGCCCTTTAATGTGACGTATAAGGCTAGCTTTGTCTAGCTGAATTATTTTTCTCAAATTAAGGCCTACAATTCCCTCAACATTCAAAGGTAAATAGAGATCTCCAAGTTCAAGGCAAGTTAAGAATTTTCTAGTTGATACATTAAATCCATATACTGACTAGAAAATTCAGTGTCACTGTGTGCTAAAGGACATAACTTATATGATAATACATCAATGATAGGGTTGGTTAAAGCATCATGGGAACACAATTCATGAATTGATACGTCAGATTTAAGCAGTCAGAGAAAGCTTTCGGAGAAGTCATATTTAAGGTGTAATCAAAAAGAAATATAGGGGACTTCCCTGGTGGCACAGTGGTTGAGAGTCCACGTGCTGATGCAGGGGACACAGGTTCATGCCCCGGTCTGGGAAGATCCCACATGCCGCAGAGCGGCTAGGCCTGTGAGCCGTGGCCGCTGAGCGTGCGCGTCCGGAGCCTGTGCTCCTCAATGGGAGAGGCCACAACAGTGAGAGGCCCATTAACTGCAAAAAAAAAAAAAAAAAAAGAAAGAAATATAGGAACTATTTAGGCATGGTGGTATAATGGAGCAAGTTTTAGGTAAAGGAAAGCATGTTTTGAAATAAATAAGAATTTAATATTTATGTATGTGCATAGGTTGTGTTTAACATACCTCCATAAACTTCTTACTGTACAATAATTCATATTACTGTTCACATAATTACAGGTAAAATGTTCACTATTTCAGGCATTGTTTAAAGAAAGGGTATACAGATTTTAGCTCAAGTCTAATAGGCCTCTTTGTAAATTAGAATAACATTATTGAGCTTTCTTACATTGTTCATGTTATAAAATATATTTCTAAATAAAATTCCATGATAATAAAATAATATAGTATATTTGAAAATATTTGAATATTAAAATATTTTTAAGTCATATTAATAAGCATAGTAGCCACAGTTCAGAATATATCAAAACTAAAAATATTTTCTAATGGATTATTAAATAAATCCTCCTTTATCTTTGATTTTTATTCTTATTTTTCTCTCTGAATTTTCAGGACTTTTTTGCAGTATTTCAGTAGGAAAATCATCAGTAAATATCTAGAAAGGCAACTTAGAGAAAAGAATTGTAAAATATAAAAATATTTGTGGTGGGAATATATGTTCTAAAATAGAAGATGAACAAAAATAAAAAAAAGTTTTCATTAGCGGACTTTACCTTTGAAGGGACAGAAATTTTGATGAAGATGTTAAAAACACAGAGAAGTACAAATAGAGAAGATTTGTAAATCAACTAATTTACTTTTCAAATGGAAACTAATTTATTTTATTTAAAGTGCTCAGGTATCTTTCTTCTACCAGTATTTGTTTTTCCAGCTCATTAAGTTTCTGAATGGTTAATCTTTGCTCTCTAAGGAAAGAGAATGAGATTATTTGGTGAAGTTTGGGAGAGCTGAACCCCTCAGGACATAACTTAACCCAACATGAGGGAACTCAGAGCTAAGGTTGTCATAACATTCTTAGTAACCAAAACATTCATAATATCTCTCACTTACTTTTAGTAGACTATAAACATAGAATAAAACATGCCATTTATCTAGTGTTCTGTGATAGTCCATCTTTTTCAATGTGATATGCTCTATTGGTTCATTTAGGAATTGGAAAACCAGTACAAACTTTTTAAAGAAAATGCACCAGAATTGAGATAACTTATTATAGTGATGCCCCATTTGTAGGAAAAAAATGTCAGGAAGTTAGGTTGGTTTTTTTTTGCGGTACGTGGACCTCTCACTGCTGTGGCCTCTCCCGTCGCGGAGCACAGGCTCCGGACACGCAGGCCCAGCGGCCATGGCTCATGGGCCCAGCCGCTCCACGGCATGTGGGATCCTCCCGGACAGGGGCACGAACCCATGTCCCCTGCATCGGCAGGCGGACTCTCAGCCACCGCACCACCAGGGAAGCCCGGAAGTAGGTTTTTTGACATGTTCAGGTAATTAAGGCCTAGATCTATAAGTGCCATATAAAAATGCAATTTTTAAAAGGAATTCTTCCTCATATATTATAAATTAACATTCCTTCTCTGATAAATCATAGTGAATAAGCTTAAATGTATTGAATTATCAGAAGTTAAGATCTCCCTACATATAGTTGAAGCTCATTTACACCTATTTTCTTACCACTGAGGTCATGGAGATATTCAACAATGGAGAAACCCTTAGCTAAATACGTTTAGCTGCCACCTTCAGGGTGTTCAAGCTGAGTACTTTTATCTTTTCTTGCTTTAGTAATTCTCCATAGACAACAAAATTCTTTAGTCTCCCTCTCTCCCTCCTTCCCTCTCTCTTTCTCTCTCTCTCTCCCCCCGCCCCCAATAGCTACACAGAATAGCTCTAAGCAGATTTTTTGCTTTCCTTTCCTCTGGACCCCTTAATGATTACTATCAGTTCTTTAAGCCAAAGACATCTCTCAAGTGCATTCTATTCAAAAGGTGGTACCCAAAATATTTTGGCTTAAGCACCTTGATGTCATAGGAGCCAAGGAGTCTTTCCTCCAAGTTAATACCCAACAGAACCTCAATTTCTTGAGATTTATAGTAGAACATTATATATTTTTTGAAAACTCATTGTCAGACACTGAATCAGTTCTTTCATGTAATTAACTCATTTAGTAACCACAAACATTCTATGATGTAGACATAAGTGACTCTCAAAATATTTACAATGGATATGGCATCAGATTAGTGCATCAGAATTGAGGTACATACAGCCCACTCAGAACGGACAGTAGCTGTAAATGACTGGTGAGAATATACTCGTTTATTGGCTGGGTACCAGCCGCATGATAGTTGCTGCTATTTTCCCACTATTTTATAGATGAGAAGACTGAAGCATATTTTGCCCTAAATCAGCAGTCTGGCAAGTGGTGGAGCAAGAACTCAAATTAAGCAGAGTCTGATGCTAGAGCCTGTACTATAATCCCCCACATTAGCCCTTGATTCACCCTTCTTGACCTGGCTCACAGAAGCAGAGACTAGAGTTGGACACTGTTTAACATCCTAATTTGTATAAAGTTTTGTCTGTGTTAGTTTTGCTGCATGATGGCACTTTTCCTTATTGAGAAATTGACTTAAAGAGCATAAAGAATAAATCAGGGACAGGATGATACGGCGTATCACTTGTACAGTGTAAATTGATGTTTTCCTGAATTATTGTAATAAACAATATATAATTATTGAATTATTGAAATGGTTAAAGTATAGATGAATGCAAGTATATACAAGAATATAAGTGGACAAAATCTATGTTTCCATACTTAAAAAAATCTTTTCTGATTTTATTTCCTCTAAAAAGCTTATTTATGAATATTCAATAATCAAAAAAAGTGTGATGTACTGAAGTTATCTGTTCCCCATCCTTCAGGCCAGTAGTAGAAAGTTTCTCATGGATGAAATTCTGTGGACTAGTAAATCCATTTCATCCAGAAAAGAATGGATGTATTGAGATAAGGTTTAGTCAGCTCAGTTTCATCCATCAGATCATCACTATATCACCACAGTGTACTTTTGTATGTCCAAGGAAGGCATTTAAAGACATCTTTATACCTACCAGGTGACCCTGAGACATTAAAAAAATAAATATCCTCCATAATGGAGCCTGTTTCCTGACTTGCTATGGATGATTTATTATTTGTTACGTTCATTTTATGATAACTTGACACATGGCATTGTCATTGTCAACAGTTTCGATCAGCAGGATAGCATATACAATAATCTGAGAGAGAATTAAAGTGACTTTTAAACTTTCCCTGTAGCATTAAGTAGCAATTAAGCTGTTCCGAGGACCCCACAAATATTTTTAGGTTTTTGACAACATTTTGGATACTTTAAAATCTGTAAACGTGAGTTGAGTTCCCTTTTGTGACCGTATTAATAAATTCCAGACTTTTCTGTCTTACTCTTGGGGAACAAAGTTTCTTTGTCTAATAGGTTATTAAACTGGACTCAAAATTCACTGGAATAATTTACAGGAATCACTGGAATTCAAGATTAAGACAAAATGGATGCCATATTTTATTCAGATTTCCTTAGTTTATACCTACTATCTTTTTTTTCTGTTCCGGGATCCCATCCAGATTTTCACGTTACATTTAGACATCATGTATCCTTGGGCTCCTCTTGACTGTGACAGTTTCTCAGATTTTCCTTGTTTTCAATGACGTTAACAGTTTTGATGAATGCTGGTCAGGTATTTTGTAGAATACACTCTATATTAGGATTTGTCTAATATTTTTATCATGGTATGACTAGAGTTCTGGGTTTCTGGAAGGAAGACCACAGAGGCAAAATGCCATTTTAATCACATAACAAGGGAATATACTATCAACATGACTTATCCCTATTGATGTGAAACTTGATCACCTTACTTGGTTTCTTTAGGTGATATTTGTTAGGTTTCTTTATAGTCAAGGTATAGTTTTTGGAAGGAAGTCACTATGGAAGGAAGCCTGAACTTAATGAGGAAGGGTGGGCTATGTCCCACCTCACTGAGGGCCCAGTATCTACACAATTTATTTGAATATATTTTTCATGAGAGATTTGTCTATTTTCCCACACTCATCTGTTTATTCAATCATTCATTTATATCTGCATGACCTCAAGAAAATGTATTTTGTTCTTTGGGTTTTAATCAATATTGTTTATGTTTTCACTCAGATTGTTCCCACTTTGACCATTGGGAGGTCTTTCCGTTGGCTCCTATGTCCCTTTGACATGCACCTATCATTATGCTTTTTGTTTTTGTCTTGATTTTTCTTTTAGTATTTCCTTGTTTTCTGGCACTAAATGTGATCCAGGCTCATCTTGTGTATTTCCTACCCGGGGCTAAAATCAGTGACTAAAGGTGCCCTGATTTCTTTTATTGGAATGGTATTTGCAGAGAAGATCCAGGATCTCTCAGCTGACAGAACAAGGAAACATGTGCATACTAAACCTGCAGGTGTGTGTGTGTGTGTGTGTGTGTGTGTGTGTGTGTGTGTGTGTATACATATATATGTCTGTATGTAACAATCTGTATCTCTGTTAAGCTAAATATGAGTTCATAATGATGTCTTTAACTTTAATCCATTGCCATATGCATCATTATAGCCTCCTTCCCTTCCTTGTATGCAAATCCATGCTCCAATAGTGAGAAACCGTGTTCCAACCATCCTCCATTTTGTTCAATTCCAATTTACAAGTATACAGATGCCAGAATTGTTAACCCATGCTGCCGTGGAAAGAAATTTACCATCTAGAGTACAGTGATTATGTATGGTTTCTTTTGTCTTTAGTCTTACAGACTCCACTCAATTCAAAAGCTACTTAGGTTAACATCTTTTACCCCACATTTTTCAGTGAAGTTGTTATATACATTTGTGTAATAGATTGTTTTGTCACTTTCTACATACCATACTGGCATCCTTTTACTGCCTAAATGATTTTTTAAATATTTGCATACAGTAAGGGTCACTCTTTGTGCTGTAAAGTTCTGTGGATTTTAACTAAGTAGCGGCATGTCATGTAACCACCATTAGTGTGTAAATAATTAGTAAACAGAAACCTCAGTTAAATAGAGTAGGGAGACCAGAAGGAGGAGCTGTCTTGCCCTGCAACGATAGCAGAACCCAAATGGAAGAAGAAAGACTCCTGGTCTTGGTAAGGACGCAGCCAATGAAAAGGCATGGACACTTTGTTTACTGCAGCCCTCCCAACTTTCTTTTCCTTCCTTTATAAAAGCGTTCTCCTTCCCTTGCCATGTGAGGAACTGAACTTTCCATTGTTGCAGATTGCAATTTTCTGCTAATCCTGAAAAAAATCCATCTTTGCTGGAGAAATATCTGGCAGTCTGTTTGTTTTAGGTCAACAGGTGTCACAGAGAATAGTTTCACTAGCCTAAAAAAATTCTGCGCTTGACCCATTCAACCCTCGCCTGGCCCTGGCAGCCTCCAGTTTTTCCTGTATAAAATGAGTTAGAAAGTGTTCCCTCTACTTCTTTTTTCTGGAAGAAATTGTAGAGAATTGGTATGATTTCTTCCTTAAATATTTGGTAGAATTCACCAGTGAACTCTTCCAGGCCTGGTGCTTTCTTTATTAAAAGATTATTTATTATTGATTGAATTTTTAATAGATACAGGCTTATTAAATTGTCGATTTCTCCTTGTGTGAGTTTTGGTAGTCAGTATCTTTAAAGGAATTGGTCTATTTCATCTAAATTAACAAATTTGTGGGAATAGAGGTGTTCATAATATTCTTTTTACAGTCATTTAATGTCCGTGAAATCAATAATGACTGTTCTTCTTTCATTTCTGATACTAGTAATTTGTATCTCCTTACTTTTTTTCTTAGCCTTAAATGTGTAGCAGTTGTATTGATTGCTTTTCAAAGAACTGCCTCTTAGTTTTATGGAATTTCCCTATCCTGTTTTCATTTTCTTTGTTTTCTGCTTTGATTTTTATTTTATCTTTTCTTTGATTACTTTAGCCTTAAATTGCTCTTCTTTAAGGTAGAAATTTAAGTTATTGATTATAGATCTTTCTTCTTTTCTAATATATGCATTTAATGCTATAAAGTTTCCTCTGGACACTGCTTTCACTGCATCCAAAAAATATTAATAACTAGTATCTTCATTTTTATTTAATTCAAACTATTTCTAAAATTCTTGAGACTTCTGCTTTCATCTACATGATATTTACAGTTGTGTTATTTAATTTCCAAATAATTAGGAATTATCTAGATAGCATATTATTGATTTTTAGTTTAATTCCACTGTGATCTGAAAACATACTTTGTGTGATTTATTTTCTTTTGAATTAGAGTTTGTTTTGTGGCCCAGAAAGTGGTTTATCTTAGTGACTGTTCCATCTGTACTTCAGAAAAATATGTATCCTGGTGGTTTGGATGAAACATCCTATAAATGTCAATTAGATCAAGCTAATTGATGGTGCTGTTCAAGTCAACAATATCCTTACTGATTTTCTGACTGCTTAACCCTATAAATTACAGAGAGAGGAGTGCTGAAGTCTGTCCAGCTATAATAGTGAATATTTCTCCTTGCTGTTCTCTTAGTTTCTGCCTCATACAGTTTTACTTTCTTTTGTTATGTGCACACACATTTATTATGCCATCCTGGAGAATTCTTACTATTTTATTATTATTTAATGTCTGTCTTTTTCCCTGATACTCTTTCATATTCTGAACTTGGCTTTATCTGAAAGTAATGTAGCTAACCCAGTTACATTAGTGTTAGCATGGTATGTCTTTATCCATCCCTTTACTTTTAATCTATCTGGATTTTTTTAATATTTAAAGTGGATTTCTTATAGACAGTAGAGTTGGGTCTTTTTTTTTTTTTTTTCCAAATTCACTCTGATAATCTCTGTATTTTAATTGGTGTATTTAAACCATTCACCTTTAAAGTGATTATTGATGTGTTTAGATTAATATCTACCATGTTGTTTGTAACTGGTTTGTATTTTTTGCTTTTGTTTGTTATCTTCTCTTTCTCTGGTTTTAAATATTTTATATGATTCTATTTTATTTCCTCTCTTAGTTTTCAGTTTTTTAATACAATTTTTAAAGATTACTTTCCACTTACAGTTATTACAAAATATTGACTCTATCCTCCATGTTGTACAGTACATCCTTGAGCCTATTTTATGCCCAGTAATTTGTACCTCTCACTCCCCCACATCTATGATGCCCCTCCCCCTTCCCAGTGGTAACCACTAGTTTATTCTCTATTATCTGTGAGTCTGCTTCTTTTTTGTTATATTCACTAGTTTGTTGTATTTTTTAGATTCCACATATAAGTGATATACAGTATTGGTCTTTCTCTGACTTATTTCACTTATCATAATGCCCTTCAAGTCCATCCATGTTGCTGCAAATGGCAGAATTTCATCTTTTTTTATGGCTGAGTAGTATTCCATTGTATATATACACATCTTCTTTATCCATTTATCTGTTGATGGACACTTCTATATCTTGGCAATTATAAATAATGCTGCTATGAACATTGGGGTGCATATATTTTTTGAATTAGTGTTTTTTGGTTTTTTGGGGGGATTTTTTGGATATATACCTAGGAGTGGAACTGTTGGATCATATGGACTTAATTGATATATGTAGAGCGTTTCATCTGAAAGCAGCAGAATACACATTCCTTTTTGATAGCAGCCATCCTAAAGGGTTGAGGTGGTATCTCACTGTAGTTTTGATTTACATTTCCCTAATGGTTAGTAATGTTGAACATCTTTTCATATGCTTATTGACCATTCGTATATCTTATATGAAGAAATGTCAGCTCAAGTCCATTGCCCATTTTTCAATGCAGTTTTCTTTGTTGTTGTTACTGAGTTTTAGGAGTTATCTATATACTCTGGATATTAATCCCTTATCAAACATATAATTTGCAATATAGCGTCTTTTGATTTACTAAATTTGAAAATTTTTCATGAAGTCCAGTTTGTCTGTATTTTCTTTTGTTGCCTGTGTCTTTGATATCCTATCCAAGTAATCATTGTGAAATCCACTGTCACTGCGTTTGTTCTATGTTTTTCCTAGGTTTTTTATTGTTTTAGTCTTACATTAAAGTGTTTAATCCATTTTGAGTTAATTTTTATAATGGAATTAGTTAAGGGTCCAAATTCATTCTTTTGCATGTGGATAGACAGTTTTTCCAGCATCATTTGTTTAAAAGACTGTCCTTTCCCCCATTGAATGGTTTTGGTATCATTATAAAAAATACTTCAACCGGGCTTCCCTGGTGGCGCAGTGGTTGGGAGTCCGCCTGCCGATGCAGGGGACACGGGATCGTGCCCTGGTCCGGGAGGATCCCACATGCTGTGGGGCGTCTAGGCCCGTGAGCCATGGCCGCTGAGCCTGCGTGTCCGGAGCCTGTGCTCCACGACGGGAGAGACCACAACAGTGTGAGGCCCACGTACCGCAAAAAAAAAAAGAAAAAAACAAACAAAAAAAATACTTCAACCATGTATACAAGGGATTATTTCTGATATATCTATTGTATTCCATTGGTCTATACGTCTGTATTTATGCCAGTACCTAACTGTTTTGATTACTGTATCTTTGTAGTGTTTGAAGTCACAAACTGTGAATCTTCCAGTTTTGTTCTTTTCCAAGATTGTTTCGGATATTTGGGGTCCGTGGAGAATCCATATGAATTTTAGAACTTTTTTTCTATTTTTGCAAAAAAAGTCACTGAGCTCTTGGTAGGGATTGTATTGAATCTGAAAATAATTTGAGTAGTATTGCAAAATTGGTCTATCAGGTTTACAGTGGTATCATTGATTGTGGCAGCTTCCAGCACCCAGTGATTTTGTTGGTGGTGTGACTATGTAATGTCTATACCCAATGAAAGTGTCAACCACTAGACCAACTTTGCATTCTGATTTTGGATCCTGTTATTCACAGAGTACATTCCAAGCCAGTTTCTCTTGAAACAATTCTGAGGCTTTCCCAAAATCTTCTAAAGAACTTCTTTCTTTTGTAATTGCTTTCTATTGTTTGAACTGGTAAACCCATATTGATACAGAAAATGTCACCTAGATTATTTGCAGACAGCAACAAGAGGGATTCTGTGATTGATTTTCTGGAAATTTTAGGACTGAGGGCAGTGAAAATACAGGTACTATTAAGTGTTAAAATTTTGGAGAGACTGTCATGAATAGTATAAAACAAATCTTATTTTCATATATCATCATTTGGAAGGAAACACCCCCTGAATGCAAAGCTTTGGGGGCAGGCAGGAACTGTTGCTATAGAGTAAATGATGGTTAAGATAAATTGCATTAAACGTGGAGGCCTTTGTTTTTTCCCTCTTCTAAAACTGTAGAGAGCTTAAACAAGTGGAAATACAAGTCCAAATTTCCAGAGTCTTGTCTCAAGTCGTATACTGACAATCGGACACTTTATATTACTATGCTATACTTTTTTCCTGGAAGTCACAGTTCTTTGGCGAACTAAAATCAAACTCATGTTTCAATCTTGTGCATTGTTGACTTTCAAAGACACTTAAATCCATACTCTTCAGGTCACTGATATGATCACATCGATTGGCAAAAAAGAGCAAAAAATAGAATGGAAATATTTCGATAATTTAAGTCTGAGCCCTCAAACTTTACTGAATCTTACTTGGCAGCTGGGCCGCCTTTCTTTCTTTATTTGATATGACTTTCCCTTCAAAGTTTGAAGAGGCTGATATTTTCAAAGAAAAGGACAATTCTCTTTATACCTAAAACTAGCCATCCTTTATCTCCATCTAATTAAAGGAAAGTTGTAATTGTGCTACCTAGGAGAAGTGGGAGGAATAATAACAATGTTAAACCTTTAACAAATAGTATACACTTTAAAATACAAAATATATTTTCATAAAGTATATAGAAATTAAAATCATGAGAATACATTGGGATATAAATGCTGGGGATGTTTAACCAAATATGGAAATGTACAGTTTTAAAAGAAAAGTGAGTTTATCAGCGTGGTATGTCTATGAAATACACTGGATTCAGTTTGCCAGCAGGAGTAGCTGGAAGAATTTGCACTTGTTTCATTTGGTTGATGGATAGAAATCTGGGTCTATAGTAGTAAAATTAAGTCAAGCAGCCAGAATACTTTGGCAAATGTACAGGATGGAATTTAGAGGCTTAGATAAGACTGTTGTAGTGGAATTGTTAAATGTAGTCTGTGTACACACTTTCAAACTTTGTTATAAGAGGGTCCACAGTCATATGCTTCAGCTAAACAATGAGAAATGTATTGGTAAAGGAAGAAACTACATCTTTAAAAAGCAGGGGCTGATATTCATAGGCCAGGGATGATGGTGAGATATGCTATAAATGAGTTCACTGATTTCTATGGAAATATTGGGTTCACAGTGAGGCATAGACCAACTAATGGCATTTCAGGGCTGAATGCAAAAAAATTCACATTTTTTTCTGACAATAAACAAATAATATTATTTCATTAAAAATACCATGCTTTTATAGAATTATCTTGTACTAAACACCATCTTGTTCTCCAAATCTTTTTATCACGGGACTTAGTAATTCAGGGTTTTCATCTATTCCTCATAGATCTGGTTCGAATTCTACATCATTACCAGATCTTGTCAACAAATAAAATACTGAAGAAGACAACTTTATAATAGTTACCTTAAATTATAAACACAAAAACACCTTTCTTGAATACATCTTAGTTACAAATGCTACTGCAATAACCAGGCTTGCTTTCCAGTGAGTGTAAGAAGGTGGATGTTTGAAAGTATTCTTATAAGATTCAAAGTAGGAATCACAGATTTAGCTCAGAGTTAAGGTAAGACTTTTATTGGTAAATACATCTGCAAAATGTGATGACCTCTTTATGAGATTTCAGCATTACGGATAGTGTTCATTAATCCCACAGTTGAAGAATAATTCATTGGTATTTCTGCTATCTGCTCTTTTTAGTTTCTTTTGTAATCACTATACTCAAGCAAATCTTCCTTACAGACTTCTCAATTTCTGCTTGTATACATCTTTTAAAGAAAGCCACTTTTAAAATTTAGCCTGAGGTTGTTCATTTTAGGGATTTCAAGATGCTCCAATACAGAATGAGCACATTTATAGTTGTTTTACAGAGTAGTTTGAGGAATTTGATTTGGGAAAGGACTTTATATATCACTGGCCTTATTAACAGAGGAAAAGCCATGGCCAGGATAATGTAAATGTCTTACCTCAAGTCTTATCTTACATCAGGTTTCCTCAATTTCAGTCTAATAGCCACTAAACTGAGCCAAATTGGAAGAGTTCTCATTTGAATCACCAAAGAAGATTCTACAAGCCATGTATTAAAAAAACATTCTGAAGCTATACTAAATTTGTGCAATTTAAAGGCAACTTGGATCTCATAGAATACTTGTCTTTATGACACCTTAAAATATTGATTTTGAAATCAGTAATTGAAATATATAAGCAAAGATACGAAATGCTCATGACATAAAATTTTATAGGTGAAGCAAAAATCATATTACTGGAGTTAACGGAGAAGTCTACACATTTTTTATCAGAGGTATTTCTATAGATTGAATAAAACCCTTATTGAAATAAATCTATAAACTGTCTAAATGCAAGAATATTATTTGATGGCACTGGATTAAATGTCTGGATCTCTATGATTTCATTAATTCTACTGTGCCTTCCTTGCTTTTCACCATTAAACTTTGCTGTGGAACTTATTTACTTGAGCATGTTGGTTAATTATTTTGAAACCTTAAAAGTATAATTAAATTTTGCAGAGGAAAGTCAACAAACAGAGAACTCTGGGAATAATGAAATTACAGTAATTATTTTGTTCATTTATTTATTTTGTTTTGTTTAGAATCTAAAATCCATTTAAGGTCGGGATTTTTGACAAGTTAATTCACAATTCTAGTCCCACACTTAGAAAATTGCCTAGCACATTCAGCTGCTCAGTAAAATTTTGGTGAATTAGTAACTGGATTTTTAAATGATTTGAGCAATCAATTGACTTATCTCTACCTACATTTCTTTCTTCTAAATAACAATATTTGAAAATATCAAATAATACTGAAAATCTCAGAGATTATAAAACATTTTTGGTTGCTTAAAATAAAAGCAATATTTGAATCTCAGCTCTTATAAATGAAATCTTACAGTGTCACATGTCACACTCTGCCAAATAAATTGATCTAAATTAATTTCAAATTGAAGCAATCTGCTGGAATGCAAATCTGTGTCAGGAGACCTCAACATATTATCTTTTTTTCTTTGGATGTGCAGAAAAATGAACTTTATTTAGTCTATACTATTTTGGCTTTGGTTTCCTTCCCAAGCTCTTACTGTTACTGAAGGTAAGTTTGTATGCCTGATGTACAATGAGGCCAAACAAACTGTAAAGTCAGAATTTGGAGCAGAAAAAGGTTTATTGCAGGGCCAAGCAAGGAGAATGGGTGGCTTGTGTTCAAAAAACCCCCAAACTCCCAAGGGTTTTCAGGGAGAAATTTTTTATAGGTAAAATTTGGAGTGAGGGCTGCAGGGTACTTGGCTTTCTTCTGATTGGTTGGTGCTGAGGTAACAGGGCAGAAATCCAGGAATCTTGTGTGTAGCCTGAAGTTACCATCCTCCACTTAGGTGGGGGCGCGCCTTAGTTGCTGCAGAAGAACTGAAAGATATTGTTATGTATATCCCTTGAAGAGGAGCTAGGATCCTGCCCCAAGGCTGCACTATTGTTTCTCCACTGTTCCTTCCTTATTTCTAAATTCCCTCCCTTCCCTGTTTAGCAATTGTTTGAATCTGCCCTTTGGAACTCAGGGAAGGTCAGGGAGGCTGAATGAACCCATTTCCTACAAGCAAATGGGGGACACAGGAAGGACTTGTACCCACAAGGGCCCCACAGGGTCATACCCAGTTTCAATACCCCCTTTGCTTTGACATTCCTCAATCTTGAGGAGAACCAGGTATTGGACAAGAAAAGGAATAATGTTTGGGGGAGAGAGGTTAATCATAAACTCATCAGAGGAACTTGGTTTTAGGGTACTTGGTTTCAGTCCCTACTCCTTCAACCCACTTTCATCAAAGTAGTAAATAGCTTTTCATGCCAGTATTTCTCTTGGAAACATGGTGAATGTTCCTAAAACACACCAAACATTCAGTTCACATGTGGCAAGCACCAGTCTCATAACATGACATGAGACCAGAAGTGAAGTGATTTCCACTGTGCCCTAAAAAAGCAGCATTATGACAGAAAGAACAGCTATGGTTGTCAGGCTAAGCAGATTTTCTAGAGGAAGGTCAAACTTCAAAAGGGATTGTTCAGAGGTTTACTGGCCATTAATAGATATGTAAGTTTTTAACTGGAATGAGACAAGAGAAAAGGCCAAGTCATCCAGTTCTAACTTTCAACTTTTAAAAAAAATTTAAGGTAATAAAACCATAAAGTCATGTTTAAGAAATATAATATATATAGTTTATGCAATAACTATTTGAAAGGCCTCTTTTCTTCCAAAAGGAGAAATATTCTCGGAAAGTAAAACAAACTGGTATCCTGTAACCAGAAAAAAAATCAGATTATTTCAGTAGCCAGTAGAGTGTAGTGTAGATGATATATTTACGTGTTTCCCCACCACACAATTATATACATGAATTTGCTCTCACATACAAGAACACATAAGTACTGAGGGGTCATACGTACATATACTTCAGTTTTTCATTTTAAACTTTAAAACTATAGCTTATTTCCCATTGAACAGAAGTGTTTCTGCCATTATTAGAAACACTAGCTATATAGACACAAACATTCTGTTCATTATTCAAGGACGTTGTATTAGAACCCTGTGCATTCAGAGCAGAGAAAATAAGAACAAGTTAGACTATCAGTGATAACACAATACTCAAGAAAAATGATGCACTTATGACCTCATAAGTTGAAGAAGGAAAAAACTTTTAGAAGCAAGGTAATAAATATCAAAAGTTCCTATTAAACAAAGGCTGCCCTTTATGGGTCTCATAAGATTAATAAAAAATTTCAGTGGTGTGTCTACTAGCATTTCTGGAATGATTACTGCAGTGTAATTTCTACCTACAGACTTCATTATATTTTGTTGGATACCTACTTTTATTCCTATAATGAAATTTAAGGTAAAATGATATACAATAACAGATAAAGAAAAAATTTAATTGCTAGTAATCTGGAAAACTCATAGCAATCAAATATCTCTTTCTCTTTTCATAGTCTTCCTTTAGAAAATTCTGTTGCAACATCTAATATTCAGAAAGGACATACAAGCTACATATTGATTTAGTGATCTCTTTTCAGCAAAATATATTACAAATATTTGTTTGGAAATATAAAAACAAAATTTTTGATATGATTATGTTTTTTATTAAATGATTAACTTGCGTAAGACTAGGCAGGCCAAATGCAGCTGTATCTTTCCTTCAGTGGAAATCAGATTAAAACTTTATTTCCAGTTATGTATTCATACCTTTTTAGACATTTAAGAATGTTTATACATGTTTTTATTAAATAAAGAAGATAATTTAGCTCTGTTCTGGTGAGTTCTTCTAAAGAAAAGATATATTAGGGTATATACTTTCATTCCTGACTTACAAAATTACCAAAAGGATTAATGAGACATTGGGTTAAAAATGCATCTTAAAAAGTTATTAACATTTTAATTCATTTATGTCCTGATTTTCATTTGACATAGGTAGTGATAGAAAATTGAATAACTAATGAACCCATCAGAATTGCTAATACTAAATTTATTTTTAGATTATTAAAAATTCTCAGCAATGTTTGTATTAATACTGAATCTTCACATTTTAATTTTAAACAACTAGAGACATGGAATGATCATGATGTTACTTGAACTTATAATCAAATTTGACACATAGGTTTCTTGTCTATGATATTTCTATAAATATTTTACTTAAAGAATTAACTGTTAACATTTTGGCAGTATAGAATGAGTCGTCCCATTTTGCCTGTGATCTCAAATTGTGTTAGACTTGGCATTATGTCCTATCAAGGTCACTGTTGTTTCTCCACTTCTCCATTTAATTAATTGAAATATCCATTTCTTATAAGCCAGTGGAATAGATAATAAACTCTTTAGTAATGTCCATATTTGACAAAATTGTTAATTAAATGACAACTGGCTGGTATCTCCCATTCTGCAAATTTGATAATTTGGAGCCAGACTTATGTGAGAGTTTGTTTTCAAAATAAGCAACAATAATTTGAAAGATTTATAAAAAATGTTCCTAATTTATAAGGTATTATGGCCATGACCTAATTTTCCTGTTTGCTGAAATAATATTTTGACTATGAGACATTAATATCAAGTAATTTTTATTTGAATTCTTAGGAAGAGGTATGAATCACTTAAAACGATAATTCTATAAAATGTATGGAGAACTCTGGTACTTGATACAACACAATCCTGGTGTCTACAATGAAGCCAGTTGGTTTCTTTTTTTTATAGTAAACATTGTCTATAAACCCAGTATGAAATAGTGTCTAAACACCAGTAATGAAGAGTTGCTGAGGGAAAATGACCCATGGATGACCTATCACTACATACAAATTAATTAGAGACTGATTGTATTCCTAAGGGGCCTTGAAAATCTGATTAATGACTAATAGAAAATATGAGAGATAAAACAATCTAATTGCAGTAAGTATGGAAAATTGAAAAAAAATTTAAAACTGATCGTAGTCATGTGCCTCAGAAGTCAGCTCATGCTGTCACACTGTCTCTCTCTCTCCCTCCCTTTCTCTGAGGATGCTTAGCCGTTTTTTAATCTAAATAAATCTTTTATTTAGAATAGCTTTATATTTGCAGAAAAGTTGTGAGGATAGTACAGAGTTTCCATACACAGTTTCCCCAATAATTACTTAGTGTGGTATATTTGTCACAATTGATTCAATATTGTTACATTATTATTAACTAAAGTCCATAGTTTATTGAGATGTCCTTAGTTTTTACCTAATGCCCTTTATCTGTTCCAGGATCTCATCTAGTATGTCATATTACATTTAGTTGTCATGTTTCCTTAGGCTCTTTTGGCTGTGATATTTTCTCAGATTTTCCTTGTTTCTGATGACCTTCACAGTTTTGATATTGATATTGATAGATGCTTGTATGCTACATAAATGGAATCACATTGTATGTGCTCTTTTGTGTCGGACTTCTGTCACACAACGTACTGTATTTGGGATTCATCCATGTTTTGGGTTTATCGGTTCTTTAATTTTTTTAGCCATGTAGTTATAGCTCTATAGTATACATTGTATAGATATATTAATACTACAACAATTTTTTTAACCTATTCTCCTTTTAATAGTTATTTTGTTTCCAGAATTTGGTCTTCACCAATACAGCTATGACCATTCTCTTACCTGGATTTTACTGGACATAGACACTGTCAGGTACTGTAAAGGTCTGAGACTTTACGGTTCTTACAAGCTCACAAGTTAACCAGCCACAGTTTCATGGGTTAGAGATGAAGGACAGTTTATTACTCACAACAAGAACAGTAGCCAGAATATTAGCATTTTTGCATTGGTTCCCTGAGCCCCAATTCCTACAGAGCAACATGAAGAGAGCCAGTTGACAACTGTACATGCAGTGCATTGTAGGAGAGGATCCCTAAGTTTAGGGCACTCAGGGCATTAAGTTGGGTACTTTGGTTCAGACGGAATTTTTTTTTTATTATACTGAATAGGAAAAATACATATCTTTGCTCCATAAGTAGATATTATCTCTATCTTCCAAGGCTGTTTGCAATACAGATAACCCTGTAAAGATAGCCTAGGACAAGGGACAATGCCTCTACCCGCAAGACATATAGAAGTGCAAGAGACCCTTGGAGAATTGTTTTCCTCAACTTTATCCACCCTTGTTTCTATAGCGCCTTGGCTTCTGGTGAATTTCCTGGTGATTAAGAGCAGCAGGATGAGACTAATATGCAGTATTGACTTCAACCTGGACACACAGAGTCTAGGACACAACCAGCAGAGCAATTTCCATAAGTCATCAGTGTCTACCTTAGAATTCCAAGTGGTGTTCTCCTTAATTTTCTATATTACCTTTTTCACTGGCCCATGCATTAAAGCCCAAGATACAACAGGATACATTAGTGATTGCAAAAACTCTGCCTTGGCCTGCAAGGAGGCAATCTAGGCCAATTCTATCATCTATAACAACACTGGACAGTGAGTTGAATCTTTTCAGGTCCAATGTGATCACTTTAGGAACAAATTTTGTACCACTTTTCCTAATTGGAGACTTTTCTAATTGGAGTATGGACAATTGCCTGCAGAGTGGTTATAAACGAGTTAGTTATCTTAGTTTTCCCTTTGGAAAGGTCCCTTCATTAACCAAGTGTAGCCTCATTTTGGTGAGATTTCTGTAGTTTGAGGGCTACGTGATCTACTGGTATTGTCTTCCTAAACAGTTGAAGAACTCTTATGACTACTTCTAAGAAAGAAAGTCATTGTGTTTTCTGGATGGAGGCAAGTTAAGATCTGACTTCCCCACAAGAAGTACAGTCCCAGAGCGCAGGTGATGCCAATGGAAAGAAAATGTTATTTACAGTTGAAAGGGTCTTCCAAGCAGGGCCCACATCAGAGAGGGTGACAGGTCTACAGTATCTTTAAAGTGTGCTCCTGTCTGGCTAGTAAGACTTTGGGTTCCCAATTCAGTTCAAATAATTGAGTGTAGACCTTGTTTTTGAAAGAACCTCCAGAGGGCAGTGAGTCTGATTTGTTCTCTATCTGTCCTAGCAGCCGCATGACATTCCTTTGTCCCATAGAATTACTGAGCAATTACTGGCTGGCGAAATGGGGAAAACACAGCACATAAACCTGACAAAAGAAATGTAATGGGGAAAAGATATTGAAAAGTCACTTTGTTATAGAAAATATAAAAATGACTAATGACTACATGGAAAGATATTCAAAGAAATTATTAGCAAAATCCAATTAATACCACAATGAAATACCACTTCTTACCCACTAAAATGGATAGAATACAAAGGTTGGCAATACCAAGTGTTGGCAAGAATATGATTTGACTTAAAAACTCATACATTGCTGGTGGGAAGGTAAAATGGTAGAACTACTTGGAAGATATTTTGGCAGTGTCTCATAAAGCTCAACATCCAGTGACCAGGATTTACTCAAGAAAAATAAAAGTATAAATTTACACAAAAGTCTTTGCAAATGTTCATAGCTTTATTAATAAGAGCCAAGCCTGGAAACAATACAAATGTCCTTTAAGAGGTAAATGGTTAAACAAACGGTTCTCTATTCATGTGATGGAATATCATTCAGCAATAAAAGACAGTAAGCTACTGATGCATGCAATAACATGCATGAATCTCAAACACATTATTTATGCAAAAGAAATCCGATACAAAAGAGGACATACAAAAGGGTTCCATTTATATGGCATTTGTTTCACAGAACAGGCAAATCTGGTTAATGTTGTGTAGAGCTGGCTCATATCAGCTCACAGTAACCTGCTGTAAAATTTTCAGGATTTCAGGAGTCAGTTGAAAGCAAATATTAAAAATTAAATTATATAAATTTACAATTAAGTAATATATAATGAACACTTAAAGTTCATCAGTTCTTATCTATGTTGAGCTTACTCATTTACATTGAATTTGAAAGATGGACATACTACAGTAGTGTATAATAGTGTGCTAATTCATGTTTCTTCCCAAATCTACATTCAGTGACGTCACCTTGATAGTTTAAAATCAGCCATGCTGCCATAGTAGGAGTATTTACACTATCAAAATTGACAAACATGAGAAAATAGGGGGTTTTTTTGTTTGTTTTTTGGTTTTTTACTTTTCGGTTTTGTCTTTTGTTTTGTTTTTTGAGACACTTTTAAGCCAGCACACCCCTGAATCTAGTTTGTAGTGATAGAAATCAGTTAGATGGTTGTTTGGGAAAGTGATAGGTGAAGATTAACTGGTAAGGGATATAAGAAATTGTGGTTTATGGGAATGTCCTCAATCTTGTTTGGAATATGTTTAAATGAACACGTAAATTTGTCAAAACTGATCAAAGCAAGGAGGGGGTATAGGTAAGAGATGTGGTACAGCAATAAAATAAATAACCAGAGAAATGTAGGTTTCTGGAGACTTACTAAGATTGTGCTTAGATGAACACTGAAAGTGCAGCCGGTTTGGCAAGGCATAGCATCTAGGAAACACATAAATATTAGTATGTGTTTAAAAAAATTGTGATGACTCGTCAGATCCCTCATTAACAATGAGATCCTCCAGAGTCGGGTAAGCACATAAACTTATGACATAACTTATGAATTTTTGCTAGCTTTCTACTTAAAGAGATATCCTTTACTTGTGATATTTTTCTTCAGAGGTCAGCAGCTAGGTAAGTAGGCTTAGTTTTCAGAATGAGGCTTGAATCCAAGAGAGGAAATACATTTTAAAATAATCCAATAAAATGTCAGAAGAAAGAGTAATGGCAAAATCCTAGTCACTTCAAACAAAGGATGGGAGATTTAGTTAGATTCCAAGGGAAATTAGGACAGTCCATATTCACCCCTAAAATACAGTGTACAGGGGATTCAATGAGAAAAATAATACCCCACAGGATTCTCATGCTGAGGCTGTCTGTATAATGCTAGCTCTAAGTCTACAAAGTTGGTAGGGGCTAGATTTTCAGTTGAACTTGTCATTGGTTAAAGCAGGGGTGGCAGATTAGATGGGGCTTATATTACATTTTTTTATTGAATGATAGTTGTTACTTTGATGGCACTCAGTGAACCATACCCCCTATATTTATGTCCATTTGTAGTCTTCAGCCACATTGCTCTGGGTTTGACCATGTAACCAGTGTTGGCCAAGAAACATGGGCAAGCTTGATGAATGCAAAGGCTGGATAAAAGCTCACATGTTGGTGTTTGTATATTTGGAATACTCCTTCTTGGAACTAAACCATTATGATGTGAGGAAGTCCAAGAAGTCATGTGGAGAGGCACTTGTGCAGGAGTACTAAGGCCACTGATGAATGATCCTAGCTGATCTCCCAACTGCCAACCTTATGAGTAAAGCCAAGTTTAACTTTTTGGCCATCCTGACACCCCATTAGTCAACAAATGAACCTGGTCAACACACCAACACCTGGGAAATAAAGAATTTCTGTTATTTAATGCCACTAGTTTTTGATATGTTATTCAGCAGTATAAAACAGAAATGATATATCCCTATTTGAGAATTATTTTTATCCTTACTCCTATTATTGATATACCTGTCATCATTCAGATAGTGTACAGTGTGGCAAATATTAAGAAATGATTTTACCTAAGACTGTGAAGAATATTTTTAATATTTACTCCATTTTAGTTTATATTTAGGAAAAAATATTGACTCTAAGGGCAAGAATTGAACAATTTCCTACAAGCAACAATGTATTGACTCTAAAAACAAGTATTGCACAATTTCCTACAGGTTTAGAAATAGTTTTATTTAAAGGTGTACAAATGAGTGTTTTTCAGTTGAAAGAAACATTTGTTATGGATTAGTGTTTAGCTTGTGAAAACATGCAAACATTTAAAAAAGAAGACTCCCTTGAGGCTTAATCTATTTTGAGACAACCAAAATACACTTTAGAAACTCTCATGTGTCTGATTCATGTCACTTATGTAGAGCTGTATTGTAGAATACTGATTAAGTGCACTTTGCTGTGAACTGCAATCCTTGATTTGAATCTTTGCTGTGTTCTTACTAGTTGAGTGACCTCAAATTATGTAACCTCTCTGTATCTCATTTTTCTCATCTATAAAATGGTAATAAGGGTTGTGCATACGCTGTAGGGTTATTATGAAGTCAAAAAAAGTTAACATGAGGGAACTGCTTACAATAGTGAGTACCTAAAATGCATGATATATTACACATATTAATATTACACATATTTCAAAATTGTATTGATATGTGCAAACATTTTGATGATTGTAGGACTACTAAAGATAAAGTGCTGAGACTGACTCATTTAGAAATCCATCAGTCCATTAAGAAATTGGGAGAGAAAACCGTCTTAAAAACAAAGAAAAATTAACTCAGGACCTCATAAACAATGATATTAATTTCATACCATTTTTGAAATGCAAATAATCTGATTAACTGTAATTATAAAAAAACAATATCCCTTTTAATTATTCAGAAGTAGAGTTTTAATCATGAAATGGGTTGTTAGCTTATTGCCTACAAGTTAACATGGCTTTAAATTAAATCATTTGTTTTTAATAAAATGTAATTTGTTAGTATATCCCAGTTAAATGTGGGGAATTTAAAATTTTGATTTCACTTTGTTTTACCCTCAATAGGTCTTACCCATGAGCTAATTTCTTCAGATCACCATTAATAGGTATATAGTATCTCTTCAAACAACTGAAATAAATTGATTACAATATATTATAAAAATTATATATGAAACAGTGTATAATGACAATTAAATAATAATAAAGTTGAAGTTATAATTTGCATATTCCTATAATAGTGGAAGAATTACTTTGTTGAGCAGTGGACCAAGTTACATTTACTGTTATTTAAGGCTATAAATATAAACCTATACACATGAAAGACTATTTAACGTACTTCCCTGTAGAAGGGTTTTCTTGAACATCTGGCTTTTTAAATTCAGACGAATAACCCTTGAATTATTTCGTATACCTCTCAGGGTTTGGTCTCTTCATACACACAGGAAAAATATTAGGAAACAGCTGGAAAGAATGAAAGCAGAAAACAGAAACCAGAGATGGAAAAGACCCATTAAAGCAAGTGCTTTGTTCCCCTGCCGCTGCAGGGAATGTAACCGATCAAGGATGAAGAGCAGAAAGAGAAGCAGGACAAGGTAGAGATAATAAAGGTTTACACAAAGCCCAGTCAGCTGATAAAGTATTCAATATGGCACACTCGAGAGCTGAAACCCATGTTCATACAGGTTGATTGGCATAACAGACTTCAGGAATCTAAGCCACCACTGGAGACAGGATCAGAGCACATTTTAGCTTTAGGTTTTTAAGACATACTGGTTTCACTTGCGGGCAGAAATAATCCCTGTGGAAGTCTACTGGAGGAAATGTTCAGGGTGTCAATTCATTTGGATATACCCATGTATTTCTTTTCAAACATCTGGCCAAAGAAGGGAATTAGAAAGTCACTGAATATTTATTGTTCAGATATTTTACTGAAATTGAGGCATTTTACAATAATTTCCTGTGTTCATTCTTTAAAATTATCCATATTGCACACATTTTAAAGTCACCACAGGATTCATTTATACCATCTATTTTCTTTAACTTGGAGTTCTCGAAGAAGAGTGTACTAATTTTCTGACTGCTAACTCAAACTATCCTTTATTACATAACCCAATAAATACTTTCAAATATCTGTTGTGAGTATAGCAATGTGTTATGAGCTGGGAATACATAATGACTGGAACAGACACTGCACCTACCCACACTATACTTAAATTCATAGGGGTAAAGAAAATAAAACCAGTGATAAAAACAAAGTGTTGTGAATATAATGACATAGAGGGAGTGAGAAAACTAACTAGGAGGACCTAGCCTCGTCCAGATCAGGTCTCCATAAGTGAGTCATTAACCATCACTTAGGCTTATATTTTTAAGATTAAACTTGATAAGTAAAGTGAATAAAGCTGTTTCTGGAACATAGTAAGAGCTCAATATTTACTTGTATTAGTATTACTATTTGTCAAGCTTTGAAGCATTTATTGCTTCAAATGGTGAGGCATATTAGAATAGTGTTAAGAAGGGGAAAGCTAATATTTTCACTTGGCTCCCAAAGGTAGTATTTAAGAAAACATGTGATATCTTCACTTAGAAAGTAAGAAGGGCACATAAGATTTTTGATCCCAAGCTTACCACTTTGGTATATAGTACATCACATACTCCTTAGCCAAAATCTGTTGCTGGGGTTCCTGAGTTACACTTTTTAACTTGATTTCTCATACATCTTTAGTCACCTCCTACAGGTCTCTTTGAATGTTTACAGATGAAGCACTCTCTGTAAGCCATTTCCTGGATCCTTTACTACTCTTCTTGGTGAATTTACACAACATTTCATTTCAGAGAGCATCACTAAAATATCCAGTGACGTTGCATCTGGCCAAGCATTTTTGTCTCAACTCCAGCAATCAGAAAGGCACACTAATAAATCCTTAAATTACCAGAGCTAGCAGAACCAATATTGCATTTTAGAAATTAAATTCAAAATATCACATTTTTAGAAAGTTATAACCTGATTTTATTAATTTAATATAACGTGAGACATGTGAGGAGAAATCCTTTTTTTTTTTTTTCCCCTTAAATACTAAACTCCCAAAGGTAGACGGACTTGATGGTCTAGGAATGCCGCAGGCAAATTGTGTGTTACATGCTTGGATCTGTAATTAAAATTAAGGAGGAGATCCACTGGGTTTAATCTCAGGAATAGAGACCAATGCTTAAGTTTCACCATAATTCTATTTCTCATATCTAATTCAAAAGACTTATTCTGTGAAAATGAAACAATTATGTTTTTAAAAGAGAAAAGTTAAATAGGATAACTCCAATTATGGAAATGAGCCAATTAAATCTCATATCTTACTAGGGCCCAATCATGTTTGTTATCTAAGACTGTATTAATGAGACTGTTAAAACATAATTTAGATTATCACAATATATTCTTTGATGACTTGAGTTATTATTTTATGATTTAATGGAATGTTCAACAATTAACTGTAAAATTTTATCACTCTGTACTTCAAAAAGGAATACCCCCAAGTTGGTAACAAAACATTTGGATGTAATAAAAGGGTTCAACCCAATCTGCTTTGCACACGGCATACATTTGATTTTATTATTAAAATATCAAAATGTATTTTCCGTATTCATATGCATGAATAATTAAACATGAAAATAGGAATATTTTTGTTCATTGGATTAAATTATAGATATGGGAAAAGTTTCATTGAAAAGGATTAGTTGTAAAAGTTTGCTGGTAGTTTTCTTAAAAAATGTATTCAGATAATTACAAAAATTAATTTACTTAAAAATACTGCCTTTTTTTTATAATGTAAAATAGGATTTTATAGCGTTTTTGGTGAAGTAAATTAATTCAATCAGTCTTCTTTTTCAAACAGTCTCCTGCAAGAGATCCTAGAGATCATGTCATTTAGTATGAATACTTTACTTTTTTACTTCGTGGTTCAACTTCTCAGAAACCTCATTGAGGTTGTAGGCTGTTGGGCTTAATAACTACACTCTGGTATTCATACATCTTACTGTTTAGAAGCATGCCTTCTCACAATACAAGCTCTGTTGTCGGGTGCCATCAACACAGGGCTGCCTCTGTTTGGTGGCCGTTCTGTGATGAAACAGGCTTTTATTCTGGAGTCAGCCTAAAACCCGATGGGGGGATGGCTGGAGGGGAAGTGGTAATTTCCCCTCCTGTTGAATTTCCTCAAGCATGCTATTTAGAAACCCTTGTATCACTTGGCCCCTGTTTACATGTCTGATTCACTTTCTATAACTCCCCTTCTTACATTTTACAGTTCGAGTCCTACACAACTTATAGTTCATAATTATGCTAGGATTTCTCATTTGTTCTTAACAAATCTTATATCTTGTAATATTATCCTATCCTTGACCATGTGGCAAAATTTTGATTAATTCATCAAGAAACTCAGTAGCTGCCTTTTCTGCTAAGTCATCTCTGAATCCTCTAGTACTCTTAAATAATTTTTCTTCTATGTTCTACAGTAAATAAATGATTTACTTTTTTAAATCATGTTGCTTTTATTAGCTTTTTAAAATGCCTGTCGCTTTTTAAGATTTGAGTTCTTCAAAGTTGGAGGTAGGGAATGAGTTTTTAAAATTTTATCCTTAGCCTGAGCAAATTACTTGCACTTTAGTACATGCCCAATAGTATTTTTTTGAATGAAGGAATAGATAAAGTAGAAACTTAACATTTTTTTTCCTCAAAAAAAGAAGTGTCGTTATCTTTTATAGGTAGGCATATGTCTTGCAGTCATTCTGAATAATGAAATAGTTATTGTTTTGTTACTTTTTTCCCATTGTCATCATGACCGTCATGTCTTCGGCAATTGATATTTAAACAATAATTTAATGTTTAGTGTCAACATCACATGAGAGTTACTGTTCTTATAATTTGAAATACTAAAACACATACAAGCATTTCTGTACTCCAAAACACATTGTGGTATAGATCTGATCACAGGAAGCAAAAAATAAATAGACATCTGGGAACAGGAGCAATATTGGGGAAGTTCTGAAAATGAGCTGGTGCTATCAGAGAAGTTTTGCTGACATCTTACCTTCTCAAAGGCTTGGTGAACCATGTTCTTGACCTTAAAATAAATTCTGTCCAATATATAATTTTTTAAACGATTAATACATGTCTTTTCCAGGCTAGCTTATGGGTTACTTATAGAAAGAGATTGTTTTAGTGCTCTCAGAATTTCTCATAATGCTTAATACTGCCAAGTGATAAAAGAAATTTTAAAAATCATCACATTGCAGGAATTGCTTTTTATTTTCTGCCCCTGCATTTTTCATCTTATCCAGGTGTTTTCAAATAATGCTTTTATTTGAAGAAACTATCTATCTCAATATTTGGGTTATTTTGCCTATGAATAAATTTCCCGAAAGATGTATTATTTAACTAATAGACTCCTTATCTGATAATGTATCTAGATTCTCCATCACTGTACTGTTCCTATCTGTCTGTGCTCCTATTTGAGTGCCATTTGACAGCTTTAAAAACTTATGGCTAAAACTCCCATCATCCTTGTCTCGACCGATTCTTCTGGCTAAATTGTTTCCCAAAGTTGGCATGCCCAAATCCTGCGTTTATGAGGAGGTAGTTACAAAATGGTCAAGATTTTAATTTCTAGATTAAAATCGCCTGCTTTTAAATTCTAGGTGCACCTCTAGCTGTATGACTGGAAAAAGTTGCTGAATGTATCCAAGCCTAATTGCCTAATCTGTACAATAGGGGTAATAAAAGTGCCCACTTCAGAGGCTGATGAGATTGAATAGTATTATGCATGTAAAGCTTTAGAATTCTTCTTGATACACAGATTCTATCTTACTTACGAACATCATCCACATCAAATGCCTCAATGTTCTGACAACTGTGCCTAAGGAATCTCATATTGGTAAATGTCCCTTCTCGCTATACTTTTCTTCAAACACATGAACTGACTACCCAAGACCCTAAATGTCTGTTGTCTTGAACTGTTTGTGTTGCTTATTGCTGAACTGCTGTTATTCCAGATAATGGTATTTACCGTTCCTATATTGTTAGCTTTTGTCAGTGTTTTAAAACTCACAATACTATCATGTACTCTGGCAATGACACATTAAAACATTCAATAAATGAAGTCTCAACTATGTGCCACACATGGATTTAGATATTTAACTACATATGTCTAATGCCATTAAACAAATAATTCATGACCTGAGAACAATGTCAATCTCATTCATCATATACTTTTATCCTGGAGAGACTACTTCATAGATAGTGAGCATATATAATCTTTTATCATTCAATACTTATATTAAAATTCATAGAAATTGTTCATGATGCAAACAGTAGGTTTATTGTGCATTTCTTATTATTTTGGATTAACTCTAGAGAGAAATATTCTTATGGTATATGGTTCATTCTTTAATAATACATATTCTCCAATCTCATTTATATGTGAAATCTAAAATAGTCAATCTCATATAAGCAGAGAGCAGAATGGTGGTTTCCAGAGGCTGAGGAAAGGGGGAAATGTGGAGTCATTGTTCAACGGTTATAAAATTTTAGTTATACAACATGAATAAGTTCTAGAGATCTTACAGTATAGTGCCTGTAATTAATAATGCTGTGGTGCACTTAAAATTTTTAACAAGGTAGGTCTCATGTTAAATGCTGTTCTACAAAAACAGAAATAACATCAACAAAACATTTTGGTGGTGACAGATATGTTTATTACCTTGATTGTAGTGTTGGTTTTACAGGTGTATGCATGGGTCCAAACTCATTAAATTGTATAATTAATTATGTGTAGATTTTTGTATATCAATTATACCTCAATAAGGCTGTTAAATATATATATATAACCCATTCCTTAGACAACACTTACATCAGGACATTATATTATACAAATGTATTAGTCCTCCTAAATTCACACATTTCAAATTAAGAATCACCAGCAGTAAAGATTTTTTGTTTCTTCTATAGAGGATTTTGAGTAAATTTTGAGCAATGACAACTATTTTCACTATTAATATGCCCAAAGTATACAACTACATTGAGGTAATGAAAGGAAGCCTAAAAATCAATCTAACTTTGTTTCCGAGTGGTCAATTCAAGGATCTATTAATAATCACTAAAACTCAAAATTCAATTCCTCAGCAAAATATATTTTCTAATATTTTTTATTTTCTTTGTTATTTTGCTGATTTCAAATAATTTTCAGAACTTAACGTGAAATATAATGTACAAATGGGATAGATATAGTCAATTCAATGTTTTAAATGTCGAAACTAGAACATAAACCTGTTTAGCATTTAATATGATGTCTCAGTCTGTGTTCCTACAACAAATACCACAGACTTATATGGGTAACTTATAAGCAACAGAAATTTTTTTCTTACAGTTGGGGACGCTGGGAAATCCAGTCATTGACCCAGCATGGTTGCATTCTAGTGAAGACCCTCTTCCTGGTTCATAACCAGCATCTTCTCACTGTTCCTCACGGAGGGGAGGGACTAGAGGATCTCTCTGGAGGCTCTTTTATAGACACTAATCCCATTCATGAGGGTTCCATCCTCATGATTTACACACATCCCAAAGGACCCACCTACTAATACCATCACCTTTGGGGGTTAGGATTTCAACATATGAATTTTGGAGGGACACAAACACTCAGACCATAGCTTATGAGTTAGAAAAATGAAAGAAAATGGGATAATATGGGTAGTGGGTTTAAATCTGAGAGATAAACTGTTGCTTCCTTCCTACATGGTGCCAAAGTAATATGTCCAGTTAAATGTAAGTGCTAAAGAATTTAATTGTATCACACTAGACTGTGTTTGATTCATTTCTTCATCGTATTTTTTTCCAGCTGCGAATTTCTTCCCAGAAACTAGAAGTCTTCTAGTAGACTAATAACAGTTGACCCTGAGATGTAGAAATAATTTTGAAAATGGCACTATCAGTGCATTTACATCACATAGGAATTTAGGTGCATGGGTAGCAAAGACCAAATTGTGCATTAATATGTGATCTCTACAATGCATAATATTTGTAAATACTCATAAAATTCTGAAAAAACAACATAGTTGTTCTCTTGGGTCCTAAAAATACCCTATAGCCTCACATTATTCCATACAAAAAGTAAGCCTATGTAACAAGGAAAGACAAAAATTAGTATTCCCTGGGAACTAAAGCTAATAATGTTAAGCTGCTTTGCAAATAATGGATTGAATTAGATACAACGGGGAAAAAAAAATCTCAGTGTTTTTACTGTTATTAGTGTGTTTCTATTGGTAAAACCTACACTTTGTCCAGGATGGTCATTACTATAGCCTTAGAAAATTTTAAATTATAATATGAATATATACACTTTAGGAACTTTTCAAATTGGTTGGTCTTATTCCATTAGAATATTCTTTGTAATGTTTAAAATGCACGTATTCTTTTATTTCTCCACATCACCATATCAATTCCACATTGAGAAAAACATCCAACATTTATATATTTTATTAAATATTTTATTAATATACATGTTAATTTCAACTAATTATTTAATACATAGATTTCCATAAAATAGTTTAATGTTTTAAGTTTTATAATATGACTCTTTCTACAAACTAGAGTATGATAGATTCCAGGATAATATGATTAAAATATGGTATATAGCAAGTCAATAGAAGAACGAAAAAGCTAGTGTTTATGATTATAGTCCTTTCAGTGTAAACCTATGGTTGAATTGTTTTATTATTTAAGTATTTCATATTAATACCTAATATTTTGACTTTCAAAAGTAAGATGGTACTGTTAGTTTCATGTTGCTTCTTAATATCATAAAATTTTTAGAAAATGTTCACTGGCAGTTCCACTGTATAGTACTTCCCAAATATAAATAACAAAAGAAAGCATGGATAGATAAATAGATCAATAGATATTATGCTTTTGTATTTTAAGAAAAGTCCTAGGGGACTTTGTGGCAGAGCAGTTTGCTTGGTTAACTCAAATATTATTGTTCTCAAAATTCATTGGTATAATGTTAAATACAGTAGCACGTAAATCAATGCTTCTAAGATGATTTAAGTGCCATTTTATAGAGCAAAAGCTGTAGACCAAATTGGAACCTTATTGCACTGTGTTTTAACAAGCTTGTAATTACCATTCTAATGTGTATGTCTGTTTTCACATTTTGCAGTGCTCTATTTGCTCTGCAAGCTGGTTTCAGAATATCATAGAAAACTGGCTATCTCACGTTTAGTGAAAAACAAAAGGAAAATAAACTGAAGGTTAAAAAATACCTACATTTATTTGGATTCTATATCAATTCATTATTCATAATTATTTTGGTCTGATTCTTTATAATTTTATTTGTTGCCCATGTCATCACTCATAATTTAAATGCAATAATGAACTAAAAGAGGCATTAAATAACAAAGTATATGCAAATCCACAGTTTCATCAAGTCAGACTTAAATTTTGAAATGTAATTTTGGTTTTCAGATAAAGATTAAAATAAATTCATTTAGTTAATGAGGCTTGGAAACAGCCATTTGATTCCTTTATAAAAATATTTTATATTTAAAACATATATCCACATAAATAGCTAATAATTTAATTTTTGTATAATAATTTATACTAAATGGAAACAAAATTCATTTCACATCTTTATCCCCAGTGCTTGTTGTTTATGTTTATTTTTTGAAATATCATTTCCCCCATTCACATAAGCAGGCTTATTGTATAATTTGCTAAGATGAAACAATCCTTGTAGAGACTAGACTAGATCAAGTCTGTCACCCTCTTTTTGTCCACCTCGGTGCTCAGTGACTCTTCTGGAAACTAATGCTTATACCACTAGGTGAACTTTTTTTTTCCTTTACATTTATAGTACCCAATATTTTTCTGTGGCTTTTTATTCTTTTAAAAAAAACAAAAAACAAAAAACTACAGCTTATAAACAAACAGGAGGCAAAATCATGAATAAAGCTTATGTAACCAAATTCAATATAAGCTGCTTTTGGCAAGTGTGTAAACTTTATGATTTCTTATATATCATTTCTACCATTTATGCTAAACTCCAGTAATAAGTGTTTGTGATGAAAACCATTATCCCATTCCAGTTTTAATGTATACTCCATGAGAATAAAATTATGGTTTAAAAAGTTAAGCAATTGAAAATTTCTAGGGGAGTTGAATTTCTTTTAAACTTTTTAAATAAACTTGAGTTATAATTTATTATGTTTTACTTTTGTTATTGGAGTATAATTGCTTTACAATGTGTTAGTTTCTGCTGTAGAATGAAGTGAGTCAGAGATATATATACACACACACACACAGACACACACACACACACACACACACACACACACACACACACATATCGCCTCTGTCTTGGACCTCGCTCCCACCCCACCCTCCATCCCACCCATCTAGGTCATCACAGAGCACTGAGCTGAGCTTCCTGTGCTTTATAGCATGTTCCCACTAGCTATCTGTTTTATGCATACTAGTGTATATATGTCAATCCTAATCTCTCAATTCGTCCCACCATCTCCATCCCCCACTGTGTCCACATGTACATTCTCTACATCTGTGTCTCTATTCCTGCCCTGCAAATAGGTTCATCTGTACCATTTTTCTAGATTCCACATATATGCATTAATAAACAATATTTGTTTTTCTCTTTCCGGCTTACTTCACTCTGTATGACAGACTCTACGTCCATCCACATCTCTACAAATGACCCAGTTTCATTCCTTTTTATGGCTGAGTAATATTCCATTGTATATATGTACCACATCTTTTTTTTTTTTTCTGCGGTACGCGGGCCCCTCACTGTTGTGGCCTCTCCCATTGCAGAGCACAGGCTCCGGATGCGCAGGCTCAGTGGCCATGGCTCACGGGCCCAGCCGCTCCGCAGCATGTGGGATCTTCCCAGACCGGGGCATGAACCTGTGTCCCCTGCATAGGCAGGTGGACTCTCAACCACTGCGCCACCAGGGAAGCCCCCACATCCTCTTTATCCATTCATCTATTGTTGGACATTTACGTTATTTCCATGTCCTGGCTATGGTAAATAGTGCTGCAATGTCATCGGGGTACATGTGTCCTTTTGAATTATGGTTTTCACAGGGTGTATTCCCAGTAGTGGGATTGCTGTGTCATATGATAGTTCTATTTTTAGTTTTTTAAGGAACTTCCATACTGTTCTCCACACTGGTCGTATCAATTTGCATTCCCACCAACAGTGAAAGAGGGTTCCCTTTTCTCCACACCCTCTCCAGCATTTATTGTTTGTAGATTTTTTGATGATGGCCATTCTGACTGGTGTGAGGTGATACCTCATTGTACTTTTGATTTGCATTTCTCTAATAATTAATTGTTTGAGCATCCTTTCATGTGACCCTTGGATATCTGTATGTCCTCCTTGGAGAGATGTCTGTTTAGGTTTTCTGCCCATTTTTGGATTGGGTTTTTTTTTTTTTTTGATATTGAGCTCCATGAGCTGTTTGTATATTTTGGAGATTAATCCTTTGTCTGTTGCTTCCTTTGCAAATATTTTCTCCCATTCTGAGGGCTGTCTTTTTGTCTTGTTTATGGTTTCCTTTGCTGTGCAAAAGCTTTTAAGTTTAATTAGATCCCATTTGTTTATTTTTGTTTTTATTTTCATTACTCTAGGAGATGAGTCAAAAAAGATCTTGCTGTGGTTTATGTCAAAGAGTGTTTTTCCTATGTTTTCCTCTAAGAGTTTTATAGTGTCCTGTCTTACATTTAGGCCTTTAATCCATTTAGAGTTTATTTTTATGTATGGTGTTAGGGAGTGTTCTGATTTCATTCTTTTACATGTAGCTTTCCAGTTTTCCCAGCACCATTTATTGAAGACACTGTCTTTTCTCCATTGTATGTTCTTGCCTCCTTTGTCATAAATTAGTTGACTGTATGTACATGGGTTTATCTCTGGGCTTTCTATCCTGTACCATTGATCTATATTTCTGTTTTTGTGCCAGTACAATACTGTCTTGATTACTGTAGCTTTGTAGTATGGTTTGAAGTTGCAGATCCTGATTCCTCCAGCTCCGCTTTTCTTTCTCAAGATTGCTTTGGCTATTTAGGGTCTTTTGTGTTTCCATATAAATTGTAAAATTTTTTGTTCTAATTCTGTGAAGAATGCCATTGGTAATTTGACAGGGGTTGCATGAAATCTATAGATTGCTTTGGGTAGTATAGTCATTTTCACAATATTGATTCTTCTAATCTAAGAACATGGTATATTTCTCCATCTTTTTATGTCATCTTTGATTACTTTCATCAGTGTTTTATAGTTTTCTGAGTACAGGTCTTTCGCCTCCTTAGGTAGGTTTATTCCTAGTTATTTTATTCTTTTTATTGTGGTGGTAAATGGGATTGTTTCCTTAATTTCTCTTTCCGATCTTTCGTTGTTAGTTTATAGGAATGAAAGAGGTTTCTGTGCATTAATTTTGTATCCTGCTACTTTACCAAATTCATTGATTAGCTATAGTACTTTTCTGGTGGCATCTTTAGGATTTTCTATGTATAGTATGTCATCTGCGAACAGTGACAGTTTCACCTCTTCTTTTCCAATTTTTATTCCTTTTATTTCTTTTTCTTTTCTGATTGCTGTGGCTAGGACTTCCAAAACTATGTTGAATAATAGTGGTGAGAGTGGACATCCTTGTCTTATTCCTGATCTTAGTGGTAATGCTTTTGGTTTTTCACCATTGAGAATGATATTTGCTCTGGGTTTGTCATTTATGGCCTTTATAATGTTGAGGTAGCTTCCCTCTGTGCCCATTTTCTGGATAGTTTTTATCATAAATGGGTGTTGAATTTTGTCAAAAGCTTTTTCTGCATCTATTGAGGTGATCATATAGTTTTTATTCCTTAATTTGTTAAAGTGGTGTATCACATTGATTGATTTGCGTATATTGAAGAATCCTTGTATTCCTGGGACAAAGCCCACTTGATCATGGTGTATGATCCTTTTAATGTGCTGTTGGATTCTGTTTGCTAGTATTTTGTTGAGGATTTTTGCATCTATATTCATCAGTGATATTGGCCTGTAGAGTTCTTTCTTTGTGACATCTTTGTCTGGTTTTGGTATCAGGGTGATGGTGGCCTCATAGTATGAGTTTGG
The DNA here is from genome assembly GCF_951394435.1 of Stenella coeruleoalba. Taxonomy (NCBI): domain Eukaryota; kingdom Metazoa; phylum Chordata; class Mammalia; order Artiodactyla; family Delphinidae; genus Stenella; species Stenella coeruleoalba. The sequence continues at coordinate 54,908,175 of NC_137157.1, forward strand.
GAGTGTTCCTCCCTCTGCTATATTTTGGAAGAGTTTGAGACGGAAGGTGTTAGCTCATCTCTAAATGTTTGATAGAATTTTCCTGTGAAGCCATCTGGTCCTGGGCTTTTGTTTGTTGGAAGATTTTTAATCACAGTCTCAATTTCAGTGCTTGTGATTGGTCTGTTCATATTTTCTATTTCTCCTGGTTCAGTCTTGGCAGGTTGTGCATTTCTTTGTTTACTTTGATGAATGAGTTGAGTAATTTTCTATGTAGAATGAATTCAGGGATACAAGAAACATCCCAGTGTTCCTTAGATACCCTCTATTCTAACGACTAAAGTATAAAATTATGCAATCATACTTAATATCTATAACCAAAACTTTAATATTAGAACAAAGCCCCACAGATGAATGAAATATCTAATTAGCTTTAAGAGGACAAAGTTGTAAGTGCATGTCCTAGGAAATGTAAGCAGTATAAAATTTGTGCCCATAGAAGGGAAATTGACAACAGGTTAAGGATGAATTTTGGGAGCTGAACATGGACTTGGCTTATTTTTACGGTTAATATTTGTGAATTTCTAGAATTCTTTTTTTAAGAATCTTCTCTCTCTTACTAGCACTCTATTCCACGAATCCCAGCTGATTCAGTAGCCTCAAACTCTAATATATTTCTCTCATGATAAAACCATCATGCTCTGGACTTGCCTTCCTTCTACCACAATCTGGACAGGACTTTGACAGAGAGCCGGAGCAACGGTCTGACATACTCTCAAAAACTTTGATGAGTCTGGGATTCTCCCTACATGCAAGCTAATCAGTTAACCTGCCATAGTTTCATGGTTGCCAGTGGAAGATACTAGATTCCTAGGTCAGAGACAAATACATTATTACTCATGGTATGAGCAGGTATAATGAACTTTATGTTCATGTGAGTTCCTCTTATCCCCCAAGTTTTATCATTGTGATGCAGAGGTAGGTGGAGGTGAATGTTACATGTGGTGTGAGTTTGTGTTACAGCTGAAGAATCCTGAGCACTTAATAAAGCCCAAACTTTTATATGAGGTTTGTAAGAACACCTGCCTGATCTTTGCCCAGAAAGGAGATACTGTCTTACTGTTCCAAGGCTATTTGTTGTAAAATGTACTTGAAAAGAAGGATTAGGACAAAAGAGGTCAATATCTTATGTTGACAATATGTGGAGAAATACACTCATGAAGGATGGACTCCCAGTACTTGCCTCACTTGTTTCCCTCTTATTAGGGATCACCATTCTGTGCTGCTTCTTGTTCCAAATCTGAAAACAAGTATTTCATAACTTAAAACTGACCCACTTTTATAGTTGTTTACACAGAGAAAACTAGTCAGGTGATAGTCACATCAAAGAGGAAGTCGCAGTTAATATTGTTTTGAGGTTAGCAATTTAAAATAAGGTAAAATGTAGTTCGGATAATGATAAATCTTTTGAAAAATATGACATGTTGCAAGATGTTCCCAGGTATAGTCTTCTGCATGAATTTTATTTATAATGGCCCAGTATACTGAATACAGTGAACCTTCCCTGTCCCTGGGTTTCACATCCCAGATTCAACCAACCCAGATCAAAATTTGGTTGAATTTGCAAATGTAAAACCTACAGAGATGGAGGGCTGACTGTATTTCTAGTTACCACAAAGATTTTGGTCAAGTGACCAGTTTTTCTATAAACCTTGCATATAATGTAAAGACCAAACAAGCACCTGAAGTTAGTGATTATCAAACTATTTTGAGTAAAATAGGAAAGCCCAAAGTGAAAAAAACATGAAATAGGTAAATACAGAACAATACTTGGAATAGTATTGAAAACAATGCTCTTCATTATTGCCCAGCTCATGCAGACTATCCAAGTTTCACTGTAAAGTAAGGTATCGAGGAAGCTTTAGGAAAATAATTTCCTGAATATGTAGAGGAAAGGCTAGATGTCCATGTACTCCATTGCCCAACTCCCTCCAGAGTATGTTTTCAAGAAGGGCAGTGCAAAAGCGATGTTGGGGCAGAGAGGCTTTCCTGAAAGCTATAAGTAGGCTCTTTGTCTGCAGGGGCCAGGCACCAATTTTCTAGGAGTCAAAAATTTTCTGTGCTTAGTAGGAAGCAAGCAAACAAATCCCAAAAAACTATTAGGTCTTTTCCTAGTTGTAAAGATAATAGTATTTAAAATTGCATTGGAATTGCATGCACTAATGTTATGTATTGTCTTAGAACTAAAACACCAATTTTCTCAACAGTATAATAGCACCAAGAGAAAAAAACGTCTGAGGATGACTAATACATAATAGAAAAAAAAAAAGAAAGAAAGAAAGAAACAACAAAAGCAGTAGTAAACTTTTAAAAGGCTGAAAATCAGTCATTAGTTGTGTGGCATGGGTAGCTCACTTTACTTTTCTGAATCTCAGTATCCTCAGTGCTTCAGCGCAGGGTTTATCTGGATAATGTCTTAGTTTTCTCCTAAAGCACTACAGTGCTTTGACACTGCATGGCTAGATCATTTTCAGCTAGAAAATAAATTCAGATCAAGGCATGATTTTAGCTACAACTTCATTTTTACTTAATAAAATTTTGACAATTTTTCATGAGTTGTCTTAACTGACGCTCTTATTCTGAGTTAAAGTACTTCCCTTAAGTAAAATATGAGAGAGGAATGAAATAATTTAATTTGATATATGATACTCAGTTTAACCTATATTTCTCTGTTTCCAGCAAGAACCCCTTAACTACCATCTACTCTCTTACCCTCTTCTATTGCTACTTTGGTTCATTTTCTCAGGAGAGAAACTATGCCGTATAACTACATCGCTTTATAGACAACTTTAACACAGCTTTCAAAATATATTGTTTGGTTCAAACACAAAACTTGCTTCACACATATACTGCTTTGTTTTATGATGAAGTATTAAATTTAAGGACTCCCTGGAGAAATATAAATAAATGTTATCAGGGAAGTATTACTTAATCATTATGAATGCATAATGTCCTTCCTTTTATGTTTACTTAGATATCAGAAATATTTCAAGCAGTTGTCACTTTTTTTTTTTTTTTTGCGGTTCGCGGGCCTCTCACTGTTGTGGCCTCTCCCGTTGCGGAGCACAGGCTCCGGACGTGCAGGCTCAGCGGCCATGGCTCATGGGCCCAGCCACACCACGGCATGTGGGATCTTCCTGGACCGGGACACGTACCCATGTCCCCCACATCAGCAGGCGGACTCTCGACCACTGGGCCACCAGGGAAGCCCAGTTGTCACTTTTGACTTGAGTAAGCATACAGTCCTGGAAGACAAGGAATGGAAGCTTTTTCTTATGTAGCTGAAACAGCTATTGAAAATACATATGGATCACAAAAACAGATAATTTGCTTTGCTTTATTGATTAACAAGTAGATTTTCTGCTCTTTTGGTTTTTCTACAATTCCTTATAAAAATTATAATATGGCAAAATTTATTCTCTAATAAGAAACATTGTTTTAATAATATCAATAATTATTTATCTTAAAAAATATATTACCATTAGATAATAGCCTAAAGCTCTAGAAGAAAACAAAAAAAATAGATGCAGAAACAGGTGGCTATATATGCGCCACATCTTCTTTATCCATTCATCTGTCGATAGACACTTACGTTGCTTCCATGTCCCGGCTATTGTAAATAGAGCTGCAATGAACATTGTGGTACATGACTCTTTTTGAATTATGGTTTTCTCAGGGTATGTATGGAATATTACTCAGCCATAAAAAGAAACTAAATTGAGTTATTTGTAGTGAGGTGATGGACCTAGAGACTGTCATACAGACTGAAGTAAGTCAGAAAGAGCAAAATAAATACCGTATGCTAACACATATATATGGAATCTAAAAAAAAAAAAAATGGTTCTGAAGAACCTAGGGGCAGCACAGGAATAAAGACGCAGATATAGGTAATGGATTTGAAGACATGGGGAAGGGGAAGGGGAAGCTGGGACAAAGTGAGAGAGTGGCATGGACTTATATATACTACCAAATGTAAAATAGATAGCTAGTGGGAAGCAGCCACATAGCACAGGGAGATCAGCTCGGTGCTTTGTGACCAACTAGAGGGGTGGGATAGGGAGGGTGGGAGGGAGACGCAAGAGGGGAGAGATATGGGAACATATGTATATGTATAGCTGATTCACTTTGTTATACAGCAGAAACTAACAGACCATTGTAAAGCAATTATACTCCAATAAAGATGTTAAAAAAAATAAAATAAAAATAAACAGGTGGCTAAGTTTGGAGAGTCAGTTGCATGTAGAGAAAGGAACAAGATAGGAATCTGTAAGTACGTGTCCAGGAAGAAATAAAACCCTAAAAAAAAGGAAAACTTTCAACAAACAGTAGCTAATATTGTAAAGAGATGGGATTCAGAATTGAGATGTGCTAGATAGTCATACTGTTCATGGTGAAGCTTTCCATATAACACAGTATGGCACAGGGACTTTTTTGAAAATGCTAAACGTTGAAAAAATATTTTACAAGATATAGCTCTGGCACACAATGTATATTTGCAACCTAACAGATAGCTAAAATTCTTTAAACAAAAAGTAGCAACGAACCCTTCTTCCCCATTTGCTATAAAAACAAACACAAAACAAAACAAACGAACCCAGAAGACTCCAAATAAACCAACAAATAAATTCATGATGACATTGAATAAAGACACCTGTCTCAGTAATTTTTATGGATCTAGTTTTATAAAATGGAAAATAGAGAATAAAAGGTAAATATATATCCACATAGAATATTTGGATTTTCATGGAGAAAGTAGATAGAATCAAATCATCTTTAATAATCAATTGGAGAGGTGTTATTTCTGTTCCTGCTAATGGTGCTAATTTATGCAAATACACTTGTATTAGTGTAGACTAGATAACTCCACAGTGTAGAGGATAGGAAAGCTTTGTATCTTAAGACTGTAACATCTGAGATATGTGCCCTCTGTGGCTGCTGGAGACTCTTGTTTTAGCTATAAAACACTTTGACCAAAGGACACACTATTTTTACACACAATTCATTGGCCAGAACTAGTTATTTGATCCTATATAAATGAAAACAAGCAAGTATAATCTTCTCATGTGCTCAGGAGAGAATAATGGATATAGGTATATATTAAGGTCTCTACCATGATGCTCAGACTGACATTAGTTAACAGAGGGGTAAAAGAATATTCAGTGCCAACAGCTGTGCTCCTGGGCTGATAAATCAGGAAGCTAGGAATCTGATTTGTTTCCAGTCATGGTTTTCAACACAGCCACTTAAGTGCAATAAGAAACATTTGGAACACATCATTCTTTAAACATGCAGAAGTTTCATCTTACTATGAAACTCATTAATTTGAGGAACACTGAATCTCAGGTCTTATTCAAGTTGTAACATTACAATGTAAGTGTTTCTACATATGGCTGATGCTTTATACTTATGTAAAGTTACTGTCTTTCTTGTTTTAATCATTTTTTCTAATGCCATTTTGGTTAGAAATGATTTATGATGCTTGGCTCAAACAAAATAAAATCTTCTTATGGTGAGTATTTAAGTTAGATATAATTTATTAGAAACAACTGCAATAAAAAACAAAGTAGATTTTAATTAAACCAAGCACTTTGGGCAGTGGCTCTCAGATCTTCAAAAAACTGATTCAGAACAACCAAGACAAATGTTAAAAACTAAACAGTCATAGTTTAAAAATATATCAGGTTTTGATACCATTATCTCTCAATATAATTCCATATAATCTGATGTTAGGCATATGCTTCAGTGTTATACTAATGACAGCAATAAACCGAATATTTCCTTAATCTTTCATAGGCAAAAAGAAATTTAATAGTTAAAATAATTTAATATATTTCTATTCTTTCATTTCTTTCCAATTCATAAACATAATTTTGACGATAAAATACTTAAAACTAAATGTTTTCTACTCTGTTACATTTCATACATATACTGCAGAAAACTCTGAAAATAAAAAAATAAAACCTAATGTTTCTGTGAAACATTATATTTTCATATTAAAATTTTAGGTTTGAATAAGTTTATAGGAAAATTATTTTAATTTGCTTCATCTAGTCTTATGTTCAAGGTAACAGTTCATATTGTCATAAAGTCTCCTCATTGTTAAGGGATTTTCTTAGATGAATGCATTTATTTGGATATATAAATTCTTTATTCTGATGTGATATTTTTGGTACAAAATGATCTGTGTCTACTTTTCTTTCCCCATTTTCCCTGGAGGATCTCAGCAGAAAGAGTGTTGTTGCTGTTTGTGGATGGTTGAGTTTTGACCAGAGTCCTTGCTGCCCATATTCTAATTGGAGGATTTGGAAATCCTCTCAGACATAAGTTCTGGAAGGGACCATAGGTGGTAGGTACTGACTCAGATATGACCATTTTATGTCCGGAAACCCGCAAGTGTGACATTTACAAGATTCCCATCAGAGTTGCCAAAGACTGGCTGTCCCTCAATCCGCAGTCCCCGGGCTGCAGCATGATGACTAGCACTACAGCAGCTGTGAGGCTGGCTTGCCACACTTTTCATGTGGCATGTAAGGCTACAATAAAACCAAATAGATTTAGAACGTTTATTACTTACCCATTAGTTATACTTACTATTTACTGCTTCCTTCCCTAGTTGAGCGTAAGCACCTCAAGAATTGCGACTTAGCCTGAGTCAGCGTCGTACACTTGAATGAGTTTATTACCAGCCGTATCTCTGAAGGCTTATGAAGTTGTCACCTCTGGATTAGGCCTATTATGATGGTTAATTTTACGGTACCCAGATATTTGGTCAAATATTATTCTGGGTGTGTCTGTTGAGGGTATCTCTTGATGAGATTAACTTTTGAATCAACAGACTAAGGCAGATTGCCCTCCCTATTATGAGTGGCTCTCATCCAGTCAGTTGACAACTTGAATAGAACAAAAAGGCCGAGTAAGAGGGAACTTTTCCTGCCTGACTGCTTTAGGTGGGACATTGGTCTTTTCCTGCCTTTGAACTCAAGCTGAGGTTGGCTCTTCATGAGTTCTGAGCCTGCCAGCTTTCAGACTGGCTGTCCTGGGTCTCCCGCTTGCCCACTTCAGATGTGGGGATTTCTCAGTTTTCATAATCAAATGAACCAATTTTTAATAATAAATTCCTTCACATATAAATTGGCCCCATTTCTCTGGAGAACCCTGACTAATACTTATGTATATCACTTTATTAAAAAAAAATTATAATGTCAGTGTAGGGGCTCTGACAAACAAGAGAGCAAATGCCCATACAAAGTGTACAGGCACACTTAAACCCTTTTGATTTTTGACAAGTAGGAGTGTAGGCCTGTTAAGAGGATAGTTTCATGATAGTCTTCAAATCTGATTTTTTATACAAAATTTTCTGTTTTAAAATGTTTACCAAATTTTTTAAAAAATGTGTGCCAAACTTAGATATGGCATATCGATCATAGGCTTATCATCTCTGTAATTATTTGTTTCAAGCTAAAGTCTAATTTTTATATTCAGATTCTTCCCCATGATTCATGAAGTATGCATGCCTTCTGGAAGATTTCCCTTATTGATTATCATAAATGTCAAGGAGAGCTTGAAAGAAAAGGTCTGATGTGATTACTGGCTGCTCTGGCAACATACCAAGGTCTGATGTGACAGAGGGGCAAAGAGATGAAGTGTCAGTAATTGGTCATAGTTTATCACATCTGAGGAATCAAGTACAGCCCAGTATGAAATCCTGAAGAGTGTTTCAAATCTACTGGGGACCTCTTTTTATACTCTGGGAATGACCATCCTCATCTTGTGTTTATGATCAGGTCATCAGAACTGGTCTCCTTAAGGTCAAGGTTCTTTCTTACTCAGGGGCCCAAAGTTCCTATATCAGAATTTTGAAAAATGATCAGAGTGTACAAGGGGCTACTTGAAGGAAGTAGGTCATAGAGAAGTAAAACTCTCCATGGAGTTATAACGCATTAAAACATCATCTGAGATATTACTGTATTAGTCAAAAATAAAAATTAAAAATGGAGCAGAGAGAGGAGGTGAATCAAAGGCAGGCATTTTAATCTATAATTATTTAAATTAAAATAATTCAAGTCCATGTGTCTCTCCTTTGACCAATTGACTTGACAATGTTGTTAGTCACTGAGGAAGGAGGGAGTGTAGAGGGTTTCCTCTCATTTCTTCCTTTCCTCACTCAAAAGCTGCTGTTTCTGTTCCTTATATTGTTAGGCTAAGGGAAGAGGGAAAATTAAAGGAAAAGGGCTCAACATACATGGAAAGTGCTCTTAGCACTCTCATCAGTGCTTTCTGTGTATCACACATCCAGATATTGATTCTTTTGTAGGTATTTGAATAATGAGGTTTCCATCATTAAATCTCCCATTTGCTCTGTTTGGCTATTTATAACTCCTCATCAGGGCCTGATATCTTATTATAATATTTCCATAATCTCTTTTAGTAGGATCATTCACAACTCATTATACCGTCCCAGACAAGAATAAAACTTCTGAAGAATCAACCAATAGTATTGCAGGGTCATATATTAGTGTGCAATTAATTGTCAAATGAATGATGAAATTAAGTATAAATGGAAGGTTAATTGATAGATTTTAAAACACAAATACTACAAATACCTGGCAACTGATAGGCCACTCACATTTTATATAGCATATGACATTTTATTTCTGGTTTATTTTTTATCTAGCTGATTTTGTCGACATTAGTGGCTGAAAATCTTAGACACAAATTCGTTTGAAATCTGTATTGTAGTAAGATAACCCATTAAACCATAGGAATGGTTTAATGTTTGCATAAATGTTTGAGAGGTGCATAGGAATGTTTGAGAGGTGCTATTAGACAAAGTATAACTCTGTGGAAATAGTAAACCATAGTTACAAGTCCAGTGTGTAATTAATTTGCTAATTAAAAGAACGCTCAACACTTGTTGATAGAAATTAAAACTCATCAAATTAAAAATCAATTCTATTCTAACAAATACTCAAGAGAAGAGTTACAAAAAAAGTTTATAATAAATTAAGCTGATGTGTATATAAAGTGGATACAAATTATGGGTGCAGAAAAATTAGGCCAAAATTACACTTTCCACGGCTCTGACAAGATCAGACATATGTGGGTACTGGGTGTTAAAAATGACCATCATTTTGTACAACCTTAACTATTTCTTAGAAATTTTGTTTTGGAGCTCTATATACCTTTGAACAAAGTTACGTAAATTAGATCTTTGTTTTCCCTAGGAAATGGAATTTAAGGATAAAACTTGAAGCTGTCAAACTCTGATGAGCACTGGGTTCATAAAATCATATAGTTCTGAGATAAAAGTCTACCTCATGACAATCCCAAACAATGCATAAGAGAAACTTATTGAAAACCAAAGGTTTGTACCTTGTAGGAGAAGGTGGGTGGTCTGCAGAAAAGAGGATGGAACAGCCTCAGAAAAGAGGAGACTGAGAGACTTATTGTACGGATTTCTAATTCCTGCCAACTCTAAATGTGATTTTAACAGGTTTGATACTCTTAAACTAAGTCTCTCTTTTCTTAAGTAAGTTTGAGTATGTTTATTGCAGGTAATATATCCTGTGACATCTCAAAAGATAATTAAAACAGGAGATTGAGAAGATAGTTAAGGAATTAGAGATGCAGTCTTCATGAATTTTATGTAAAGGAATTAGTTTCATAAGAATATTCTCACCAAAGCACCATTCAATATGACTTCTCCTTCACTGCCATTGAATTTGGCTCCTCTGAATAGATTTTGGTAACTGAACACTCTGTACTTGATGATACATGTATAATCATTTGAAATGAAATGTTATTTTAAAATAATTTAAAAGGTTGAATATTCTTTACTTTGGTGCTTTTGTTCTAAGAAAATTCCATAAGGCCTTGCATTTTTTTGAGAGAAAAAAAATCACCTTTTTAAATTTGACCTTTAATGTGCTACATTTTTTTTATTTAACTCTCTGAGTTAAAACCTATATGTAGAATAAAGTCATGCTAAAATACTTGGTATTTGAGGCCTGTGTGAAATGCTCATGGGTCATTTTAAAATTTCCTAATGAAACTTACATATTTGGATATGTTCTATCTGTATGCTATCAATCATTTCATGTACAGTCATGTGATTTAACACAATGTGACTGATGAAATCTCTCAGGAGCAGTTGTAACTGACAGAACCTAAATTGATGTTTTATGAAAATGTACTCTGGATATGCCTGAAAAGATGTCTTTGATATGGCATCAGGCATTAACATGCTATCTTTATAACTTATGACTTAAAAGGTTAAAAAGTTCAAATATATCTCTAGAGAAGGCAAGATCTCAAAATAACAGGAGTGATTTAATCTTTTTCCTGATGCTCCCATCTTGACTCTTTTTAAACTCTTTCTTTATATAGAGGAAAATGTTCCTCTATAAAACCAGTCATTTGAATTCACCTGTCCCTAAGTAGCACTTCTTTTCTTTCTGCTCCTGTTACTTGTAGGATATTCTAGATATTCTACACCTCAAACCTATAAAAATAAATTAGTATCCTAACTGATATTCTGACTCCAGCATATTTTCTCTCTTATATATTCCATATAACAATTATATACATTTAGTGATACCCTGATCATACCTTCCATCATAAAACCTACAGAGATTTTCTCCGTAAGTTTCCATGAATAAAAATGAAGGAATCAATTTTCTTGAGAAGATATGCACGTAGCAGAGATATGCCTAGCAGATGGCAAAGATGGCAGGGAGGGGAGGATATATATATGTATATTTTGAAACTGAATTAACCCATGGTTACATAACAGATAGGTAACTGCTCTTTCGGGAAGGTAGATATCACTCAAGAAAGGTTGTTTTTTTTTTTCTCTTGAGAATCTCCATGCATTTGGATAAGGAACTGTGGTCCTGGATATGAGTATGAGAATTGAGAGAGCTGAATTGCTCTAAATGTTAGATTTGGAAGAAATCAGAGTTCAAAAAAACACCTTAGGAAGGAAGGCATGAGGCTGAGCCTGAGAAACATGACAGGAGACTATCATCTGAAGTGCAGAAACAAAAGACAGGTATATAAAAATTAATAACAGGCATATGGAATATTTTGTAAATTCACACATGTTGTAAAATGGCTTGTTTTCATTGTGTAGTATCACAATGTGTAGCATCCATTTAATGACTCTGTCACAAATTATTTACCCATTGTGCTGCTGATGGATATTTGGCTTCTTTCCAGTTTGAAATTACTATTAGTGAAACTGCTATGAACATTCTTATGCATATATATTTATGGACATTATTACTCACTATTTTTGGAAAAATATTTGTAATAGTTCTCAGAAGGTACTTCCAACAGCTGTCCAAAGTGGTTGTAGCAATTTATACTCCTACTAACAATGTAAGAGTGTTTCATCTGTTCCATGTCCTCATCAACACTTAGTGATATCAGACTTTTCAGACTGAGCTATTTTGATGGATGCATGAATAATGATGTGAACCATTTTTTGTTGTATTGGCCATTTTGAAACTCATATTTGCCAAGTTGACTGTTCAATTCTTTTGTCTATTTAATGGGGTTGACTGTATTTTTTTAGAAAAAGTAATTTCATTAGAATTTTAAATATATTTTGGAGATGAGATCTTTTTCAGATATAGGTACTGCTTATATCTTCTCCTAGCATGTAGTTTGCATTTATCTTAACTTCCTTAATGGTGATTTTGATGAATAGATTGCTTAATTTTACTGAAGGCTAATTTATCATATTTATTTTGTTATTGACTTTCATGTCTTTTGTAAGAAATCTTTGTATCAAAGGCATAAAGGTTTTCTCATGTATATTCATTTAAAGGTTTTTTGTCTTACCTCTTAGAGTTGATCTATGAGGCAGATCAAGTTGGTTTTTGTTTGTTGTGAGGAATAGTAAATATACAATTTGTCCAGCACCATTTATGGGAAAGATCAGCTTTCTGCATTGAATTGCAGTCATAAATCAGGTGATAATATATATATGTGGATCTGTTTCTGTACACACAATTCGTTGCTCTATTTTGTCTGAATTTGTGTTTTGTAATTAATAACAGTAAGACCTTAAGCATAATTCTAGCTCCTCCATATTGGTAATAACTGGAAAGATTTGCAAATTTTTAAGGTAGGAAAATAATAATGTGTTTATATACTTACAGGAATGATCCAGCAGAGTCATAAATATTAGTGATTCAGGAGGAAGTGAAAGTTTTCTGGAGCAAACTGATTAAGTGGGAAATATGTAGGTAAAGTGGTTGGCCTTAGCTATGAGAAGGAAAGTTCAAAAAAAGTAAAAGGACTGAAAATAGGTAGATGTGTGGTAAGAGATTCTCTCAGTGAAATGAGTAGCAACGTCATCAGTTTGATGTGATGATGGGAAACAAGTACTGACATTTGATTTAAGAGGAAAAATTATGAAATAATTAAACTAAGAAAGTGGAAAATGTGAATGCCTAAATTCAATGTAGTCTAATTGCCAGCCCTTTATGGGCTTGCTTGAGGTTTTTGATCATGAACTTAAGATGAAAGCAATTCACATGTTTTTCTCATTTATGTTCACCTGTGTAAATACATTTTAGGTTTAACCAGGATTGTGATTTAAGCCAGTGAGTACTATGAAACTAGAAAGGATTTGAGAGCTTTATGTGAGTGGGTGACTATGATGATTTTCCTTGTGATGTAAGGTGGGTAAATAGGGAAGTATGAGTATGGAGCAGATCATAGACAGCGAAAACCAGAAAGGATCTAAGGATTGAAGAAGGTCCAGATTTATTTTGAGGATTGTTTGAGTTGGGCTATTAGAGGAAATGAGCTGGAAAACAGAAGGTAATGATCAGAATATGGCACTTTAAATTGAGATAATATACACTCTGCATCTTTCCTTGTCTTCCAACATTCACTGCACCACCCTGTGTATACAATTGACTTAAATGTTATGTGTGTGTGTGTGTGTGTGTGTGTTCATAAAAATTAAAGGGCAAAGTTTTATAGCTGGGCAAATGTGGTGGAGAGCAAGAATAGCCCAAATGTAATGGCATATGATTGCTAAATTGAACTAATTTAGCAGAAGCAGGATTTATGAACCATACATGTTCATATGCCTCTTGGGAATTTTCAGAAGGCCTATGGAGGGCAATGCATTTTTCAATATCGCTGCAATAAAAGTTTGAGGACATTTTTTTTTTTTGTATCTCAAAGAAAATAAGTTTTGCTGACAGCTGGGGTACATTTGGAATTTCCAACTGATCCATCAAAGTGAGTCACAGTATTTTTTAACAATAAAGGCCAGATGACAAAACACAGAGACAATTAAAATAGTGCTTTACACATAGTAATTATATTATCTGTCGAATGATGTTTTCTAAAAACGCATTGAGAAGGTAGCTTAGTTTCATCTACTCCTCTGCATATGTGTGTCTTCACTAACCCAAAACATAAAGTCAGGGTTGAATAATATTGGGGAGAGTTGTCATCCTGAACATTTTTGCTAGATTTTATTAAATATAGTTTCAAAATTTCATAATTTAATAAAATATTATCATGGTGGTTTTGAGTTAATTTTCTTTGTTCTAAATAATAATATATTATTTGTGTAAAATTGGAAGATGGAGAAAAATACAGACATATTGGCTACATTAAATATGAAAACTCAATTATATTGGCCACCAAAATATAAATATAAGAAACAATAGAAAGGAAAAGGACAAATAATACACTAGAAAATTATTTATAACACATATACTGGCAAAGAGCAGCATTCCTAATATACAGTGAGTTTCTATAAATTGATGAGATAAAGGTATACCATGTTATAAAAATCAGTAATTTAATGATTATAGAATGTATTTTGTGTGTGAGCAATTTTGAGATTTTGATTTAATTTTTTTATGAATCACAATGATGTTTAGCATTGCTTTATGTCTTTCCTTTGGAAAGTGCTTAATCATGTCCCATACCCATGGTACTTTTGAGTTGCTTGTGCTCTTCTTACTAATTCGTAGAATGTATTTTTGTATATGTTGATAATATTTTTTCAATTTTGTATCATGAGAATCTCCTCCCAGTTGTAATTGATCTTTTAATTTTCTTTAGTGTATTTTTGCTTAAGATAGAAAGTTGAAATTTAATTCATCTTTCTTCATATGAAGAAATAGTTTTTTCCATTTCCATTTATTGACACGTCCTTACTTGTCCAACCTATCTGACATGTCATTAAAATACCAGACATGCACGGTCTCTCATTTCCATTCTGTGGTTCAGTTTACCTATTCCAGTGCCTTCTCATACTGTCTTAATTAAAATAGGTTCATAACAGGTCTTGACATGTTGGATATAGGGCAAGCCCCAACTCCCTGTTCTTCATTTTAGAAGTGTATTAGTTAGCCAAGAAAAACTGAAATACCTATTAAAAATTCCACATACAAGAATATCTATGGAAACACTATGCACAATAGCAAAAAACAACGTAAATGCACAAAAATTGATGAAGAATAAGCTGTTGAAAGATTCAGCCAGTGGACTGTACACAGCAGTCAGAATGCATTGAATTAGAGACACTGCGAACACAATGGTTAATTTTATGTGTATTCTTGGCTTGGCCATGTTGCCCAGTTGTTTTGTCAAACACTATGCTAGATATTACTGTGAATGTGTTTTGTGGGGGAGATTAACATTTACAATCAATTTACTTTAAGTAAAGCATATTACCCTCCACAGTGTGGGTGAGCCTCATCCAATCAGTTAAAGCCCTTAAAAGCAAAAACTGGGGTTTCCCAGAGAAGGCATTATGCCTTAAGACTATAACATAGAAATCCTGCCCGAGTTTCCAGTCTGCTGGTTGCCCTATGAATTTCAGATGCAGCACTGCAGATTTGAACATGATCTCAATTTCCAGCCAGCAGACCTGCCTAACAAATTTCAGACTTACCTACCCTCATAGTCACATGAGCCAATTCCTTAAAATAAACCTCTCCCTCTTTATATATACACTATTGGCTCTATTTCTCTGGAGAATACTGAAAAAAATATATGATAAATCTTAGAAATGTAATATATATTCATAAAAGGAAAGAAAAGGACAAAATTTGATTAGTCACAAAAGAAGAAATGATCAGTAAATTAAAAAATGGTACCTCAGTGGGTAAAAAGGATTATTTTCCTGTATTCAAAGGATAAAACAAAAGAAAAACAAACAAAATACAATGATCAATGCCACCTACTAGTGTTAGGAAATCAGAAAAATGGGGAAAATAATGTTTCATTATATTGCTGGGGATACTGTGAATTATTACAATTTTTTTGGAAATAATTCTGGCATGATCTGTTAACATTACAAACCAACTTATTTTTTGAACCAACAACTCAACTCCTGAAAATCTATGAAAAAAAAAGAAAAAGAAACAACAGGACAATTACTGAATAAGTTATATTTACTTTACTCTGTTATATTATGCCACAAAGACAACAAAAAGTAGTGATTAGGGTAGTGGGAGAGGTGGTAGTGAGATTATCTGTGTTTTTTATACATCTGTATATTTTAGATAAGTAGCATTAAGAATTTGAAATTAAATGTAATAAGAATTACAGAATTACTAAAATATTTAAATTGCTTATTTAAGGTATTCATCTAATTAATTAATTGTTAAAGAATTATATGTTCAAATATGTTTTGATTATTTTCCCTATCAATAAAACCTGTAGAAAATATTGCCATCTTGAATATGTATTTATCTTTTCTATTTGTATTTCTTTCTTACTAACATTATTTATTTCTTATATTATTTAAAAGTTGTTAGTTTCTTTGAACATTCCATTTTCCTTTTTTATTGTCATTTTTTAGAATAAAAGTCCATAAAAACTGAGGAGAAAGAAACAGAAATAAGATGAAAAATTATTGGTTGCTCAGACTGGGTAACGTAGCTACAAACAAGCACCTTGTCATTCAGTTGTGTTCTGTTTTCTTTCAGTCAGCACAAAACATGTTAAGCTTTCATGACACGGTGACTTCAGTGCTCATCCATAACAGGTTTTTATGTTAAAACCGTATTAGCACTGACCTTTACTTTTAGTGACTAAAAATCTCAAAAAAATATTTTTTTAATGTAAAAACCTGTTTGAAAATGGAAAATATGAACAATATCCTCGTATTTGTCTAAGCCCTGAAAGTTATAGAAACACATTATATATGGTGAGATAAGCAAGGTTAAATATATATACTTTAAACAATTTTTGAAAACTGTGACTTACAATGTAAAATTGTTAAATAAAACAGCCCAATTATCTATTAACAACAGATTAAAGAATGTATTTGTAACATCTACGTACATCACTGTTTTAACCAAACATGCTTTTCACTATGAAAATGTTCATTATTATAAGGCAATCTGTAGGTGAGTAGATGTTTCAAATGAAGAATAAATGATGCATTTTCGATGTCAAATTTTAAGTTGGATAAGGAAAACACTGAATTGTGACTAGTGGAAATAACTAAGCCTTTAAAAATTACAAATGAACAAAATATAATAGGAACCTTTTGTTTAGAGCTGAAACATTGCTGTTTTCAATTGGTAGTCAGAGACAAGATTGAGCCCATAATTCTACACTAGAATTTATCGGAATTGACTCTTTTCTGCTCCAATTATCTGATGGACAATTTTCTGTGCATAATTATGCTACCCTTCCCCCAAATATGTAGATTCTTCTTCAGCACTTCAAAATCACATTCATAATAATATCTGTGTGTTTACATTAAAAAGATTAAATTTATAATGGTTATAAAATGATTTAGAAGACTTTTGGGGTAAGGGTTATATAAACACAAAGCAATGTGAACAGTTATAATAAGCCTGATTTTCTTTTCATCTCACACATTTTCCCCTAGAGATAGTCAATTTAAGAAATTGAACAATTAGACTCATATTGATAAATAGATGGCTGAATTTGCTTTACAGAAAAAGCTGTTTTTATGCTTTGTTTCATTTGATAGAGTCAGTGGCATGAAATGCATGGAATTTTATCCTGAAGGTCACATACCAACCTTTTATGAAATTAAACCAATCGTTCAAATGGAGAAAAGTAGGTTTGTGAACAAATAGCTTTGTCTTCCTGCAAACCTCATGAGAATTCATTCATACTGACTCCTTATCTTAACATGTAACACAATCACCAATTAGTGTCAAAGTTACCGGAGCCATCACATTCCCAGCTGCATTAACCTTATGTACTGGTTCAAGGAAAATGCAGTTATTCTTCTTCTAAACTAATCACTAATTTCAAAGTTATTATTAACTAATTTAATCTTTAAATTGGCATAACCTATCAAGCTACATATCAGATTTATTGCTGAAAGGAAAGGAAGACTATTTGGATATATGTGTTAAAACCAAAGCAAGTGGAAAATAGGATTTTTAAAAATTCAGTTGCAGAGAAACAGTGCTTTTAACCTTGTCCAGGTCAGAACCATTGGAAGGAAAAAAAAAAAAAAAGACATTATTCATGTCACTGAAGACTAGGGGTAATTTTTCTAATTCCCTGGCATATTAATGACCAACAATGAGTGAACCCCTTTAGTACCTCATTTATTGTATTAAATATGAAAATGTTTTAGAAATTAGAAAGGAAATTGTTTGAATTAATTAACTGAACTGGTACTCAAGGGATCTAGTACAAGATTTTCAGACAAAAGCTGGGAATTTACAATAATGACATTTCTTTCATGGTTAGAAAATATAGCACCAGTGGGATTTGGAGGCACTCTTAACATTTTAGCTGTTGTCTGTTGAGGGCTTAAGAACCCTCTGAAACCATTTATTTTATTCACTGGAGACTTCTCTCAATTACATTGTAAAAGGCATGACATTAAAATAGCCATGAGGCCCACAAATTTCACTATATAAGTGGAATGGATAACTGGCACAATGAAAATTCAAAATGCAAATGGAAACTATTAAAGTAATAGCATCATTTAAAAAAATTCTTTTTGCAGGAAAGGTAATGTGTAGATAGATAGAAACAGAATGGTGGTGTACATAGTTTAATCACATTGTCTCACATTTCTCTTGTGGGTTATCAGTTGCAAATGAGACTCCTCTGTGCTTAAGAATCCATCCATATGATGATTCTTCAAAGGAATTTGAAAAAGCGTTTGGTTTACCTAGATTATATAAACTTAAGGTTAGACTCAAGTGTGCATTTACTGATTTATGTAGCTATCTATAACATATTTCCCCATTCCTTCATTCAGCTATCAGTTTATCTATCCATCCATCCATCCATCCATTCATCCCCATCTACTCTAACTAGAATGATCTATGGCATATAAAACTATATATGATATCTGCATTCTTTCTAACAAATGAACTATTTAAAAGTGCTAAATGTCAAAGCAGAATCTGCCTTATTGGATCCAATTTGGTAAGCAATACTCAGGCATTTACATATGTCATGATAACTTTATTATCTTTCTTTACATACAAAAATCTAAAGTTTAAACGCTGTTCAGCTCCAAACATCAAATTTGTTCCAGTTTTAACAGTTTATGAACGCCAGAGATTTCTGTGCATTAGTTTTGTATCCTGCAACCTTACCAAATTCATTGATTAGTTGAATGGTGGCATCTTTAGGATTTTCTATATATAGTATCATGTCATCCACAGTGACAGTTTTACTTCTTTTCCAATTTGTATTCCTTTTATTTCTTTTTCTTCTCTGATTGCTGTGTCTAGGACTTCCAAAACTATGTTGAATAATAATGGCAAGAGTGGACATGCTTGTCTTGTTCCTGATCTTAGTAGAAATGCTTTCAGTTTTTTACCATTGAGTATGATGCTTGCTGTGGATTTGTCATATATGGCCTTTATTATGTTGAGGTAGGTTCCCTCTATGCCCATTTTCTGGAGAGCTTTTATCATAAATGGGTGTTGAATTTTGTCAAAAGCTTTTCCTGCATCTACTGAGATGATCATATAGTTTTTATTCCTTAATTTGTTAATAACTCAGAAAGAGAAATTAAGGAAACAATCCCATTTACCATCACAACAAAAAGAATAAAGTACCTCGGAATAAACCTGCCTAAGGAGGCAAAAGACTTGTACTCAGAAAACTATAAAACACTGGTGAAAGAAATCAAAGATGGCATAAAAAGATGGAGAAATATACCATGTTCTTGGATTGGAAGAATCAACATTGTGAAAATGACTATACTACCCAAAGCAGTCTACAGATTCCATGCAATCCCTATCAAACTACCAATGGCATTCTTCATAGAATTAGAACAAAAAAATTTACAATTCGTATGGAAACACAAAAGACCGCGAATAGCCAAAGCAGTCTTGAGAAAGAAAAATGGAGTTGGAGGAATCAGGCTCCCCACCTTCAAACTATACCACAAAGCTACAGTAATGAAGACAGTATGATACTGGCACAAAAACAGAAATATAGATTAGTGATACAGAATAAAAAGCCCAGAGATAAACCCACGCATATATGGTCACCTAATTTACAACAAAGGAGGCGAGAACATCCAATGGAGAAAAGACAGCCTCTTCAATAAGTGGTGCTGGGGAAAACTGGACAGCTACATGTAAAAGAATGAAATTAGAACACTCTCTTACACCATACACAAAAATAAACTCCAAATGGATTAAAGACCTAAATGTAAGGCCAGACACTATCAAACTCTTAGAGGAAAACACAGGAAAAACACTCTTTGACATAAACCACAGCAAGATCTTTTTGACCCACCTCCTAGAGTAATGGAAATAAAAACAAAAATAAACAAATGGGATTAATTAAACTTAAAAGCTTTTGCACAGCAAAGTAAACCATAAACAAGACAAAAAGACAACCCTCAGAATGGGAGAAAATATTTGCTAATGAAATAACAAAGGATTAATCTCCAAAATATACAAACAGCTCATGGAGCTCAATATCAAAAAAACAAACAAGCCAATTAAAAAATGGATGGGAGACTTAAATAGACATTTCACCAAGGAAGACATACAGACGGCCAAGAGGCACATGAAAACATGCTCAATATCACTAATTATTAGAGAAATACAAATCAAAACTATAATGAAGTATCACCTCACATCAGTCAGAATGGCTATTATCAAAAAATCTAGAAACAATAAATGCTGGAAAGGGTGTGGTGTAAAGGGAACCCTCCTGCACTGTTGGTGGGAATGTAAATTGATACAACCACTATGGAAAACAGTATGGAGGTTCCTTCAAAAACTAAAAATAGAATTACCATATGACCCAGCAGTCCCACTACTGGGCATATACCCTGAGAAAACCATAATTCAAGGAGAGACATGTACCACAATGTTCAATGCAGCATTATTTACAATAGCCAGCATATGGATCCAACCTAAATGTCCACTGACAGATGAATGGATAAAGATGTGGCACATATATACAGTGGAATATTGCTCAGCCATAAAAAGAAACGAAATGGGGCTTCCCTGGTGGTGCAGTGGTTGAGAGTCCGCCTGCTGATGCACGGGACACGGGTTTGTGCCCCAGTCCAGGAAGATCCCACATGCCACGGAGTGGCTGGGCCCGTGAGCCATGGCTGCTGAGCCTGCGCGTCCAGAGCCTGTGCTCCGCAATGGGAGAGGCCACAACAGTGAGAGGCCCTTGTACCACAAAAAAAAAAAAAAAAAAGAAACGGAATGGAGTTATTTGTAGTGAGGTAGATGGACCTAGAGTCTGTCATACAGAGTGAAGTAAGTCAGAAAGACAAAAACCAATACTGTATTCTAATGCATATATATGGAATCTAAAAAAAAAAAAAGGGTACTGATGAACGTAGTTGCAGGGCAGGAATAAAGATGTGGACATAGAGAATGGACTTAAGGACATGGGGTGGGAAGGGGGAAGCTAGGGCAAAGTGAGAGTAGCATGGACATATATACACTACCAAATGTCAAATAGTTAGCTAGTAGGAAGCACCAGCATAGCACAGGGAGGTCAGCTGAGTGCTTTGTGATGACCTAGAGCGGTGGGATAGGGAGTATGGGAGGGAGGCTCAAGAGGGAGGAGATATGGGGACATATGTATGCATATGGCTGATTCACTTTGGTGTACAGTAGAAACTAACACAGTATTGTGAAGCAATTATACTCTAATAAAGATCTATTAAAAATAGTTTATGAACATATAATTTACATAACTTCCACATAATTAAAGTATAAAATTTGTTAAGTATTGACATGTGTACATATCCATGAAAAACATCACCACGATCAAGATAATATATCCATCACCACAAAATTTCATCATGAACCTTCAAAATCCCTCTCTCTTTCCTTCACTAGAATCTTACCACCCCCATCCCCAGGCAACTTCTGATTTGCTTTCTGTCACTATAGATTATTTTACATTTCCTAGAAATTTATTTAAATGGAATCTTACAATTTGTACTCATTTGTCTTGTTTCTTTCAATCATTTTCTTGAGATAGATCCATGTTGTAGTTTGTATCAATAGTTCATTATTTTTATTGCTGACTAGTTTATTACAACTAAAACTGTCATTTTATTAATGACAGTTCATTTTTCCATTCTTTTATTGATAGACATGGGGCTGTGATCAGTTTTTGATTTTGAACATTCATATGAAGTTTTATAAGGATATATGCTTTTATTTTTCTCTTATAATTTTAGGTTTTCCATTTAGGTGTAAGATTCATTTTGAATTGTTTTTTGAATATGGTTCCAGGCATAAATCAAATGTTGTGGGGGGTTTTCTTGCATGGCCAATTTTGCATAAGCCAACTGCTTCAACAACAGTTTTTTAAAAACTCTCCTTTCTCCACTGAATTGCCTTTCACTTTTGCTTAAAATCAATTGATCATGTATGTATAATCTGATTTTGTTCCATTTGTCTGTTTATTTACCAACATCATGCTATTGTACATAGTGTAGCTTTATAATAAATCTCGAAAGCAGGCAATTCTGGTTCTCTATCTTTGTTTTTAATTTTCTGAGTTGTTTTAGCTATATTTGAGTTGCTTTGCTATATTACTTTTAGAACTAGTTTGAAATTTTCTACCAAAATATCTGCTGATAATTGGAGTAAAATTGCATTGAATCTGTAGGTCAATCTGAGGAGAATTTAAATCTTAAAGTTACTGCATCCTCCATTCCATGAACACATATATCTCCCCATTTATTTAGGTGGTGTTTAATTTATTTCAGCAATGTTTTGTAATTTTCAGCATTTAGGTCTTTCATATCTTTTGTCAAAATAGAGTCCTAAATATCCTGTATTTTTTGGTACTCTTGTAAGTGGAATTATCTTTAATCTGAATTTTGGTCATTGCTAATAGAGATATAATTGGTTTTATATGTTAATTCTTACAACTTTGCCAAATTCATTTATTAATTCTAGTAACATTTTTATAGATTCCAACAGATTTTCTACATAATGATAATTTTGTTTGTGAATAAAGACAGGTATGCTTCTTACTTTACAAAATGGATATTCTAAAATTGTTTTTCTTATCTAGTAGCACTGACAAGATCAGCCAGTACAATGTTGAATGGAAGTGGTAAGAACAGACGTTCTTGGCTTCTTTCTGGTTAGGGGGAACACATTCATTGTTTCTGTCATTAAGTATGATGTTAACTGTAGGTTTTTTCACAGAAGCCCTTTAGCAGGTTAAGGAAGTCCCCCTCTGTTCTAACTTTGCTGAGAGAGGGGGTTTTTGTGTTTTGTTTTTAAATAGCAGGATCCATGTTGGAATTTTTTTACATGCTTTTTCTGTGTCAATTGACTCAATCATATGGCTCTCCTCTTGTAATTTTTTAATGTATCAAATTACATAGATTCACTTTTGGACATCAAATCAAACCTGCATTTCTGGGATAAACCACTTGATCGTGTTATAGTATCCTTTATATATAATGTTGAGTTCAATTTGCTAAAATTTTGCTTAGGATTTATCCTTTATATGCAAGAGAAATATTTTCTTGTATCATCTTTATCTGGTTTTGGTATCAGGATGATGTTGGCCTCATAGTATAAGTTGAGAATTATTCTCTCTTCTTCAGTTTTCTTGAAAATTGTTTTAAGTAACCATCTGTACCTAGAATTTTCTCTGTGGGAAGGTTTTTTAAATACAAACTATTTGATAGATTCTAAGCTAAATAGATGATCTACTTCTTTTTGAGTGACTGCTGGTAGTTTGTTGTTTTTGGGGTATTGATCTCATCAAAGTTGCCAAATTTATAGGCATGAAGTTGTTCTCAATATCCACTTATTATCCTTTTAATAGCTATTGAATTTGCAAATCTGCAATGATATCACCTCACTCATTATTTATATTGGTAATTTGAGTTTGACTGCATGAGTGGTGAATATAGTGGAATAAAGTGCACTAAAGTTTTTTAAAAACAATATAATTTTCAAATAGAATTTATAGAACTACATGTATTGAAATGGAAGTATATCAAGAATTATTGACAAGTTAAAAAACAATTTTCACAACTCTTTTCAGAAATTATAAACCTATCTAAAGTAAAACATCTTCTTATGTCAAAAATCTTTCATGTCAAAACATGACAAAATTTTGGAAAGGCATAAAAACTAAATTTTTAAATACTTAGTTGAGTTAAAAAAAATGAATATTTAGTTAACAATAACATAAAGTTCCCAGGAAATCAAAACAAAGAGTGAAGTAAAAATCAAAGAAATTTAGAAAGAACTGGTGTCCAAAGGGATGTGATAGTCTTAGTAGAAAAGAAACTGAGAGTTTAGATATTGTACATATAGTGAGTCATCAGACACTAAAAATAGCAAGGTTAGGTTTCCAAGAACTTCAGGTAATGTGATTAATAATCAGAATCTGTGAAATAACTATGTTAAAGTAGTTAAAATTGTGAAGAAAATTTTAAAACTTAGAACAAAAATCATTATCAAAAAAATACAAACAGATGTTAAAGAATAAAAAATAAATCTTCCCAAAATCAAAATAAAGGGAAAATAAGTGATTTGGAAGAAAAATGTATACATGTTATCCATAATATAATACAGAATTTAAAAGTATTAAATATCTGAAGAAAACAATTTAAATATTTGAACGACATTACAAACAAACAAAGATATCCAGGAAAAAGAAAAAATAGATACCTTTATAGGGGAGAAGTAAGACTGACAGCTGACCTAACTGAAATGAGAAAAGCCAGAAGACAGTGGAAGGATATTACTAAAATAGTGAAAGAAAAAAACTGTCAATCTAGAATTCCTTGGCAGGGATGCTGGCAAAAATCCCAAGAGAAAATGCTAATATACTAGTAAGATATCTCTTTGAAGAATGGGAAAACATATGCCCTATGCTAAATGAATTACTTCTAGAAATATAGTACTAAGTATTGAGAAAAATTGAGAGGTAGAGTGGTAAAATAGAAGCCAGAAAATCAGCCAGCCGACTAATTTCTGCAGAAAGTTCTGGAAGAAAATCTGTGTGCCAAAGCAGTAAGGGATAATCTGGTGAGATGGCACCAGCATAATTCAGAAGCTGAGTGGTTCTAGTCTGCATGCCAGGGTTAATAGTAGGAGATGCTGTTATAATGGAATCACTGACTACAGAGGTACGATCTCAAAGTTATAGCATCCAGGTGGTAGTGCTGCTTAAACATCAGAATCAAGGTGGGTGCAATTATTGTAATGGGCAGCATGATCACAGGGGCCGTCATGGACTTGTGACCTGCAGACAACAGTAGGATTGGTTAATTATACAGAGTGTTCCTAGAGGCAAGATAGATGTGCAGCTGCCACGGGTATTGCAAAATTCATGTGATCAAAAGAAATCAGGGATGCATGACCAGAAGGCTGAGCCAGTTCTCAGACCATTAAGTGTTTCACTAAATGAGAGGATATGTCCTGATAAGGAAAGACCCTACAGTTTGACAATAAGTGTATTCGATAGTAATCTCTCCAGTCATTCACAGACGGGACCTATTTACTTGATGAGGTGGTAGGTTTTATGTGCCAACTTAGGCCACAGTGCCCAGACATATGGTTAAACATTATTCTATACAATGAGCCAATTGCCAATTCCCTTACATCTTTCTCTGTCTCTGTCTCTCTCTCTCTCTCTCTCTCTACATATATATATGGTTCTGTTTCTTTGGAGAACACTAATACATTTGGGAAACTGTTCTTTGGTCTTCCTATTGGGGTTATGACTAGTAGGGGCATAACAGGAGTATTAGTATACTGTACTGGTAATATTCTTTATATTGACCTACAATTTAGAGAAGGAGTATTTATTTATGAAAATGTACAGACCATATACTTATCATTTCCTGTGCCACTTTATTTTAATACAATTTTGCATACTTATTTTACAACAGAAGTATAGAAGATAGATTTTTATCATGTATCTAATAGGTATTATAGAAGGAGTGAAAAGATAGAAGTAATATTTACACAGTTGATAGCAGAAATATTCCAAGAATATTTGAAAGACATGAATGCTTAGATTCAAGAAACAAATGAACCACTGGGTAGCATATATCAAAAGGAGTGTACATAAGCTTTTGAAGTGAAGCTTCAGGGAAGTAAAAGACAAAGAGAAGATTTAAAAAAAAATAAAGCCAATGAAAACAATATAGATAAACAGATTCATTAAACTTAGCAATAAAATCTTAAATGAAATAAAAATACGTATGCAAAAAATTCTTTAAAATCTGTATTCTTTACCCACTCGCCCTTCTCTCAGGCCCAAGGCTCAACTGATATCACTCTACTAAATTGGCACAGTTTAAAACTGTAAAGTTTTAGCACTGGAAGGGACCTGAGAGATCATCAAGTCTTATTCTCTCATTTTAGGATTCAGCCTAGAGATTAAAATATCGGCCATAATCCCAGAGTTAATTTGTTGAATAGTGAAGTCCACAGTAAATGCAAGTCATCTGACTCCCAGTCCTATGCTGTTTCAACTACACCACATTGTTTCCCATTCATATGGGATTTGTTCTATACCACCCAAATTCTTGCTGAAAAAAAGAAAGGTAACATTAACATATTATCATTAGAAGAGAGAGCTGAAAAATTTAGATGAACAAAAAATGAAGCTGTCACCGTGATAAATAATTGAAGATTAACTTTAAGAAGAAAAATATTGAACCCTGGATGGAATGTAATGTAAGAGTAAATGTTGGTTGAAAGATAAGTCAGTCACTCTGTTAGTCAGTAAAGTATGTAATATGCTAGCTGATGATAAGTACTATGGAAGAAAATAAAGCAGGAGAGGAAGATATGGAAGGGGTATTGTGCAATTTTAGATAAAATGCACAGGTTAAGGTCTTACTTTGAAGGTAATGTTTAAGAAAAGAAAAATTAATAATAAAGGAACAAAGAAACTATGGGGATAATTGAATAAAGAACATTCCAAGAAGAGAGTGTTGTGCAGACCAGGGAGAAGGCCCTAAAGTGGGAGAATCTCTGGTGTGTCCCTGGAACTTCCACAAAGCCAGAGGGTCTGGGTAAATTGGGAGAGGAATACTAGGAAATGAGGTGAGAGAATTAAAATCACACCAGATCTTGTAGGAGCTTATAGACGAAGGTGAAGAGTCACTTTTTACTAAGACTAGAATGGGAAGAGGTTTTAACAGTGAATGACACTGTTCCACCTTTGAGAATATAAAGGGCAAGGACCGAAGAAGGAGACTAGTTCAAGGGCACCTGTCACATTCTAGGCAGAAATAATGATGGCTCAGAATCAGGTGGTGGCAGTGGTGGAGGTAAGAAGAGGTTGAATACATACTGGATATATATTTTTTAAGTAGTGTTGATAGTATTTGTTGAGGGAGTGTGCATAAGATATAAAGGATAATTCCATGAGTTTGGCCATGGGAAGCAGGAAAGAAAAGATGAAGTTGACACTACCTGAAACGGAGAACTCACAGGAATAGCAATTTGGGGGATAAATATCAGAAGCTCAGTTTTGGGCATTTTATATTGAGATGTCTGCTGGATATTCAAGTAGAGATTTCAAGCAGGCAAAATGATAATTAGACAAGTCACCGAAGTGGAAACCCAATTAAAATATCAATGAGATAGTATTTCCCATTCTGGAGAGTTGAAAAAAAACCTGACAATTCCACACATTGTCAATAATATGAAAGAAAGATTATTTGACTTATTTGAAATATAAAGTATTACAACACCTTCAGTTAGGAATACGGCCGAATCCAGAAAGTCACAGAGACTTGGTCCTCATGATCCAGGATTCATTCTTTTGTCTGAAATATTTTGTAATGATATAAAATTAAATAGGGGCAACCTTGGGGAGGAACAAGTTTTAGAATGTGAATGTAATTAAACCTCTCTTAATTACATGGAATTAGTGGATACCAGTTTTTATAAAGAGGAAAGTAAAAATGTATTTTCAAGTACTATATTTATTTGAACAAAGGGAAATGTTTCAAAGGATACGCATGAAATGTTCATTATTGGTTACTTCAAGATGGTAGGATTATGGAATTGGAGATTGTAAGACTGAAGTTTTATCTATCACTCTATTAATACAAAAGTTGTTAATCATTTAAGAACATTTTGGAATGAAAGGTAGATTTTAAAACATTGTATTTGCAACATAATCACTTAAATTTTAAAAAATATTTATTGTGTTCCCCTTGCTAAAAATATAGCTGAAATAGATTACAAACAAAACAATATGAAGTACTGCTTGTAAATCTGCTAAATTTATTTCATATGACTAGCAAAACTCATTCCAAAAGTATGTTAATTACTAGAAGCAGGATAGATTATTTATTTGACATGCTTATGTGACAGAAATGATCATTATATTCTTAAAGATCTATCAAGAATTTTGTATTTTCCCAATGAAATCAAATTTAGATTTCATTGAATAACACTGATTGAGCACCTAGGTCCTAAGGGATGTTTTTGAAAAGAATCTTCTCTATTTGATGTCTTACCAGAACTAGATTATTTATAAGGAGACAGATTCAATAATATTATATATTAAATTTTAAAAAGGAAACAGATTTTACTGTCCTTCTCTTTACAAACATGGGTAAAGCATTCCATTGCCAGAGTTGATAGAAATTCACTATGCTGCTACAAGGAAAAATTTTGGTCCATAGCACTTAGAACTGAATAAAACATCGTAGTCTGAGCAGTACCTGTACATGAAAGGATAAACCAGGAAAATGTCACCATCTACTTTTGGGGGAGTCTGCCAGTCAGCAACAAATGCACACCAGGTAAGACTGCCTGACTGAAGCTCAGTGAAATGATGGCCTATTTTTAGCTTAGCTTTTTGCTCCATTTAAAGAGGCATGACTGAGTTCTGTGTTCATGTTTTCATAAAATGATGGCTAAATAGCACCAGCTAGAGCCAAGAACAGAGAAGGAAAGTATCCCTGTATGTTCCTATGTGTTGCTGCCAGCAATGCCTCTGCTATTCCCAACTTGGACCTATTTTGAATAAATCCTGCCAAATATTCAGAACTGTGCCAGACTAGATAGAAGCTCTTTTATGAACCATTGACCTCTCAGACTCAGGATTATATCCATGAATGACTAGACCTCTAAGGCAATATCCTTCCAGTACTGTGGTGAGAGAAGAGAAATACTGTCATATCTAGGAATCAACAAAGTGGAAGGAATTCAAAAAGTCATTTAGTTTAATCACACTATAATTTATATTTTAAAGACCACATGAAGGAAAGTATCACACTAGTGTCAAATCTACTTGGCTATATTCTTTTGCCCTATAAATAGTAAATAGTCATTCTGACTTCTTACAAATAAGAGAAACTTTCTTATTCTTGGTCAAGAAATTGTTAGAGATTATCTTCTTAATTATGATCTATTTCTCCCAATCAGTGTTGTAGGATTCGATTCTTTTATCACATCTATTTTCTAAACGAGTCTCCTAAAGTTATGGACTAATTCATAAGTGTGTTTGTAATTTTTTTAAAAAAATCCATCAATAATATACTTCACACTTAAACACTATGTGGTAATTTTTAAAGAATGGTAACATTTTATTTTAAACATACTGAAATATTTTAAACACATTGAAATAGTTTATTTTTCATCAACCTTATAGGTAAAATGTATCTTTAAATTAATGGTGAATTTTGGTTTTTGTTACATTTATGGAAGTTTTCTCTTTTACACTATTTTCATTCCCTTGTAAATTCTAAGTGTGAACCTCAGAATTAGATTAAACCTGAGAGTTACCTTCAGTAGCATTTCATTGAGTGACTGCACTTTGTTATGCACTGGGCTATGCAATAGGGCTGCAACCACTAATAAGTTATGATCATTGTGTTTCAGTGAAGAATAGTATGATTAGAGAGAGAAACATGTAGCTAAGTGTTCAAAATCTCAGTTGCTTCAGTGGACAGTGAGAGACCATAAAATGAGTAGAATATAACCACTTCTTTCATCTGCTTGAAAAATTTTTTGAGGACCATAAGTACATTCCTGTTTTCTTCCTTCAGAATAAAAGAAGTTCATTCACCTTTTCTTCTTTTGGAATGCCATTATGCTATTTGAATTTTGTTGTGAGGAAATAAAATGTGACCTTTCTTTTTTTAAATTTTATTGAGTATAGCTGATTTAAAATGTTGTGTTAGTTTCAGGTGTACAGCAAAATGAATCAGTTATACATATATATATATATCTCCACTGTTTTTTGTTTGTTTGACTTTTCAATATTATTCAAATTAAAGTACTATTTAGATATCAGGATGGCTGGCGATGGCAATCGTATCAGCCAAATATAAAGATACTCAAAGTCAGACATATTAAAAGCATCATCATGAGCATTCGTGGTTGAGCTAACCAAGAGAAGTACTTGGGTTTCAGATTGATACGTATATGTAGCCATTAATCTTGTATGTCCAAACCGAGCTTGTATCTGATATGTGACCTGCTGAGATATGGCAGGAGGGTTGGAAGGTGACAATAGAGTAGAACTGAGCTACACTGAAAACTTGAAAGAGAAAAGAGGGACTGCGCTTACTCTGACAAATCAGCATTTTTACAGTGGTGTTTTCCGAAACATACTCTATTTCCAGCAAAAGTTGAGATGTCACAAAACGTTACGACATGTAGTTTCGTGGTCAAGTAACTTAAGCCTGCATTAAACAATCTTGAATAGTTTTCTTTAGAGCAAGATTGTAATAGGTATTTGTTATAATAATTTGAAACAGAGCAACGACTTGGACCATGGTAGCAAAATAAACTAATGGTAGGAAATATTAAACCAGCATATACTTTGAAGTTAAAAAGAATTTCTGATGGATTGTCTGGAATATCAGAAAAAAAGAGGCATGTAAAGTATGGCTCCAAGAAGTTTCCTCCTGAGCAAAGGGAAGGATCGTATGTCATTTACCATAAGGAAGAAGGACAGAGGAAAGATTGGGGGGATAGGACAAAAGAGTTCATTTTAGAACATATTAAGTATAAATTGTGTGTAAGGCACCCAAGTGGAGGTGTCAAGTTGTCATGGATATGAGTCTGATGGTTTGAGAGAAGCTTGTGGTACAGACATAAATTTTGGTGTCGTTGGCATATATACACAGTACTTAAGGCCATTAGGTGATGGGCTCTCCCTCCCCTCTGTCCTTCCAGAAATGAATATGGACAGAGAAGGGGAGCAAAAGGACTGAATCCTGAGGCACTCCTATGTTTACAGACTGGCGAGGAGCAAACCTAGGAAGAAAACTGGGGAGAATCAAAGAGAGCTGCCTCCCAGCAGCCAGATGAAGAAAGTTTTTTAAAAACAATTGGAATGTTGAGACGAATATTTGGTAGGGTTAATAGTTTGTGGAACAAAGTATAGGCAAGTCTTCTGCAGTTCAAGAAGAAAGTTGATTATTAACACAGTTATTACAGCTTGCTGTGAAGAAGCAAATTTTGTAGTAAGAGCTGGGTGACACTGTCGGCACGGTAGCCACATAAACACATCTTCCCCTTATGGTCAGGGTGGGCGCAGTAGAGCTAGGGAAGCTAGCAGAAAGAATGGGGAACTGATAAATCCAGGAAGACATCAGTCAGTAATAAAGATTGTGTTGAAAGGGACCTAGAGAGAAGTGATAAAGCTTTCCAAACATGTGTGTTTATGTAACATTTTCCCTTTGTGCATTGTGACACCTACACTTACCCCACTGGGTTTTATAGATTCATCCTTTTCTTCCATTCTCAGGAAGGCACTGTTACATGTCTATCCACATGAAGCCTATGTTAACTTTTCCATTGCTTGCAGAGGGAGTGAGGCTCCCCTCACTCCCTCTGCCCAGACACATACACCTGGTAAAGGATCCAGGTTCCTTGACAGATGTACTCCATCTTTGCTACAGTTAACAGGGAAAGGTAATTATATAATTTATATTTTCTTTTGTCAAAGAGAAAGATGAGCTATTTTATGTTTAATTAACATGAAGATTATAGAAAATCAAATATTATATAATGGATAAGTATATCTAATATAATAATTATATGTCATTCACTTTGGGTATCATGAAAGATCATTTACTTGAGTAACACAATTGTGTGGTCTGAACTTTTTCCCCATGACATACATGAAGATGTGAAAAGGCAAAGATGACAAAAGATTTCTATTAAAACAAGTAACAGTTGTATTTCATCATGTAAAAACTTAAAAAATAGCATTTTATATGCAAAGCAAATATAGTTTCTTCTTCTATGGATATTTATGTTAAGAAAACTCAATTCTAAAGCAGTAGTGTGTTCTGTAAATGCTGGGATTTTGTTTATTTTCTGGACTATTACATGTGTGAGGCTATTTAACTTTTTTTAATAAGAGGTTTTTTTTAATTTTATTTTTGGCTGCATTGGGTCTTCATTGCCGTGCAGGGGCTTTCTCTATTTGGGGTGAGCAGGGGCTACTCTTTGTTGTCGTGTGCGGGCTTCTCATTGCAGTGGCTTCTCTTGTTGCGGAGCACAGGCTCTAGGCACGTGGGCTTCAATAGTTGTGGCATGTGGGCTCAGTAGTTGTGGCTCGCGGGCCCTAGAGCGCAGGCTCAGTAGTTGTGCTGCACGGGCTTAGCTGCTCCATGGCATGTGGGATCTTCCCAGATGAGGGATCGAACCTGTGTCCCCTGCATTGGCAGGCAGATTCTTAACCACTGCGCCACCAGGGAAGTCTGAGGCTATTTAACTTTGAGAAACATCCTTCAGGCTGTGTTCCAAAGTGTAATAACTAGAATTATTTATATTTATAAAACAACAAATAAAATTTTAGTTAAGCTGCAATATATTAGAAGGATATCAGAATGCCCAGGATCTGGATATCTCCCAGAATGGAAAAGACAATTCAGTTCCTATTTTTTCTTGCTTTCTTACAAATATGGAAGTTATATATGATCTTGGAAGTAATCAACATTTTTCTAACGTCTGCCTTATATTGACAATTACAATTTCCTAGGCTTTTTATTGACAGGTATATTTCAAAGCATAATTTATTAAACACCTAGAGAAATAAGCACATATTTGTTGAATTACTAAATAAAAAATAATAATGGGGAAAAATGAGCACTCTGAAAAGAGCTTTGCTCTGTCGACTCATAGCCATATTCTTTTGCTGTTTGGATCTTCTTCCTTCTGGAGAGAAGTTGCTCTGAGAGTGAGTGAAACATAAGATGGCCTGAGTTGCTCATGTAGGAGGTTTCCCCTCTGATTGATTGTGACATTCTCTGGTCTGTGGGCTGGCATAGTCACTTGATAACCTCTTTATTCCCTATAGATTTCAAATACTTCCCCCAAGAAAGATAAGCATTCTGTTTAGTAGCCTTAGCAAGGGTGTATTAGCTCCCTAGGTATCATTTTTATGTTTTCTTACTGTAACACATAATACATCAGCATATTGTGGGGTCAGGGCAGTCCATTTACAATTTTAAACCTTGTATGTAGAGTGATAATTGTGAAAGTTATTGTTTGAAAAAGTTGATTTTTCATATGTTAGTCATAAATATATAAGTACTCAGACTAATTATTAACTTTTAAAATAACCTTCCTTCTATAGTCATGTCTTCATTATTCTGCACAGTGTGGTTCAGCTGAAACAATAAATGAATACAGATGTTATTATAGTGTTTCTGTCATAATATAACTTATTCATATGTCATCCAAAATATTTTTACATCTTTAAAATCTGTAAACTTGCTTAAATATGTCTTTTTCTCTCTGTCCTCCTCTCCTCATCCTTCTCTTTCTCATCCTTGTCTTCTAGTCCTTCCTTCCTCTCTGCTTTATATCTGACATTTAGATTCTTCCTCTTGACCTATTAGTGGCCCAGTATTTATATAATTTAAAACACACATAAACAAACAAAAGAAATCTAAATGAACAGAAACATCTTATACTCTCTATTCACCTGGATATTTTTTTTCATCCTTATAGTCTTGGCTCTAATAATACTTATGTACTATACGTATATACATTACACGTGTATTGGGGGTAAATGTATTTTAATAATGTGTGCAAAACCCCATATATATATGTGTATATATATGTGTGTGTGTGTGTATAAACATGTATTGATTGGAAGTGATAAAAATTAGAGTAATAATTCCATATATTCCTGAAATCAAATGCATACACTATAGAGAAAAATTGATGATTGATTGTAAAATTTCCATATAAGTTTCCAGTTTTTCCTCACAGGGAAAACTGAGAAAACTCTTGGGATAAGTAAGAGAATAGTATCTTTTATGGTATTTTCTTTTATTATCTGCTTTCTGTTAATCCTTTGCTGTATGTCACAGCCATTCTTGTCCCACATCTTTTCTACTGGAATTGTGTGTGTTTATTTTTAGGTCACTTTCTACGTTGTTTTTAAGCTTTGTGCCTGCAAATACTCAAAGTTTTCTTTAAGTGTAGTCTTAAACAATGGACTCTCTAGCAAAGTTTCTTCCTGCAACTATATACCTGAAAATATTTGCAGTTACTCCTTGAATGAGTCAGTTACCATCTCTTACCATCAGTTCCCTCATCTGTATGATACAAATAGCATATTTAACTAGGGGTGAGGATTAGAAAAAATTAATATAAAGCCCCAGAAAAAAAGGAGGTATTCAATAAATAGTCACTATCTCAATTATTAAAAGAGCAAAGGATGTGGAAAATGGAAGTTGAGTTTTACATAAGTGACTTTGTGGCAAGTTAATTTGCATTAGAAATGAAGAGGGTTTTTAGTACGCAGATTCTGATATAAACATCTGTAGTTTCTTAGGCTTCAACAAAGGCAAACTGTTTCAGGATGAAGAATTTCTGCTGTTCAAAGATGACTTCTAAAACATTTAAATATTGACATTAGTTCAGGAGCGCTGGGTAGATGCATCCCTTTGGAGACATCAGTGGGGCCTTCATTTCCTCCAAAGAGTTTAAGCCTTAAATATTTAAATGCAGTTAAATGATTTAAAATTTGAAGAGGAGAGAATTTTATTTTTTAATGATGTGCACCACTTAGTTTACTCTATTTTTGTATTAGTACTTACTGCAAATTCCCCAAACACACTTAGTTATCATTTCTGGATCTTTTCTCTGGTGATTTATAAAAGTAATTTCCAAGAGATCTCTAGCAATAACTTTCCTATGGGGCGCAGGGTCTATGCAAAACATATATATATATGCGCCAGGGTGATTCTCAGCAAACTATCTGATGGAGGCAATATTTTTTTAATTTATATCTCTTTTGCAGTCCAAGGAACTCTCGTTGTGGAGCTGTTTGAGGTCTGTTCATTGCGGGAGGTCCCCTGGATCTGGGGTCATTTATTGAGTACCTATTATGTGCTGGCGTTATACTTGGGTCTCATTGTTCATTAACATAGTAAGTGTTCGGAGAGAATTTGCACAGCATATTATGAGAACCTATAGGAAAATAATCTAATCAAGATTGAGGGAAAGGTTGAGCAAAGGTGGGCATGAAAGCCTTTATGGAAATAGCCCTCAGTTACATCTTAAATAATGAGTAGAGTTCAGTTAACTGACAGGGGATTTGTTGAGGCAATGGAAACAAAAAAATTTGATATAGCTAAATAATGATATGTAAATAGAAAACAGTGATTAAAAAAATAATACATGACTAAGCAAAGCCTAAATTAGCAAAGATTTTACATGACTAAGCAAAGCCTAAATTAGCAAAGATTTTAGAGTCCATGCCAAGAACATCTATTTTATTTTGTTGCAGATGATGGTAAATCACACTGTAATATTTAAAGAAGGTTGAAAATATAAATTTGTCTCTTTCTCATTCCTATCCCAAAATGCATGGCTGCCCCTTTTAATACTCAGGCATATCCTTTTGGGAAATAACTTCTTAAACTATCTCATATGAAGTCGCTAATGGGACATTTCTTCTTTTAGTGATGTTTGTAATTTAACATTCCCAGAGGTACACTGTCTTTGCTCAAAGAAACAATTTCTATTGGTGAATAATAAATGTACCATAAAAGAAATGTAGGATTATTATTTGAGATAAGACAAACTGTTCTTTCATTCCTCAACTAAAATCCATCCCTACCCCATTCTGTGTCTACCCTCTTGGTCTATATGAAATCTATATGATTTCACTCTGGTGACCACCACGACTCCTTCACTGATTGCAGAAGATACTATATTCTGTGTGCATCAATCCCTGACTTCCTCCCAGCTCCAGCTACATCACAAGTGCTTGGTTTGTGGTGTGTCAGTGCTGGGAGGTAGAGGACAAGTAACTCCAGGATGATGCCACTGCATAGCAGCATTCTCCATTGAGCAGTCAGCCAGAGCAAGTTCAAAATAGATGGCAGCTGCATTACTGTCACATTCGGGGTGGCTCTAAAAGGTAGCTAAGATGGAGAAGTTTCCTAGTGGGTAGAGCTGTAAGGGGTATACCTGGTAATCCATTTTGTGTGCAAAGAGAAATGGGCTAAGATAACAATATGTACAGGTTCCTGGAAAGTGGTTAAAGGCAGGAGGCTGGGAAGAAAAATGGCTGGAGGCTTAGAGATAAGGGAATTAGGGTATAGGCATGTGAGCAGACATATGGGCATGAAGTATGAAGATATTGTATTTACATGGTAATCTCTCCCAGAATGCATCCATCAGATAGTAGATACTCAGTATCCAAAAAGAATTAACATTAGCTTATCTTCATTGGCTATCTCAGATCAGGTATAATAGCACACAAAGTGGCCACAGTGGCAGATATGTAGGGTATGTGTGGGGTCACTAGCATCGACTCTCATTTACTGAGATGAACATGGCTAATGTCTCTGAATATTCAGCGTGCAAGCTATAGAGACAAATGGTGATCCCCTAACACAGCGTCATTTCTTAAGGATGACTCAGTTACTTGTTGGCTGTTAAACCCCTCCCGTTTCAGAAGGGCCATCAGTTTGTCCTCAGAGAGATAGATACCTCTGCTGGGTATGGGTTTGCCTTTTCATCCCACAGAACCTCAGTCAGAATCTCTACTGAGGGGCTAATTAAATAACTGCTTTTACAGGTACAGAATTCCACATAACGTAGCATCTAATCCAGTGGCCCGCTACACAAAGAAAAAGGTATGAGAATAGACTATGGCTAGAAGATGCACTGTTTGTATTATATATCACACCGTCTAGATGCTGTTACCCTAACTGAGTGCTAGAATACCCAACTGGAGACACAGGTGAAGCACCTACTGGGAGGCAATATTCTGAAAGAAGAGGTGCCCTCAGAATTCAGTATACATATTAAACCATGGGTGTCTATAGTGTGCTGTATCTCAAGAAGTAGAATCCATGGGTTTAGGAACCAAGTGGCAAAAGCAGTGCTGGCTACACTTAGCAACGTTTTTAGTGATCACTGTCTGGGAGGAATGGATCTGTGGGACGAGTGGTAGACTGTGGCAGCAGTGGAAATGTGCTGTTCAATCTCCATCAAAGAGAAATGGCTGCAGGGAGCATAGCTGATGACAGACCTGTTACCATCCTTGTGAAACCACCATAATGTTCACATAAGGACCACACTTTCACCAGGCTGCTGTCAGCCAGTGACTGAGCATGGCACGGTACCAATGCTAGCCCCTGTCTGTGGGACATGGAAATCCTCTAATGTCCACTTTGGCTCTGGAACTCTCCCATTAATCTGGCCAAAACTTTCTTAGAACTGTCCAGTAGTCTGAGACTCTCTTGCCCAATCCTGTCTTACACTGTTGTCAGATATGCATCATAGTATGAAGGCTCTCCCAGTGTTCTTCCTCTACTTTATTCTTAACATATCACCCAGTGAACCTCCTGCATTTCTAACCCCATCTCGGTATCTGCCTCTCCCAGGACCTGAATAAACACAATGATCAACTGCTGAATGTGTTGATCATCTGTGATGTGTCAAAAGAAGCTCATAAAGCATGCCTCATTTTACATTTTAATATATGACTGCAAATATGTTCACTGAGATTACAATCGTCTTTTCTCTCACAAGTTTCCATTTGCTGGAAAGGACTTCTTTTCTTTTAAAAGTGGTTACCTCAAAGTTGTAGATAATTGCAATAAGTATGTTATAGAAAGTGCCAGAAGTTTCTGGAATGTATTGTTGAAGAGTTAAATGACTTGTGTAATAACAGTTAGGTAAGGATTTATATAATACACAGTATAGTTGATCAGAATATGGCTGATGCAACACAGACCAATAAAATGTTGGCTGCACTCAAACTGCCTGGGACTCTTCCAATTGGCATATAAGCTAACTCTGCTAATTTTTTTTTTCCACTTTATTTTTAAATTTTTATTTCTGTTAATTGGAGTAAAATTGCTTTACAATGTTGTGTTAGTTTCTGCTGTATAATGAAGTGAATCAGCTGATAACCCTGCTAATTAACAGTAAACTTTTACTCTCTGGGTCAAAAGGCATTGAGTGAGCTGTGGACTGCCAAACACTGATCCTAAGACTACTCCAATCCCTTATGTTGACATCCACAAACAGTGGTCATTTGGTGCACTTGCTAGGACTGAGAAGTGGTCAAAGCTGGGGGTTTGGGGAGAGAGAAAGACACAGCCAGGGAGAGAGAGACAGAGATCAATCCATTCCTTGGGCCAAGTAACGCATATCATCCAACTCCCTTTTCCATGTCAGAGTCACTGCTTAGCACGTTGAAGAAAAGCAAATGACGGCTGTGTTGGGTCACAACCTGGGAGCTTCCCAGGAGTAATCTAAAACCAGCCTCTGGGGACTTCCCCATCTGTCCAGTGGTTAAGACTCTGCACTTCCACTGCAGGGGGCATGGGTACAGTCCCTCGTCAGGGAACTAATATCCCACACGCTGTGTGATGTGGCCAAAAAAATACAAAAGACAAAAACAAAACAAAAAATGAAATAAAATAAAACTGGCCTCTGGATTCACAGAGGGCAAGGAGAGACTGAAGGAAGAGGCAGACCACTCTAGATTAGTAGGTGGTAGGTTTAATAAGGAAGCTTGTCTTGGGTGTCTGTAGGACAAGTAGTTTTCTGCATCCTCATGCCAGAATCTTGTAAGTTTATATAGAGGCCTTAACTGGGATCAGTCACGTATTAAGTCCAGATGGTCTCAACAACACCTTAATCTCTCAAGACTGTGTCCTTGGAACAGCTCCCACTGCAGGAACAGTAGACAGAATGTACATTCCAAGGATGGGAGAGGGGGTGAGGAGCCTCTGATTACAGGTCCCGCTTTCAGGTCAAACCAGTGGTCATGTTTTTTTCAGTGACCTCCCCCAGCAAAGTGTTCCATGGGAGTAGTGTTTGTTTTCTGCTTCTCAAGCTACTGTCTACTTCTTGACATCCTAACCTCCATCTTTCTGTTGACCTCGAGGTGTTGTTCACCAGAATAGTGCAAGTGGATACACAAATTGTAGTATACTGCTATAATAGGATACTAATCCACAAATAAAATTAAATATAATTACACATTAAACTGGATAAATATCACAATATTAAACAAAAAACAAGTCAAAAAGAAAACAAGTCAAAAATATCATGATCTGATATTTATTTTTCTAAAATTTAAAATAGCAAAAGCTAAACTGTTTTTCAATTAATTAGAAAAGCTTTAAAAAAGACAAAGATCTTCACAAAAGTCAGAATGGTGATTAACTCTAGAGACAGTGAGAGTGATGTGACTGCAGTTACCTAGGTGTTCATTTCATAAATATTCTTTGACTATGCCTACATATATATGCACTTTCTGTGTGATTAATTCTCAATAAAAATTACATTAGAATTGCATTACAGTTAATGACACAAAATTTTATAGGCATTATATTCTCAGCCATGTTAAGAATGCTTGAAATGTGATACTAAAGGAAAATACATGATTAACAAAAACAAAGTTTTAAGAAGCACTTTATTCCAGAGTTTGTTATATGAAAGTGATCACATTTAATCACTTTCTATTGGGAAAATATCCAAAACTATATATTATATACAGAACAATACATTTGAAAAACAAACTGAAGGGGATTAAATGGAAGCATAGTCTCAACAACAGAAAGTTCAAAACAGGAATGGCACAAAATATTAATAGAGCAGTTGGGGATTTCCTTCCCTTTTCTTAAAAATAAAATATTACACACCTTTTTTTCCTAATTGTTTTGTTTTCTAATAATAATCATGCTCTACTTACTTGTTAGAATACTAACTCTGTACACGTTCATTGCCATAGCTTTCACAAACCAAAATTGTGTAATATTCAGTGGTATCAGCCATGGTCTCAGCATGGTTCGTGTGATGATTTCCTGGGGCGGGTAGCTGAAACGTGGACCCTCAGGGAATTGGATCATTTGATGTGACAATTGTGCAGTTTTGAGGTAATCCCCTCTGAGAACAGTATGGGGAAAATTTTCACTGTGGATAAAGTGAGTTGATGGGCTCGCTGGAGGTGAGAGGAGATATAGGAAAGGAAGATTTAGGTTTTTAAAAAGTGTAATAAAATCAAACTTTATCCATTGCCTAGTTTTGCTAGAAACTGTTTTCTACTGACCAGTTGACTTCTGAACCAGGTAGAGGAATTAAAATCTACTCTACCTTAATTCTTTTCAACATATTCATGTTCCTTAACGAGAAGGAAAACCTTAAAATGCTGGGTTAAAAGAAAAAAAAAAAGCAACAATGACAGTGATGTTGGGTCACTGGACAAAGAAGGAAACAAAGTAAATGACATGAGCCATTAATCTGCCATGTTTCTTCTCATGTCTGCACCTGAGGAAGGTTGACTCAGATGTTTTCCTTGAGAAGGATATAGGGGACAGCAGCTATGGAATTAGAGACCCATTTCCAACCAAGACTGTGACCTGGCTTCTGCTTGCTTCTTCTGTACATTTCTCAGGAAATTTATGGAGTTCAACTTATCACTGGGGAAGATTTGCAAGATATTATCCATGAACTCAGTCAGTGCTCTGTCTGCTTATTATGCTTCTGCTTCTACCCTTCTCCCTAAAAATATCCATTTCTAAGAGCACAGAGCCTCAGTAATTCATTTCTCCAAGATGAATTTAGAAATAATTCTTCATTTTATGTTAGCTTATTTTTCTCTAAGACCCACTAAAAAATGTAAACAGCAATAATAAGAAATGAGATTCTCTCTTCTTTTCTTTAGTACCTGCTATGCATGGATGTGTGACAATCATATCTATGGTAGATAACACAGCATAATCTTCTCATTACTTCTGCCAGGGGCTCTATCCCAGGCATAGCTGACTGATCCAGGGATGTATATCAGCTCTACAGTTGTACATCATATCCAAGTCTAGTAATTAGATCATTTTTCTCAGAATTTGAAATTCAGAGGTCCTGCAGTTGAGTCAATCGAAGGCTGGCATTTTTGGAATGTCAGCATCAGGTAATGGAATTCCTAAGAGCCAGCCTTAGAGTGACTCTCACCTTGACCCAGTCCTAAGGGATTACAGACCCCTTTACTAGGTAACTTTGCTTGGAGACTTTCCAGTAGCCTCACTGAGACATTCTCAGAACTCTGAATAAATCAAGACTGTCTCTAATTTAAGTATCTTGCTGGGATATCACAATAGCTAACATATATAATACTTTGTATGCACAAAGTTTTCTAAGGGCTTTATATAAAAATCAATTCATTTAATTCTCAGAAAGTACTCTATCAGCTGGATACAGCAATTCATACTTTATAGATGAAAACATTTGAGATACTGAGACATTAAGTAATTTTCCAGAGCTTGTAAGTTAGTAAATGGTGAAGCAGAAAGTTAAACCTATATATACATCAGGCTGTGGCTTGACCATAGCAATACTCACACTCTAACCTGTGTTTCTTGAGCCCTCTTCATAAATTGCTTGTTCCTTTTTTTGCCTCCTTAAATCCAGTGAGGGAATCACTCAGTCCTCAGGTCTGTCTGTTGAGATCTCATAGGTAGTTGTGGGCTGGTAAGCAGTAAAAGTGGATAAGCTGTCTTTGCTCTTAAGCTTGAGGAATTCAGCTTCGGAAGCTCTGACCTCTGGTTTGAGGTTTATAGGGGACAACATGTCTATATTCAGAAAAAAAGAAGATAGGAAGACTTCTCAGCACAAACTACAATCACATCCAATCCTGCCAGCACTGGTAGAAACTGTATAGGACCACATGAACAATTTAGCGGTGGCAGGCCAGCCCGATTCATGGGCATTAACGAAAATCATCTGAGTAATTCTTCCAAACTCTACTCCTGATCGTGGGATCATTGTTATACCTACCTAGCTTCATTCAAAATTTTTATTCCTGTTAAGAATGATTTGTTTCTCCCCCGGCCTGTCTACCCCTTATTCACAATTGTCCCCCATGCCAACATTTATCACCTAGAGTCACAGTCGCAGCACTATCATGGGTTTCTTCAGTTTCCACCTTCCCTCATTGAGAGCTATGGACCTTTTCATTCTTTATTGAAGGACGCCTTTAAAATTTCTTTCTTCTTGCTTTGAACACATATTTTGGTATCAAGAATCATTTTATTGTTTGGGTGTAACACAAAGCTCTCAGGGGCTTCAATACAGAGTAAGTGAATAATTATTGTAATTTTGGCAGTTTCCGTGTTGTTGCTTCTGCTCTTATTTATGTTAAATTTGTCCCCAACAAATACCTGACCAGCACTGATGACTAGTTTTAATGTAGAAGATACCAGATGGATTCATTTTTTTTCTACATTTAGTACTTCCAATTCTATTTTGGCCTCAGATTTTTTATCTGAATAAGAAAAAATTTACTCAATTTACTGTTTTCCACCTTGAGGTTTTCTGTTTCTGATGTTTACTTTCTGCCTGGTGTTCACTTAGTGTTTTGTTTATGACTTTATCTAAATATTAGGGTGGCGTTCTATTTAATCAATGTAGATTTAACAAGTATTTATTTGATTCTGGAAAGGGAAAGCAAAAATGATGTAACCTTGCTATTAGGAAAAGAACTACCATTCAAATATGGGGGACAGGTTAGTTTAGATTTGCATAAAATTATATTATAAATTAATATTTAAATATATATATAATATATGCTTGTGATGTTTTATATTTAAAATATGTAATATACTATATACAATACATAACATACAATATACAAACAATGTAATGATATATAGCATATGTTACACATTCAATATATAAATATACTGATACTTGAAATCTGAAATAATATATAGGGCTCTTAAAGAACAGAAATATACAGTGTAAGTGCAAGCCAACTGTATATGGGAGAGCAGAGTTGCAAGAAAAAAACAAGAATCAGAGTTTAATGAGAATTTTTGAGGATGAATGGAACTGTAGACATGGACAAGAGTAGAGAATATTCCAAGAGGAGGAACAGCAAATTCAAAGTACAGTTGTGAAACAGCATCAGTTATAGACTTGTGGTGTGAAAGGTCTTCAAAATAAAGACCTTTTGTTTAAGCTGGGCCACTGTACAATTGGCTGTTTCTGTTTCATATTCCACACAGGATGCATCCTGTGATAGGAACCGGGATGAAATAGATGGTTTTCTCAGGTTAGGTCATTCCAGCTGCTTGTTAGACAAGATATTTTTAAGTGAGAGTTTTATGAAAAAGTATTTTTCTGGTAATAAATGAATTTTATTGATTGGAAACTATATTTACTTTAAATTTACTTTAAGTATAAAGATCCATGCATCTGTTTTTAA
Source organism: Stenella coeruleoalba (assembly GCF_951394435.1). Taxonomy (NCBI): domain Eukaryota; kingdom Metazoa; phylum Chordata; class Mammalia; order Artiodactyla; family Delphinidae; genus Stenella; species Stenella coeruleoalba. Next base: position 54,951,360 of record NC_137157.1, read on the forward strand.
TACTAAAACTTGGGATTTTGTTATAAAGTCTTAATTTCCTCTTACTTAATGATTGGTGAAGTAAATCACTTAACCCTCGAGGCCAATATATGGTTTCTTCACACAATAATGGAGATGTGAACTAAAAATGATTAACATGATTTCTGTCTATATTGGCGTTCCTCTGTTTGCCAATAAATACAGGTGAACAGAGGAACACCAGGGAAGATTTTATACTTTTGTCTCCTTATCAAAGTTCACATTCTTAATTTCTCTCAATGTATTTGTTCAAAGTTGAATTTAAGCACACACTATTGTTACATTGTGAAGTGCTGCTTCCTCCAGAACCTTAAAATTTTGATTGCTTCTTTATTAATTACTTTAGGAATTGTTTGTTTCCTTTGTGTGGTGCTCTGGTAAGTGGACATCAAAGGGTATCTTTGCTTCTCCACATAGGCACACTAACTAAGCAGAGGAGACCTCTGTGATTCCAATGAATATCCCTGGTCATCTGTGACCAGCTTGTTTCTCTATGTAAATGTAGGAGCTGCCACTGGCTGAAACTCTGTGTATCCCACATAAACTCTGTCTATATGGACTTAAATGTCTGTGTATTTTACTAGAGAGCCATGTGTTTTACCCACTATCATAGTAACATTCTTTTGGGGGAAGAAATCACTTTTAATTGGAATCCAATTTGAAAGGTTTCATTGGGCAGAGATACAGAAGCCTTGATACCTTCTGTACAACAGCACTAGTAAGTAAGCAATATATCCACAGAAATCTATCTCAGGCATTTTTATTGCTTATTCATTTCAGTTCATTATCATTTATCCAGTATTAGCACTGTCTTGGAAATATGTATTTTTAAATTGAGTTAATGTTGCTTCTTCTTGCTCACTGAATATGCAATTGACACTACAGTGAATGTTCAGTAGCTGCCAATATTGATGCACGACAGTGCAGTAGTAATATCCAGATTGCAAGATAATTACAGTAATTAGAGCAAATTTCTAACTTTTGAATTTAAAAAAAATAATACAAGTTTCTTAAATGCAGTGCAGTTTCTAATGTTCATACTATATAATGGTTTGACCCCCTCAGTAGAAAAGGTAATGGATAAATCAACTTGAGATACCCTAAAGTAGAGAGGAGTAACTACTTCCAGGGGCAGCATGACATAGAGAAGAGGCAAAAATAGTCAAAAAGGCAAACTTTAAGTGCCAGGTATGAAATATCATTTATCTTATAGTAGAATAAGTGTTTCATACTTAAGCATTTATCAGTTTATCTGCTGTATGTTGTACATTCTTTAAAATAGAATGTGAGATGTTTGTGTGTGTAGGGGTATTTGGGTGAATGCCCCCTGCCACCAGATATTTTTCCAAGATTGAGAATACACTAGGTACTCAAGACACTTTGACTGATTGTGTTTCACATGATAGCTTTGTTTGAATTTCATTTTTTACTAAATTTCTTACTATGTGTTTCAGAATATTTATTTTCTTAGCTCATTATCATTTTGTCATTTATAATGAAATATATAAATTTATCTATACACCTGTGCTATGTAAATACCTACCCTTTTATTTTTCTCTACAACTCTTATATACTAAAGGTTCCTAGAAAATGTGTCATTTTTGCACAGTAAAGCATTACAGTTTAGAATTATACCTTCAATTCATAGTTAGAGCGCTTTTTTCCCTGTTCTGGCATGGTAGCCGATTCAGGATGTCCGATGGAAAATTATAGCCATTCATCAATGAAGACGAGGGAGTCATCTTTTATTGTAAAACCTTAGGCTTCTGGATGATTGTAAACTATCACAGACAGAATTACTCCCATTGTACTCCTCAGGGGCTTCTTCCTTCTCAGAGAAGAAAAAGAGAGATAGTAAAGTTTGTTTTTCTCTTAAACACTGTCTACCTGGAGACTCCAAATATGTCTCCTTGCTTCACACTTCTTCTAGATGTTAGGCACTTTTCTCTCAAAGTATTAAATTGTGGGATTCAAATCAGCGTAACTCACAATGTGGTCTAGTCTACTGTCGAATCTACTGTGTGGTTTATGTCCAGGGAAGGCACTGTTCTATGAATAGATGTGGCAGTTTGCTTCTGGGAGACTAAAGAGACAACAAACAGGGTTTTGTTTTTGCTTTTTTTTTTTTGTATTATTTTCTTCTTTTGTCAGTAGGTGGACTCATACAGGGCAACTTTTCTGGTTAGCTACCCAAGAACCACAATGAACCACATAGTTACGGCCACTCACAACACAGAAGATATTCTCCATCTTCTATAGAAGCTCTTGTGTGACAACCCATCCCCTTTTTTCCTTTAATTTGTCAGGTAAAGTAGAAATAAAAGTTAACGGATTTTCTAAGAATGATCAATACCCTACAGCCTAGTGTTCTACCTTTCTTACCATATTTCCCTTCCTCAGCACATCTATTTTTATTCGCAGATTTTTGCAAGTCTAGATTTTTAGGATTTGTAGGAATGAATAAACCATTTTCGCCATCATGGTTTAATGTAAAGATCATTTATTAATAAATAAATAAGTAAATGATAACTTATAATTTAAAATTTTATGCCTGGACAGGGTGTGTCCTCTTTGACAACAATTTCTGAAAATTTTGTGTAAAACCTAATTTTGTCTCAGGTTAGAAAATTCCTAAAGATAAGAGCCAACTAATTATTATTAAACTAATGGAATATAATTTTACTGTTAATATCAATATTATCATGGTAATAGATGATATCTTAAATTTTAATAGTCAGCAAGTTTTTCCACTCCCTTCACATGGGCAAGTAAAGTATGTGCTTCTTATATATGTTAGGTGAGATTTTTACATGTAACATAGCCGAAATATGGCAGTTGCATTTGAAAAATTCCAAAATGACAAGCATTCGTCATGATATTTAAGATCCTTTGGAAAGGGATATTTCAAATCTCTGTTAGTAATATACAAACTAGGAAATAAAACTCTTATTAGAAAAAACTTAAGCCTCAGTAAGAAGGATTTCAATTTTGTATAATTAATTTTTAATAAAATTTTAGAATTTTTGAGCTGGAGGAAAATTTGAAGATAATCACTGTCAGTTCTCTAGTTTTACATCTGAGGAGATGGAGGCATGGGAATTGTATATGTAAACTTTAGTTTTGCAGTTAGTGAAAAATTTTGGGAATAACTTTTCACATTTTTCCTTAGTATCCATATTTATTTATGTTCTATAGTCAGGTTGTACAAAGAACTACAACCCCAGACTCATAAGTGGCTTCTCTGCACATGGATTTAGCCTGATTATAGAATCAAATGCTAAAGGAAAGTGTGAACCTTAATTCCATCAGAGAAAGCTATTATCATGATTTATTATGAACATGATTCATTATATCATCACTAAGATGGGAACACAACTTGTATTATAAGGGCTACATGGCCTCTACTTCTCACACCATATTTTAAAAAACCTTAAACCCAAAGTATGACAGGTATATGTAAAGGGAATTGATTTAAACTCCCTTAAAAATGCAAATGCATTCATAACGTTAAATCTGCACATATATTCAACCACTGACTTGGACTTCTAAACAGTTTCAGTTTTCTTACAAACCTTTTTTTTGATGGACTTTCCATACTTATTTTTTATAAGGGGTTCAGTTTTGTCATTAGAGACACAAATGCATCCTCAGGAAGTTTACATATATGTCAGGAGAGCTTAGTGAATCATCTTTGACAGAGAATAAAATCTTTACAGAATAGCAATGAAAAGACAGATGGTTATCAACATACGTTTCTTGGTCTTAGTTTTCCTCATAGCACTGAAAACAAATCCAAAACATATCACTTATTCTTTCCTCCAGTTTATACATGGAATGAGTATTGGGGAAAGTTAGGGCACGACATTCCAATTCTAGGATTCCCGAACCTCCTCATTGTTCCCGTTAATTAAAGTAGGTATTTGACATAAAACCAGATTGAAATTCAGCTCTAAGTCATTTCCACACTCATAACTGCAACACTTTTTGATAGAACTGGGTCAGGAAAAACACTTAGTGATAACTGAGGTTCAAAGTCCATGGTATTGTAGTCAAAGTCACTATAAATATATATGATTGCCTATTTGAGGCAGTATTTCTCTTGAAAAGAAGTCCTGTGGGTTTCTTTTTTAATTAATCGTAGTGATTTACAGATGCTGTGAATTATATCTGCAACTGAATTAGACAGTGACTTTATATTGACATTAGGTATTTTCTAAAATTTTTGAAGTAGTCCATAAATCAAATAACCTCATGAACTTTCAGCACTTAGAATCACATTATTAAAAATATACTATAGAACTTGTTCATTTCTCTATTATTTTTTGTACAGTCAACTAGTTGTCAAAATGTTTTTCATGAGAGACAGAGAGAACTCAGTTTATTCGAAAAGAGATCTGTCCTTGGATCTGTCATCTCTGTAATTGGTAAATGAATTCAAAAGCAGTTTGCGGCTTGAGAAATTTTGATGTTGCTGTGGTGTCATTTAATGACGATGACAATGATGATGACAGCAGTAGCAACAGATATTATTTATAAAATGCCTGTGTAAGGCCAGGCTTTCCCATACTTTAATCTCATTTGGTAGAGAATTCAGCAATGAGAAAATATGGTATAAAGGCATGATATTGGATATTGGTATAAAACTAAGAAAAAATTTGAGACAATACAAATGCTAAAAATAATCCCTGAAAGCAATTCCATTAACACAAAACTATATTGTTAATAACAGTTTTGTTTCTAAAACAAAACCATTGGTGAAGGGAAAAAGAAGTTAAATGTTAAAAATTTTATCTGAACTGAAAGTAATCAGGAGTAATACACTTTTCAAGTAGTTTGGGAAATCATGGTGATAAAATCTCAAATTTTAACCAAAAATAGGAAAGCATGCATATTTTTCAAGTTATTGCTAAAGAGGCAAATTTGAGGGAGATAAAAGAAAGCAGAGGCATGAAAAGTAGACAGGAACTTCGGATGGAGCCTTGACATCGTAGCAGGTATTAGATGGATCCTTCTGACTTGAACCACTAAGAAGCAAAGACAGTAAGCACACATGAAGCACCTGTTTATCAGGCGTCGGCCAGCACAGGGTGGTGATGCTTGAGAAAAAGGAACATAAGAGGTCACATCCACATTTGCTTTCTGTGGGGTCACTACCCAAACTGTGACACAAAGAATAAGAGCCTAGACAGAACAGAGACCTAACTAGAAGACACATGGTTGGAGGCTGGGGCTCCTGAATCAGCTGGAATTTGTAGGACAGGAAATCAGTGATGAAGACTTTGCACAGATAAGCAGATCTGGAGCTCTGCACAGGGTCCTCCTTGAGGTTTTGCCTGAAGACTAAGCTGTGTGGGCACTGAGACAGACGCTGTGAGGCCAGGAAGAGAACAGCTAATGGGGAACAGTGAAGATACCTAACTGAACATCTGGGTATTTTATTATAACCCTAGAAAGATGCTTTAGAAGTAGGACATCTCTAATTCTTAAGTGAGGAATAGTCTGGATCCTGCCTGATACCTGAAACTAACGTTGGACAGGATCAAGCTGATTTGCTTGTTTGCCAGAATAAAACTCAATAAGATTTAGATGGATGCAACAAAATAAAAATACAGAATCTAACTTGCTCAGAATAGAATTAAAATCACCAGACACTGCACCTTATGAAAATAGATGCCAAAATAGAGACTCAAGGATACCCAACTAAAGTTTCTGTGGCAAACAGAGAAGATGTATGAAGAATGTATCAAGCACCTATAGGAGGATCACAGTACAGACCTGTCTCTCCAGCTGCTCACTCTCCATCTCTCTCTCTTTCTAGATAAATAGATAGATAAAAATAGATAAGTTAGACAGATATAGGTATACAAATTGTTTGAATATTTCTTGTCAATTACCCTGACGGTTTTGTAGTGATTTTTTCTTAACATCTTTATTGGAGTATAATTGCTTTACAATGGTGTGTTAGTTTCTGCTTTATAACAAAGTGAATTAGTTATACCTATACATATGTTCCCATATCTCCTCCCTCTTGCATCTCCCTCCCTCCCACCCTCCCTATCCCACCCCTCTTGGTGGTCACAAAGCACCAAGCTGATCTCCCTGTGCTATGCGGCTGTTTCCCACTAGCTATCTATTTTACGTTTGGTAGTGTATATATGTCCATACCACTCTCTCACTTTGTCACAACTGACGCTTCCCCCTCTCCATAGCCTCAAGCCCATTTCTAGTAGGTCTGTGTCTTTATTCCCATCATACCCCTAGGTTCTTCATGACCTTTTTTTTTTTTTCTTAGAATCCATATATATGTGTTAGCATATAGTATTTGTTTTTCTCTTTCTGACTTACTTCACTCTGTATGACACACTCTAGGTTCATCCACCTCACTACAAATAACTCAATTTAGTTTCTTTTTATGGCTGAGTAATATTCCATTGTATATATGTACCACATCTTCTTTATCCATTCATCTGACGATGGACATTTAGGTTGCTTCCATGTCCTGGCTATTGTAAATAGAGCTGCAATGAACATATTGGTACATGACTCTTTTTGAATTATGGTTTTCTCAGAGTATATGCCCAGTAGTGGGATTGCTGGGTTGTATGGTAGTTCTATTTGTAGTTTTTTAAGGAACTTCCATACTGTTCTCCATAGTGGCTGTATCAATTTACATTCCCAGCAGCAGTGCAAGAATGTTCCCTTTTCTCCACACCCTCTCCAGCATTTGTTTCCAGATTTTTTGATGATGGCCATTCTGAGAGGTGTGAGATGATATTTCATTGTATTTTTGAATTGCATTTCTCTAATGATTAGTGATGTTGAGCATCCTTTCATGTGTTTGTTGGCAATCTGTATATCTTCTTTGGAAAAATGTCTATTTAGGTTTTCTGCCCATTTTTGGATTGGGTTGTTTGTTTGTTTTTGATATTGAGCTGCATGAGCTGCTTGTAAATTTTGGAGATCGATTCTTTGTCAGTTGCTTCATTGGCAAATATTTTCTCCCATTCTGAGGGTTGTCTTTTGGTCTTGTTTATGGTTTCCTTTGCTGTGCAAAAGTTTTGAAGTTTCATTAGGTCCCATTTGTTTATTTTTGATTTTATTTCCATTTCTCTGGGAGATGGGTCAAAAAGGATCTTGCTGTGATTTATGTCATAGAGTGTTCTGCCTATGTTTTCCTCTAAGAGTTTGATAGTTTCTGGCCTTACATTTAGATCATTAATCCATTCTGAGCTTACTTTTGTGTATGGTGTTAGGGAGTGATCTAATCTCATACTTTTACATGTAGCTGTCCAGTTTTCCCAGCACCACTTATTGAAGAGGCTGTCTTTGCTCCACTGTATATGCTTGCCTCCTGTATCAAAGATAAGATGACCGTATGTGTGTGGGATTATCTCTGGGCTTTCTATCGTGTTCCATTGATCTTTATTTTTGTTTTTGTGCCAGTACCATACTGTCTTGATTACTGTAGCTTTGTAGTATAGTCTGAAGTCAGGGAGCCTGATTCCTCTAGCTCCATTTTTTTGTTCTCAAGATTGCTTTGGCTATTCGGAGTGTTTTGTGTTTCCATACAAATTGTGAAAGTTTTTGTTCTAGGTCTGTGAAAAATGCCAGTGGTAGCCTGATAGGGATTGCATTGAATTTGTAGATTGCTTTGGGTAGTAGAGTCATTTTCACAATATTGATTCTTACAATCCAAGAACATGGTATATCTCTCCATCTATTTGTATCATCTTTAATTTCTTTCATCAGTGTCTTATAATTTTCTGCATACAGATCTTTTGTCACCTTAGGCAGGTTTATTCCTAGATATTTTATTCTTTTTTTTACAGTGGTAAATGGGAGTGTTTTCTTGATTTCACTTTCAGATTTTTCATCACTAATGTATAAGAATGCCAGAGATTTCTGTGCATTAATTTTGTATCCTGCTGCTTTACCAAATTCATTGATTATCTCTAGTAGTTTTCTGGTAGCATCTTTGGGATTGTCTGTGTATAGTATCATACCATCTGCAAACAGTGACAGCTTTATTTCTTTTCCGATTTGGATTCCTTTTATTTCTTCTTCTTCTCTGATTGCTGTGGCTAAAACTTCCAAAACTATGTTGAATAAGAGTGGTGAGAGTGGGCAACCTTGTCTTGTTCCTGATCCTAGTGAAATGCTTTCAGTTTTTCACCATTGAGGACGATGTTGACTGTGGGTTTGTCATATATGGCCTTTATTATGTTGAGGAAAGTTCCCTCTATGCCTACGTTCTGCAGGGTTTTTATCATAAATGTGTGTAGAATTTTGTCAAAAGCTTCCTCTGCATCTACTGAGATGATCATATGGTTTTTCTCCTTCAGTTTGTTAATGTGGTGTATCATGTTGATTGATTTGCATATATTGAAGAATCCTTGCATTCCTGGAATAAACCCCACTTGATCATGGTGTAAGATCTGTATAATGTGCTGTTGGATTCTGTTTGCTAGTATTTTGTCGAGGATTTTTGCATCTATGTTCATCAGTGATATTGTCCTGTAGTTTTCTTTCTTTCTGACATCTTTGGTTTTGGTATCAGGGTGATGGTGGCCTCATAGAATGAGTTTGGGAGTGTTCCTCCCTCTGCTATATTTTGGAAGAGTTTGAGAAGGATAGGTGTTAGCTCTTCTCTAAATGTTTGATAGAATTTTCCTGTGAAGCCATCTGGTTCTGGGCTTTTGTTTGTTGGAAGATTTTTAATCACAGTCTCAATTTCAGTGCTTGTGATTGGTCTGTTCATATTTTCTATTTCTTCTGGTTCAGTCTTGGCAGGTTGTGCATTTCTAAGAATTTGTCCATTTCTTCCAGGTTGTCCATTTTATTGGCATAGAGTTGCTTGTAGTAATCTCTTATGATCTTTGTATTTCGGCAGTGTCAGTTGTTACTTCTTTTTCCTTTCTAATTCTATTGATTTGAGTCTTCTCCCTTTTTTTCTTGATGAGTTTGGCTAATGGTTTATCAATTTTTTTAATCACCTCAAAGAACCAGCTTTTAGTTTTATTGATCTTTGCAATCGTTTCCTTCATTTCTTTTTCATTTATTTCTGATCTAATCTTTATGATTTCTTTCCTTCTGCTACCTTTGGGGTTTTTTTGTTCTTTCTCTAAAAGGTTAGGTTGTTTCTTTGAGATGTTTCCTGTTACTCTTTTTCTTTTTTTTTGCAGTAGGCGTGCCTCTCACTGTTGTGGCCTCTTCCGTTGAGGAGCACAGGCTCCGGACGCACAGGCTCAGCGGCCATAGATCATGGGCCCAGCCGCTCCGCAGCATGTGGGATCTTCCTGGACCGGGGTACAAACCCATGTCCCCTACATCAGCTGGCAGACTCTCAACCACTGCACCACCAGGTAAGCCCGAGATGTTTCCTGTTTATTAAGGTAGGATTGTATTACTATAAACGTCTGTCTTAGAACTGCTTTTGCTGTATCCCATAGGTTTTAGGTCATCGTGTCTCCATTGTCATTTGTTTCTAGGTATTTTTTGATTTCCTCTTTGATTTCTTCAGTGATCACTTCGTTATTAAGTAGTGTATTATTTAGCCTCCATGTGTTTGTATTTTTTACAGATCTTTTCCTGTAATTGATATCTAGTCTCATAGCATTGTGGTCGGAAAAGATACTTGATACAATTTCAATTTTCTTAAATTTAGCAAGGCTTGATTTGTGACCCAAGATATGATCTATCCTGGAGAATGTTCCATGAGCACTTGACAAAATGTGTATTCTGTTGTTTTTGGATGGAATGTCCTACAAATATCAATTAAGTCCATCTTATTTAATGTATCATTTAAAGCTTGTGTTTTCTTATTTATTTTCATTTTGGAGGATCTGTCCATGGGTGAAAGTGGGGTGTTAAAGTCCCCTACTATGAATGTGTTACTGTTGATATCCCCTTTTATGGCTGTTAGTATTTGCCTTATGTATTCAGGTGCTCCTATGTTGGGTGCATAAATATTTACAGTTGTTATATCTTCTTCTTGGATCGATCCCTTAATCATTATGTAGTTTCCTTCGTTGTTTCTTGTAATACTCTTTATTTTAAAGTCTATTTTGTCTGATATGAGAATTGCTACTCCAGCTTTCTTTTGATTTCCATTTGCATGGAATATGTTTTTCAATCCCCTCATTTTCAGTCTGTATGTGTCTCTAGGTTTGAAGTGGGTCTCTTGTAGACAGCATATATATGGGTCTTGTTTCTGTATCCATTCAGCCAGTCTGTGTCTTTTGGTGGGAGCATTTAATCCATTTACATTTAAGGTAAATATCGATATGTATGTTCCTATTCCCATTTTCTAAATTGTTTTCGGTTCATTATTGTAGGTCTTTTCCTTCTCTTGCGTTTCTTGCCTAGAGAAGATCCTTTAGCATTTGTTATAAAGCTGGTTTGGTGGTGCTGAACTCTCTCAGCTTTTGCTTGTCTGTAAAGGTTTTAATTTCTCCATCAAATCTGAATGAGATCCTTTCTGGGTCGAGTAATCTTGGTTGTAGGTTTTTCTCCTTCATCACTTTAAATATGTCCTGCCACTCCCTTCTGGCTTGCAGAGTTTCTGCTGAAAGATCAGCTTTATCCCCTTATGGGGACTCCCTTGTGTGTTATTTGTTGTTTTTCCCTTGCTGCTTTTAATATGTTTTCTTTGTATTTAATTTTTGACAGTTTGATTAATATGTGTCTTGGCGTATTTCTCCTTGGATTTCTCCTGTATGGGACTCTCTGTGCTTCCTGGACTTGATTAACTATTTCCTTTTCCATATTAGGGAAGTTTTCAACTATAATCTCTTCAAATATTTTCTCAGTTCCTTTCTTTTTCTCTTCCTCTTCTGGGACCCCTATAATTCAAATGTTGGTGCGTTTAATGTTGTCCCAGAGGTCTCTGAGACTGTCCTCAGTTCTTTTCATTCTTTTTTCTTTATTCTGCTCTGCAGTAGTTATTTCCACTATTTTGTCCTCCAGGTCACTTATCCGTTCTTCTGCCTCAGTTATTCTTCTATTGATCCCATCTAGAGTATTGTTCATTTCATTTATTATGTTGTTCATCATTGCTTGTTTCATCTTTAGTTCTTCTAGGTCCTTGTTAAATGTTTCTTGCATTTTGTCTATTCTATTTCCAAGATTTTGGATCATCTTTACTATCATTATTCTGAATTGTTTTTCAGGTAGACTGCCTATTTCCTCTTCATTTGTTAGGTCTGGTGGGTTTTTATCTTGCTCCTTCAGCTGCTGTGTATTTTTCTGTCTTCTCATTTTGCTTATCTTACTGTGTTTGGGGTCTCCTTTTTGCAGGCTGCAGGTTCGTAGTTCCAGTTGTTTTTGGTGTCTGTCCCAGTGGCTAAAGTTGGTTCAGTGGGTTGTGTAGGCTTCCTGGTGGAGGGGACTAGTGCCTGTGTCCTGGTGGATGAGGCTGGATCTTGTCTTTCTGGTGGGCAGGTCCACGTCTGGTGGTGTGTTTTGGTGTGTCTGTGGCCTTATTATGATTTTAGGCAGCCTCTCTGCTAATGGGTGGGGTTGTGTTTTTGCCTTGCTAGTTGTTTGGCATAGGATGTCCAGCACTGTATCTTGCTGGTTGTTGAGTGAAGCTGGGTCTTGGTGTTGAGATGTAGATCTTTGGGAGATTTTTGCTGTTTGATATTATGTGTAGCTGGGAGGTCTCTTGTGGACCAGTGTCCTGAATTTGGCTCGCCCACCTCAGAGGCACAGCACTGACTCCTGGCTGGAGCACCAAGAGCCTTTCATCCACACGGCTCAGAATAAAAGGGAGAAAAAGTAGAATGAAAGAGAGAAAGAGGATAAAATAAAATAAAGTAATATAAAATAAAATAAAAAGTAATTATTAAGAAAAAAAATTTTTTAATTTAAAAAAAAAAAAAAGGACAGCACCCTAGGACAAATGGTGAAAGCAAAGCTATACAGACAAAATGTCACACAGAAGCATACACATACACACCCACGAAAAGAGGAAAAGGGGAAAAATAATATATCTTGGTCTCAAAGTCCACCTCCTCAATTTGGGATGATTCGTTGTCTATTCATGTATTCCACAGATGCAGGGTACATCAAGTTGATTGTGGAGATTTAATCCACTGCTCCTGAGGCTGCTAGGGGAGATTTCCCTTTCTCTTCTTTGTTTGCACAACTCCCGGGGTTCAGTTTTGGATCTGGCCCCACCTTTGCGTGTAGGTCGCCGGAGGGCGTCTGTTCTTCGCTCAGACAGGACGGGGTTAAAGGAGCAGCTGATTCGGGGGCTCTGGGTCACTCAGGCCGGGGGGAGGGAGGGGCACGGAGTGCAGGGCGAGCCTGCTGCGGCAGAGGCCAGCGTGACATTGCACCAGCCAGAGGCGTGCCGTGCGTTCTCCCAGGGAAGTTGTCCCTGGATCCCGGGACCCTGCCAGTGGCGGGCTACAGAAGCTCCCGGGAGGGGAGGTGGGGATAGTGACCTGTGGTTGCACACAGGCTTCTTGGTGGCGGCAGCAGCAGCCTTAGCGTCTCATGCCCATCTCTGGGATCCGCACTGTTAGCCGCGGCTCGCGCCCACCTCTGGAGCTCCTTTAAGCAGCGCTCTTAATCCCCTCTCCTCGAGCACCAGGAAACAAAGAGGGAAGAAAAAGTCTCTTGCCTCTTCTGCAGGTCCAGACTTTTTCCAGGAGTCCCTCCCGGCTAGCCGTGGCACACTAACCCCTTCAGGCTGTGTTCACGCCGCCAACCCCAGTCCTCTCCCTGGGATCCGACCAAAGCCCGAGCCTCAGCTCCCAGCCCCGCCCGCCCCGGCGGGTGAGCAGATGAGCCTCTCAGGCTGGTTAGTGCTGGTCGGCACTGATCCTCCCTGCGGGAATCTCTCTGCTTTGCCCTCTGCATCCGTGTGTCTGCGCTCTCCTCCGTGGATCCAAAGCTACCCCCCTCCGCCACCCGCAGTCTCCACCTGCGAAGGGGCTTCTAGTGTGTGGAAACCTTTCTCCCTTCACGGCTCCCTCCCACTGGTGCAGGTTCCGTCCCTATCCTTTTGTCTCTGTTTTTTCTTTTTTCTTTTGCCCTACCCAGATACGTGGGGAGTTTCTTGCCTTTTGGGAGGTCTGAGGTCTTCTGCCATCGTTCAGTAGGTGTTCTGTAGGAGTTGTTCCACGTGTAGATGTATTTCTGATGTATCTGTGGGGAGGAAGGTGATCTCCAACTCTTACTCTTCCACCATCTTCCCCCTCTCCTCTGTAGTGATTTTTATAACTGGCTATTCAAAATAAACAAACAACATCTGTCTTTGTTGTTCTAAGACCTAAATTCATAAATGACCTCCGATATAGAAGACTCTTGACTTTTCTTATTTAAATCATTCCCTTTTTGAAATACTTAGAGAGCTGCACAATAAATAGCAATTTACCAAAAACCCAATAGTACTTTTTTTTTTTAATTGGTCCTTTTTGGGTCCGTCTGCTTCTCTTGCCATAATATTTTGTGATAAAATTTAAAGCTACCTTATTATGTATTTTTATTTTCTCAGGTTATAGTCCACATTGACAATTAAATATAAATATGCAATTATACAAATTTATCTAATATAGATATAAATTTCCTGGGAACTTTGACATATAGATGAGAGGTACTGTGGAGAAAGAATATATGGCCCTGTCTGATTATGAAATGACTGGACTCACACCTGTGCTCCTTAACTGATCATTTTGAAGATCAAAGGAAAGGAACATTTTTAAATAAAGATATGGATTTAAGTATATCTGTCAGAAGATAAATATTGAAATTTATTCTATATAGTACCTTATTTGTTTTTGTGGGATGTGTGCTATATATGCTAATGGACTGATGGGGTTAGACACTGAAGAAAGAATCAACATATATGTGGTAGCCCCTTGAATACATCATTGTAAATGTTCTTTCTTTGAGCTGAACCTGAGATGATGAGGTTTAAATAGAATTGTCAAAGTTACTGTGAACCAAACTTTTCTTTATCTGTGCTCTACCGCTCCTGGAACCTAGGGAGGATAAAATGATGCATGAACATGTGTGAGTGTTGAGTCTATATATGTATGTGTGCATATATGTATTTGTAGTCAAAAGGTTAGGGAAACAAAGGAAGACTGTAAATTAGTACTGGGAAGCACTATTCAATATATGAAACAGGCAAACATTTCTTACCAAGATATCAGATTATTCTCTTTGTTTAAAATAGAAGGGGTTAAACATTCAGAGGATTCATTAACTGAAGAATCCTAGTGAAGTCTGATTACTTGTTACACGTGCTTTGTCTAAACACATTTAGAAATCCATCAAGTGCAAAAAAGACATATCTTGAAGTATCGTGGGCTTGTGACCATAAAATATATTCTGAAGGTCAAAGACTTTATTTCCTGTGGGGTTCATTTGGGAAGTGCATGTCTCCTTCCCTACTCTTGCCAATAACTCTCCTGCAGGGATGTCCCCAAGTAAAAACAACAAGAAAGGGAGCAAATGCAGGAAGAATTGGAAGAGTAAAATCTTCACTGAGGCCTCCATTGTGCATTTGAAATAAAAACAGCAGCTCGGTGACTCCTTCATACTTGTATTAAACCTAAATTACTTTGGACTTAGTAAACAGGGCATTCCACCAGGTTAGGTGAAATAAAAAGGCTTTCTGCTTTTATTTTCAACTTCGAAATAAATGCTTTCACTTGTTAACACAGATTTGTATTCCCTTAAGTTCTATGTGGGTTTGAGTACTGAACATTTTTTATTTCACTGTAGTTGGAAATAAAATATGCAATATCTAACACTGCTGAACTACCATGGAAAATACATCCAACAACAATATAACTGAAAATTTTTATAGCTGTAAGTAAATCATCTTTAAAATACACCAAATTGCCTTTCCAATATTTTATTATTTAAAATTTATTCAACTATATAAATATATAGTATAAATATAGCCCTTTTCATGCAAAGGACTAAAGACATTTGAATTGAAGAATATTAATATATTTTAATTCATTGCTAACTTTAGCTTATAATGTTTCCAAGTGGCAGGTAAAAGTACAAGATACTTATTTTCGAGACCTGAGAAGTGATAAACAGATATAGAGTGTTTTTACTATACTGTCTTACTAATACGAGATAGAATTATTTGATGGCTACCCATACCTTTAGAAAGATGGACTTTGACCTAATTTTTTAGCCAATGGTTCATTTAAACATTGCTCTTTTTCTGACTTTGTCCTAATTAAAGCTGCTGCTTCTAGTTCTGTCCTAATTAGTTAGAGGCAATATCATTTTCCAAACAAACAAATGGGTAGATTAGAAGTATAGACCAACCATGGGGGAATAAAGGAGAAAATATAGGCTAGGTAAATCTATGAAAATTTAGTAAATTGAGTTACTTTGATATAATCATTCATACTTAACCTAACTTGCTTGTTTGCCACATGCCAGAAGTAACTCAGAAGTGCCCCAAATTACCTTTGATCAATAGTTTGAAATTACAGCATTTGAACTTTAACCTTTAAGTCTGCTGTGTTATCCTCTGTGTTCCATCATTAGATTTTGTGGAATTATTCATTCGAGAAGTAGACCAATATTGTTCAGACTCTTGGAAACTTTTAAAAGTGAACCATTTTTATTTACAGGGATCTTAAAAACGGAAGGAAATTGTATTTTGGGTTGCAGTAAGCAGACGCCCCTTTATATGCAGTGAGGGGCACTGAGGGAACTGGCAAAATTATAGAGTGTGGAATATTCGTATCCTTGGATATTTAATACTTCATTATGATGAAATAGGACAGAAGCCAAACTAAGACTCTGCAGCAGCTACACATCATTGGGGGCAGTCCTCTATAGTGCAAAGAGCACTGAATGTCCCATGTCAAGATTAGTGACAGTTGTGAGAGCTCCTTCACCAATTTTTTGTTTCATTTTGGTGAATCACTTAACTGATTCATACTTTAGTTTGCTTAATTATAAATTAAGAGTATTGGCCTTTCTTTAAGACACCTTTTAACTCTGAAATTCTAGACCCCTTGCTAGCAATTTATCATAGAGACATGAAACTACTGACTTGAATTTTTTTTTACCTGTATAATCTTTCAAGTGCATATTACTTTGACAATTCAGTGTTGTCCCCCACTACCTTGACAAAATAAATGTCTCTAGTGTGATTTGGCATAGAAGTAGGTATAGTGGCTAAAAGCTTAATATTGGAGTAGAGATAATTAATTCACATCTTGCCTCAGTCATTTTTAAGCTATTTGGTTTTGTGCATGTTATAAAAAAATCTTCATATGGCTTGGTTTACTCATTTTTAAAATTTAAGTGATAAAGATGACAATGATAATAGTAATTAGCTTCACAGAGATATAGTAAAAAATGAGATACTACATGTAATTCACTGAGCATATTACCTGAGACAAATTATTAGCTAATAAATAACAGTCATATTGTTAATAACTAGGACATTCTGGGCTCTGGGGGGAAAAAAACATTTAAAAAGGCAGACTCTTGGGGAGTGGGGATGAATAGGTAGAGCACAGAGGATTTTGGGGGCAGAGAAATACTCTGTATGATACCATAATGATGGATACATGACACTATACATTTGTCCATACCCACAGAAGGTCAATACCAAGAGTGAACTCTAATGTAAACTATGGATTTTGGGTGATTATGTTGGGTCAATGTAGGTTCATTAAAGTTACCACTTTCGTGGGGGGATGTTGATAATGGGAAGGCAATGCATGTGTAGGGGCAGGGGTTATATGGGAAATCTCCACCTCTCTCTCAGTTTGGTTTTAAACCTAAAAGCTCTTAAAAAGTAAAGTCTTGATTTTAAAAAAAGGCAGGCACTAAATAAAAAATACATATTAATATGTTTTAGTCAAGTAGCAAGCAAAGTGCAGTTGGAAAGTGAATTTATGGGGTGGTTTTATAAAGAAAGAAGGTACATACATTTTATTTTTTAAAAGTGCCTTTTAAAATAATTGTGGCTATTTATATAAATCTAATGATATTTCTTTTACTATATTGGAAAGAATGTGATCCATATGAATGGCCACCCAACAAAATATTTAGAACATAATTGTGTATCTTTAACTTTTTTGTTTCTGTTGCTGAATGAATAATTTAGGTATGTATATCATGTTTACATTTAAATTTTAAGTATTTTTACAGACATGCATTTAAACATGTATGAGTATATTTATTATATATTTAGTATATTGAATTGGTATACATTTAATACTATTCCTACTAATGTAGACATTTTTATAAATATTGGCCTTGAAGTTTACAGTCTGTTGGAAGTAGGTAATGTGACATTGCTTGAAATATCAAAGTTTTTAAAAATAGAAATAATATAATTTTCTGTGTATATTCACCCAAAGTATGTATATGAAAATCAACTATATCAATATATACTTTGATATGTCAGGTAGTAGATATACTATTTACCTTCCTTAACATATTTGGTTATTTTATAAAAATCTACTTTATATTGAAAGCCTCTACACATCTCTCTATGTATCTATCTGTTTGTAAAATTTGAAATAGATTTATTATTGGACTTCTTCACATGAGACTTGAAACCCTATTTGAAAATGTAATATTGAATTTCTAGCCAACAAATGCTATAGGGAAACTATTCTGATTAGTACTGCGCTTTTGAACTCAACTGATTTCTTCTGTATAGGGCACTGTAAAGGAAGAAAAATATGCAGTACAAAGTGGTGTCATGGTAGTCTGAATGAAAATCAGAGTGGAAGTTATTAATGGTGCCAATCACATGCGCCATTAGTTTAGTTCTTCCTGGCCTGCAGCCTCAAAGTATCCATATTTCATATAAGTTAACATGCTTCTGAAATAACATGATTGAGAAAATGTTTACCCCTGAAGAGAAGATATTTCCTTTTCTTCTACAAAATTTTATTTATCAAATATTATGGTGGAAGCAAAAATAGGTAGACCTAGCTGGTTTAAAAGTGAAATTGTCCAAACATATTCAACAACATATAATAAATAGCTAAATGTAAAAACTAGGGCTATGTCAAGCAAATTAGAAAACTCAAAAATTCTATGTATATTTGTATTACAGTATTTACATTATTGAAATAAAATACCAGTTCTAAGCATGTTAAATCTTGGTTACATTTGCTAGGCAATCATAGATGTCTAGAAACACCTTGGTGAGAGTAGGTATAACAATTACCTTATAGTATTGTTGTAAGAATTAGGTGACAAACACAGGGTTAATATATAGTGACATAATATTTTTATTTGATTTTAAATATCATTTATTTTATATTATAGTCTCATGTTCTGAGATATGAGCTATTCCTATTCCTCAGTACACAGTACACAGTAATTGTTGTGTTTAGTCCTCTTTCTTATTTTATTTTATGCTTCTGTTTTATTTATTTATTTACTTTTTACTTCTTTCCATGCTCTTTTACATAAGGGCTTACTTGAATAGATTTGGTATATGTCCCTGAAAAAGTAAATATATTTGTAACATATATATGCTGCTTATCTCTGTGTTTTCCATTTAACTATTATCAAGGTATAGAGTACCTTTGGTTTCTAAATTTGATTCACTCAACACTGTCTTTAGCATCGCTCCAGGCTTTGGTGTGCATATTTAATTATTCTCCTCTAACTACTTCTTAAGTACATGCCTTCTACATTCTGTCCACTCTTCCTCATGGTAGATGGGTGATTTTCAGCTTCCCATTACCATCCTCTTATACATTTCATCACTCTTCATCACCCATACATAAGAATTATTCTGGGTTACATACTGAGGGATGGAATGCTAAATCAGAGGGTATAAACATGTTTAACATCACTGAGAACAAATGGATTGTTTGACAGGCAGATGGCAAGTTTAAACCTTTATCAGTATTATATGAGGGTTTAATCCAGCGGTGTTCTCATCAGTACATGGTATTGGGTATACTGCTTCATTTTTTAAGTTGTCTATTCCTCTGATTTTGTTTCTACCAAACCTATTGATATTTCTTGACAAGTCAAGAAGTTTGTGCACTGATTCTGATATAGTTAGTATTAGATGACCTACTAATAGTAAATATTGACAATTCATCTCTTCTCTTGCAGTATTTGAATTTCTTATTTTCCTAATTATCATTTGTGTAGACTCTCAAATAGTCCCTATAATAGTGACACAACTTGCTTTATTTCCAATTTTAAAGAACGTATATCTCAGTTAAGTATGATTTTGATCTTGTGGTTTGTTTTCATTGTAGAGGAACAGTCTATTAAGTTATGAAAGTGCTCACAGATTGTAATTAATTTGAGGTTTTTATCATGAAAAACATTTAACTTAACATTCAACATTTAACTTAATTTTTATTCATTTCATTGAGCTAATTTCATCCTTCATATTCTTTTATTTTTTACATGTTGTTATATAAATTATACTGATGGATTATTTGAAGTTAAGCAATTCTTTTATTCTTGGGATGAAAGTCTGCTTAAATTCCCCATTTGGTGCAGTGTACTTCTGCTTTATTTAAGATATCTGTAACTATCTTTATGAGAGAAATAGTTCTATAACTTTTCCTTTTTATACTATTCTTACTAGATTTTGGAATAAATATTGTTAATCATATTAAATTGGGAATCATTCTTCTGCTTCTCATTTTTATATATAAAAGTGCATAAAATTGGGTAATATGGCAAAATTTACTGGAAATTCATCTAGATCTAAGTTTCTTTTGAGCTAATAGATTATCAAGTTTTCTTTTTCTTTTATTTATTAAATATATTTTATGGTGAAGGAAAGAAAGTACAGGGTTTATTGTGAGGCCAAACAAGGAGAGTGGGTGGCTACTGCTCAAAAAAGTCCCCATAGGGCTTCCCTGGTGGCCCAGTGGTTGAGAGTCCGCCTGCCGATGCAGGGGACACGGGTTTGTGCCCCGGTCCGGGACGATCCCACAGGCCGCGGAGTGGCTGGGCCCATGAGCCATGGCCGCTGAGCCTGCACATCTGGAGCCTGTGCTCCTCAAAGGGAGAGGCCACAACAGTGAGAGGCCTGCATACCGCAAAAAAAAAAAAAAAAAAAAAAAAAGTCCCCATGGCTCTCAGGGGATGGTTTTTAAAGGCAAGATCAAGGAGAGGGTTGCAGGGTGCCTGCTCACCTCATGGACGTTCATTTTTTTAAATTGAAGTATAGTTGATTTACAATGTTGTGTTAGTTTCTGTTGTACAGGAAAGTAATTTGGTTTTATATATATATTTTTTCTTTTTCACATTATTTTCCATTATAGGTTATTGCAAGATATTGAATATAGTTCCCTTTGCTATACACTAGGACCTTGTTGTTTATCTATTTTATATATAGTAGTTTGTAGCTGGTAATCCCAAACCCCTAAATTTATCCCCCCTCCCCTTTGCTAACCATAAGTCTGCTTGTGAGTCTGTTTCTGTTCTGTAAATAAGTTCATTTGTATCATATTTTAGATTCCACATATAAGTAATATCATATGAAATTTTTTTAAGGAACCTCAATACTGTTTTCCATAGGGGTTGTACCAATTTACATTCCCATCAACAGTGTAGGAAGGTTCCCACTTCTCCACATCCTCTCCAGCATTTATTGTTTGTGGACTTTTTGATTATGGCCATTCTGACTGGAGTGCAGTGATACCTCATTGTAGTTTTGATTTGCATTTCTCTGATGATTAACAATGTTGAGCTTATTTTCATGTGCCTGTTGGCCATCTGTGTACCTTCTTTGGAGAAATGTCTACTTAGGTCTTCTGCCTATTTTTTAATTGGGTTGTTTTTTAGATATTGAGCTGTATAAGCTGTTTATATATTTTGGACATTAATTCCTTTCTGGTCACATCATTTGCAAGTATTTTCTCCCATTTTGTAGGTTTTCTTTTTGTTTTGTTTATCGTTTCATTTGCTGTGAAAAAGCTTATACGTTTGATTAGGTCCCATTTGTTTATTTTTGTTTTTATTTCTATTGTCTTGGGAGATTTACCTAAGAAAACATCTCTGTGATTTATGTCAGAGAATGTTTTGCCTATGTTCTCTTCTGGGAGTTTTATGGTGTCCTATCTTATATTTAAGTTTTTAAGCCATTTTGAGTTTATTTTTTGTGTATAGTGTGAGGGAGTGTTCTAACTTCATTGATTTATATGTGGCTGTCCGGCTTTCCCAGCACCACTTGCCAAAGAGACTGTCTTTTCTCCATTGTATATTCTTGCCTCATTTGTCGAAGATTGACTGTAGGTGTTCAAGTTTTCTGAATGGATTTCAAGTTATATTTTCTCATATCAATTATGATGCTTTATATTTTTCTAGAATATATGTTTCATAAAGGTTTCAAGGTACCCCTTTTCATTCTGTATTTTTGTTCTATGCTGTATTCATCACTCTCACAAAAAACGTTGCCAAACTTCTTCATCTTTTCAAAGTCCCAATCCCCTCCATTTTTACTTTATCATTATTGATTACTGATCATAATTATTCATATTTTGTAACTGACTCTATTATTCTACTGAATACTAGATCATTTGTGTTGAAATAAATCCAAACTTTGTGCTCAAATAAAATTTAAAGCTATAGGGTTGCCCTGGTGGCACAGTGGTTAAGAATCCGCCTGCCAATGCAGGAGACATGGGTTCAAGCCCTGCTCTGGGAAGATTCCCACATGTCGTGGAGCAACTAAGCCCACGCGCCACAACTACTAAGTCTGTGCTCTAGAGCCCACGAGCCACAACTACTGAAGCCCGTGCACCTAGAGCCGGTGCTCCGCAACAAGAGAGGCCACTGCAATGAGAAGCCCATGCACTGCAACAAAGAGTAGCCCCTGCTCTCTGCAACTAGAGAAAGCCCACGGGCAACAACAAAGACCCAGTACAGCCAAAAATAAATAAATTAATTAATTTAAAAAAAAAATTAAAGCTATAAACTTTCTTCTAAGTTCTGCTTTAAGTTTCACAAAATTTAACATGCATTGACTTAATTGTTACGATTTCTCTTATGAATTCCTCTTTAAATCACTATTTTATTTCGAGACTAATAGGATTTTTAAGATAGAGTTTTGTTAGGCTTTCTAATTTTATTATATTGTGATTAGAAAATGTATTCTGTTAACATTGCAGACCTCAAAGTCATTTAAGAAATTTAATTTTGGAAACTTCAGTTTACAATATACTACTACAAGAGAATTTAAATATATAATGACAAAATATACACACACTCATATATGCTTGGAAAATTAATACTAAAATATATTGCAATATATTAATGGGAACAACTACATTTCTAAATAACTTTTTAGTACCTTAAACATTATAACATATTTTAGTATATTTAGTAAATTTCAACTATCCATCATAACTCTAAAACTTGTTCAGTCCGTGTCTTTATTACACTGAAAAGACCATAATGCTCTTCAGTAAGCCATGTTTTTTTTGTTTGTTTTGTTTTGGCTTAAGATGATGTATCTAATATAGAAAAAGTGAATTAATTTATATACAGTTTTGAGAACAGTTATGAGGTGGAGCAATTATGAGGTGGAGCAATTATGAAACTCACAAATAAGTCACACTCTTTTTCCTAGTAGTTTTTTGGTTGGAGAAGTTAGTATTAATGCTTTTTGTTTTTCTTTTTCTATATATTTTTTAAACATCAAAACTTTGTGCAGCCTCAGAGAGTGTTTTAATCTCTGAAAATTTCAAAGACATTATGTTCATTAAATATTTAGTTCTTCATTTTACTTCTTATATTAATATCTAAAACAGCATGTCAAATAAAACTAAGAAATATATGTAAAACTGGATGCTTTTAAAGTATATAGTTTGTGTTCTAGATTCCATATCTTTAATCATTTCACCACCAATGTATCTTTTGAAATGCATACTTCCCCTAGTCATATTATTAACTACAACATAGCATCGACTCTTTTTTTCTTTCTATGCTTTTTTTTAAAAAAGCATTTCATTTATTTATTTATTTTTGGCTGTGCTGGGTCTTCTTTTCTGTGCGTGGGCTTTCTCTAGTTGCGGCGAGCGGGGGCCCCTCTTCATCGCGGTGTGCGGGCCTTTCACTGTCGCGGCCTCTTGTTGTGGAGCACAAGCTCCAGACGTGCAGGCTCAGTAGTTGTGGCTCACGGGCCCGGCCGCTCCGCAGCATGTGGGATCTTGCTGGACCGGGGCACAAACCCGTGTGCCCTGTTTTGGCAGGCAGACTCTCAACCACTGCGCCACCAGGGAAGCCCTTTTTTTTTTTTTTTTTTTTTTTTTTTTGCGGTACGTGGGCCTCTCACTGTTGTGGCCTCTCCCGTTAAGAAGCACAGGCTCTGGACGCGCAGGCTCAGCGGCCATGGCTCACAGGCCCAGGCGCTCCGCGGCATGTGGGATCTTCCCAGACCGGGGCATGAACCCGTGTCCCCCGCATCGGCAGGCGGACTCTCAACCACTGCGCCACCAGGGAAGCCCCATCTTCTTTTTTTTAAGATTTTTTTTTTTGATGTGGACCATTTTTTTTTTAAAGTCTTTATTGAATTTGTCACAATATTGCTTCTGTTTATATTTTGGTTTTTTGGCCACAAGGCATGTGGGATCTTAGCTCCCTGACCAGGGATTGAACCTACACCCCCTGCATTGGAAGGCAAAGTCTTAACCACTGGACTGCCAGGAAGTCCCGACTCATCTTTTGATTTAGATGTTTTTAAGACTATTATGATACAATAATGTTTGTTTTGCATGGATATATGAGTTACTGTATACCTGATCATGTATTTATAGCGGACATGGAGCATAAAATACTGTGTATTCATTAATAGCAATGTGTTATACTTCCTTCTTTGTATCTATCTATCTATCTATATCTATCTATTTTCAGTAGCCTTAATAAAGCTTTGCATCTGTTAGAACCCCAGAGAAGCAATCTTTACATAATTCCAATTTTCATAAACATTTCTTCAGTTACTTCAGAAACTTTTTGTTGGACATTTGCATAACTGTGCTTTCTGCAGCTATAGCACCAGTACACAGTCAGGAAATTTGTTCCAACATTGCCCTTTTTAATAATGATATAGAATGTATAGTTTGTGTGATATGCAAATGACTCAACTAGTTTTACAAACAGTTGAACCATTTCAGAAAAATTCACGATATTTCTTTTTTTAAAACCATTTTACTGAGGTATGATTAACTTGTAAAAATCTCTTAATATTTAATGTATACAACTTGAGTTTGGAGACACAATGCTTCTTTAAACTAGGATTTTTACTTCATTCAGGTTATCTAACTTCTTCTGTAAATAGTAAGAAGTCAAATTCATTACAGTCCATAGATAGTCACACTGGAGTTTTTTTCTAGTCAATTTGTTTAGACCATTGTGCAAATAAAGTCAAGGACGTGGGCTTTTACTCACTGTGTATAAAGTGCTATTATTCTGTTATATTTCCTTTGACAAAACTTCTGAGCAAACTTCTCACAAATACATGCCGGAGTTCCAGTAGGATTTAGTAATAAAATAGATTAATTCATTATTAATTTTTTCTTTCAAACAATATTGCTTCTCTTCTGTATATCTAGAAGCAGTTAAGACACCTGGTGTAGTACAGATATGAATGAGATTGAATCCCTGACTAGCCTTCAAAAAATTATTTCAAGTAAGGACAGACTTTCTTATACATAACTACAATTCAATTATAAGCTTTCTATAATGAGTATAAATATACCTCATAGTTTGACTAAGTAAATAACATTTGTGTATACTGGACTTCTAATTTTTAAACAAGTATTTTTAGTAAATTAAAATAGGTTGAACTTGGTAGACATCTACTACATTTATAGCTTCAACTAGAGTCATATTCAGTAATATGATACACAGAGAATTTTCCTTTTCACATTTGTTTAAAACTGAAAGTTGACTGACACGCTTTTTTCCTTTTCACAAATCTTTCCAAATAAGACATCACTGAAACCTTCCTTTTCAAGGACAGCATGCAGAATATTCACAGATAAAAAAAAATAAAAAAATAAAAACCCTGGAAAACTGGGCACAAGAAACTTTAGGCATCTCTTTTTTATTAAAAAATATTGAAGTATAGTTTATTTACAATACTGTGTTAGTTTCAGGTGTAAAGAGAAGTGATCCAGTGGGACCTTGTTGTTTATCTGTTTTATATATGATAGTGTGTATCTGTTAATCCCATATTCATAGTTTATCCCTCCCTCTCCCTTCCCCTTTGGTTACCATAAATTTATTTTCTATGTCTCTGAGTCTTTCTGCTTTGTGAATACAATAATTTGTATTATTTTTTAGATTCCACATATAAGTGATATCATATTTGTCTTTCTCTGACTTAAGTCCCTTAGTATGATAACCTCTAGGTCCATCCATATTGTTGCAAATGGCATTATTTCATTCTTTTTTATGGCTGTGTAGTATTAATATATATTAAATATATATATCATGTCTTCTTTAGCCATTCATCAGTGGACATTTAGGTTGCTTCCATGTCATGAGTATTGCAAATAGTGCTATGAACAGTGGGGTGCATGTATCTTTTCAAATTAGTATTTTTGTCTTTTCCAGATATATACCCAGGAGTGGGATTGCTGGATCATATGGTAACTCTATTTTTAGTTTTTTAAGGAACCTCCATACTGTTTTCCATAATGGCAGAACCAATTTACATTCTCACCAACAGTGTAGGAGGGTTCCCTTTTCACCACACCCTCTCCAGTATTTATTATTTGTAGACTTTTTAATGATGGCTATTCTGACCAGTGTGAGGTGGTACATTATTGTAGTTTTGATTTGCATTATCTAATAATTAGTGATGTTGAACATCTTTTCATGTGTCTGTTGGCCATCTGTATGTCTTCTCTGGAGAAATGTCTATTTAGGTTTTCTGCTCATTTTCTGATTGGCTTTTTTTTTCTTTTTGATATTGAGTTGTATGAGCTGTTTGTGTATTTTAGAAATTAGCCCGTTGTCAGTCCCATCTTTGCAAATATTTTCTCCCATTCTGTAAGTTGTCTTTTTGATTTGTTGATGGTTTCCTTTGCTGTGCAAAAGCTTGTAAGGTTATGTTCCTTTTTTTACTTTTGCTTTTATTTCTTTTGCCTTGGGAGACTGACCTAAGAAAATATTGCTACAATTTATGTCAGAGAATGTTTTGCCTGTGTTCTCTTAGAACTAGGAGTTTTATGGCCCCATGTTTTATATTTAAGTCTTTAACCCATTTTGAGTTTATTTTTGTGTGTGGTGTGAGGGAGTGTTCTAACTTCATTGATTTACATGTGGCTGTTCAGCTTTCCCAACACCACTTGCTGAAGAGATTGTCTTTGTGCCATTCTGTATTCTTGCGCCCTTTCTCGAAGATTAATTGACCATAGGAGTGTGGGTTTATTTCTGTCCTTGCTATTCTGTTCCATTAATCTGTATGTCTGTTTTTGCATCCCCTCCCTCTTGCACCTGCCTCCCCACCATCCCACCCAGTGAGGCCATCACAGAGCACTGAGCTGAGCTCCATGTGCTATACAGCAGGTTCCCACTAGCTATGCATTTTACACATGGTAGTGTATTTATGTCAAATCTAATCTCCCAGTTCATCCCATCCTCCCCTTCAGCCTGTGTCCACACGTCCATTCTCTATATTTGCCTTCCTATTCCTGCCATGAAAATAGGTTCATCTGTACGATTTTTCTAGATTCCACATACATGTGTTAATATACAATATTTTTTTCTCTTTCTGACTTACTTCACTCTGTATGGCAGATTCTAGGTCCATCCACGTCTCTACAAATGATGCAATTTCATTTCTTTTAATGGCTGAGTAATATTCCATTATATGTGGAATGTACCACATCTTCTATATCCATTCATCTGTTGTACATTAATATTTAAAGTAATTATTGAAAAGTATGTATTTATTGCCATTTTAAAATTTTTTCTCCAGTTGATTTTGTATTCTTTTTTGTTGCTGTTGTTTTGGGGTTTTTTTTGTTGTTTTGTTTTGTATTTCTTCTTAATTCATTTCTTCTTTTTGTTTCTCCTTTTCTGGTTTGTTTTCTTTTGTGTTATGCTTAAGTTTCTTTCGTTTTTTTTTTTGGTAAATCTGTATGTTTGGGTTTTTTTTAAATAAATTTATATATTATTTTTGGCTGCTTTGGGTCTTCATTGCTGTGCATGGGCTTTCTCTAGTAGTGGCATGGGGGGACTACTCTTCATTGAAGTGCACAGGCTTCTCATTGCGGTGGCTTGTCTTATCACGGAGCATGGGCTCTAGGCATGCAGGCTTCAGTAGTTGTGGCATGAGTGCTTCAGTAGTTGTGGCTTGCAGGCTCTAGAGCACAGGCTCAGTAGTTGTGGTGCATGGGCTTAGCAGCCCCGCGGCATGTGGGATCTTCCTGGACCAGGGCTCGAACCTGTGTCTCCTTCATTGGCAGGCGGATTCTTTTTTTTTTTTTTTTTTTTTTTTGTGGTATGCGGGCCTCTCACTGTTGTGGCCTCCGGACCAGGGCACGAACCCGCGTCCCCTGCATCAGCAGGTGGACTCTCAACCACTGTGCCACCAGGGAAGCCCTGGCAGGCAGATTCTTAACCACTGCATCAACAGGGAAATCCCTGTATGTTTTGATTTGTGGTTAATCTGGTTTTCAAGTATTTTATCCCCAAACTATGTGTACTTACTTTAGTCATGTAAGCTCAAACACATTCTAAAAGATCTACATTTTCTTACTCCCCTTCCCCCACATTTCGTGATTTTGATGTCCTATTTTACATCTTCATGTTTATCTTTTGTTGTTCATTGTAGTTATAATTGCTTTCACAGAATTTTTTTTTATTTTGTATTTTTTTTTGTACTGGCTTAAGTGATCATCAATTTATATATATATTTGCCTTTCCTATTGTGATTTTCCTTTTCCTATAGATTCTTGCTTCTCTTTTCTTTAGAGAAGACATTTCAATATTTCTTATAGTACAGGTTTAGTATTGTTGTATTCTTTCAGTTTGTGCTTGTCTGAGAAATATTTTTCTCTCTCCTTCTACTCTAAATGATAATCTTACTGGATAAGAGTACAAGTTTTTCCCTTTGGGAACTTTGGATATATCTTGCCACTCCCTTCTGACCTACAAAGTTTCTGTAGTGAAAGTAGCTGATAGCCTATCAGTGACAGCCTTATGAGGATTCCCTTGTAACTGACTCTGCTTTTCTCCTGCTGCCTTTAGAATCCATTTTTTAAATTAATTAATTAATTTATTTTTGGTTGCATTGCGTCTTTGTTGCTGTGTGCAGGCTTTCTCTAGTTGCGGCGAGTGGGGGCTACTCTTCATTGTGGTGTGCAGGCTTCTCATTGCGGTGGCTCCTCTTGTTGTGGAACACAGGCTTTAGGTGCGCAGGTTTCAGTAGTTGTGGTACATGGGCTTAGTTGCTCTGCAGCATGTGTGATCTTCCTGGACCAGGGCTCGAACCCGTATCCCCTGCATTGGCAGGCAGGTTCTTAACCACTGTGCCACCAGAGAAGCCCTAGAATACTTTTTTTTTTTTTTTTTTTTTGCGGTACGCGGGCCTCTCACTGCCGTGGCCTCCCCCGTTGCGGAGCACAGGCTCTGGACGCGCAGGCCCAGCGGCCACTGCCCACGGGCCCAGCCGCTCCGCGGCACGTGGGATCCTCCTGGACGGGGCCACGAACCCATGTCCCCCGCATCAGCAGGCCGACTCCCAACCACTGCGCCACCAGGGAAGCCCAAATACTCTTTAACTTTTGTCATTTTGATTATGTCTTGGAGTAGCTATTTTTGTGGGGTTCATCTTGTTTGGGACCCTCTGTGCTTTCTGTAGCTGGATATCTGTTTCCTTTTTTATGTTTGGGGATTTTACAGCCATAATTTATCCAAATACATTTTCAATCCCCCTTTTCTCTTTCATCTCCTGGGATTCCTATTGTGCATAGATTGTCACACTTTATATTATCCTGTAGATCTCATATGTTGCTTTCTTTTTTCTTTCATTTGTCTTTCTGTCTGCTGTTCTGATTGGGTGATTTCTGTTATTATATTTTCTAGAAAAATTATTTGTTCTTCTGCATTATTTAGTTTGCTATTTATTTCCTTTAGCTCAGTTTCCATATCAGCAATTGAGTTGTCTAATTTTGATTGGTTTCTCTTTATAGTTTCTAGTTCCTTGTTAGTGATCTGCATTTATATCAATAGTCTTTCTTTCTCAAATCCTTCAGCATTTTTATTATCTCCTTTTTGAACTCAGGGTCTAGCTGACCAGAGAGGTTTGTTTAATTGTTTGTTCTTCCAGGGGAATTGTCTTATTCTTTTAATTGGCAGTGGTTTCTCTGCTTTCTTATTTTCCTTATATTTCTCTGACTCTGCGAATTTAGGATAAACAGTTATCTGCTGTGGTCTTGAAGGGCTGTTTTCATGTGGGAGCAACCCTCTGTAGACTGAGAGTTCAGTATTTTTGGTGTGTGGGTTTTTTTTTTGGTATGGATGCTTGCCATGTCTTTCCTCATAGTGTGCTGGCCCTGTTCCCTTGATAAGGGATGTGTTGGTGTTGTGGTGACCAGAGCCTTCACTGCATGTTTGGCATGGCCTCCTTTTTGCTCCGTAGTTGTCACAGCCTGGTGACAGGCAGACAGTTTATTTCAGGTCAACCAAGTATTGGGTCAGCCAAAAAGTTCGTTCAGGTTTTCCTGTAAGATGTTACGGAAAAACGCAAATGAACTTTTTGGCCAACTCAATATTTCATAATATGCTTTCCTTCTGGTTGTATGGGGTACAGCTCATGTTACGATCTGTGAGAGACATGGAGCAGCTTTAGCCATCTGTCAGTGGGGTCAGGGGAAAAAATGTGAAAGTATATGTATGGTAAAATATGCCCCATATTTTGTATTCTGCAAAAATAAACTCACAAAGAAGCAAGCAAACAAAGAAGCCAAAATAAGAGAAAATGTAAAATAAATTAGGAAGCTATTTCCCAACCTCCAGTTAATCAACTCAGAAAACTCACAAATTCACTCCTCTATTGAAAATAGGGAGAAAATATAAACTTCATATCTTATAGGTTATTTCCTCTACGCCCACAAACTGAGGAGTATGCTTACAAAGAGTCAGTTTTATCCGTACTCAAACCAATTTATGGTAGTAGTACTTACTTATGAAAAATTATTAAAGTTATTAAGAAATATGGATTTAATAATAGCAGTTCTTTATGTCAACAATGAAATAACTGTAAAGAGTAATGACATGTTATGAAAAAAATGTTAATAAATGTATCACACCAAGAAAAATATAAAAACCAGAGAAAATGATCATAAAAATATAAAGTTCATGAGTCTAAATATTCACTCCATTAAAAAAATGAAAAGAAAAATAATAACCAATATGTTATGCGAGTAGTTTATGCAAGAAAGAATACAAAACTATAGGTACCTAAAACATTTTCAAGGAAGGGCCTTCAGTCAAAAGTCTTCAAATGTAGGTACAGTGCTTAATTACATCATTTATTCTTCCAGCACTTTAAAGACAATGTCCCAAAGGCTACATCAAACTAAAAAGCTCTGCACATCATAAGAAGAAATCAACAAAATGAAAAGGCAGCCTGTGCTTATCAAAAAGCAATAAATTAATCATACACATTTGAATGTATTCACATTTCAAAAATTCAGTTATAAAAACATTAGTATTTTTTGTTTCCATTCCCTCCTGTAGCCATCCATCCTCATTGCATGCTATTTTCCATATTACTAGACAGAATAAGCCTAATCACCAGTTTATAGGATTTTTTACTCAATAGTCTATTATAATGATATTTACTCCAAGAAAACAATAATTTTAAAAGTTATAATAGAAGAAAAAGAAATCTGTGTTGCTTTACTCTAATCTATACCTGAATTTTCATAAGATTTCTATTACAATTTTAGAATAGTGTTTTTCACACTTCAGTGTATATATAATAGAGATCTTGCTCACGTGCAGATTCTAATACACTAAGTCTGAGGTGAGTCTGAGATTCTGCATTTCTCATAAAAGCTCCCAAGGAGATGCTGATGCTATTGATCTGAGAACTACATCTCAAGTAGCAAAGTACAGGTCCTAAAATGGCCATGTATTTTTCATTTTAACATGATATTTTGAATTGTTTTTACAACTGTATATGTCAAATAGAAGCTATCAGAAGAGTAATGTGCCAATATAAATAATCAATAATAAGCAAACATGAGAAAAATGCATATTGGAATATGAAAAGCCACTATTTTATGATAAAATAAACATGTCATATAGAGGGAATTTTTACAGATGTTATTGTCACGT
The DNA here is from genome assembly GCF_951394435.1 of Stenella coeruleoalba. Lineage (NCBI taxonomy): Eukaryota > Metazoa > Chordata > Mammalia > Artiodactyla > Delphinidae > Stenella > Stenella coeruleoalba. Next base: position 54,982,671 of record NC_137157.1, read on the forward strand.
ATTTTAGTTTCCTAAATTTCCTTGGCTTAGGGAGGGCATCAAAGTAAGAGCATAGATGAAGTTTGAAGAAAATACTTAATAACTAGGCAGTCTTCCTGGATTTTTTAGGCCACATTCTCAATGTCTTGAAAATCATAGCTATATGAGTTATCCTATTCTTTGCTGATAGAGACCTCTGTGGAAAATTAAAATAAATCAGAAATTGTAATAAATACTCTAAAAAGGCCTGAGTACAAGGGGGTTATCTGTATGGAGAGAAGAATTCATTCTAGGTGTGACTTCAGCGCTAGGGCCTTGATAGTTTGAGTAATATTTCTCAAATACTGGTGACAGGTGATATATACTAGGAGATGATATAAGTTTCAAAGAGCAGCCTCTTCCACAGAAATGCAAGTAAGACTATGAAGGATGAGAGAACTATTAGCACATTCAATGTGTGAAGTTTTCTGCCTGAAGCTTTAGGTAGGTTATTTCATACAATGTCACCAGTATTTATACCTAACTTAAAATGATACATAATCTCTTATTATGTTGTGTTTCCTAGAAAAAAACACCATGGATATAATTTATGCTGCCTGTAATGGAATATTTCTCCAGAAAATAATAATATCATTTAAGTAGCCAGTAAATTCATCACCAGATGCAAAAAAGGAATGCAGTTTTTTTTTTTTAACATCTTTATTGGGGTATAATTGCTTTACAATGGTGTGTTACTTTCTACTTTATAACAAAGTGAATCAGTTACACATATACATATGTTCCCATATCTCTTCCCTCTTGTGTCTCCCTCCCTCCCACCCTCCCTATCCCACCCCTCTAGGTGGTCACAAAGCACCGAGCTGATATCCCTGTGCTATGCGGCTGCTTCCCACTAGCTATCTACCTTACGTTTGGTGGTATATATATGTCCATGCCTCTCTCTCGCTTTGTCACAGCTCACCCTTCCCCCTTCCCATATCCTCAAGTCCATACTCTAGTAGGTTTGTGTCTTTATTCCTGTCTTACCCCTAGGTTCTTAATGACATTTTTTTTCTTAAATTCCATATGTATGTGTTAACATACGGTATTTGTCTTTCTCTTTCTAACTTACTTCACTCTGTATGACAGATTCTAGGTCTATCCACCTCATTACAAATAGCTCAATTTCATTTCTTTTTATGGCTGAGTAATATTCCATTGTATATATGTGCCACATCTTCTTTATCCATTCATCTGATGATGGGCACTTAGGTTGTTTCCATGTCCTGGATATTGTAAATAGAGCTGCAATAAACATTTTGGTACATGACTCTTTTTGAATTATGGTTTTCTCAGGGTATATGCCCAGTAGTGGGATTGCTGGGTCATATAGTAGTTCTATTCGTAGTTTTTTTTTTTTTTTTTTGGTGTACGCGGGCTTCTCACTGCTGGGGCCTCTCCCGTTGCAGAGCACAGGCTCCAGACACACAGGCCCAGCGGCCATGGCTCACGGGCCCAGCTGCTCTGTGGCATGTGGGATCTTCCAAGACCGAGGAACGAACCCATGTCCCCCGCATCGGCAGGAGGACTCTCAACCACTGCGCTACCAGGGAAGCCCTATTTGTAGTTTTTTAAGAAACCTCCATACTGGTCTCCATAGTGGCTGTACCAATTCACATTCCCACCAGCAGTGCAAGAGTGTTCCCTTTTCTCCACACCCTACCAGCATTTATTGTTTCTAGATTTTTTAATGATGGCCATTCTGACTGGCATGAGATGATATCTCATTGTAGTTTTGATTTGCATTTCTCTAATGATTAATGACGTTGAACATTCTTTCATGAGTTTGTTGGCAGTCTGTATATCTTATTTGGAGAAATGTCTATTTAGCTCTTCTGCCCATTTTTGGATTGGGTTCTTTGTTTTTCTGTTATTGAGCTGCATGAGCTGCTTGTAAATTTTTGAAATTAATCCTTTGTCAGTTGCTTCACTTGCAAATATTTTCTCCCATTCTGAGGGTTGTCTTTTGGTCTTGTTTATCATTTCCTTTGCTGTGCAAAAGCTTTGAAGTTTCATTAGTTCCCATTTGTTTATTTTTGTTTTTATTTCCATTTCTCTAGGAGGTGGGTAAAAAAGGATCTTGCTGTGATTGATGTCATAGAGTGTTCTGCCTATGTTTTCCTCTAAGAGTTTGATAGTTTCTGGCCTTACATTTAGGTCTTTAATCCATTTTGAGCTTATTTTTGTGTATGGTGTTAGGGAGTGATCTAATCTCACAGTTTTACATGTACCTGTCCAGTTTTCCCAGCACCACTTATTGAAGAGGTTGTCCTTTCTCCACTGTACATTCCGGCCTCCTTTATCAAAGATAAGGTGACCATATGTGTGTGGGTTTATCTCTGGGCTTTCTATCCTGTTCCATTGATCTTTCTGTTTTTGTGCCAGTACCATACTGTCTTGATGACTGTAGCTTTGTAGTATAGTTTGAAGTCAGGGAGCCTGATTCCTCCACCTCTGTTTTTCGTTCTCAAGATTACTTTGGCTATTTGGGGTCTTTTGTGTTTCCATACAAATTGTGAAATTTTTTGTTCTACTTCTGTGAAAAATGCCTGGGGTAGTTGGATAGGGATTGCATTGAATCTGTAGATTGCTTTGGGTAGTAGAGTCATTTTCACAATATTGATTCTTCCAATCCAAGAACGTGGTATATCTCTCCATCTATTTGTATCATCTTTAATTTCTTTCATCAGTGTCTTATAATTTTCTGCATACAGGTCTTTTGTCTCCTTAGGTAGGTTTATTCCTAGATATTTTATTCTTTTTGTTGCAGTGGTAAATGGGAGGGTTTTCTTGATTTCACTTTCAGATTTTTCATCATTAGTGCATAGGAATGCCAGAGATTTCTGTGCATTTTGTATCCTGCAACTTTACCAAATTCATTGATTAGCTCTAGTAGTTTTGTGGTAGCATCTTTAGGATTCTCTATGTATAGTAGCATGTTATCTGCAAACAGTGACAGCTTTACTTCTTCTTTTCTAAGTTGGATTCCTTTTATTTCCTTTTCTTCTCTGATTGCTGTGGCCAAAACTTCCAAAACTATGTTGAATAAGAGTGGTGAGAGTGGGCAACCTTGTTTTGTTCCTGATCTTAGTGGAAATGCTTTCAGTTTTTCACCATTGAGGATGATGTTGGCTGTGGGTTTGTCATATATGGCCTTTATTATGTTGAGGAAAATTCCCTCTATGCCTACTTTCTGCAGGGTTTTTATCATAAATGGGTGTTGAATTTTGTCAAAAGCTTTCTATGCATCTATTGAGATGATCATATGGTTTTTCTCCTTCAATTTGTTAATATGGTGTATCACATTGATTGATTTGCGTATATTGAAGAATCCTTGCATTCCTGGAATAAACCCCACTTGATCATAAACCCCACTTGATCATGGTGTATGATCCTTTTAATGTGCTGTTGGATTTTGTTGAGGATTTTTGCATCTATGTTCATCAGTGTTATTGGCCTGTAATTTTCTTTCTTTGTGACTTCCTTGTCTGGTTTTGGTATCAAGGTGATGGTGGCCTCGTAGAATGAATTAGGGAGTGTTCCTCCCTCTGCTATATTTTGGAAGAGTTTGAGAAGGATAGGTGTTAGATCTTCTCTAAATGTTTGATAGAATTCGCCTGTGAAGCCATCTGGTCCTGGGCTTTTGCTTGTTGGAAGATTTTTAATCACAGTTTCAATTTCAGTGCTTGTGATTGTTCTGCTCATATTGTCTATTTCTTCCTGATTCAGTCTTGGCAGCTTGTGCAATTTCTAAGAATTTGTCCATTTCTTCCATGTTGTCCATTTTATTGGCATAGAGTTGCTTGTAGTAATCTCTCATGATCTTTTGTATTTCTGCAGTGTCAGATGTTACTTCTTTTTCCTTTCTAATTCTATTGATTTGAGTCTTCTCCCTTTTTTTCTTGATGAGTCTGGCTAATGGTTTATCAATTTTTTATCATCTGAAAGAACCAGCTTTTAGTTTTATTGATCTTTGCTATCGTTTTCTTCATTTTTTTCCCACTTATTTCTGATCTGATATTTATGATTTCTTTCCTTCTGCCAACGTTGGGGGTTTTTGTTCTTCTTTCTCTAATTGCTTTATGTGCAAGGTTAGGTTCTTTATTCGAGATGCTTCCTGTTTCTTAAGCTGGGCTTGTATTGCTATAAACTTCCCTCTTAGAACTGCTTTTGCTTCATCCCATAGGTTTTGGGTTGTCATGTCTCCATTGTCATTTGTTTCTAGGTATTTTTTTTATTACCTCTTTGATTTCTTCAGTGATCACTTCGTTATTAAGTAGTGTATTGTTTAGCCTCCATGTGTTTGTATTTTTTACACATCTTTTCCTGTAATTGATATCTAGTCTCATAGCGTTGTGGTCAGAAAAGATACTTGATAAGATTTCAATTTTCTTAAGTTTACCAAGGCTTCATTTGTGACCCAAGATATGATCTATCCTGGAGAATGTTCCATAAGCACTTGAGAAAAATGTGTATTTTTTTTTGGATGGAGTGTCCTATAAATATCAATTAAGTCCATCTTGTTTAATGTATCATTTAAAGCTTGTGTTTCCTTAGTTATTTTCATTTTGGATGATCTGTCCATTGGTGAAAGTGGGGTGTTAAAGTCCCCTACTATGAATGTGTTACTGTCAATTTCCCTTTTTATGCCTGTTACTATTTCCCTTATGTATTGAGGTGCTCCTATGTTGGGTGCATAAATATTTACAATTGTTATATCTTCTTCTTGGATCGATCCCTTGATCATTATGTAGTGTCCTTCTCTGTCTCTTCTAATAGTCTTTATTTTAAAGTCTATTTTGTGTGATATGAGAATTGCTAATCCAGCTTTCTTTTGGTTTCCATTTGCATGGAATATCTTTTTCCATCCCCTTACTTTCAGTCTGTGTGTGTCTCTAGGTCTGAAGTGGGTCTCTTGTAGACAGCATATATATGGGTCTTGTTTTTGTATCCATTCAGCCAATCTGTGTCTTTTGGTGGGAGCATTTAGTCCACTTACATTTAAGGTAATTATTGATATGTATGTTCCTATTCCCATTTTCTAAATTGTTTTCGGTTCATTATTGTAGGTCTTTTCCTCCTCTTGTGTTTCTTGCCTAGAGAAGTTCCTTTAGCATTTGTTGTAAAGCTGGTTTGGTGGTGCTGAACTCTCTCAGCTTTTGCTTGTCTGTAAAGGTTTTAATTTCTCCATCAAATCTGAATGAGATCCTTGCTGGGTAGAGTAATCTTGGTTGCAGGTTTCTCTCCATCATCACTTTAAATATGTACTGCCACTCCCTTTTGGCTTCCAGAGTTTCTGCTGAAAGATCAGCCGTTAACCTTATGGGGATTCCCTTGTGTGTTATTTGTTGTTTTTCCCTTGCTGCTTTTAATATGCTTTCTTTGTATTTAATTTTTGACAGTTTGATTAATATGTGTCTTGGCGTATTTCTCCTTGGATTTATCCTGTATGGGACTCTCTGTGCTTCCTGGACTTGATTAACTATTTCCTTTCCCGTATTAGGGAAGTTTTCAACTATAATCTCTTCAAATATTTTCTCAGTCCCTTTCCTTTTCTCTTCTTCTTCTGGAACCCCTATAATTCGAATGTTGGTGCGTTTAATGTTGTCCCAGAGGTCTCTGAGACTGTCCTCAGTTCTTTTTATTCTTTTTTCTTTATTCTGCTCTGCAGTAGTTATTTCCACTATTTTATCTTCCAGGTCACTTATCCATTCTTCTGCCTCAGTTATTCTGCTATTGATCCCATCTAGAGTATTGTTCATTTCATTTATTGTGTTGTTCATCGTTATTTGTTTCATCTTTAGTTCTTCTAGGTTCTTGTTAAATGTTTCTTGCATTTTGTCTATTCTATTTCCAAGATTTTGGATCATCTTTACTATCATTATTCTGAATTGTTTTTCAGGTAGACTGCCTATTTCCTCTTCATTTGTTAGGTCTGGTGGGTTTTTATCTTGCTCCATCTGCAGTGTGTTTTTCTGTCTCCTCATTTTGCTTATCTTACTGTGTTTGGGGTCTCCTTTTCGCAGGCTGCAGGTTCTTAGTTCCCGTTGTTTTTGGTGTCTGTCCCCAGTGGCTAAAGTTGGTTCAGTGGGTTGTGTAGGCTTCCTGGTGGAGGGGACTAGTGCCTGTGTTCTGGTGGATGAGGCTGGATCTTGTCTTTCTGGTGGGCAGGTCCACGTCTGTTGGTGTGTTTTGGGGTGTCTGTGCACTTATTATGATTTTAGGCAGCCTCTCTGCTAATGGGTGCGGTTGTGTTCCTGTTTTGCTAGTTGTTTGGCTTAGGGTGTCCAGCACTGTAGGTTGCTTGTCGTTGAGTGAAGCTGGGTGCTGGCATTGAGATGGAGAGCTCTGGGAGATTTTCACCATTTGATATTATGTGTAGCTTGGAGGTCTCTTGTGGATCAGTGTCCTGAAGTTGGCTCTCCCACCTCAGAGACACAGCACTGACTCCTGCCTGCAGCACCAAGAGCCTTTCATCCACATGGCTCAGAACAAAAGGGAGAAAAAGTAGAGAGAAAGAATTAGTAGAAGTAGGAAGGAAGGATAAAGGAAGAAAGGAAGAAAGAAAGAAAGAGAAGATAAAGTAAAATAAAATAAAGTTATTAAAATTAATTATTAAGAAAAAAAATTTTTAAAAGAACGGACGGATAGCACCCTACGACAAATGGTGGAAGCAAAGCTATACAGACAAAATCTCACACAGAAGCATACACAGGCACACTCACAAAAAGGAAAAGGGGAAAAAATCATAAATCTTGCTCTCAAAGTCCACCTCCTCAATTTGGGATGGTTCGTTGTCTATTCATGTATTCCAGATGCAGGGTACATCAGGTTGATTGTGGGGCTTTAATCCGCTGCTTCTGAGGCTGCTGGGAGAGATTTCCCTTTCTCTCCTTTGTTCTCACAGCTCCCAGGGGCTCAGCTTTGGATTTGGCCCCGCCTCTGTGTGTAGGTCGCCGGAGGGCGTCTGTTCTTCACTCAGACAGGACGGGGTTAAAGGAGCCACTGATTCGCGGGCTCTGGCTCACTTAGGCCTGGGGGAGGGAGGGGCACGGAGTGCGGGGCGAGCCTGCGGCGGCAGAGGCTGGCGTGACGTTGCACCAGCCTGAGGCTCGCCGTGCGTTCTCCCGAGGAAGTTGTCCCTGGATCCCGGGAACCTGGCAGTGGCAGGTTGCACAGGCTCCCCAGATGGGAGGTGTGCATAGTGACCTGTGGTTGCACACAGGCTTCTTGGTGGCGGCGGCAGCAGCCTTAGCATCTCCTGCCCGTCTCTGGGGTCTGCACTTTTAGCCGCAGCTTGCACCTGTCTCGGGGGCTCCTTTAAAGCAGCCCTCTTAATCCCCTCTTCTCTTGCACCAAACAAAACATGAAACAAAGAGGGAAGAAAAAGTCTTTTGCCTCTTCAGCAGCTCCAGACCGTTTCCGGGACTCCCGCCCGGCTAGCCGTGGTGCACTAACCCTTCAGGCTATGTTCACGCCGCCAACCCCAGTCCTCTCCCTGCTCTCAGACCAAAGCCTGAGCCTCAGCTCCCAGCCCCGCCTGCCCCGGCAGGTGAGCAGACAAGCCTCTCAGGCTGGTGAGTGCCGGTCGGCACCGATCCTCTGTGCGGGAATCTCCCCGCTTTGCCCTCCGCACCCCTGTTGCTGTGCTCTCCTCCGCAGCGCTGAAGCTCCCCCTTCTGCCACCCGCAGTCTCTGCCCGCGAAGGGGCTTCCTAGTGTGTGGAAACCTTTCCTCCTTCACAGCTCCCTCCCTGGTGCAGGTCCCGTCCCTATCCTTTTGTCTCTGTTTATTCTTTCTTCTTTTGCCCTACCCAGGTACGTGGGGAGTTTCTTGCCTTTGGGGAGGTCTGAGGTCTTCTGCCAGCCTTCAGTAGGTGTTCTGTAGGAGTTTTTCCACGTGTAGATGTATTTCTGGTGTATCTGTGGGCAGGAAGGTGATCTCCGCGTCTTACTCTTCTGCTATCTTCCCCTCGTAGCCTGCAGTTTGCTTTTGATTAAATATTTAGTATAGCTCCTTCAATTGTCCTTTTTATGTAAAGTGTTTAAGACTCATTGAAGGTGAAAACTACGCTGCATTTCTTTTTATCCGTATGTTCTTTCCCTAAACAGGGAATAAGTAAAGGACCACAACAACTAATATTGAACTGTAACTTCCTGTGGTAAGTTGCTCTAGACAAACTGTAACTGGTGAACCACAGGGAACTGTTTCAAATAGTCTGAAAACTAAGGATATGCTTCTCACAGATCCCTGAGGTATTTTGACCCTACTTATTATACTTAATGTTATTGTTATAATTCTTTTTAGTATAGAACACAATACCCAGTAAATATATGGGACTATTTTAAGACAACCATAACATGATATAGGTTAGGCAGAAGTAAATAAAATAGGAGTATGTCTGTAAGAACTCTTTTAGGAAGGGAACAGAGTCCCTTTATATGTATTCCTTAAGTTGCATTCAGTAAAATGCAGTGTTGACAGTGGGTTGGAGGAGTTCCCAATATGGAGGCTATATCCTTGCAATATCTGGGTATATGTTATTATAAACAACCAGGACTTAGGGAAGTAATCATAAAACAATGTTTTTTTTTGCTTCCACTGTTCCTGGAAGCTACTCATTTGTCTAGTTTTATTTCTGCCTCCAATGATAATAACAGCAGTCCTTAAGACTTTTCTGATCTCTTTTATTTTAAAAAACAAATAAACATAACGTAAGAGAATATAAAAAAGAATATATATATGTATAACTGAATCACTTTGCTGTACAGCAGAAATTAAACAACATTGTAAATCAACTATACTTCAATAAAAATAAATAAATAATAAAAGGCTAAGTAACCAAGAAAATAAAAATAAGCAAACAAAATAATAAACAAAAAACTCTAAGTCACAAAGTCTAGTCTATGTTCAGTATTTATTAAGTCCAGCTCAGCACCAGTAATCAAAACTATAAAGTGAATTGAAGAGTAAGTTTCTCCCTTCCTTCAGCTCTAGCCATCTGTAGGGTGGTACCTGCGGTAGGTAGGATAGCAATCTTCACTCTGGAGAAGAGTACCTTCCTGAAGAGTACACAGCTAAAGATATGAATCCAGGCAGTCTGTTTCTAAAATCCATGACTTAAGCACTAAGACTTGAAAGGATTTTCTTAAAGGTTTTCAGTAACTGAATCAGGATTTAAACTTAAGTATCCCAAGTACTGTAGCCTCACTGTACCATTGTATAATGTGTAGTTCTTAGGGCACCAATAACGAAAATTCGTAATTATTTAGCTATGGTCCCACATGAGATCAAAGACACATAAGAATTTCCCTGAATTTTACAATAAAAATGGATGTGACAGAGAAGTCACAATCAATCAATCAGTTTGAAAATGGCAAGTAACTGAGGATTAGAGTTTGTCTAATTTTATGTGACTTAATGTTTAAGAAAACCAAGTCTCGAGGGAGGACCTTCAAGATGGCGGAGGAGTAAGAACTTCCTCTTCACCAATACATCAAAAATACATCTACATGCGGAACAACTCCTACAGAACACCTACTGAACACCGGCAGAAGACCTCAGACTTCCCAAAAGGCAAGAACCTCCCCAAATACCTGGATAGGATAAAAGAAAAAACAAAAAACAGAGACGAAAGAATACAGATGGGACCTGACCCTCTGGGAGGGAGCTGTGAAGGAGGAAAAGTTTCCACACAATAGGAACCCCTTCACTGGTGGAGACAGGGCTTGGGCTGGGGGAAGCTTCAGAGCCATGCAGGAGAGCACAGCAAAAGGGGCACAGAGGATCCATGCCAACCAGCACTCACCAGCCTGAGAGGCTTGTCTGCTCACCTGCCGGGGCAAGTGGAGGCTGGGAGCTGAGGCTTGGGCTTTGGAGGTCAGAGCCCAGGGAGAGGACTGGGGTTGGCTGCATGAACAGAGCCTGAAGGGGGAGAGTGCACCACAGCTAGCCAGGAGTGAGTCTGGGAAAAAGTCTGGAACTGCCTAAAATTCAACAGGCCATTGTTTCGGGATGCATGAGGATAATGGGGGGTCAGACACCAAAAACAACAGGAACTACGAACATGCAGCCTGTGAAAAGGAGACCCCAAACACAGTAAGTTAGACAAAATGAGAAGACAGTAATATGCAGCCTATGAAGCAGCAAGGTTAAAACCCACCAGACCAAACAATTGAAGAGGAAATAGGCAGTCTACCTGAAAAAGAATTCAGAGTAATGATAGTAAAGATGATCCAAAATCTGGGAAATAGAATGGAGAAAATACAAGAAACGTTTAACAAGGACTTAGAAGAACTAAAGAGCAAACAAACAATGATGAACAACACAATAAATGAAATTAAAAATTCTCTAGAAGAATCAATAGCAGAATAACTGAGGCAAAGGAACGGAGAAGTGAGCTGGAAGATAAAATACTGGAAATAACTACTGCAGAGCAGAATAAAGAAAAAAGAATGAAAAGAGGACAGTCTCAGAGACCTCTGGGACAACATTAAACACACCAACATTCGAATTATAGGAGTCTCAGAAAAAGAAGAGAAAAAGAAAGGGACTGAGAAAATAGTTGAAGAGATTATAGTTGAAAACTTCCCTAATATTTGAAAAGAAACAGTAAAGTCCAGGAAGCACAGAGAGTCCTATACAGGATAAATCCAAGGAGAAACACACCAAGACACATATCAGTCAAACTATCAAAAATTAAATACAAAGAAAAAATATTAAAAGCAGCAAGGGGAAAGCAACAAATAACATACAAGGGAATCCCCATAAGGTTAACAGCTCATCTTTCAGCAGAAACTCTGCAATCCAGAAGGGAGTGGCAGGACATATTTAAAGTGATGAAAGGGGAAAAACTTACAACCAAGATTACTCTACCCAGCAAGGATCTCATTCAGATTCAACAGAAAAATTAAAACCTGAACAAACAAGCAAAAGCTAAAAGAATTTAGCACCACCAAACCAGCTTTACAACAAATGCTAAAGGAACCTCTGTAGGCAGGAAATACAAGAGAAGGAAAAGACCTACAATAACAAACATAAAACAATTAAGAAAATGGTAATAGGAACATTTTATATATATATATATATATATATATGGATAATTACCTTAAATGTAAAGGGATAAAATGCTCCAACCAAAAGACACAGACTGGCTGAATGGATACAAAAACAAGACCCGTACATACGCTGTTAAAAGAGACACACTTCAGACCTAGGGATATATACAGACTGAAAGTGAGGCGATGGAAAAAGATATTCCATGCAAATGGAAATCAAAGGAAAGTTGGAGTAGCAATTCTCTTATCAGATAAAATAGACTATAAGATAAAGACTATTACAAGGTACAAGGATGCTACATAATAATCAATGGATCAAACCAAGATGATATAACAATTGTAAATATTTAGGCACCGAACATAGGTACACCTCAAAACATAAGGCAAATGCCAACAGCCATAAAAGGGGAAGCGACAGTAACACAATCATAGTAGGGGACTTTAACACCCCACTTTCACCAATGGACAGATCATGCAAAATGAAAATAAATTAGGAAACACAAGCTTTAAATGCCACATTAAACAAGATGGACTTAATTGATACTTACAGGACATTCCATCCAAAAACAACAGAATACATTTTCTTCTCAAGTGCTCATGGAACATTCTCCAGGATAGATAATATCTTGGGTCACAAATCATTCCTTGCTAAATTTAAGAAAATTGAAATCATATCAAGTATCTTTTCCAACCACAACGCTATGAGACTAGATATCAATTAAAGGAAAAAAAAACTTAAAAAATACAAACATATGGAGGCTAAACAATACGCTACTAAATAACGAAGAGATCACTGAGGAACTCAAAAAATACCTAGAAACAAATGACAATGAAAACACGACGATGTAAAACCTATGGGATGAAGCAAAAGCAGTTCTAAGAGGGAAGTTTGTAGCAAAACAATCCTACCTCAAGAAACAAGAAACATCTCAAATATACAACCTAACCTTACACCTAAAGCAATTAAAGAAAGAAGGAAAAAAAAAAGCCCAAACTTAGCAGAAAGAAAGAAGTCATAAAGATCAGATCAGAAATAAATGAAAAAAGAAATGAAGGAAATGATAGCAAAGATCAGTAAAACTAAAGGCTGGTTCTTTGAGAAGATAAACAAAATTGATAAACCTTTAGCCAAACTCATCAAGAGGGAGAGGACTCAAATCAATAAAATTAGAAATGCAAAAGGAGAAGTAACAACTGACACTGCAGAAATGCAAAGGATCATGAGAGATTACTACAAGCAACTCTATGCCAATAAAATGGACAATCTGGAAGCAATGGACAAATTCTAGAAAAGCACAACCTTCTGAGACTTAACCAGGAAGAAATAGAGAATATAAGCAGACCATTCACAAGGACTGAAATTGAAACTGTGATTAAAAATCATCCAACAAACAAAAGCCCAGGAACAGATGGCTTCACAGGTGAATTCTATCAAACATTTAGAGAAGAGCTAATACCTGTCCTTCTCAAACTCTTCCAAAATATAGCAGAAGAACACTCCCAAACTCATTCTACGAGGCCACCATCACCGTGATACCAAAACCAGACGAAAATGTCACAAAGAAAGAAAACTCCAGGCCAATATCATTGATGAACATAGATCAAAAATCCTCAACAAAATAATAGCAAACAGAAGCCAACAGTACATTAAAAGGATCATACACCATGAACAAGTGGGGTTTATCCCAGGAATGCAAGGATTCTTCAATATATGCAAATCAATCAATGTGATACACCATATTAACAAATTGAAGGAGAAAAACCATATGATCATCTCAATAGATGCAGAGAAAGCTTTTGACAAAATTCAACACCCTTTATGATAAAAACCTTCCAGAAAGTAGGCATAGAGGGAACTTACCTCAACATAATAAAGGCCATACAGGACAAACCCTCAGCCAGCATTGTTCTCAATGGTGAAAAACTGAAAACATTTCCACTAAGATAAGGAAGAAGACAAGGTGTCACACTCTCACCACTACTATTCAACATAGTTTTGGAAGTTTTAGCCCAGCAATCAGAGAAGAAAAAAATAAAAGGAATCCAAATCGGAAAAGAAGAAGTAAAGTTGTTACTGTTTGCAGATGGCATGATACTATACATAGAGAACCCTAAAGAAGCTACCAGAAAACTACTAGAGCTAATCAATGAATTTGGTAAAGTATCAGGATACAAAATTAATGCATAGGAGTCTCTTGCATTCCTATACACTAATGATGAGAAATCTGAGATAGAAATTAAGGAAACACTGCCATATACCATTGCAATAAGAAGAATAAAATACCTAGGAATATCCTACATAAGGAGACAAATGACCTGTATGCAGAAAACTATAAGACACTGATGAAAGAAATTAAAGATGATACAAACAGATGGAGATATATACCATGTTCTTGGATTGGAAGAATCAACATTGTGAAAATGACTATACTACCCAAAGCAATCTATGGATTCAATGCAATTTCTATCAAACTATGAATGGAATTTTTCACAGAAGTAGAACAAAAAAATTTCACAGTTTGTACGGAAACACAAAAGACCCTGCATAGCCAAAGCAATCTTTAGGAAGAAAAACGGAGCTGGAGGAATCAGGCTCCCTGGCTTCAAACTATACTACAAAACTACAGTAATCAAGACAGTCTTGTACTGGCACAAAAACAGAAATACAGATCACTGGAACAGGAGAGAAAGCCCAGAGATAATCCCACACACATATGGTCACCTTATTTTTGATAAAGGAGGCAAGAATATACAATGGATAAAAGACAGCCTCTTCAATAAGTGGTGCTGGGAATACTGGACAGCTACATGTAAAAGAATGAAATTAGAACACTCCCTAACACCAAACACAAAAATAAACTCAAAATGGATTAAAGACTTAAATGTAAGCCCAGACACTGTAAAACTCTTAGAGGAAAACACAGAACACTCTATGACATAAATCACATCAAGATCCTTTTTGACCCACCTCCTAGAGAAATAGAAATGAAAACAAAAGTAAACAAATGGAACCTAATGAAACTTCAAAGCTTTTGCACAGCAAAGGAAACCATAAGCAAAACCAAAAGACAACCCTCAGAATGGGAGAAAATATTTGCAAATGAAGCAACTGACAAAGGATTAATCTCTGAAATATACAAGCAGCTCATGCAGCTCAGTATCAAAAAACCAAACAACCCAATCCAAAAATGGGCAGAAGACCTAAATAGACATTTTTCCAAAGAAGATATACAGATTGCCAAGAAACACATGAAAGGATGTTCAACATCACTAATCATTAGAGAAATGCAAATCAAAACTACAATGAGGTATCACCTCACAACAGTCAGAATGGTCATCATGAAAAAATCTACAAACAATAAATGCCTCCGAGGGTGTGGAGAAAAGGGAACCCTCTTGCACTGTTGGTGGGAGTGTAAACTGATACAGCCACTATGGAGAGCAGTACCGAGGTTCCTTAAAAAACTAAAAATAGAACTACCATACAACCCAGCAATCCCACTACTGGGCAAATACCCTGAGCACACCATAATTCAAAAAGAGTCATGTACCACAATGTTCATTGCAGCTCTATTTACAATAGCCAGGACATGGAAGCACCCTAGTGTCCATCGACAGTTGAAGGGATAAAGAAGATGTGGCACATATATACAATGGAATATTACTCAGCCATAAAAAGAAACGAAATTGAGTTATTTGTAGTGAGGTGGATGGATCTAGAGTCTGTCATATAGAGTGAAGTAACTTAGAAAAAGAAAAAGAAATACCATATTCTAACACATATATATGGAATCTAAAAAAAAAAAAAAAATTCTGAAGAACCTAGGGGCAGGGCAGGAATAAAGATACAGACGTAGAGAATGGCCTTGAGCACACCGGGAGGGAGAAGGGTAAGCTGGGATGAAGTGAGAGAGTGGCATAGACATATACAATACCAAATGTAAAATACACAGCTAGTGGAAAGCAGCTGCATAGCACAGGGAGATCAGCTCTGTGCTTTGTGACCACCTGGAGGGATGGGATAGAGAGAGTGGGAGGGAGACGCCAAGAGGGAGGGGATATCAGGAGATATGTATACATATAGCCGATTCACTTCGTTATCCAGCAGAAAGTAACACAACATTGTAAAGCAATTATACTCCAATAAAGATGTTAAAAAAGAAAAATTATGGCCAAACATATGCCCCTCCCCAAAAAAAGGAAAAAAAATCAAATATTTGTTTCTACCAGAGTAGTAAAAATAACAGATTTCAAAATAAACGTACAGAATGAATAAGAATTGGTATAAGAATTGAAAAAGGCACTCAGTTACTAGTTCCCCTCTGCTTTCCAATTTTTTCTTCTTTCTTTTCTTTACTTCAGTGATTGGAGGACACCAGGCTAGACTCTTTTAATCAGTCTGAACCTTAGCACTGATCCACCACCAACCTTGATATAATCCCTAAATGTGTTTTTCAACTTTTACTCAACATACATCGAATGACAGAAATGTCCATTGTGTCTGGCAATCCCACAGTGCAAAATATTGAGTTTATTGCTGCTTTCCATTTATTGCTGTTCACCCATTCTGGGTGGCCCATTGCCCTAAGTACTAACTATAAAAACTGAGAAGCATAATACTTTTATACATGGAACAACTAATGAATACAATTATTTTTATGAATATATGGTGCTTTATCACAGATTTCCTTGTATGTAAGATTGTTCCATTTTTTCTTTCCTTGTCTACTTCTCAAATGAGATTCTGAAACCTGAAGAGATCACACATAGCCTTACCAAATCCAACTGGAATATGAATACAAAATATGAGACACATTTTGTACCTGGAAATGATAGAGCAGGGAGAAAACAGTTCTAAGTAACATAAAAATTGCTACTTATTTTATAGTTCATTATTCTTAAGGACAAATTCATATTAGGAATTATAATTCACTTTTAATTTGATAGTTTTGTGAAAGCAGTATAAGGAAGATCTATAAAACAAAAAGAGTGTAAGATTTATGGGGACAATAGTGTACAAAAAGTTTAGTAAATGCCAATAAGAGAGAAAGGCATATATTTCGATGAGAAACAAAACTTAATTTCAAGTAAATAATACAAGAAATGCTTACAGTTTCTTTAAATATATTCTGAAATAGAGATTTTACTTAATAAAAAAGCTGCATTTGCTTCTGCTAATAATGATTATACAACATAGAGAAATGTAAAGTAACTCATAATAATAAAAAAGAAAATAGATTTGATTAACATAGGATCAAAAGAAGATATACACAAGATAAGTGAATCAGAGAAATAGATCACATAGCAAATAAAATTAAATAATGGCATGCTTTGAAAATATAGACCCATAATCTCCATTCAGTCACAGTTCATACATTATTCTTTAATTTGCAATACCATCAAACTAAGAATAAAAATACTAATTTGTAAAAGAATCTACAGCATCCCATTTACCTTGCTTCAGCTGCTTGAAAATACAAATATGTAAGAGATGGAAATTGAATGATAATACAGAAGTTTAATCTATAAACACTATCAAGGAGTCAAAGAGAAAAGCTATGAAGTTATCAGATTAAAATTAAAATTAATGAAAAGAAACAGCAGGTTAAAAAAAAAAAACACAGCAACACAGAATCCAAGTAGCATGTAATTCAAATCAAGTCATAAGAAACATTTAAAAATTCTTATATGTATATAAAAAGGAAGCTTAGCTAGAATTAAAAATCAAATAATTTTAGTGAACTTTGTCAATATAGACATATATATATAACCCTACAGACTGAAATAGTGAAATTTATTTGTTCTTATTTATTTCACTCTTTTTTTACCCCAAAAGATGAAATTGACCTTGCCATGAGCCAAACATTGAAAATACTAAAAAGCCAAACATTGAAAATACTAAAATACTCACTGTTTGCTAAGTAGGGAAGAAACATTACTAGCACTTTCAATGACATTTTGAATATTGTTTTATTATGTTTAATCATATTATTACAAGACACTGAATATAATTATCTGTGCTATACAGTAAATCTTTATTGCTTACCTATTTTATGTATAGTAGTTTGTATGTGTTAATCCCATACTCCTAGTTTATCCCTCCCTCCCCTTCCCCCTTTGGTAAGCATAAGTTTGTTTTCTATGTCTGTGAGGCTGTTTATCTTTTGTATATAGATTCATTTGTACTACTTTTAGATTCCACATATAAGGGACAACATATAGTATTTGACTTTTCTCTGACTTACTTCACTAAGTATAATAATCTCTAGGTCCATCCATGTTGCTGCAAATAGCAATATTTCATTCTTTTTTATAGTTGAGTAATATTCCATTGTATATGTCTGTATATATAGGTGTATGTATATATACCACATCTTCTTAAGCCAACTGTCTGTTGATGGGCACTTGGGTTGTTTTCATGTCTGGGCTGTTGTAAAAAGTGCTGTGAACATTGGGGTGGATGTATCTTTTCAAATTAGAGTTTTCATTTTTTTCCAGATACATACCCAGGAGTGGGATTGCTGGATCATATGGTAACCCTATTTATAGTTTTTCAAGGAACCTCCATATTGCTTTCCATAGGGCTACACCAATTTACTTTCCACCAACAGTGTATAACTGTTCCCTTTTCTCCACATGCTCTCTAGAATTTATTATTTGTAGACTTTTTTGATGATAGCCATTCTGACCAGTGTGAGGTGATACCTCACTGTAGTTCTGAATTGCATTTGTCTAATAATCAGCATTGTTGAGCATCTTTTCATTTGCTCATTGGCCATCTGTATGTCTTCTTTGGTGAAATGCCCATTTAGGCAATCTTCCCATTTTTTGATTGGGTTCTTTGTTTATTTCTTATTGAGTTGTATGAGCTATTTGTATATTTTGGAAATTAAGCCCTTGTCTGTTGCAGTGTTTGCAAATATTTTCTCCCATTCTGTAGGTTGTCTTTTCATTTGGTTGATGGTTTCCTTTGCTATGCAAAAGCTTGTAAGTTTCATTAGTTTCCATTTGTTTATTTTTGCTTGGGACACTGCCTTGGGATACTGACCTAAGAAAACATTGCTATAATTTATGTCAGAGAATGTTTTGCAACCTGGTCATTGGTGGAGAAACATATTTAAAGAAGAGTGCTTTGATGTCTCTGAAATCAGAAACAGTCTAATGAATTGGAAAATCACATTTGAGAACTGTGTAGCACTGGAGCAGGTGATTTTGTTGTTTAATTCTCAACATTTTTGCAGCAGTATTTTTAGAATGCCCTTGTTTTTTTTATTGACTCCTCTATTTTCTATTTCTAAAAAAACTCCTATTTTTTCTATTAATAAGAATACTAAAAATTCAGTAAAAGATTTAACTACTGTTTGAAAATCTTCCTTACTAGATCTCACAAGTAAACATTTTCAGTATATTCTGTTCTTATACTGTTTTTGAAAGAAAACAGAGTGTGTTTGGTTACCTTGAAAAATAGTCTTTGGACTTTCCTGGTGGCACAGTGGCTAAGAATCCACCCACTAGTGTAAGGGACATGGGTTCGATCCCTGGTTCAGGAAGATCCCACATGCCATGGAGCAGCTAAGCCCATGTGTTACAACTACTGAGCCTGTGCTCTAGAGCCTGTGAGCCACAACTACTGAGCCCATGCACCACAACTACTGAAGCCCGCGCACCTAGGGCCTGTGCTCCGCAACAAGAAGCCACCGCATTGAGAGGCCCGTGCACCACAACGAAGAGTAGCCCCTGCTCGTCGCAACTAGAGAAAGCCCACGCACAGCAACAAAGACCCAATGCAACCAAAAATAAAAAAAATAAATAGTCCTGCATAAATAGGAAATGCGATAATAGCTAATTGTAGACTAATGTAGTATCATGTGGAATAAATTGTCAGTGTTTAATGTATACGATCCTTAATGGTTACAGAGATTTGTTCAATATTTTTTATTGAATATACATAGTCACACACACAAGGCAAAATGCATTTCCTTGGACCTAAATATTAATACATTTTACATACAAACTACTGCAGGGTAGTTATGCCCCTCAGATTCATTTGCAACCATAAAAATATTTTTTAAACAGTAATTACTGCCTGAGAATGTTGCTGTTTACATTGTTAACTAAAATTTTAAATACTCCAGTCAAAGCTGTGAATAAAGCATATTCACATTCAATCTGATGACTTGGAGCCATTTTTTTTTTTAAACATGATGCAGTTTGAAGCAAATTTAATACAGCAGGATTTTCTTCCAAGTACAGAACATTAGAAAATTGCTCACAGTGCCCATAAAACAGCTGGCAAGCCTGTCAAATGAATTTCTGTTTTTTTTAAGTAGTTCAATATATTTCTAAAGACAAAACAAAACAGAGGGAAGCAACAGCCACACCATAATACAAGTCATTGATTCAATTTATCAAAATATTTACTAGCACACCAAAAACACAATAATGAATCTAAGCCATGAATATTTAATGTAGGTTCCAAATTATGAACTGAGTTTTCACATTCATTTTGCATGATACCTTTTACTCTATTTTGTGTGAACATTCTGCTCTATTCTCTTACCTCACTGGCCTACTTCTTATCACATGACTAATTAACATGTCATAAGTGTACTTTTAATTTTTTATCTTACACCCTGTTACTCTCTGTAACTCAGCATTGGTTGAATGGGCCTAGCAATCAAAAATCATGATTTTACAGTCTAAAATCTTCTTAAAAAGTATTATTTCATGTGTAAATTCTCATTCAAAAAGTTTGCTACATAAGCCTTGTTCTCATTCTTGAGTTTTTGTATTAAAAACTCTGACTTATTAGATGCTCTGAATGACATGTCATGAATAATTGATTTATTTAATGCTAAACATGAAAATTCCAGTATAAATTGAAATACTGTTCCAAGAACCACCATTTGACACCCCTTCTAACTAAAGGTAGACGTTATGAATTCTATCTGTCAAGTGTTATAAGAAGTGATTTGCTGAACCATTACATTTGTATATTATTTTCTTAACTGCCTCAATCAGTATTTTCTGAGCATAGTATTACTATAAGCTACAAATCTGAAATACTGTTATTTTCATTCAATAGTTATCCTTTTTTTTTTTTTTTTTTCAGTACACGGGTCTCTCACTGTTGTGGCCTCTCCCGTTGCGGAGCACAGG
The DNA here is from genome assembly GCF_951394435.1 of Stenella coeruleoalba. Taxonomy (NCBI): domain Eukaryota; kingdom Metazoa; phylum Chordata; class Mammalia; order Artiodactyla; family Delphinidae; genus Stenella; species Stenella coeruleoalba. Next base: position 55,002,905 of record NC_137157.1, read on the forward strand.
CTCAGCGGCCATGGCTCACGGGCCCAGCCGCTCCGCGGCATGTGGGATCCTCCCGGACCGGGGCATGAACCCGTGTCCCCTGCATCGGCAGGCAGACTCTCAACCACTGCACCACCAGGGAAGCCCAATAATTATCCTTCTTAATAACCTTATTAAAATTTTATTTCAAAGGAATTCATTTTAGAAATTTTTTAGAAAATACTTTAAAAATATGTGTATACAGTAATCAAGAATCTTTTAAAATGGGGCCAAAGAACGTATAGATGACTTGCACACTTGGTCACTGATATATGTGTGTATAGCAAATGTAGTAAAAGTAAATGTGATATTCCACTAGTAATTAAGAAAGAAAAGCATACTGATCATTTGTATGGGGAATAGATTATATTGCCTGAGAAATCTTACCGAAGTTTCTGATTTCAGAGACCTGGGGAACAGTGTATGATGGTGTGAGATTTGATGCACATTTGATACTACAACACGATTACCAAATATTCACAGATTGAATAAAGTTCTCCCATAGGTACATTCTTTCGGAAGTAAAACATCTCTGAAGAGTGCAAGACTGTTTCAAAGCTAGTTTGTTTCAGAAAAGTGACCAAATTTTTCAACAGCAAAGAATATCTAAAGCAAAAGTCTGCTAATTTTAAAGCAAGTTCCATCACCATACAAACTTTAGAAAAAGACTTGCAGGGGTGCAAATCATATATGTAAACAACAGTACATTTTAAAGGTATACAAGGCAAAAGGAAAGTTTTGCTTCATATATACAAAAGTAAATTTATTAATTTTAACCAATAAGGAAATACTGCAGTGCAGTACTAATTTGAAATTCTAAATTTTCCTGCAGAAAAATGAATTAGTTTTTACAGCTGTTGAAGGAAAAGAACTTTTTAAGTTCCAACTTCAGGTCAGTATTTTTAGTCAATCTATTTTGAGTTTAGTTTTCAAAATCTATTTTGATATTTTTCAAATCAAAACCACAATGAGCTATCACCTCACATCTATTAGGATGGGATGACTGTTAAAAGATAATAGTTGCTGGAGATGATGTAGAGAAATTGAACATGTGTACACTGTGAGAATGTAAAATAGTACAGCCACTATGGAAAATAATATGAAAGTTCCTCAAAAAATTAAAAACAGAACTGTCATATGATCCAGCAATTCCACTTCTGGGTATATCCAGAAGGACTGAAATAAGGATCTTGATGAGATATCTGCATTATGTTCACTGCAGTGTTATTTATAATTGAAGACATGGAAGCAACATAAATGTCTATCAACAGATGAATGGATAAAGAAGGAAATCCTGTCATCTGCAACAACATAGAGGACATTATGCTAAGTAAAATAAGCCAGTCACAAAAGGACAAATATTACATGATTCCACTTGTATGAGATATCTAAAATAATTAAACTCATAAAATCAAAGATTGGAATGGTGGTTGGCAAGAGCTGGGGGAAGGGGAAATGGGAAGTTATTGACCAATAGGTATAAAGTTCCAGTTATGAAAGATAAGTTCTGCAGATTTGCTGTACAGCATACTGCCTATGTTTGAAGATACTGAATTGTACACTTAAAAATTTAACAGAATAGATCTCATTTTAGTGTTCTTACAAGAATAAAAAAAACACCATATCTGAAAAACATATTTACCACAAATCCCCGGTTTTCTAGAAATAGTTTGATTACTAAATACAATATTTTAATTTTCAAAGTTGTCATTCTTTTCAATTTCTTGACCCATTTAAATCCCGAGAGTTATAGGAGAACACTGACATGAGCTAGGACATCATAGAAATTTTACTGGAACTTGTAATTTTTAGTAGGGGAGCACTTTTGGAGTAAAAGTTGCCTCAGCACTTTCATTTACATCTTCATTTTAAAAATTAAGAACTCTACTTTGCCATTTGAAGTCTTAAGCCTGAAACAAATTTCATGTCATATCTTACCTCTGGTTTTATATTACCTACAGTAGGAAGAAAAAAGTGGCCCCTGAATAGGCCTTTGATTTTTTATATAAATCACTATGTATCTGTATTAAATCATGTAATACAGCATGCAGCTAATCATTGCTTTTTTCCTAATACCTTTGCAAATGTTTATTTTCTATGCAGTTGAGAAATTCACATTAAAAAGTTGACTGACATGATGTATAATATAGCTTGACACTTCACATTCTAAAAACGTAATAGTTCAAAATTGTTCCATCTTTTACTACATACACTGTAATTTGTAAAAGTCTGAGAAATTGGATTCTGTATGGATAGAGTAGAGTACAGACATGCAAGTCCAGTTTAAAATAATGTGCAAAGAGATAATAATTCTCATGAAAATTCAAAAAAACTTTGCAGTTAAAAATATAATACCAATACCAACAACTTTTTTTTTCTATTTAGAGTAGTAAATGTTGCAAAAATATTGCTTTCCTAGGGTGAGGTGTTGTGTATACAAGTCTGTGCATACTGTTTTATGTTCAGGGCTCCCTACTACAGGAAAAAATGTTTTCCCCTTTGAAATTATATAATTTTGCATGGTAGATAAATTATCTACCACAGCTAAATGGTAGATAATTATAAATACATTAAATGAATGTTGGAAAGCACACTAAAGCAAAAGGTTCAATATAGTTTTACACTCTTAAAAAAATACAAACGAGAATGCTAATTTTACCAATGTTATGTTAAAATTTCACTGGTAGTTCTACCTAGTTAATTGCCTCCCACTGATCTGAGTTTTTTACAGACTGTGTGACTATCAAAGCTTCACCCTCTGGGATTACAGAAAATGTCTGGATTATCCTACTTAGTCTCTCCAGTTCTTCCTATTCTAATTACGATTGTTATAATTTGGTATCATGTCTAGTTAGAATTTCTTCAAGAGAAGAAACAAGAAAAGAGATTAGAGAAAAGCAAGCAAAGCTCAGGAATACTAAATTCACTACTATAGGCCAAAAGGAAGATTAGAAGTCATGTGCTATTTAGTGTTACTATTGAAATATTTTGAGAGCAGAGATTATATTACCTTGATATAAGAAGATAGAATGTATTCAATTAGAGAGGAAAATGATTTATACAAGTAATTCAAATTAAAAAAAATACTGACTAGAAACATGTTATTTCCCAACATTATTAAAAATACCCTTTACATCAATAAATCTGGAATTCAAAAACATCTGGTTGACATATTTTGCATTGAAATTACTTAGGAAATTATTTGCTCTGTGAAGATCACCACCTGCCTTCATGAAGGAATATGATTATGATGATCATACAGCCATCATTATCCTTATTATCTTCATTTTTATAACTGTTATTATGGTTATTATATCTTTAGATAACATTACATTGTTTTCAAAGTGCAATTACAGGTATTATGTTACATATATTATTAATTATACTAAAATTGAGTTTTGAATGGGATATATAAGATATAGATAAATGTATAAATCATATTTATCATTAGAAAAGGCAAAAAATATGTAACCTAATTTTTAAATTTAAACCTAAGAGTTGATCTGGTTACATTATTCATCGAAACTTCATACCAGTGAGGACAAGATGGGGGAGTAGAAGAACCTTGAGCTCACCTCCTCTCACTAGCACACCAAATCACAACTAAACTCTGAACAACCATTGATAAAAAGGAGATTCCACATCCAAACACATAAAGAAGAAACCCAACGAGATGGTAAGAGGGGTGCACTTGCGATATAATCAAATCCCATACCCCCTGGGTGGGTGACCCACAAACTGGGGAACAGTTATATCACAGAAGTTCTCCCACAGGAGTGAGAGTTCTGAGCCTCATGTAAGGTCCCCAGCCTGGGGGTCTGGCATTGGGAGAACGAACCCCCAGGGCATTTGGCTTTGAAGGCCAGGAAGGCTTGATTGTGGGAATTCCACAGGACTGTGGGAAACAGAGACTCCACTCTAGCAGGGTACACACAACTTGTGCACACCAGGACCCACGGCAAAATTAGTGACTTCACTGGAGCCTGGGCCAGACCTACCTGCTAGTCTAGGAGGCTCTCCTGAGGAGGCAAGGGGACAGCTGTGGCTCACTGTGGGGACAAGAACACTGGTGGCAGAGGCACCAGGGAATATTTATCAGCATGAACTCTCCTGGAGGCTGCCATTTTGGCACCAAGGCTTGGCCCTACACAAGAGCCTATAGGATTCTGTGCTGGGATGCCTCAGTCCAAACCATCAACAGGGTGAGAACACAGCCCAACACATCAGCAGACAGGCTGCCCACGGCCACCTTTAGACATACCCCATGACATGGGCCCACACACCAGAGGGCCAAGACCCAGCTCCACCCACAGTGGGCAGGCACCAGAAGCAAGACAACTACATTCCAACAGCCTGTGGAATCAAGTCCAAAATTGCAGATCAGAACCTACCCTGGGACCAGCTGGTCCCTGACCCTTAGGTGATAAGAGGGGATTGTTCTGCTGGGACACAGAGGAGATCTCTACAAAAAGCCACTTCTCCAAAGTCGAGAAACATAACCTTCCACATACATAAAAAAAAAAAAAAAAAGGAAATCTAGGGAAAATGAGACAGCAAAAGGAATATATTCCAGATGAAGGAACAAGATAAAACCCAGAAGAAAAACTAAGTGACGTGGAAATAGGCAATGTACATGAGAAAGAGTTCAGAGTAATGATCATAAAGATGATGCAAGAACTCAGGGAAAAAAATGGGGATATGGATCGAGAAAATACAACAAATGTTTAACAAAGACCTAGAACTAAAGAGTAAACAAACAGACATGAACAGTATTTGAAATAAATACACTAAAAGGAATCAATAGCAGAAAAAGTGAGGCAGAAGAACGGATAAGTGAGCTGGAAGACAGAATGGTGGAAATCACTGCCATGAAACAGAATAAAGAAAAAAGAATGAAAAGAAATAAAGATGGTATATGAGACCTCTGGGACAATGTCAAATACACCAACATTTGCATTATAGGGTTCCCAGAAGGAGAAGAGAGAGAGACAGGACCTGAGAAAATATTGGAAGAGATAACAGCTGGAAACTTCCCTAACATAGAAAAGGAAATAGTCACCCAAGTCCAGGAAGCACAGAGAGTCCCAGGCAGGATAAACCCAAGGAGGAACATGCCAAGACACATAGTAATCAAAGTGACAAAATTAAAGACAAAGAAAAAATATTAAAAGCAGCAAGGGAAAAGCAAGAAATAACATACAAGGGAATCCCCATAAGGTTATCAGCTAATTTTTTCAGCAGAAACTCTTCAGGCCAAAAGGGAGTGGCACAATATATTTAAAGTCATGAAAGGGAAAAACCTACAACCAAGAATACTCTACCCAGCAAGGCTCTCATTCAGATTCGAAGGAGAAATCAAAAGCTTTACAGACAAGCAAAAGCTAAGAGAATTCAGCACCACCAAACCAGCTTTACAACAAGTGCTAAAGAACTTCTCTAGGCAGAAAAGAGATCAGCAACTTAAAACAACCTTGTATGTATATAGACTGCTAAATCAAAACCTCACAGGAACAGCAAACCTAAAACCCAAACACAAGAAAAAGCAACCCAAACACAACACTAAAGATGGTCATCAAACCACAAGAGAAGAGAACAAAAGAGGAAGGGAAGAAAAAAGACCTACAAAAACAAACCCCCCAAAATTAAGAAAATGGCAATAGGAACATATATATATGAAAAATTACCTTAAATGTAAATGGATTAAATGCTCCAACCCAAAAGACACAGACTGGCTGAATGGATACAAAAACAAGACCCATATATATATATATGCTGTCTACAAGAGACCCAATTCAGACCTAGCGACACATACAGACTGAAAGTGAGGGGATGGAGAAAGATATTCCATGCAAATGAAAATCAGAAGAAAGCTGGAGTAGCAATACTCATATGAGACAAAATAGACTTTAAAATAAAAACTGTTAAAAGAGACAAGGAAGGACACTACATAATGATCAAGGGATCAATCCAAGAAGAACATATAACAGTAGTAAGTATATAAGCACCCAACACAGGAGCACCTCAATATATAAGGCAAATGTTAACAGACATAAAAGGAGAAATCAATAGTAATGCAATTGTAGTGGGGGACTTCAACACCCCACTTAAATCAATGGGCAGATAATCCATTACAGAAAATCAAGAAGGAAACACAGTCGTTAAATGACACATAAGATCAGATGGACTTACTTAATTGATATTTATAGAGCATTCCATCTGATAACAGCAGAATACACATTCTTTTCAAGTGCACATGAACATTCTCCAGGATAGATCACATGCTGGGCCAGAAAGCAAGCCTCAGTGAATTTAAGGAAATTTAAATCATATCAAGCATCTTTTCCGACCACAATGCTATGAGATTAGAAATCAACTACAAGAGAAAAACTTCAAAAACCAAAAACATGTGGAGGCTAAACAATATGCTACTAAACAACCAATGGATCATTGATGAAATCAAAGAGAAATAAAAAAATATCTAGAGACAAATGAAAACAAAAATGCAACAATCTAGACCATATGGGATGCAGCATAAGCAGTTCTAAGAGGGAAGTTTACAGCGATGCAAGCTTACCTCACGAAACAAGAAAAAATGTCAAATAAACAAACTAACCTAATACCTTAAGCAACTAGACAAAGAACAAACAAAACCCAAAGTTAGTAGTAAGAAAGAAATAAAAAATATCAGAGCAGAAATAAATAGAACAGAGACTAAGAAAACAGTAGAAAAGATCAATGAAACTAAAAGCTGGTTCTTTGAAATGATCAACAAAATTGATAACCCTTTATCCAGACTCACCAAGAAAAAAAGGGAGAGGACCCAAATGAATAAAATTAGAAATGAAAAAGGAGAAATTACAATGGACACCACAAAAATATAAATGATCATGAGAGACTACTGCAAGCAACTATATGCCAACAAAATGGACAACGTAGAAGAAATGGACAAATTCTTAGAAAGGTACACTCACCCAAGACTGAACCAGGAAGAGATAGAAAATATGACCAGACCAATTACAAATGCTTAAATTGAATCTGTGATTTAAAAACTCCCAACAAACAAAAGTCCAGGACCAGACGGCTTCACAGGTGAATTCTACCAAACATTTAGAGAAGAGTTAACACCTATCCTTCTGAAACTCTTCTAAAAAAGTGCAGAGGAAGTAACGCTTGTGAACTCATTCTATGAGGTCACCATTACCCTGATACCATACCCAGACAAAGATACCACAAAAAACGAAAATTACAGGCCAATATCAATGATGAACATAGAGGCAAAAACCCTCAACAAAACCAAATCCAAAAATACATTAAAAGGATCATACACCATGAACAAGTGGGATTTATCCAAGGAATGCAAGTGTTTTTCAATATCCACAAATCAATCGATGTGATACACTATATTAACAAACTGAAGGAGAAGAACCACATGATCATCTTAACAGATTCAGAAAAAGATTTCAACAAAATTCAACATCTATTTATGATTTAAAAAAAACCTCTAGAAAGTGAACATAGAATATACCTCAACATAATAAAGGCTATATATGACAAACCCACAGTTAGCATCGTACTCAATGGTGAAAAGCTGTAAGCATTTCCTTTAAGATCAGGAACAAGACAAGAATGCCCACTCTCACCACTTTTATTCAACATAGTTTTGGAAGTCCTAGCCACAACAATCAAAGAAAAATAAACAAAAGGAATCCCAATTGGAAAACAAGAAGTAAAACTGTCACTGTTTGTAGATGACATGATACTATAGATAGAAATCCTAAAGATGCTACCAGAAAACTACTAGAGCTCATCAGTGAATTCGGTAAAGTCACAGAATTCAAAATTAATACACAGAAATCTCTTCTATTCCTATATACTAACAATGAAAGATCAGAAAGAGAGAAATTAAGGAAACAATCCCATTTACCATCACATCAAACAGAATAAAATACCTAGGTATAAACCTACCTAAGTAGGCAAAAGACCTGTACTCTGAAAACTGTAAAATGCTGATGAAAGAAACTGAAGATGACGCAAACAGATGGAAAGATATACCATGTTCTTGAAATGGAAGAATCCATCTTGTCAAAATGACTATGCTGCCCAAAGCAATCTACAGATTCAATGCAATCCCTATCAAATTACCGATGGTATTTTTACAGAACTAGAAAAAAAAAGTTTAAATCTGTATAGAAACACAAAGACTCTGAATAGCCAAAGAGCAATCTTGAGAAATAAAAACAGAGCTGTAGAAATTATGACTGACTTCAGACTATACTACAAAGCTACAGTAATCAAAACTGTATGGTACTGGCACAAAAACAAATACAGATCAATGGAACAGGATAGTAAGCCCAGAAATAAACCGACACACCTATGGTCAATTAATCTATGACAAAGGAGGCAATATACAATGGAGAAAAGACAGTTTCTTCAATAAGTGGTGATGGGAAAACTGGACAGGTACATGTAAAATAATGAAATTAGAACATTCTTTAACACTATACACAAAAATAAACTCAAAATGGATTAATGACTTAAACGTAAGACTGGATATCAAAAAACTCCTAGATGAAAACATAGGCAGTACACTCTGACATAAATCACAGCAATACCTTTTAGGATCCCTATCCTAGAGTAATGGAAATAAAAACGAAAATAAACAAATGGGACCTAATTAAACTTCAAAGCTTTTGCACAGCAAAGGAAACCAAAAACAAAATGAAAAGACAACCTACAGAATGGGAAAAATATTTTCAAATGTTGCAACTGACAAGCAATTAATCTCCAAAATATACAAGGAGCTCATACAACTCAATATCAAAAAAAATTCTTTTTAATGGACAGAATATCAAAATAGACAGTTTTCCAAAGAAGACACACAGATGGGCAAAAGGCACATGAAAAGGTGTTCAGCATTGCTAATTATAAAAGAAATGCAAATCAAAACTACAATGAGTTATGACCCCACACCAGTCAGAATGGCCATCATCAAAAAGTCTACAAATAATAAATGTTGGCTACAAATGGTCACAGCAGCTTTATTTGTAATAACCAAAATCTGGAAACAACTAAAATGTTCTATAATATGTTAATGGTTAAATAAACTGCCGTACATCCATACCATGGAATATTATGCAATAAAAGGAACTGTTGATATATGCAGTGATCTCAAAATTCATATACTAAATGATTCCATTTATATAAACATTCTCAAAACGACAAAATTAGAAAGATGGAGAACAAATTGTTTGTTGTTTGTTGCCAGGGGTCAGGGATGCTAAGGAAGTAGGGGGTTGAGTGTTACTATAAAGGGCAGCACAAGGAATATCTTTGTGGTGATTGAATAGTTTTGTATATTGATTGCTTACACTAATAAACACCTGTGAAAAAATGACACTGAATATTCATATATACTGTACCAATGTCAGTTTTCTTGTTTTGATACTGTATACTACAGTTATTCAAAATGTAACATTTGGGAAAACTGTGTAAAGTGTACACAGAATTTCTTTACTATTTTTGCAACTTCCTGTTAATCTATAATAATTCCAAAATGAAAAGTTAATAAAATTTTAAAAATGCTGGAGAGGGTGTGGAGAAGAAGGAACCTTCCTCCACTATTGGTGAGAATATAAATTGGTACAGCCACTATGGAGAACAGTATGGAGGTTCCTTAAATAAGTAAAAATAGCGCTACCATATGATCCTGCAATCCCACTCCTGGGCATATATCCAGAGAAAACATAGAAAGAAAAAATATCAAAGGTCCATGATTTAAAAAAAAGCACTCCTGGGCATATATCTGGAGAAAAGTATAATTTGGAAAGGCAGATGCACCCCAGTGTTTGTAGCATCACTACTGACAATAGCCAAGACATTGTACCTAATGTACATTGACAGATGAATGGATAAAGATGTGGTATATATATATACAATGGAATATTACTCAGCCATACGAGAGAATGAAATAATGACATTTGCAGCAATATGGATAGGACCGAGAGATAATCATACTAAGTAAAGTAAGCCAGACAGAGAAAAGACAAATCATATGATATCACTTATATGGAATCTAAAAAAAAAAAAAGATACAAATGAACGTATATACAAATCAGTAATAGACTGATATAGAAAACAAACGTATGGTTACCAAAGGAGAAAGGGGGCAGAGAGGGATAAATTAGGATTTGGGGATTGACATATACACATTACTACATACACAAAAGATAAGCAACAAGGAGCTACTGTATAGCACAGGGAACTACACTCAATATTTTGTAATAACCTATAATGGAAAAGAATCTGAAAAAATAAATATATATGTATGTATAACTGAATCACTTTGCTGTACACCTGAAACTAATACAACATTATAAATCAACTACACTTCAATAAAATAAATTTAAAAAAAAAAACGAAAACACGTAATACCAGTCTCCTTAATTCTTGATAAGCCACATATAGTTGAAGACTTCAGAAAAAATTATTCAACTAATCAAAGATATTCACTAGTTAAACTCAGTTGAAACTGAGATGCTCCAAAAGGGCTGTGGAAATCAAGTAAAGAATTCATGCACCTATAGAAATGACTTTCATGAAGATTATCTGGCACAATTAAATAACTAGTTGGGCTGTTTTAGTCTCGAAAACTGACTTTAAATCTACATTCAAGACTCATTTCTAACTCCTGGTTACTCCTTGAGAAATGAAGCATATTGCTTGCCATATGTTTAAATATTCTGAGGAGAAAATAGAAAAATTTTTTATGAGTTACTTGACTTACTCTAGTGAACTTCTAAGCAAGTATGCATCAGAAAGAGCAAGTATTTCTCATCTTTCACTTGAATATCCCCTACTCCCATTTTTACTTCTCCAGTCTGGTTCATAAGGGAATGAATTTTCCACTTTACTAACCTAACTGCAAGCTTTTGCTTTCCTTCATTTTTAAATATAAAAATAAAATAAAAGTAAATCATCATCTTTGTCTATATATACCCTACAATGAAATTTGATTTCCTCAAACATTTCCTACAGTTTCAGGTCGATATTTTTCCACATTGAGTGGGATATTTCTCTCTGTTTCTCCAACTGGCATAAAAGTATGAATCTTTTAGATATCAACCCAAGATATTTCTTCCTACAAAGTCCTTACCCCTAGTAATGCTACCCCTGCTAATGCTAGCGTAAGTACAGCACTGTTGAAAAGTCTTTGGTACTTAGAACATTATACAAGGAGTCACCCATGACTCTGTTGTTTCATATCTATCATATTCAGGCAATAGGAAAATCTTTGTGGCCTGGTCTCTGAAATATGTATAGATTGTGACAACTCATGACTATTTCCAAGCTCGCCAATCTAATGCAAGCAGCCATAATTTCACATGAACATTGCAGTAGTTTGCTTTCACCTGTGTTCTTCAAGCCACACCTATCAATTTTGAAACCAGTAGCCAAGGTGACCTTTTAAAAACATAAATTGGATTATATCACTCCTCTGCTTAAAACACTCCAATAATTCCCACCTCCATATGAAACTACAGAGTTTGGTGCTCGTTGTATTTCTGAACTTGTCTATTCGTTCTCATTCCATTCCAGTCACACTGGATCCCTTGCTGTTTTTCAAATATGTCAAGATATATATATATATATAAAGTTTGTATCTATTAATCCCAAACTCCTAATTTATCCCTCCCCCACCCCCTTTCCCCTTTGGTAACCATAAGTTTGTTTTCTATGTCCGTGAATCTGTTTCTGTTTCATAAATAAGTTCATTTGTGTCATATTTTGGATTCTACATATAAGTGATATCATATGGTTAAAAAAAAAAGAATGCTACCTTTTCAAGATCCTTGCCTTTGCTGGTTCCTTTTACTGGAACATTCCTTAATTAAACCAGGTGTCAGCAAATAATAGACCATAGGCCAAAGTCAGCCCACTGCCTGATTTTGTGAATAAGGTTTGGGGAACACAGCTACACTCATTTCCTTATGTATTATCTATGGCTAGTTTTGCACTACACTGGCAGAGTTGAGTGGCTGTGGCAGAATATATGGCCCACTAATCCTAAAATATTTACTATCTGGCTTAGTATTGAAAAATTTACCAAACTCTGCTGTAGATAAAGGCATGGTTCGTGACCAGTTGCCACCCTGTAAACCATACCCCCAGTACAAACACATACACACTCCTTCATGACTTTGCTTAATGTTATTTATCCAAGAAGCTTTTCCTGACCACTCTCAATCAAATACTAGTCACTTTCACCTGTGTCGTCATTTACTGTCTCCTTACCAAGTCCAGCTTTTAAAAATAGATTATATTTATCATCCGCCTAAATATCAAATATTTGTTAGAGTTTATTTCTTTCCACTAAGTAGTAAAATGAAGAAAGCAGGAACTTGTCCTGTTTTGTTCAACGCTGTATCTGTAGGGTCTAGAACAGAGTAAATGACTATATCTGTTACATCACATTCAAAGTCACGATTGAACACAACACTTTAAGTGAGGCAGATTCACAGAGACTGTGAAGGTGGATAAACTATAGCCCATATAATTCAATTACACACTACTGGGAAATATGAAAAATAATCCCATACATGAATAATTACACCATGACTTAACTAGGAATCAAATAATTATCAATGTATGTAACAAATATTAAATAGCATTGTTTGTGTACCCTGTGATAAATTCTGAACAATACAGACATGAGTCCTTCTTACATGCTTATAGATTATAAATGGAGGTAAGCAAAAATCTAAATCAATCAATGCAGTCAGGGAAGCAGATACTGAAAATAGAGAATAAAGGGGTGGTGTCTACTATAGCAATAGTAGTTGCAGTTGGCTCTTTTTTTAAAGGAGATTGTTAATAACTAGAATAGTTTAAAGGGGAAAATATTAGTAACTAGAGATCAAAATTATGTGAAGAACCCAGCCATGTTGGGGAAAGAGCATTGTAAGCATATAAAATAGCACATAAAAAGGTCCTAATGTGGCAGAAAACTTGGAATATTCAAAAGTCTTTATAGGGCTTCCCTGGTGGCGCAGTGGTTGAGAGTCCGCCTGCCGACGGACTCTTTTTTTTTTTGCATACCGCAAAAAAAAAAAAAAAAAAGTCTTTATAAAGGCATTGCAACTGGAAAGTAAGAAGCAAGAGACAAAGAGGGAAAGTAGATTTGGGAAGTGTATAGTGTCAGCTCATATAGGGGCCTTCTATGATATAGTAGGGTGATTGATTTTATTTTATATACAGTTGAAGCCCACCAAAAGTTTATAAAAAAATATATGAAGGGCTTCCCTGGTGGTGCAGTGGTTGAGAGTCTGCCTGCCGATGCAGGGGACACGGGTTCGTGCCCCGGTCCAGGAAGATCCCACATGCCGTGGAGTGGCTGGGCCCGTGAGCCATGGCCGCTGAGCCTGCACATCCGGAGCCTGTGCTCTGCAATGGGAGAGGCCACAACAGTGAGAGGCCCGCGTACCGCAAAAAAAAAAAAAAATGAAGCCATGTTTTAAAAAGTTGATGGTAGTTTCCATATATAAAAAGGACTGAATGGGAAAGATGGATGTAGAGATAATTTACGATGCTGTTAGGAAAGTCCAAGAGAAAAATAATGGTGGCCTGGCCCAGGATGGTGACCAGATAGTAAAAAGTGGATAGACTTGTTGGGATACAGTTCTCCATGGATCTCTCACATTTCTATGCATTTTGAGTTGTCTTTTGTTCTGCATTTTCTTTTCAAATATGTTGCAGGATAGACTTACAAAGAAGAAAGAAGTGTGCAAAGAGAAAAATCCAGAGATCTTCAAAGAGTCCATTTCAAGTATTCAGTTGAATACTGTTCAGTTCATGGATTTGAAGAAAATATTAGAGGTCAGAGAAAAAAACTTCATGAAAAAATTGGAGAAAACAGTATCTGGAGCTCACAGTATCTGGAATATTACCAATTTCCATCAGTCAGACTGGAAAACTTCATAATTCCATAATGAGGAGAAACAACAATCAATTGAAACTAACCATGAAATGAAACAGATGACAGAATTTGTGGACAGAGACCCTATACAACAGTTTGATAACTAGTCTACATTTTTAAGAAGTTAGAGTACATTTTGAACATGTAAAGACATAGAAGATAGCTTAAAAAATCCAAATCTAATTTCTATAATTTAAAACTACAATGTGTAATGAAAATATACTGTATAAAGTTGAGAGATTAGACATCACAGAATAAAAGGTTAGCAGTGATTCTGAATACATAGTGATAAACACTACCCAAAATGATACAGAGAGAAAGAGAACTTTTTAGAAAAAAATGCAAAGAGCTTCAGTGGTGTGTGGGATAACAGTAAGTGGCCAATTCCCAAAATGAGGAGACAGTGAAAAAAATTAAAGAAATAATGACCATTTTTTTCCAGAATTGATGGAAACCTACAGATGCAAGAAGCTCATCAAACCAAAGAAAGGAAATCATGAAGAAAACTATAGGCACTGAATAGCAACTTCCCATTTCCTCCTCTCCCCAGCACCTGGAAACCACCATTCTATTCTCTGCTTCTATGAGTTTGACTATTGCAAATACCTCATGTAAGTGGAATCATGCAGTATTTGTCCTTCTGTGCCTGGCTTATTTTGCTTAGCATAATGTCCTCCAGGTTCATCCATGTTGTTGCAAATGACAGAATTCTCTTCTTTTTTAAAGCTGAGTAATATTCCATTTTATGTATATACCACATTCTCTTTATCCATTCATCTATCAATAGACGTTTAGATTATTTTCATATCTTTGCTATTGTGAACACTGCTGCAATGAACACCAAAATGCAAACATCTCTTCAAGATTCTGATTTCTCTTATTTTGGATATACCCAGAAGTAGTATTTCTGGGTCATATGGTAGTTATATTTTTAATATTCTGAGGAAAATCTATGCTGTTTTCCATTTTATATTCCCATAAATTGTGTATATGTGTTCCAATTTCTCCATGTCTTCACCAACACTTGTTATCTGTTTTTTTTAATAGCCATTCTAACAGAGGTGAGGTAATATATTATTGTGGTTTTGATTTGCATTTCCCTGATGAATAGCGAGGTTAAGCATCTTTTCATATACCTTTTGACTATTTGTATATTTTTTTTGGAGAAATGTCTATTCAAGTTTATTTAGTCTATTTCTTTTCTCAAATACCATAAGACTCTGACTCCAGCACTTTTAGAGCATGTATCATATTAAATCACAGGAATGTGATGACATGTATCTTTTTCCTTCTATGAGTTCCTCAAGATTAGATGCCATATCATAGGAAACTTTGTATTTCTGGTCCCTCACTCATTGCCTGACACAAAGCAGTTGGTTAATAAAAACTTACTAAATGAATGACTAAAACTGCTTATGGGTGTGATTTATATTTACCTAAGAGTAACTTGATATTATGTATTAGCTTAACAATATCATTCCCTGAATACTCAGTAACACCTTAAAAATTACCAGTAAAAACTTTATTTCCTCTCATGCTGCACAAAATAACACACTATCTGACATTTTTTGTTATTGTGCTTAAAAATATTTTTTTATTTGACAGTATTATTTTAAATATTCATATAAGTTGCCTTCAGGGTTAGTTTTATTTAACCAGCAGCATTAACTTTGATGCCAGTTATCCTAAATTATGTAATAAGTTAATTTTAAACACAGGACTGCCAATCTTTCTAAATTGAGTTTAGGATCAAGGAGTGTGGTAAGGGTCAATCCAGTGGATTTATCTTGAGGTAGAGGAACTGCCTGTGGGGAACTAATTAAACAAGAGATTTCCAATCTATTTCCCCCATTCTCCGCCCCACCCTATGTTAGGCCTAGGACATCCTCATGTCTTATATGGATAGTGTAATGAGCAGGGCTTTCAGATATATGCCCTGTTCCAGCATTTACTTATGTGTGAACTTAAATAAAGTACTGAGCCCTTCCAAACTGCAGATATCCACTTTTAAAAAGAAATAACTTTCTCATATTATTTTTGAGATAAAGAAATCAAATAGTGCATATAACATACATAGCATAAAGTGGCATTTAAAAAACAGAAATGTAGTTTCTTAATTTTGTTTGACTTCATTTTAAAATAAAGTTAAATATTCCTGAAATGGATAAATCATTGATAAAAGATAAGAGCTATAAAAATCTGTAACTAAAATATTGATATAAAAGGCAAATGATTCAAATCTACCATAGAGAGCTAGAGAAAGTCTTTGTTTTAAATTAACTCAAAATTTTTTCAAAAAATATAATGTACATCTTGAGAATCATTTCATCAAGCATTTCTTGAAAAGGTTAAAAAAAGAACTTTCTCTGAGGATAATTCAGATACTGTATTAAAAATCTTAAAGTCAGAAAACTCAAGTTCTCACCTTCAGTTCTCACTGCAATCTATGTGTTTGAATGAGGCAGTTTCCTATTTTTACCATCTTTGTGCAGGTTAGACCTAGAAAATCAAAAGGAAAATAACTGCTTGTCTTTTCCTCAGAGAAATCTTTAACAATCTACCCTAGAGCCTTCAAATAGCTGCCTGGAAGATGTCCCAGATGATATGCATATATGTGTATCTGTATGTAATTATGTACACATGAATACATGTGTGCATGCATATATTTATGTAAATATTATATATACACTATTTCATATACAATATTTTAATCGTTTACTTATGTTTACTTTAGAACACTAATAGAATGAGCTGGGCATAACAAATCATAGCATATGTTTAAAATGTCTTTCATGGTAGATACAGAAATAGTTGATAAAATATCATTTTTGACTTTGCTGGGGAATTCTGGCTCTAAAAACTTCCAGGAAAAATTAAAAGCCTAGGTTTTCTTTAATGCACACAACCTGGCTAATTGTTTAAGAATGAGTTTTCTTAGTCAATGCTAACTGACTTCCTATCAAGTAATAATATTTGAAAACCTTGCAAATGATTACTAGAGCTCAACGTTTTTCCCAGTGATTTTAATGTGTGGAAAACTGGTTGGTAATCAGTCTGATAGAGCTTTCAATTAAGGTTGGTGGTATAGGCTGCCCTGATTAGTATTCTGCTATTCTTGTTGTTTAAAAATAGTTTATGCTCAAACATTCATTTTTGAATGAGGACTATGACAATTTAATTAAAGTTTAAACTCTAGTAGCCATTGAAGATCATACATAATCCAATTACTTTTTATTCAGTTAATTTAATAGCAAACCACTTTGCCATAATCCCCTGATTTTTTTCTTCTCAGCTGTTTATCAATGGCCTGTGAGATATCTTAGAGGAAATCATATTGCAGCATAATTATCAGCAGTCCCAGCTGGAATTAATGACTAAATAATATTTAATTACCACAAATTCTCTATCTCTACAATAGTTTGAAAAAGAGATAGTAGTGATATAGTTAAGAGACTTGCATTTAGTCTAAAGATTTGGAATTCCTTGATTTAACACCACTAGCTCGACTTCAAAACCAGTGAAAATGGAATTAAAATCGCATGTCAAGGTGTTGATTCATTTCTTTCCAGTTTCTGTGTACATGTTTATTATCATTTAAAATAGGGTAATGCATTATTTACAGTTCTGTTTTGCTTTTGCTCTTTATCAAAAACATTTATGTCATTAAATATTCCTCCATAATATTATTTTAATGGCTGCATAATATTTCAGTTTACAGGTGACGATTTTACCAATCTTCTACTTTTGAATATTAGATTGTTTCAAAATGTTTTATTCTTATTAAAAATGACTATTCCTCTGCTTATATTTTGCATATTTTTTTTCTGAAGTAGGATTACTTATCAGATTGTATTTTAATATTTTTAACATATATTGAAAATTACCCTTTAGAAATATTGTACCAATTTATACTCCCATAGCACTGTATGAAAGAGCCAAATCTCTAAATACTAGTCATTAATTTTATGTATAACAGTTAAGTTCTGTTACTATACTACATGACATTAGAAGTAACACAAGATTTTTGTATTTGCTGTATCCATCACACCTTTGTGTGAAACAACTGAATTACATCTTTGTATTATATTATTTTGAGAAACATTTCTCTATAAATCTTAGGCTAAGTTATGCTATGGTGGAAAAAACATTAAGCCCTGCATCTTGATGGCTTATACAATAATAGATGTTTACCTCTGCTAAGTTTCTGTTCAATATCCACTTTACTCCAGAACTAGGCTGAAAGAGCAGCCCTTATCTGGAATATTGCCAGGCCCATAACTGAGGGAAAAGGGAGATGGTGGTATCATGCAATGACTCCTAAAATTTCTGCCTTGAATTTCTACATGACACTTGTCCACACATTCATGCCCAAAGCTAATAAGGTGTCTATGCCTGATATCCATGAGATAGTAAATATAATTCTCCCATAGTGAGGGCCAAGAAAGAAAGAACAGTAAATATTTTGACAGTACTATAATCTAGCACATATAGTTCATGAAAGTTAATAAAAAATTAATTTAACATTATTTACTTCAATGCCTAGACCATTTAAATAGGTGGAGTTTTGATCCAGAGGTTGACAGCTTATCGTACAGGTCAACTGAATAGAACTGGTAATTAAGAGAATCCAGCTACAGTTTCTTCTCTGATTTGTGGATCTAAATTAGGAATTTTCACAACAATATACTGTAATTATATTTCAATGGAAAAAGAAATGAAAATCAAATTAACTATGTTATCATATGGAATGCCTGCTTCAATTAAATAAATTATTTTTTAAGTAATTAACCAAACCTAGACCGACACATACATTCTCACACACACAGACACCCCATAGATGTATGTATATAATTATATATTTTATACACTTAAATTTCCTAATACTAGTACCTCTCGCTTCCAAAGTCAGTCATTTGAACCAATGACTCCTTTAATCTTAAGTCTTAGTAGAAAGTGAATATTAAGGAGTAAGTACCTCTCTCTTCTGATGGAAGAAACTTAGGAGAGGAAGAAAGTAAGAGATAGCCCTACTTCCGATGCACAGAGGTAAGGCTATTGAAAAAAGAATTACAAGAGGATTAAGCACCATAAACTGAGTCTAAGCTGTACTGAGTCTCAGTACATTCTACTTATTCAGAGGATGTTCTGATGCCGAATACAACTTCCTCAGTTCTCCCTAAACAGAAGCCTTGACGGAACTTCTTCCCAGCTAAATCAGAATCCATGACCACTATTATCAGTTTTCAGCTCTCACTACCCTAAACAAATCTAATAAGGTTAGTATTCAGCACCCTGGTGTAGCAGGGATTTTTCCCCACAGGGGGTTCTGAGCCACACATTTTCACATGACAATCATGTTCCTGACAAGAAAAGTCTATGTCTGATTGAGCTGACAAATTCTAATGCATGATAAACCACCTAAGAGAAAGAAGCTGACAACTGGAAGATTCAGAAGCTGTATCATATAGAATAAAGAAACATATAATCTGGACATTATAGCAAACTAGTTAGTGTATCTGTTATTCCACTGATAAAATAATTTGACTGATCTGCTTAGGTAATGTGCCATGGTTACCTTTCCTAAGCTTTCTAGGAAGATAAATACCATATTTAGGCACGGATATGTGAATTTCTTTTATGTATGACCCAAGACTTGGACTAGCTGCTCAGTACCAGGTTTGGGCTAACTGGTTGATCAATGATCTAATTTAGATTCTATTTTGCTAGTCACTGTTCTCTTATGTCATTCAGTCCTAATATCTGTATTTTTTTTCCTAAACTACCAAATTTCTGTCTTCAGAATTCTCTATGTCCACATCTTGATAACCTTAGAAACCTCACAGGGGGAGAAGAATACACCACACCAGAATGTACCACTTTGGCATATGGATTATTTCAAGATTGAAGACAACTGGGGCCCAACAGAACCAAGAAGACCTTTTTACCTCCCACTTAACTGCTTAAAAGGATTTAGGTAGGGAGTCTGTACCAGGAAGCCCTACTTTGATGGACAGAGGTAAGGCTGTTAGAAAAAAGGAATTACAAGGATTAAGCACCATGTATTGGGTCTAAGGAGTTGTCTCACTGCTTTCTGCTAATTCAGAGGATATTTACTTATTCAGAGTTCACTACATTCTGCTTATACAAAGGATATCTATTTATTCAGAGCTATTACCAGAGATACTTTTTATATCAAAAAGACTTACCTGCATGGCATGGCAAACATCTGTCTACCAAACATTTGCTTTTCTCACCTTCCTGTGAATTGTCTTTTGCCCTATTTGAAGCCCCATACTCCTACCCCCTCTCTTAGCTCAGAATGGTATATAAACCTCAGTATCCTGACTGCCAGGGAGTCTCATACACAGTTTTTCTCCTGTTAATCTGTCTTCTGTCAATTTAACTATTAGACCAGCCAAAGAACCTAGAAGGAAAGAAGGGAAGTTTTTTGGCCCTACACCTTGGAAACTTTGGAAACTTTGGGGGAAATTTTCTGAACTTACTACTGTTCTTTGAAGGATTATTTCAATCCGTATTAATGTCACCACTGTAGATGAATGAATTCATGGCCCCTCATCTACGTCATTATTTATGAAACCTACATCTTCAAATTTTATACTAAGTCTAACCAGAAACCTTTACCTGCAATATTATCATGTATCATTATTCTTAATTTTTAATTATAATGTTATTCGGGGAAATATGCATGCAACACTAACCTTAATCACCATATGACTCGATAGAATTAGCATCATCACCCTTCTTCCTAGGTGGCTTCTAATGTCCGATTGGTCAGGTAAAAATCAGTATAAAATAATAGTGCCTACAGGTCATTTTCTGTATTACTAAAGCTAAGGTTCTAGCAATGAAATACTATTGTTTACTTTTTATTATATCAGTTCCAAAGACTCAGATTTGGGAATGGTGGATGTCACAGTATGTTCAGGCTATATAACAATATACCACAGAACAGGTGGCTTATAAACAACTAAAATTTTTCACAGTTCTTGAGGCTGGAAATCCAAGATTAGGGTACGAGCATGATCTGATGAGGACCCTCTTCCGGTTTTGCAGACTTCTAGCTGTAGCCTCACATGGTAGAAGGGGCAAGGGATCTCTCTACGGTATGTTTTATAAGTGCACTGATCCATTCATGAGAGCTTGCCCTCTTGACCTAATCACTTACGTCCCACCTCCTAACACCATCACATTGGGCATTAGAATTTCAACACATGAATTTGAGGGAAAACAGTCAGACAACAGCAGTCAGTGTAAGAGATATATTATATATATATTATATATAAGTATATATTATATATACACACACACACATATATATATATATATATATATATATATATATATATATATATATATATATATAGTCATCATATTATATGGTCAGTTGAGATTTCAGAATTATCTTAGGAAGAGGGGTGATGGACATTCCAAGAAGAGAAAACCAAACTACTATTCTCAGAAAGCTAAAGTGAAACAAAACAATTACATAGTAATCATGCCAGGGAAATGAGTTGTGAAAAATGTCATAAATGTATTATTGTCCCCTAATTTCAGTGCCACTTCCTCAGGGAAAATTATTTGTATTTGTCCCAATGACTTCAGACTTCACAAAATGACTTTCTTCGTCCACTGAAATAGGAATGGAAGTGACATGTATCTTGAGCAGAAGATTTAAAAGCCAGATCATATTTCATCACATTTTAGATATTCTCTGCAATGACAACCAATAAAGTTCCAGAAAGAGGCTATTCATTTAATCTAAGTCCTGCAGTAAAGATGATGTGGAACAGAGCCTAAGCCAACCAATGACAGACATGTGGCTGGAAATAAGTATTTGTTGTTGTAGTCCTTTAATATTGTAGGTTGCTGCTTAATACAGAACAATCTAGCCTATTATAACTGATACAGGGATGTGATAATTAATATAAAATATGAAATTTGTATAAAACATGAAATATGAAATAGTTTTAAAGAACTGAAATTTAGATACTATTAAATATTTATCAGAGATGTCTACTAAAGTAGATCAAGTTGTATAGTAGAGGACCTTGAAAGTATCTGTTTAAATAAATAAATAATACTATATATTTAGGTTGTGAATTTTTAATAATAAGTATTTCTAAAGTACTTGAGGCTAACTGAAACCTAGTATTCCAAGTAGTATAAATGCAACTGTTAGAATCATGCACTACTTAATTAATTAACCATTTACTATCGGATAATTCAATGACTGGTTCCTCAACATTTGGTATGAATTACCAAAACTGAATAAATGAAGGCTACATGTATTACAGATAAAATATGTATGTTTGTTGATTTCTCCCAAATATCTGGAGCTTTACAAACAACAGATACACTTGAATAGGAGTCTTAGTTCTGCACTTGGTTATCAGTTGTATAATACTGTGGAATTTATTTCATTATCTACCTCAGTTTCCTTAACAAAACCTATTTATCCAATAGAATTTGTGATACTTTTAAGCTTTTGGCATCGTGTCTGCTAGGTTCTTGATAATCAATAGTAAATAAGTAAAACTCATGTGTTGACCTCACAGGATTTAGATTGTAGTAGAATAGACAGATAAAAAACAATTAAATAAATAGATAATTAAAACTGTATAAAATGATAGTAAGAGATAAAACAGAGACTGACAGAGAGATCCTATTTAGATAAGGTGTCAGGACGGACGTTTCTGAGAAGATGACTTTTTAAGTTAAGACATGAAGGGTGAGGGGCATGGAAAGAAAAGGGTGGAATATCCTTTAAGAAAGACACAATAACATTTGAGAAGGACCTAAGAAGGAAAAGTCCTTGGCATGCTCTAGGAAAAGGAAAAAGGCCCAGATGATCTGTGTACAGAAAAATATGATATCTGAGAGGTAGTTAAAATCCTCATAAGCTATGACCAGGAACTTGATTTTAGTCTAATTGTGATGGTGACTTTGAAAGGTGCTAAGCAGGGGAAATGATAGTATTAGATGTATGTTTTTTAAAAACTACTTTGAGTAATACACAGAAGAGCCTGATGAGAGGAAGTCTTTACCACATTATAAGGCACACGTGCAATCTCAGTGGCAAACGGTATGCATTGATTACTCACTAACACATCTGTGTGTCGGCTGGACAGCTCCAATGGCTCTGCTTCTTCCTACATATTAAGTTCATACCTACTCTACCTCACATCCTTGAGGCCTGTATGTAGGGCCATCAGGTATATGGGGCATGTACTTCCCAGGGTGGAGACAGGAATCTCCCAGAGAGGTAATAGAAACAAGTGATTTTACTTAAGGTGGAGGCTTGCAACTTACACCAGATTATTTCATATTATATTCCATTAGCCAAAGAACATCACATGGACAAGGCCATGTGTGTGGAAAAACACACATGGTATGGGGAAATACAGTCTTTCCATAGAGAAAATGGGTAGGAAAGGAGAGAGTCCATATGCTGGGCTTACCTAGGTGAGGCTAAGGTTTGTTCCTTATGAATATTTACTGAACAAAAAAACCAAACTCCACAAAAGAGCAAAAAATGAACAGTAATAAATCTACCTGTTCAAGTTAGAGGTGATAATGGTAAAAATGGGTATATTTGAAAACAAAGCCATCGTATATTTAATAACTTACTATACTCCAGGCAATATTTATGTACTTTACTTTTATTAATTCATCTAAGACTCATAACTACCTATGAGTAGATTTGAAAACTAAGATTCAGACAGGCTAAGTGGTTTTTCCATTATAGCTTGTAAGTGGAAGAGCTAAATTTTAAAGTCAAGCAGTCTCTGCAGAACTTGAAATCTTAACAAGTGGCTAGGAATATTACAAAAATTAAATGAGTGAAGTATGTAAAGTGGTTAATAGAGTGCCTACCATACAGTAAACACTAAATAAATGTTATCATTACTAATATTTAGGAAAGAAAAACGATGATTTGAAAAGCATAATCCCTGATCTCAGTAAATGTTCAGATTTAAATGAGGCAAGGTGGTATCATATGGAGCATATTTAAAACAAATGGAAAACTAAAAGACTCATCTAATCTTGATCAAACAGGTTGTATTAACTCTATGTTAGGAATGAAAACTTGAGGTTTATAAAGCTTATGTAATATGCTAGGATCACACAGTTTATAAATATGACCTCTAGTATAACCTGAATTCAAGTCCAGGGTTCTTTCTCTAAGAACACTGCTGGGCAGTGTTGTTTCACCACCAGCAGACAGTCACAAAAGAAGATAGAATAGACATACATACACAGAGACAAATGCACACCCACACAAACTTAGTTATTCAAGCTTATCTATCTCCCTATCATACTAAGAAACTTTGACGATTCAATATACCATAAAAGCATGTATATGGGATATAACAGGGTGGGGTTTCTTTTGATTACTTAGCAAGTAAGTAAGCAAGGAAGCTACACTAGAAATGCATGAGTGGTCTGTGTGATGAGAATGTTCCCCATAGTAATACTCTAACATGAAAGATACCTTCTCATCCTCCATCCCCAAATGCCTTTCCTTAGATGATGAGCCTTGGGGATCTTTGAACTCGCCAGGTAGAAAGTCCTGGTGCATTTCCAAGGTAGGTGATTTACAACCCTTGCTTCTTTAGGACAGATCTTCTCAGTTGACATGTAGGGACTATCATGGCACCAGAGTTCTGCCAGATTTTAAGTTCTTTAAAAGTGGCACTTGCATTTGTCTTGCTCCATCTCTAGAAGAATGCCAGGCCCAGAAATGTGCTCAATAAATATTTCTTAAATGAATGAATTCAGGAATGAATGAATCCATAGGTTCTCAATCTACAGATGTAAGATCAGTTGATGTGAGTACAGGCTATGGACATATATGCTTTAGATAGAAAGATGTGGTGTGTACAGGTAGAAAGCAGAGTGGTGTAGCTGAATGTGAGCAGCTTTGATGCCTCAAAGGGTCTGAAGAAGGTGTTTTCCTGCTTTTAACTCAGATAAGACATTTCTGATTTTTTGAGTTGACTTACATACTGCAGATCAGTTCTCACCTTGTATACATTCTTGAGATACCAGAGCATCATGCACTATGGATGATTCTGTTTAGAATTTTTTTTTTCTTTTTTTTTTTTTTGCAGTACGCGGGCCTCTCACTGTTGTGGCCTCTCCCATTGCGGAGCACAGGCTCCGGATGCGCAGGCTCAGCGGCCATGGCTCACGGGCCCATCTGTTCCACGGCATGTGGGGTCCTCACAGACTGGGGCACGAACCCGTGTCCCCTGCATCGGCAGGCGGACTCTCAACCACTGCGCCTCCAGGGAAGCCCCTTTGTTTAGAATTTACCTCTCATAGATAATGATCAACTGTGAAAGTTTTGGTATCATTGTGTTTATGGGTGGGTGTGAGAAACAGTGGAGTGGAAGCTATGATTGCGAGAAATAATGATGTCATTTTTTTCGAGCGTAAAGAAAGTTATTAAAATAAAATTCTACTAGGGTGAGTTAAAAATATATGTTGTGGGCTTCCCTGGTGGTGCAGTGGTTGAGAATCTGCCTGCAAATGCAGGGGACACGGGTTCGAGCCCTGGTCTGGGAAGATCCCACATGCTGCGGAGCAACTAGGCCTGTGAGCCACAACTACTGAGCCTGTGCGTCTGGAGCCTGTGCTCCGCAACAAGAGAGGCCATGACAGTGAGAGGCCCGCACACCACGATGAAGAGTGGCCCCCGCTTGCCACAACTAGAGAAAGCCCTCGCACAGAAACAAAGACCCAACACAGCCAAAAATAAAAATAAATAAAAGAAGGCTCAACATTAAAAAAAAAAAAAAAATATATATATATATATATATATATATATATATATATATATATATGTTGTGCTCTTGCTAAAAGACATAACACTGATATACTGTTTTCATACATGGCTGATGCTTTTCAGTTGGCACTTGGTCACTCAGGGCTTACAGAATATGAACACCCTGAATGATAGGACACATTGACCAAGGACACATCATTGACATTACGATCAGGTATCAGGCACTCCCACACTCACACACTCAACTTGGATAATTTTATGGGTCTTGTCAATAGCTCGGGCAGACCCTGGATTTGTGGGGTCACAGGCTAATATGGTTTTGGACTCCTCTTTCAAAAAAATAAAACAAAATAATGAATATAACAGTATTTGCATCATTTAGGTTAGAAAAGCAATTGTAGAAAATTATAAATATCTTACCATTTTACAAACATATTTGAATATATGTACACATCGCTAGGGTCCTTTCCAAGGGCCACGCAAAGTATCCTTCCCAGGAGAGTATGAAGTTTAAACTTCATTTGTTCATGGTAAATCCATCTCTCCCAGTAAAGGATGCCCATCAACAATGTCCAGCCACACTCTCCTATTCCTGGGATCAGATGAGAAGTGAGACTAGATAGAGCAGAGCTTGAATCCTACAAATCTGACCAATATTCGTGAGGTCGAAAAGAATTTTCAAGTGGATATGACATGTTGACTATATAGGCCGTCCAACTAAGAGCTTGGGAAGATGTAAGAAAAGGTGAATATGTAAGCCCTGCCCAGAATATGTTTTATAAACCATGTGCTTAAACAAGCAAGAGGTATGGCATTTGAGCAGTTTTGTAAAGCTACGTTCCTGCTACTAATACAAGATTTATTCTTTCAAAACACTCCTTTTGCAGAAGTTATTGATTTGTCTATTTTATTGTCAATAAACCATACGGCTCCAGAATTCAGAGTCATGTAGAGTCATTTGCATTTGAGAGTTAGTAAAGATGTAATTGCTTTTACTTCTGATGTCACATTATTAAATATTGCTCTTCATACTTGGCATCCCCCCCCCATACCCTGGATGTCTCAGGAGGATAAATGTATATTTTACATTGATTTTGATCAAATGGCTTTTGCCCTGGGTAGTATTCGATGGCTAAGTCATTGCAGCAATTATACAGCAGTATTCCCCAAGTGGACCTTTCATCTACTTGTAATATAAAATCAATAATGTCTAAACAAAGACTGAGGTGGCATTTTAATGTTTTCCAGAGAGCATTTAGACATCTGAGCTGCCTCAGAAGTGGTTTCAAGATCCATTTTGAAAGTGGGGGCAAATAATGTTCTCTATGCCTTGTTTGTATCCTGAAAATATACCTTTCTAAGTAAAGAAACAAATTTATCTAATTGTAGGGATTATAGTCAATGCTAATAAACTTCAGGCAAACTATTGTTTGTTTTTGCTATTATACAGGAAGCCATGACACTAATTTTACAAAACAGTATTCTATACACAGAGAAATACATAATTAAAAATGCAGATTTTTCCACCACTAATTTTGAAATCTATTTCACTGAGATACAGTAAACTAATAGCATATTTATTTGTTTTGCATCACACAAAGTTTAAAAAATGTGGGTTTTATTCAAAATTCAGCGACAGCTTTTATAACATCCTTTCTACAAGGTTATTTATAAACCTGAATTACTCTCTGCTATGAATTGCATAAAATCAGGTTATATACGAAGTAAAAAGCTTTATTTTTTCACATAACAAAATCCTGAAGAAATCATTTGCTTTGCTATCTCTATTCCTAATTACTTAAAGAGGAATATTTTTAACAGAAACCTCTGGAAACTATTTTCTTTCATTTCGTCAGAACTACAGAACATTAGACCTTAGTGATTAATGTAGGTACCATTTTCATCACTGGTGAGCAAATGTCTTGTATTGTGCACAGGAACCTAGAATGATGCCTAGGAAGTGAAGTCAAAATAAGCTCAGAATATATTTCAAGCCAGTGACCTTTCATTACGTAGGGTAAAACTGACAAATGCTGGAAAAGGTACAAAACTGCTAGAAGCCCTTCATTTCGGCCTGTGCAATCAAATGACCCAATTAATGCTATGAATCATGCAATATTTACAGATGCTATGTAAGCAGGTCAACTTGTTAAACTAACTTACTTCTGTCAAGCACTTCATTACATCACAAACCAGTGAATAGATATGTCAGCCACCTATTGCTCTAAGGAATTAGTGAATCAACTAAATCCCTGGCATATCCCAAAGGAATCACTTCTCTCTTTTCATAAAGAAATACTATATGAAGTTTATTATAATCCTTTACCATTGCCATACTACTCTATTTATGAGACTTTCAATGAATTACCTAAGTCCCAAATAATTTAAATTCCTAAAGCTGCTCAAAATCACCATACAGTTGGTTCTTTCATACTATAAAGGTCATCATATTTTTAAATGTTTATTCACATTTGATTTTCCTGTCTATGCAGAGATCAATGATTAAGATTCTCCCAGACCTACAGGTTAGAAAATTTTGAAAATGATGTGATAATGCTAAAGATGTCACTTTTAAGCATTTAGCATTTCCAAAATGCCTTATTATAATCTCAGCCAAGAATTGTAGTAGTGAGAATATTTGTATCAGCACTATATTGGGTAAATTGAATTAATACTTTCATTATAAGCCATCAAGTTGGTTAGCATGTATCTACTATAACTCTTATTTTGTAACCATCAAACTCTGATTAAGTGATTTGACTAAGGCTATACAATGAATATGGTCTCTGAGGCCTTAATTTTCCTGCCCAAACCAAAACATGACAACTTTTGTAATCGAAAATTGCTGGAACTATTTTTTAATTGCCTTAAGAAACAGTTACCAATATATCCCTTAATATAGGGGTCCCCTATCCCTGGGCCGCGGACCGGTACCAGTCCGTGGCCTGTTAGGAAATGGGCTGCACAGCAGGAGGTGAGCGACTGGCGAGAGCGAGCGAAGCTTCATCTGCCGCCCCCCATCGCTCCCCATCGCTCGCGTTACCGCCTGACCCATCCCCCCACCCCCACCCCGTCTGTGAAAAAACTACCTTTCACGAAACAGGTCTCTGGTGCCAAAAAGGTTGGGGACCCCTGCCTTGATCCATCTATCCTTCGACATGTATCTATTTACCACGTATTGATCATGCATTGTAACTGTCATATGCTGGAATAAATCAATATCTGTTTATCTTGTGGTTTTTCTCCCTGTAATCCATTATTGCCTCTTTGTACACAGCAGTCTCTTGTTCTTTGCAGGGTTCTCTTGGTTAATGAGAACTATATCTGCAATACTGTGCTTGATATAGGTACCCCAATATTTGAGAGACTTTGAAAAAATAGTCTAGAACATATAATAAAGTTCACATGTTGGAATTCACCTAATAAGCATATAATGAAATATTTCTAGGGAAGCTAAGGGTAAGAGGAGACAAAAGTTAATTTAAAAGACAGTAATTGAAAGGTTGTCATGTTAGAATGAACTTCAGTGTGGCTCAAAAACTTAATCAGAAGCTCTCCGAGTATTACAAAAAGGAAGAATGTGACTCAGTAAAAGATTAAAGGTTCAAAACTGTAACTATATAGCAATTTTTAAAGTTTCATACGTATGTCTGAATCAGTAAGTTATTTCAAATAAGATTCAAATTTAATAATATTTAGCAGGGAGCCAAAATGCCCCAAACTCGAAAGAGATTGATCAAACTCGAAAGAGATTGATAAAACTCTGCTTAGGAACCTACAGAGAGTAAACGTTCCTTGCTTATGAAATTATTCTATGCATACCAACATTTCTACACCATAAAATGGTGTTATACCATAAGTACTCGCAATGTATTTAAAGGATCCATGGTTTTCAAGCAATACGTTTTTCACTTTCTATACTCTTTTAATTGTTGAGTATAACCGGCAAACTTCCAAAGTGTTAGCAATGCACTTGTTCACTTGCAGGTGGGTGACCAGTTACTCTCCACTTCAGGGTTCTACTATATGTCATCAATTACTATGCTATACATGGTACTCTGAAAGCTAGAAACATCAAAGCATGAAGTACATATCAAAATACACTGGAATAAAAAAAAAAAACCTGGAGTAACACCGCATAATGCATAGAATTTAATCTAGACTTTAATGAATTCTTATTGTCATTAAATTTGCCCCTGTTGAAGACATGTCCTAGCTAGAAGAGATTTTAAGTAATAAGGTAGCACAAAACTGCTGGGAGAGGAGAGGTGGATCACATAAGTCAGACAAAATCCGTGCCAGTCTTCTCATGTATAAGATGAGGATGCTCATAAAATCATCCTCACACATGTGCATGACAAAGGGGCTGGGTCCACATGTTGTCCTTGGATGGAAGGATGCACATAACTGGTATAAATAATTTTCTTTCTGGAGAAATGCATGAATGAGTTGAACCAAAGACCAGATCTAGTTGACCACTGGACTGCAGAGTTTCCTAAGCATTTCATTATGATCCAGGAGCTGCAGTTCTTGGCCAACCTAAGCACTAACTCAGAAAAGAAACAGGCAGAAACTGTTGACTTTTTTTACATTTCTGTCAAGGTATTATAATCTTTTGCCTTCTGAGTATGATCCAGGAATAAATTAAGTATTTAGGATAAAATAAATTTCTGCATCTGATTTATAAAGATGCATATGGCTGGAGTCCCATCACAACACTAGATTATATCAAGGTTTTATTTTGGGATGAAATATGCTAATGGTCTTGCAAGTATTAGAGTACCATGAAATGCTTTCTAAAGAGTCCACAGAGAGTTTTCAGATTATAAAATTATGATTTTTGACTACTTTGAGCAGGAAACTTTTCTTCCTTGTGCAGTGTTTGATTGGGATGTCAAACAGGAAAATATAATAATGTGACATCATGTAGCTACAGAATACTGACAAGATTTTTTTTTGATACTGACAAGATATTTCATACAGTGCAAATTTTTAAGAAAACAGTGCACTATAAATAGCCTTCCCCATGTGGTACTATTTGTTCTATCCATGTTAAATTTGGCCTTTACACATCTTACAGTTTGGGGGATATAGAACAAAATGAGAAAGTTTGTGTTTTTGCTACATCAGGGAGCAAAGACTGAGATCTGACCTGGCTATATTCTTCCTGGATATCTGATATATCATTTCTACACTGATAGATGACTATGATATACTTTGCTTCGTGGATATAAATAAATTTATGTTCCTGGCTAGCAGTTTGTGGATGCATTCTTTAGAATTTATCAGCTCCAGCTACAAGTATATGTATAGAAATATGAGCTAAGAGTCATAAAAGCTCTTGTATATATCTAATGACATTTTCTCTAAAAATTTTTCTTCATAGCCTTCTCTTTTGTCTATTCTCTAAGAATATTACTATCCATTTTATTTTCACTCAGTTCATGTGAATTATGATTATGGTGCTTAACTATTGTCAGGTGTAATCTTTCCTGTCTCTCTTAGTACTTGAAATCCCTTGGGTGTGGGTGACAAGCAACATATCTTTCTCTGATGTGTACTTTGAAGTGCTTGGTGATGTTCTGTGGACATATTGCACACTGACTGAAAAATGTGAAGGTGAACAGTTGTGAAACCTGGTATTATCTAAATAGTTACCTAAATGCTGCATGGAATGTATTATGTGACAAGATAACCATAAATCCAAGTATATACAGTACAAACATTTTGATAAAAAACAGAGATATTTAGCTATATATAGCTAGGAAGGCAAATTTTAGAAATTCTAGCTGTTTGATATCTTATATTCAGTTTTGAAATTCCTGTCCCATCTGGTGAGACTGACATTAAAAAAGAAAAAGGTGGGATCCTGTGATATTACTAAACTCACTGGATATGCAGGAAGCAGATCATGAAAGTGGTAAAGAGAGGCAGAAGAGTGATGTGCTATGAGAAGGACTCAGCTCACCTCTGCTAACTTTGAAGATGAAGAAGCAGGGGTATGACCCAAAGAACAGGCATATCCTTTAGATGCAGGAAAGGATGAGGAAACAAATCCTACTCAGATCCCACAGACAGGAAGCAGCCCTGGCAACACTTTGATTTAGCCCAGTAAGATCTTTGTTAGACTTCTACCTACAGAAATGCAAAAATGATAGACTGTGTTGTTTAAGCCACTAAGTTGTGGTAATTTGTAATAGCAGCCATGAAAAACTAATATACAAGTCAAAGAACTAACCTGGAATCTAAGTAGTGATAGCTAAGTACCTGCAGGGAGCAAGAGTACCCAAGCATTAGTTGACCAGGACAGATGCTACTGGAGGCCATATAAGCAAGTAAACGATCCAGCTATATATATATATATATATATATATATATATATATATATATATATATATATATATATATATATATATTTTTATGCGGTATGCGGGCCTCTCACTGCTGTGGCCTCTCCCGTTGCGGAGCATAGGCTCCAGACGCACAGGCTCAGTGGCCATGGGTCACGGGCCCAGCCGCTCCGTGGCATGTGGGATCTTCCCGGACCAGGGCATGAACCCGCGTCCCCTGCATCGGCAGGCGGACTCTCAACTACTGCGCCACCAGGGAAGCCCCAGCTATATTTTTAAAAAACAAATTATTAAAGACTGAATGTGTGATAACATGAAAATCTGAAGCCCCAGGGTGCTACAAACATAGAGGGACTTGTACCATTTTTCAGGCTTTTTCCTCCACAAACTTCACCGGCAGTCATATGGAAGATCAAGAAATATACAGAGAGGGCTTCCCTGGTGGCGCAATGGTTGAGAGTCAGCCTGCCGATGCAGGGGACACGGGTTCGTGCCCCGGTCCGGGAAGATCCCACATGCCGTGGAGCGGCTGGGCCCGTGAGCCATGGCCGCTGAGCCTGCGCATCCGGAGCCTGTGCTCCGCAACGGGAGAGGCCACAACAGTGAGAGGCCCGCGTACCGCAAAAAAAAAAAAAAAAAAAAAAAGAGAAACTTGGTTTTGTAGTACTGGCTAAGGGAGGGGAAAAGAAACCATTCCCCCAAATTCTGCCAAAAGCCAACTCCCCTATTCTCCAATGAAAGGAAAGTTTTAATCTGCAGGAGGAAGAGCGACAAAACCTGCCACCTTCGAACACTGGTGGAAACCCCTTGGAACTATATGCTGTTTTAAAAAAATATATTTTAAATATAAAGATATATCTGAATGAAAAGTAAATAATGAGAAAGATATGGCAGACAAATAAAACAAAAGCAGTATATATAAAACTAAGATGGAGTAGATGTCATAACAAGGAATATAATCAGAGATAAAAAGGGATGTTACATAATGATAAATAGGTAAATTCTCCAAGCAGACATGGCAACCATAAATGTGTATGTACCTAACAATAGCCACAAAATAAATGAGGCAAATCTGATAGCTCTGAAAGGAAAAAATAGACACATTCATAACTATAGTTGTAGGATTCAACACTCACTAATTGACAGAACTAGTAGAAAGAAAATCAGTAAGAATAGAGGTGACCTAAACAACACGATTCCCAATTTAACCTAATTTACAGTCATAGAAGACTCAACTCAGGAACATCAGAAAACATGTTGTCCACCAGGGCAAATGAAAATTCACCAAAATGGAACAAAAAGAAATCTTAACAAATTTAAAAGAATAAAACATGTCAGTTATGCTCTCAGATCGCAACAGAATTAAACTAGGAATCCATTTCAGAAGTAAGTTTGGGCAGTCAGCACAAACACTGGAAATCCAGAGATACTCTTTTCAAATAACATTTGAGTAAATGAGGGAGCTATAAGGAAACTTAAAAATATTTTTAACTAAACCCAATGAAAATAAAACATTTCAAAATTGTTTGATGCAGCTGACATACTTAGAGAGAAATTTATAGCATTGAATGTCTATATTAGGAAAAAAAGAGATTACATTGATTACTTTAGGGTTTGCCTTTAAAAACCAGACAAATAAGAACAATAAACCAAAAGAAAACAAAAATAAAATAATGAAGAATAATATAGAAATTAATGAAATTTAGAATGAAAAACAAAGAAAACCAATGAAAGCAAAAGATTATTTTTGAAAGTCAAAAAATATTCATCTTTGAAAGGATGAATAAAATGGATATAACCATAGTTAAACTGACCAAGAAAAAAACAAGAAGACACAAATTGGCAATATAGGAATAAAAACGGGGATATCACTACAGTCCCCACAGACATTAAAAAGAAAAGGAATATCACCACCAATTCTACATCCATAAGTTGGAGAAATTAGATGAAATGTTGTAATTCTTTGAAGTACATGACTTACCTAAAACTAACTCAAGAAGAAGTAAATAACCAGAAAGTAAATTAAAAGTGATTTAACTTTAATGTAAATTGTATGAGGGCCATACAAACTCTGTTGCAACTACTCATCTGTGACACTGCAGCAAGAAACCAGCCACAGAAAAGTAATAAGTGAAAATCCAATGTAATCTATAAAAAGTTCCTTTAAGTAATAAGTGAGTTTAGCAAGGCCACAGTATACAAAGTAAACATACAAAAGTCAGTGAAACAGGTAGAGTGACCAAGATGGCAGAGCAGGAAGTTCCTAAGTTCACCTCCTCCCACAGACACACCAAAATGACAACTGTTTACAGAGTAACTATCAATGAGAATGACCGAAACACTAGCAGAAAAGATCTTCTACAACTAAAGATGTAAAGAAGGAACCACAATAAGATGGGTAAGAGGAGTGGAAATGCATCATTCTGATACCAGAACCTTCAAAGATATCACACACACACACACAAAAATTACAGGCCAGTATCACAATGAACATAGATCAAAAATCCTCAACAAAATATTAGTAAACCACATTCAATAATATATTAAAAGGATCATACACCACGATCAAGTGGGATTTATTCCAAGGATGTAAGAATGGCTCGATATCCATAACAATATGGATACATTTTAAATGTACTTTCCTAAGAGAAAGAAACCAGCCTAAAATGCTCCATATTGCATGATTCCATTTATATGGTATCCTAATAAGACACAAATATAAGGATGGAAAACATATCAGTTATTACCAAGAGTTGTGGAGGAGAGAGTGGGTTACTACAAAGGGGCCATATATAAATGAATATCTGAGTTGCTGAAATTGTTCTGTATGATACATAGTAGTTGATCCATGACTATGTATTCATTAAGGCCCAAAAAACCTTATACTAGGACTTGCCTGGTGGTACAGTGGTTACGAATCCTCCTGCCAATGCAGAGGACATGGGTTCGAGCCCTGGTCCAGAAAGATCCCATATGCCGCCGAGCAACTGAGCCCATGCACCACAACTACTGAAGCCTGCGCGCTCTAGGGCCTGTGTGCCGTGACTACTGAGCCCGCATGCTGCATCTACTGAAGCCCGCGTGCCTAGAGCCCGTACTCTGTGACAAGAGAAGCCACCGCAATGAGAAGCCTGTGCACCACAATGAAGGGTGGCCCCCACTCACCACAACTAGAGGAAGCCTGCGCACAGCAACGAAGACCCAACGCAGCCAAAAATAAATTTAAAAAAATAATAATAAAAATAAATTAAAAAAAAACTGGCATTAAAAAAAAAAACCTTATACTACACTAGGTGACTTTTCCTATCACACAATAAAAATCAACCAGGATATGAGGGGAAATCAAGATGTGATCGAGATTATGAAAAACGAATTAATGTGTTACAAATGTACGACAACTTCACTGAAGGAAATGGGTAAGAAAGTAACTGACCGAAATCACTTTAAAACAGTGTTTTGTCTGGATACCATAAGATTAAAGACAAACAGTATATCCTAGTTGGTAATTTTGTTTCTCACAAGGCTGTAATTCAGCAATTCTGAAAGTAACTTATATGTATATTATGATTGAACAAATGAGTAAATAGATGGTAGACAGTTGAGAGCACAGTTTCTCACTCTCAGAGAAAGAAGTTACTGTATAAGTAAGTAAGTAAGAATGCTAGAATGCACCCTGTAGTGTTGGGTTAGAGGTGGCGAGATCAACATGAACTAATGTTTAGTCATAGATAAAGAAATGCATATAGATATGTGTTTAGAAATGAGTTAACATACTTACTGTTTGCTTTAATACATGTCCACAAAAATCTCTGATATACTTCCTTCTAAGAATTTAATTTGCCTCCCTTTGTATACAGGCTGGACTTAGTAACTCACTTCCAAATAATAGAGAATGGAAAGGGAAAAGAGTAACCTTTCACTGGAGAAACTGGACAGACACTACCTTAACCAAATGATCAACTTTAACATCAAGTGTAATAACTCATGTTGATATCATGCACATCCTATGATGTCATGAGAAGGGCACTTCTATTATATGGTTCCCCCAAATCCATAGCCTTAGTCCAAACATGTGAAAATACTAGACAAGCTTAAACTGAGGGACATTCTACAAAATTCCTTAACACTATTCTTTAAAAGTATCATGAAATACAAGGAAAGACTGAGCTGTCACAAATTGGAAAAGATGTTACAAATAAAGAAAATACCTCCAGAAACAGAAAAAAAAATCCAAACTTCTGAACCATCTTTACAAGTCTACTGTATATCTTGTATTATTTCAGAATAAAATTTTCAAAAAAAAGGAAAAATGGTTTCAGATAGTCTATAATGAAATACATATGTAAAGAGAAAGAAGAGCATCAAAATAAGAAAACCAAAACAATAAATGCTTGTCCCAGGCAATTACAAGTATAATCTTATCACAATACTAAACTACCTGTTGCCACAGTAATAGCAAACATGCAGAGGATTTTAATTTAGTATAGTAAGGAAACTAATACTGTATTTTAAAAATACATGTTTCTTCAGTGTTATCAGACTATTTGGTGTAATAGATTTGACACGGTCAATTCATTTATATTCATGTGATCATCACCTCTTTAAACACAGAAAAAGTAAGATTAGATCACTGACACACAAAAAACGTGTTGGCCTGTTTTCACAGCTAAATGCTAAACTTAGTAAAGTAGAATACATGGAAAGTATATTATGATATGAGATGCTCATTTTGATTTTATATGGTACTCAAAAGATAATTTTAAAACTAAAACACTATTCCTTATAAAATATTTTACTGAATAGTTTAAAACTGAGGCACAATTACTAGTATTGAAACAATGGAAAAATGTCAAATGCTTTATGTGAATGGGTTTTTAAAGGATTAGAAATATAGTTTAAAGCTTAGACATATGACAATACTTTAAAACATCATAGTATATAAATACCTGTGGGATAATAATTTTTATTAAATTTTCACTGAAAATGTATAAATTATATGTATAATCTAATTTTCTTTAGTAATTAATGACCTGTTTTTATTAATCGACTTCATTTTTTTATTGAAGTATAGTTGATTTACAATGTTGTATTAGTTTCGTGTGTACAGCACAGTGATTCAATTATATACATATATATATAATATATATTCTTTTTCAGATTCTTTTCCCTTATAGGTTACTATAAATTATTAAGCATAGTTCCCTGTGCTATATAGTAGGTCCTTGTTGGTTATCTATTTTATATATAGTAGTGTGTATATGTTAATCCCAAACTCCTAATTTATCCCTCACCCCCTTCCCCTTTAGTAAACATAAGTTTGTTTTCTATGTCCCCTTTAGTAACCATAAGTTTGTTTTCTATGTCTATGGGTCTGTTTTTGTTTTGTAAGTAAGTTCATTTGTATCTTTTTGTTTTTAGATTCCACATATAAGCAATATCATATAATATTTGTCTTTCTCTGTTTGGCTTACTTCACTTAATATGATAATCTCTGGGTCTACCCACGTTGCTGCAAATGGCACTGTTCTTTTTATGGCTGAGTAATATTCCATTATATATATGTGTGTGTGTGTGTGTGTACACACACACACACACACACACACACACACACACCACATCTTCTTTATCCATCTGTAGGCAGGCATTTAGGTTGTGTCCATGTCTTAGTGCTGCAATGAACATTGGGATGCATGTATCTTTTCGAATTATAGTTTTCTCTGGGTATGTGCCCAGGAGTGCTTTTTTTTTAAAATCATGTACCTTTAATATTTTTTTCTTTCTTTGTAACTAAATTATATGTGAAAGGATTACATATTAATTTTTTAAATATTTCCAGATACCTTTGGTTGACTGTTTTAAGTAGTTCTTAAATATTTCATATTAAAGATAAACTTAAAATATTTCTATAATGTTATATTTAAGATTAAAGTAAGTGTTGAATAGAAATTGGAAAACTATGAATACACACCCAAGATTTACTTAGTGGCAAAAAATAGATCAGTTTGTCTCACAGAATGTAATCTTTCTTAACACTAGAACAGAATCAGTATTATTGACTTGAAACTCCATCATGAATATTGTTATGGGTTGAATTGTGTCTCCTCAAATTACATATGTTGAAATCCTAGTTCACAGTACCTCAGAATGTGACCTTATTTGCAGATGGAGTCACTGCAGATGTATTTAGTTAAGATGAGGTCATACTGGAACAGGGTCGGCCCCTAATCCATTATGAATGATGTCCTTATAAACGAGAAATTTGGACACAGAGATGCATATAGGAAGAATGCCATGTGATCAGGGTGATACTTCTACAAGTCAAGGAATGACAAAGACTGCCAGCAAACCACCAAAATTCTAGGAGAGAGGCATGGAAAAGATTCTCACAGCCCTCAGAAGGCAGCAACCCTGTTGACACTTGATCTCTTCCAGCCTCCAGAGCTCAAAGATAATACATTTCTGTCATTTAAGCCACTCGATTTGTGGCAGTTTATTACAGCAGCCCTAGTAAACTAATACAGACATTTTCAGCCTTGCCCTGTTCCTGTGCCAAGGCTGAACAGG
The DNA here is from genome assembly GCF_951394435.1 of Stenella coeruleoalba. Taxonomy (NCBI): domain Eukaryota; kingdom Metazoa; phylum Chordata; class Mammalia; order Artiodactyla; family Delphinidae; genus Stenella; species Stenella coeruleoalba. The sequence goes on from NC_137157.1 coordinate 55,041,618, forward strand.
GCCCAAAATAGATTAGGAGACAACATTATCAGAAAGCTTGTTTTCAAAGAACAGTTGTTCAGTAGTCCCAGTATCCCAAATACCTTGAGCATCAATATTACCACAAAATTAACCCCACCACTACACTGAAAAGTCTATATGATAGGGCTTTTTTTTTTTTTAACAAGATTCTCAATTGTCATTCTGAATTTCCAAAGAAATGACATTCCCAATGGAACTCAATAATCTTAACAGAATACCAGACAGAACTCTTAGGGATATTCTTATCTCATCAAAAGGAGGGAAACACACCTCCTGAATTCTCATTTATTAGCAGAAATCTTAATGTGAAAAAATATATAAGCTTGAAACTCAAACTGTGTAATCCCATTGCTGTTTGTTTACAGTGCCTAATTCAATGTGACTACGTTTGGATATAGATACTAATTATGTACTCACCTTGGAATGTAGCCCTTAGAATCAACAATACCCATCATGTAAGTAAGCTGAACTGAAAATTTGAAGAAAGGCTTCCAAAACAATCAGTGGTAGCTAATTATGACATCGGTCTGTGACTGTCTGTATAAAATAGACTTTTATGATGCTAGAAATGTATGTTGAATGAAGGAATGGTGTCAAGAGGCAAGGAAAATACTCACATAGGATCTTCAATGTTACTCTTTCAATTATTTATCAAAGGCCTTGTGTATGTGTTACACAGATGCATTATGTATCAGCATTTGGGACCTGTAACCTTAGTTGTGTTAAAAAACGTATTTCTGTGATGTAGAGTACAAACTCTACTGTATTTTTTTTAAAATAGAATATTTTTCTTTGTTTTCTCTTGGCAGAATAAAGCAATAACCAGCTGGGGCCATATATCAGGGATTGGCAATCTATGGACCACCACATGCTAAATTTGGGCCACTGTCTGTATGGTAATTAAAGGTTTGTTAGAATACAGCCACACCCATTTGCTTGTGTATTGTCTGTTTTCATGATACAACCACAGAGTTGCATAGTTACCACAGAGACTGTATGGCTTGAAAAGCCTAAAATATTTACTATCTGGTTCTTTACAGATAAAGTTTGCCAACCCCACTGTATGTTATAGCATCAATATTGATTCTCTTACTACACAGAGCCAATTTCTACCTCTGCTTTAAAGTCTGTGGTTAATAGAGCAGGATTTAAGTTCCATTAACTGATAAATTCTGACTAAGCAACATGTGTTGCTGTGTGACCCTGTTCAAATTACTTTTTTAAAATGTTCTTATCATTTGAAAATTGAGAAAAAAATATTTATGTATTACTTACACGGTCCTTATAAAAATTAAAATATTCATGCAAAACCATTTTGCAAGAAGTTGACACAGTAAATATTCATTAAATATTAGTTTTTATTAATCAAATATTAACTCAAATTCAATCTCCTTCATGAAGACTTCACTACCTAGTTTTACCTTCTAGAGCAGTTCTGTAATCCTTTTTTTTAAAATTAATTAGGTTATTTATTTATTTATTTTTGGCTGCATTGGGTCTTTGTTGCTGCGCATGGTCTTTCTCTAGTTGTGGCGAGCGGGGGCTACTCATCGTTGCAGTGTGCGGGCTTCTCATTGCGGTGGCTTCTCTCGCTGCGGAGCATGGGCTCTAGGCGCGCAGGCTTCCGTAATTGCGGTACGTGGGCGCTAGAGCACAGGCTCAGTAGTTGTGGTGCATGGGCTTAGCTGCGCTGCGGCATGTGGGATCTTACCAGACCAGGGCTCAACCCATGTCCCCTGCATTGGCAGGGGGACTCCCAACCACTGTGCCACCAGGGAAGTCCCTGTAATCCTAACTTTTAAGCACGTAGTTTCTTTCTGATTGTTTCATTGCATTAATAATGACTTACTATGAAATTTTCTTTAAGGCATGATCCATGTTCACAAAAAATAAAAATAAAAATCCAAACTATCAAAAATAATTAATGGAAAGATGGTCAACCAGTGGAGTTTTAACCAGGAAAAATGTAAGAGGAAGATCTCTTAGTTACCTTAGCAATTAAAAAATGGTTGGTGTTATGTAACTGAAGTGACATATTTACTAACTTCTGTGATAGAACTTCCAAGGAGATTTTTTAAAAAGGCTGATAAAAAGTTAGGTTTATATGAAAAGAGAAGTTTACTGTGAAAAGTTTAGGCTATTGGTATAATTTGCATTGCAAAAATCTCCTATTTAAAAAATTCAATATTAAAAGCATGCTGTGATAAAATAATATATATTTTCTAATTAAGCAGCTTAAAAAACCAAACAGGAATCTGTATGTTAAGCTAGCTTAAAAATTGGCTACTCCACAACTATTTTTTAGCCTAATATTATGATCAAATGTTGAATACAGTAATAACGATGCAGTAATTATGTAGATTCTATAATTTTAATCAAAAACTGAAATGTCAGCAATGAAAACTAATGATACATGTAAACACTGATATAATACTGAATTTCCTGATTAAAATGTTAATATATCTGAAATATAAAATGTATCATTTAGACAAAAAAGTCAGTAAGGATGAAGATTTGAAAAACACTATCAATCACCTCAATTAATTGAAATTTGTAGGCAATCCACGAATGCTTGCCAGCATATACTTTTTTTTCCAAGAACACATTAACCATTAACCAAGATAGAATATATGCTTGATTATAAAATGAGTCTCAATAAAGTTAATGTTATTTCATTATACAGAGTATGTTCTTTTACAGTGACTGAACTAAAATTAAAATCAGTAATGTAATGTCTTCAGGTAAATCCCTGAATATCTGAAAATTAAGTAATACATTTCTAGATAAAATGTACAAATTCTTTGAAATAAAAAATTACAAAATGTATAAAGGAAGAAGTAAGAAATCTAAATAGTACTATGTCTACTAAATAAATTTATTTTTCATTTAAAAAGCTTCTCACAAAGAAAACTTCAGGTCTAATGGCTTCACTGATGAACTGTATTCAATTTGCAAAAGAGATACAATACTAAACTTATAAAACTCTTTAATATGCATAAGAAAATAAAACTTTCCTCAATTTATTTTTTTTCAAGCCAGCACAATTCTGATAATGATAATAGAGGCAAGAACATTTCCAGATGAGAAAATCAGACTAAAATCTCCCATGAACATATGAAAAATATTTATCAAAATATTAGCATGAATCCATCAATATAAAAATGAATAGTAAATCATGAACAAGAAATATTTATTCCAGGAAAGCAAATTTGGGTCTATATTTGAAAATAAAGCAATATATTTCATAACATTAGCAGCATAAAGGAGAAAAATCATAAGTCATATGATTATTTCAGCAGATATAGAAATGACATAAATAATTTTAACAATCATTCAGATAAAAACAAAATCTCTCAGCAAACAGCATGAGAAGGAAACTTCCTCAATCTGGAAAACAGTATCTATAAAAAAAAAATCTATAACTATCACTGTGGTAGGCAGGACACTGCCCACTGAGATGCTCATCCTAATCCTTGGACCTTGTGAATGTTACCTAATATGGCAAAAGAGACCTTGCAAATGTAATTAAGACCAATTAAGACTTTGAGAGTCAAAGATTATCTTTGAGGGGACTTCCTTGGTGGTGCAGTGGTGAATCCACCTGCCAGTGCAGGGGACACGGGTTCGAGCCCTGGTCTGGAAAGATCCCACATACCACGGAGCAACTAAGCCCGTGTGCCACAACTACTGAGCCCGTGCTCTAGAGCCCTTGAGCCATAACTACTGAGCCTGCATGCCACAACTACTGAAGCCCGTGCGCCTACAGCCCATGCTCCGCAACAAGAGAAGCCACCACAATGAGAAGCCTTGAGAAGACTGCACCCCACAATGAAGAGTAGCTCCCACTCACCGCAACTAGAGGAAGCCTGTGTGCAGCAATGAAGACCCAATGAAGCCAAAGAGTAAAAAAAAAAAGAAAGATTATCTTGGATAAACTGAGTGAGACCAATCTAGAAACATGAATCCTTAAATGCAGAATGCTTTTCCTAGCTATAGTCAGAAAAAGAACCAGAGAAATGATGGCTTGTAAAGGACTTGAGCTGCCATTGCTGACTGTGAAGATGAAGGAAAGGGGCCAACAGTCAAGGAATGTGAGTTGCCTCCAAGCAAAAAATACAGCCTGTTGACACTTTGATATTAACCCAGTGAGATCTGTGCTGGGCTTCCAACCCTCAAAACTGCAAGATAATAAATTTGTGTAGTTATAAGCAACAAAAGTTTGTGATCATTTGTTCTGGCAGCAATAGAAAACAACTACAATCATCATCCATAAATGTAAACTACTGCATGCTTCTTCCCTATGTTCTGAAAAAAAGCAAGGATTTGTGCTCTCACCACTTCTATGCAATATTTTACTTAGATGCCATATTCACTGCCTTAAAGCAAGGGAAAGAAGTAAAATGCCTAATGTTTGAAAAGGAAGAGGAAAAATTATCATTATTTTCCTATGACACAATTGTGTACGTAGACATTCCTCATGAATGCCCCTCAAACTACCAGGCACTGTTGGAGGTAGTAAGTAAATTTAGAAAAGGTCAATATACAAACTCAATTTTATTTATATATAAACCAAACAACTGGGTAATGAACTTAAAGTAACATTCATTAACAATAGTATCACACAACTTGAAATAATTATGGATATATTTAATGAAACATATTCAAGACCTATATATGAAAAGGACAAGTTATTGTTGAGAGATATTTAAAAAGACCAAAGTAAATGGAAAGCTATAGCATATTCTCTGACTCAAAGCCTCAATATTTTTAAGATATCAATTCTTCACAAAATAATTGATAGATTCAACAAAATCCCAATCAAAACTTTAACAGGGTTTTAAATAAATATTACCAGAAACTTTTAAAGTCTATATGGAAATGCAAAGGGCCTAACACGACATCTGATGTCTTACACTGCCTCTTTTCAAGAATTATTGTGATGCTAGAGTAATCGGATAGTGTGGCATTGATGTCAGAATTAAAAATAGGTTAATGGAACTGAATAGACAATCCAGAGATGGATCAGCATTTGTACAGTCAGTTGTGAGACAGAGCACAAAAAGCACTAACCTTAATACAAAACAGCAAAAAAATTTCAAATCAGACTATATCAAATTTTAAAACTTCTCATCATTACAGATACTGTTAAAAAAAGGCACACCTTGGGAAAATATTTGCTGTACCTCTATCAGACTATATATAGCAAAGGATGTGAATAGATACTTCCCAGAAGCAGATATATGAATACCAAGTAGGCACATGAAACAGTGCTCAATAGCGTTCATCATCAGGGAAGTGTAAGTTAAAACGCAATGAGATATAATTATATACATTGTAGAATGGCTAAAATTATTTTAGAAAACAACTGACAACACTAAATGTCAGTGAGGGTGTGGGGCACCCAGAACTCTCATACACTGCTGGTGAGAATGCAAAATGTTTGCATATTTTCCCACTTGGGAAAAGGTTTGGAAGATTTTTTTGTAAGTTTTAAAAATATACATAACCTAGGGCTTCCCTGGTGGCACAGTGGTTGAGAGTCCGCCTGCCCATGCAGGGGACACGGGTTCGTGCCCCGGTCCGAGAAGATCCCACATGCCGCGGAGCGGCTGGGCCCGTGAGCCATGGCCGCTGAGCCTGCGCGTCCGGAGCCTGTGCTCCGCAACGGGAGAGGCCACAACAGTGAGAGGCCCGCGTACCGCAAAAAAACAAAACAAAACAAAAAACAAACCTAAAACATAGCCATTAACTCGTAGGTATTTACCCAATAAAAATGAAAATATATGTTCCCAACATGTACAAAAGAATAAATACCATCTCTATTCCTAATAGTCACAATCTGGCAACAATACAATTATCTATCAAGAGGCATGGATAAGTAGTTTTTTTTTAATAAATGAAAAGGAATGAACGATGGATATATAGAGCATCATGAATGGGTCTCAAAGACACTATGTACAGAGAAAGAACACAGACACACACACACGCCCATGCACGTAAATCTACTTTGAGAAGAATGAGAAAAATGGTTTCCTTTGGGTGAAAGGAGGGAGGTGAGTATCATCACCTGGTATCATCACGGATCTTTCTTTGTTGATAGAAATATTTGTTGATGAGGGTATGGATTACACTGGTATGTGCATTTTTCCAAACTCTGAGCTATGTATTTAAGATCTGTGCATTCCATTATTTGTAATTATACTTCATTTTTTAAATATGAAAAATTATATCACTGTAAATGATATTAATTCCTGTGGCTGACTGGAACTTCTAGGAAAGCAGTAATTTCCATTTCTCATCCAGGTTTGGTGACACTTGACAGAATACTGGGGAGGACCCACCCTATGCCTCCTTGTTTCTTGGGGTAGGCTTGGATGCTGCTCCCTGTTTGATATTTTCCTCCTTTAGGCCCCTCCGTTGATGAAGATAAGAAGGGAACCAGTAAGTAATTGATATACTTAATGTTGTTGTACCCTTTTCCCCAGTATTAATTGGGCCAATATTACTTTCACTTCTGTATCATCATACTGACATCTCTTCCAGTTGCCTTCCTGTTGTCCCTCTGCTCATATCTTTTTGACAAGAAAAAGTTAATGTTCAATTTCCATGAAAGTTCTTTATACTTTTACGATCTGCTAAGAGTCCACCTCCAGCACTTTCCCTACCCCACGGTGCCACACAGACCCATTATACTTCTAGAGACATTAATCCACGGATCATGATATACAAATATCAGGATGCTTTATAATTTACAAAGACATGTTCATACTTTACTATCTTATTTTACTTCTATAGCAACATAGGCATTGCTTTAATGAATTAAGAAATAGTTTCTCACAAGTTTGTGCCAAATTCAGAAAAGTAGTAAGCACAAGATCCCAGGTTTGAATGAATCTGGGGACAATGGGAAAAGGTAAAAGATAAACCTTTACTTCTGATAGAAAAAGTGTCCTCCTCAGCAAAAAGTCAAAGAACTAGGCTTCCCTGGTGGCGCAGTGGTTGAGAGTCCGCCTGCCGATGCAGGGGACACGGGCTCGTGCCCCGGTCCGGGAAGATCCCACATGCCGCGGAGCGGCTGGGCCCGTGAGCCATGGCCGCTGAGCCTGCGCGTCCGGAGCCTGTGCTCCGCAACGGGAGAGGCCACAACAGTGAGAGGCCCGCATACCGCAAAAAAAAAAAAAAAAAAAAAAAAAGCCTAAAAACGCTCTATGCTGGCAAATACAATGAGTATTTGTGGTTATCCCCGAAGTCAGTCAATTACAAAGGATGATTAAATCCAGTTATGTAATCCCATAGCACAGGCAAATTACATTTTGATCCTAATCTCAGAGCAGACTTTAAACCTGTGTTTTCCCCTCGATCTCCTTAAATTATTCAATTTGGCTCAACAACCCGACCTTTATACCCAAAATCACATCTCATATACTCTCTCTGCCTCATCATTTATTTCTCCATTTTAAAATATTTTTTTTCACATAATACCTTTAGCTTTGGACAACAAACACCCTTACTCAAGTCAGCCCTGTCACAGTGACTTTGCAGCAAGTACATAAAACCCTCTTTCTTTCTGATGACTAGATTACTTGAAAAGTGTACTAACTTGAATTTTTAAAACAATCAGTTCCAGCTTACCAATTAAAAAATTTGTCTCATTTATTCATCATATTCTGTGATACGGAATTAAAGTTTCGTTCAGAATATTATCTCTATCTCAACTTGGGGAGTCAAGGATTGTATAGTTTTCTGTAAATTTTCATACAGAAAGCTAGGGTATGCCAAAAGATGAAATGTAGTACTGGGGTAAGAGAAGCCTAAATGTGACAAATAGGATTTGTGTTAGTTCTTAACAACAGAAAGAAGAATACAGGAAGAGTACTTTACCTGACCAATTACATTCTATGACTGATTTTATTCTTAATTTCCCTATCTGAAAAATTAGGAAGCTGAATATTTAGATGACCTGTAAAGACCATTTCAATTTAAAAAATACATATAATTCAATTTCATGTAATTCTTTACTTTCGCTCTATTGATAAGCACATGAACAAGCTACTACCCTTACTCATCTGTTACTTGGAGTTGATCTTCCTTTTCTTAGTTAAGCTAACAACTCTATTGAGAAGATGAAAGCTTGGTACAGTTATATAAATTCATGCATAAAAATGGGATTATGGGTAGTACACACTCTGGGGAAACCTGAAATTATAAAATCTGTATATGTAATGTATCATGAGAGTGCATCAAATGAGACTTTAAACTTTTTCTTGAAATTGAAAATTATTAATAAGTTCCATAGTGGTTTACAGAAAAATCTATTAGAATTTCCTTTTCATTTCTATAAATTATATTTATGGCAGGTCAGTATTCCTGTCTGTTAGTTTGTCTTGGTTATTGTTGTTTTTGCTGTTTAAACATTATGTTCTTGGAGATCCAATCATGATTTGGCTATATAGTCATGTTTGTGTAATTTTGTTACTAGCGTTAAGTACAGGTTCCCCATGAAAACTTTCATAAGCCAAATGGTGTAAAGTGAAGAAGCAGTACCTTAGCACAGACATATGTTGCTAACAGATGCACAAGATAAATCAAGATAAGGCACAGATGCTCACAAACACAGTTCAAAACTGTGGAGGCTTGATTCTGAGATGCTGAGTGTATATAACGAATATTCTCTTACTTGCCACTTGATGACATAGTTGTTTTTGAGAGTTCCCATCATTTCTGCTTCATAAGCATATTTAAATTTGATACATTGTTTTCTTTCATTTCCTTTACTTCATATATATCATGTGAATTATTAAATTTCCTTTAAAAAGTTTCAAAATTTATTATGTGTGTAGCTTCTGAGTATAATGTAGGAGGCTACAGCTAATGTTTAATGTGTTAAATAAGAAACACAGAGTCAAAATAGGTGAAAGACAATTTCAACCGAGAACTAGATTCTATTTTTTAAAAATTAAATGAGTGAGAGTGACAAGACGGTGGAGTAGGAGACCCCCAGTCTCCATCCCTCCACAGAGAACAATAACTAGACAGCTATCCATGAACAAAACTAGCTCTGGGAAAGCTGAGTCCACTTTAAAAGTTTCAGCAATAAAATGAGCAAAAAACCTGGAAAGGACTGTACAAAATGAGTAGAAAGAACAGTTTAATTTTGCCTGCCCCAGACCAGCACTCTTGCATCAGACAAGCACTGTTCCTCATCAAGAGCTCCCCAGCCTGAAAGAGTTCCCCTCACGAAGAAAAGGAGAGCAGGATAAGTGACTAGCTTCCCAGCTTTTCAGTGCTCTACACAAAGGATCCTCTTTGGTTTTAATTCTCCCAGAGAGATTAGCAGAGCTGAGACATCTAGAGAGAGCTAGGAACAGGGAAGAAGCACAGGAGCAGCCAGTGTCAGCCAGGTGGCAGGATTAACCTTGTGCCCAGTGTCCTGCTCTGCAGAGGATCCCATCAACCTTCACTGCTAAGCGCTCAACAGCCCTTGCAGACACTACATACGTCCCCAGCTTTCATCACATGACCTCTTCATGGACCCCAAACTGCTCTGCAGAGAACGCTAGCAGCTTTCTCCACTGAGGAAAGCTGTGGCCTACCCAGCCACCATGAACCCCTTGCAGATCTTTGCCACTGAAGTTTTGCCCCACAGGCTTTCCCCTTCACTAACACCAGCTGTCTGAGACCCTCCTCTTCATGTAAGTACATGCCAACATCTAGAAACCCACAGCTGCTTTGGTGCCCACAGTTGACCCTAGCCCTTGCTGCTGGTCCCAACATTTGACACTACATGTATATCTGCAGTCAGTCCCTGCCACCACAAAGGCACCTTCAGTCAGCCCATGGCAGCATCCAACAGCAGCCTAATACACATTCTCCTCAAGGGCACATGGAACATTCTCCAGCATAGATCACAGGTTAGACCACAAAACAAGTCTCAGCAAATTTTAAAAGGTTGAAATCATACTAAGTACCTTTTCTGACCACAATGGTATGAAAGTAGAAATCAACAGAAGGAAAACTACAAAATTTACAAATATGTGGAAATTAAAGAACACACTCCTGAACAACCAATGGGTTAAAGATGAGATTAAAAAAAAATCTTGAAACAAACAAAAATGGAAGCACAGCCTATCAAAACTCATGGGATGCTGCAAAAGCAGTGCTAAGAAGGAATTTTATAGCAATAAACACCTACGTTAAGAAAAAAAGATCTCAAACAATGTAACTTTACACCTCAAAGAACTAGAAAAGGAGAACTAACCCCAAAGTTAGCAGAAGGAAGGAGATAACAAAGATCAGAGCAGAAATAAAGAGAGACTAGAAAATCAATGGAAAAGATCAAACAAACTATGAGTCATAAATCAAATCAGATTAGTTGCTTTAAGCCTACTCTTTAAAACTATCTGGAAGATTTGTTGCCTTAACATCAAATACTTTATATTAATTTCTATAGTCCTCAATACTTCCTTTTAAATTGGGAAACTCTAAATAGTAGTCTATAAGCTAATAATAGGTATTGAAGATTCACTTTTAATAATACATCTCTCTTTACATTATTTTAAAGTCAAGAATCAACTGGAATCATCCTTAATCAATGGGCTCACTACTTTCTGTTACACCTGTTTCCTCAGGTTTCCCTTCTGTGTACCATACATCAGACTGACTCTTAACAAGCAATTGTCTTTCAGATCCTAATTAAAGTTAGTTTTAAGCACAACTTGTTTTGTAGTTCTTCAGTAGAAAAGGCTATCAGATCAGACTCACATTTAGTTGGATAGTTCAGTATCTAAATTATACTAATACTCCGACCTCCCCTTGAAGTATTAACTTTGACAATAATTAGCAAATGTGTTAATAATGACTCCCTGAGAAGTACACATAAATCTCATTAAAACTGGATGATGCGCCTGGGGGGGTGGGATAGGGAGGGTGGGAGGGAGGGAGACGCAAGCGGGAAGAGATATGGGAATATATGTATATATATAACTGATTCATTTTGTTGTGAAGCTGAAACTAACATACCATTGTAAAGCAATTATACTCCAATAAAGATGTTAAAAAAAAAAAAAACTGGATGATGAAGTAGACAAAAGAACTCTAAGTCATCCATAGCTTTGCAATGCTGATTGAAAATCTTCAATTAGAAAATATTCTGTCCAGTGACAGCAAACCATGCCATTTTTTAAAAGTACTGATAAGATTATAATTCTGAAATGAATTATTTTATGGTTCACATTTGTAATGTAATTTTTAAAAATATCACAAGACAACAATTCTTTCTGGAAATATATTAGAAAGATGCCAATTCTGGGATAATTTATAACAACCATCCTTCTTTCATAAACAGCCTGAAGTCAAAATTCTGTCAATATATCTTTAATAGAAATATTTTTTCTGGGTTTTAGTCTCTACACTGGTAACTGAGAGAGCATGTGGACTTGAGGTACTGTTTAAGTAACAGGTAGTTTCTAATTCACAAACCACACGATGTAGTAAGTCAAGATAATTTACCTTAACCTTTTGATTTTACTATTGAAGAAACTGAGACTAAGAGGGTGCATATGATTGCTCACTGTGGTTTATAATAACGTTGTTTCTAGAAAACAAGGTTTCTCATTCCAGTTCACTGTTCCTTTCCTTTGCATCATTTCCCCCACATTGAAAACTGTTTTTGTAAGTACAATTAGAAAACAGAGCTAAAAGTATTTTTCTAGAAATTTCAAGCCCAACTTAGTGTTTCAGAATCCTTATACCCTGCATTTTGACACGTATGAGCATTCATCTTACATTCACATTACTGTAAAGCCACCTGTACCTGCATGTCTGTGGCTATTGCTTAGCTCTATTATACTGTTTCCAAACCATATACTGAGATTTGTTCTGCTTGTACTATCTAAATTGTCTATTAAGAAAACTTGAATTCAATGAATGATTGTAAAACTCTCTGCTTCCTTTATTTGTCTAGAAATGATTTTAACACATTCTCATTTCTATTTAGACAAGTGGAAATGTTACAACATACTGATATCTGCTTTTCTCAGATTACTTTGTCTTAGTTATCATAGGATCTTTGTTTCTATATAGGATTTCAAATGCAATTTCCACAGTATTTGTACTGAACAACTGAAAGGATGAATTCGATCATATCCTGGTTGATATTCTACTGGATTATAACCCAAGATAAAGTAATAGCTGTGCTCACTTAAAAACTGGTGGACATATATTGGGAACATTATTTTAAAAACTCAATTGGTGACTAAAGTATACAGTAATGCCTCTCATTTTATTTTTTGGAGATTCAAATCATTGCTTGAAAAGTATAAATTGATTATTTTTATTTCCTTTTCCAAGTGCCTACCACATATTAAATGTTTCTTTTTGCAAGTCCCATTTTTTCTTACATCCAAGATAGGAATAGAGAAGTTGTGAGTTAATTGGATAAGGAATTTAGTTTTATATTTTTATATAAAAAATAATTAAGCAAAAGCTGAATCCATCTAAAAGTTAAACATCTGAAGAACATGAAGAAGGCTTAACTCTATGTTATTTTTGGACAGATAGGCCAAGGAGCATATTCAATCATCCTTTTAGTATTTACTGGATGCCTACAATGTAAAGTACCCTATGAGCTGGTAAAGAGTGTACAAAAATGAATTACAAAGAATCATTGCCTTCAAGGAAATAAGTATATATTTTAAAAAAATGATGTATAAAAATGTCATTAACTTTATTGAGGTTCATTCTGGAGAATGAATGAGTAGGAAATAAGAACTTGTGTGATCTAGAAACTCATATTATACAACTGATTAGCTAATATGAACTGAGCACTTACGAAGTGCATCTTTAACAGAAAACTTTAAAGCAAATGTTTATATCATTGTATACCTGATGAGGATGAAACTCAGAGAAGTCAAATGGTTTGTCAAAACTATAAAATCACCAGTAGGACAATTTGGGATTTAGTCTATATCTGATACACTCTAGAGATTGCTCACTATTTACCAGAAATTACTTAATTTTATGAAATCTTCTGCAGAAACAGAATTTGTCCTAGGGCTATTTTGTAGACTTAATAAATTAGCATACTTTAATGTACTGTATAGGTAATATGGGTTCAAAAAATGATGCTGCCTCATTCTTCTTCATCCTCTCTCTCTTACTGTGTTTTCCTCCTTTTTATACCCTCCTTTAAATATTTTTATAGCCAGTACTTAATAAAATTTAAAAATATTTAATGTTTGTCTAAAACCAAGATGTGATGAGAACTAAGGGTACACATGATTAGAGCTGTTTAATTGTCAGTGTCCAAAACCATAAACTATACAAATATAGAAAATCTGATCTCTGGTATTTCCAGTATTAAATATTATAATATTAATAATAACCATATACACATATACTCATTCAAAAAGAACACTTTTTATTCTCATTTTACTTTTTTCAAAAAGTTTATTTTTGGCTGTGTTGGGTCTTCATTGCTGCATGCAGGCTTTCTCTAGTTGCAGCGAGTTGGGGCTACTCTTCGTTGAGGTACACGGGCTTCTTGTTCTGGTGGTTTCTCTTGTTGCAGAGCACGGGCTCTAGGTGTGCGGGCTTCAGTAGTAGTGGTATGTGGGCTCATCAGTTGTGGCTCGCAGGATCTAGAGCGCAGGCTCAGTAGTTGTGGCGCACGGGCTTAGTCACTCCGTGGCATGTGGGATCTTCCCAGACCAGGGAGCGAACCCGTGTTCCCTGCATTGGCAGGAGGATTCTTAACCGCTGCGCCACCAGGGAAGTCCTCATTTTACTTTGTTGATTGACAAAGAAACTGTGAGAATGACCCATTTCCCACTGCCAACTAAATTTTGGAGTTATAGAGTATGGACTTTATAAAACATATATTTTTAGATGCATGAACTAAACATAAAAAAATATGAACAGATTTAAGAATAGAAAAGAATATTCCATTTTGTGAAATATGATTACTGGTGCCTTCTTCCTTACTTCCCTGCTTTAAATGTTAGTTTCTCAAGTTAAAATCACTACTATAATCAAGTTTAGTAGAATTCTATTCCACTTTCTATAAAATAGCACTTTAGAGTTAATTTTGGAAGGGTTTTTCATCTATTAAGGAGTGTTATATATATTTTTACACTATTACACAGCAAAAAAGGTTTGCACAGTAGCAAGATTTAAGACAAATATTGGTGATCTGTTTGGTTTGTCAGAATTTATTTTGCTCAAGCAATTTCTGAAATTGCTCTTGTGGATTTATATTTCATTTTAATTGGGACAAAATGGGCAGTGTCAGGTGAGATACTGATTGCTTTTTAAATATGCTGACAGGGTAATATATCTCATTAGATAGCTGCTGGGTTTACTTTTTAAATGGACTTGTGTCTTGAATAGAGCTTTTAAAATATATTGACTAAGTATTAAATATCTATCAAGAACTTTTAAAATGTGTATTTATAACATCTCATACTAGTTAAAGTGTTTCTAATTAACTTGAGAGAACCAAAAATTTAATTGGTTTCTCTCAATATTTTTGTTTGTGTTTCATTTTTCTGTAATTGCAATAAGATGCAGCTGTTCTCATTCAATCAATCTACTCCTTGGAAAACATAAATGACTCACATAGGCAACTAAATAAGAATAAACATCTGAAATTTGCATTTTGGGCACTCTATTAAAAATGACTTCTATATTTTAACATATAACTTAGTTACCAAAAACTGATTTCTACTCATGTACTCAAGGAACTGTTTTGTTGCACTGTATAAACTATTATTTCTTTTAATTAGTTAAAACCTAGTAACAACTATGGTAACAGGATTCAAATTTCTTAAAATTTTACTTCTAAAAGAGATCATATTTACTCGATAAAGTAACTCCCTGACCAATTACTGCTGAGGGCTGCCTTTGTTCAGAAAGACTCTGAAGTAATAACTGTATCCTAATGTGCCTTCCATATCATGGATGAGATAAAAACCACCAATATGAAAGTTAATGTCAACAAAGATCTCGGATTTTAAGTTTCACACATGATTTTACATTATTTTATTTAAAATATTTTTTTAAAAATTAACAATGAGGAATGCCTAAGACTGTCCCTCAGAAGACATTTACAGTGGTCTCCAGAAGCAGCGCCATCGGGTCTGTTGGTAGGGTGGGGTAAAAGGCAGCTGCCTTTAGTTAATGATATGTTAGCTCAATTCTAACTCTATATTCATTTTGTTTGTTTGTTTTACTAGATAATTTCTTAATGATTAAGAAGGCTCTCAGCCATTCTGTTCTGTTGATTTTCAGAGACTGACCTCCAGGAGACAAGACTGTCTTCACTGTGTTTCTGATAAGAGAATTGAAGTATTATCACCAAGGAGCTAAAGTTTTAAAGACATTATTTTGGTCAAAAAATCTTTTTCCCCCTAAAAATGCTATGCATATTAAGAAATATTGGTGAGGCCTCTACTTAACTACTGTTTATATTTTTCATCTTTCTTCTCCACCTGCATAAAATTAAAACTTCTAGCACATGTACTTTCACCCAGAAAGCAGTGGTATAACTATATAACTTTGGGGCCTACCTATACACATATAGAAGGTCATGCATGGAAAATAAAAAACTGATAACCACAAAATAGGGACAAGGTATGTCTTACTATACTTATAACTACTTCATACCTACATCCACGGTTATATTAATACCTCATAAGGAATACAGTTATGTTCAAACTCTTGTGGAGGTGGAATTATGAATTAAATGGTGCAGTTCCTTTTTTGTTTCTAATTGTATGCAATATTTATCTTCTATGACTCAACAATTGCCTAACATACTTTCCACATTCAGGTGCCTGACTCCTTTCTACAAGTAGCTTTATTTTCACAGACAGTTACTTTAAAATATGGATCATTGACTGTTTATAATGCCAGCAAGTACTGTGTCTTGGCCTGGTTGCATGCTCCTACAAAGCTAATGCATTGCCAAACTCTCTCTGAAGTCACTAAAAGTGCCAAACTTGAAGTAGCTTAGAAAAGGTACTGAAAGAGATGATAAATTGATGCAGGGAGAATGGCTTCCTTTTGCATGTTTCAGCAGGTTGGATAATCTCTCTTTTCTAGGCACACATGGACCTCAGGAATCGTCTCTCTGTGTAAGTGAAGTATATCAGCTATAGTATTGATGCCATTAATAAATCATAGATAGATAACTGAGGTACCTGTATCATTAAGTAGCTGAAATAAGATTTGTCCTTCTGGAGATTCAGCATATGTAAAATTGGTTGTGACTCAGACAAACTTAACTACCTAGAAAATATCTTATTCTCTCTAATTGTGTTCACCTAATTATTATTATTTTAGACCAATTCATTTTCTGAGGACTGCCTTATTCCAAAACCTCTAAACTAACTATGACTCACCTTGAGTAAAGGCATCCCCAAAATATAATATATTGTAGGTCGTTGTAGATTTGAGGACTTGCAAGTATCTTGAAAAATATTCCAGATAAATCAGCGACCACCCTCCCCTTATTTGCAAAGTAAAGAAATTCTGAAATATCTTAGATTGAATAGTATTTTATGAAAAATAAATAACAGATATGTTTAATAAAGTATTGATCTATTTACCTTCTATTAACATACAAGTGCATTTACTATTTTCCTTTATTGAAGTATAGTTGATTCATATTATATTAGTTCAGGTGTAAAACATAGTGATTCAAAATTTTTACAGATTATACTCCATTTATTTTTTATGAATTTATTTATTTGGCTGCATTGGGTCTTCGTTGCTTTTCTCTAGTTGCGGTGAGCGGGGGCTACTCTTCACTGCAGTGTGTGTCCCTCTCATTGCGGTGGCTTCTCTTGTTGCGAAGCATAGGCTCTAGATGTGCGGGCTTCATTAGTTGTGGCATGCAGGCTCAGTAGTCGTGGCTCGAGGGCTCTAGAGAGCAGGCTCAGGAGTTGTGGCACAGGGGTTTAGTTGCTCCGCGGCATGTGGGATCTTCCCAGACCAGGGCTTGAACCCATGTCCCCTACACTGGCAGATGGATTCTTAACCACTGAGCCACCAGGGAAGTCCCATAGATGATACTCTGTTTAAAGTTATTATAAAATATTACATTCCCTGTGCTGCAAAATATAACCTTGTAGCTTCTTTATTTTATACATAGTAGTTCATACCTCTTAATCACCTATCTCTATCTTGCCCATCTCCCTTCCCTTGCCCCAATGGTAACTGGTATCTGTGAGTCTGTTTCTGTTTTATAATATTCATTCGTTTTATTTTTTAGATTCCACATATAAGTGATAACATAGAGTATCTGTCTTTCTCTGTCTGACTTATTTCACAAGCGTAATGTCCTCCAGGTCCATCCATGTTTTTGCAAATGGCAAAATTTCATTCTTTTTTATGGCTAAGTAGCATTCCTGTGTGTGTGTGTGTGTATGTGTATAATCTTCTTAATCCATTCATCTTTTGATGGATACTTAGATTGCTTCCATATCTTGGCTACTGTGAGTAATGCTGCTATGAACATTGGGGCATATGTATCTTTTCACATTAGTGTTTTTGTTTTCTTTGGACATATACCCAGGAGTGAAATTGCCGGATCATATGGTAGTTCTATTTTTAATTTTTTGAGGACCCTCCATACTGTTTTCTATAGTGGCTGCACAAATTACATTCCCACCAAAAGAGTACAGGGTTTTCTCTTTCTCCACATTCTTCCCTACATTTGTTATTTGTTAATTTTTTTTTTTGGTGATGGCCATTCTGACAGGTGTGAGGTGATATCTCATTGCGGTTTTGATTTGTGTTTCTCTGATTATTAGTGATGCTGAACATCTTTCTATGTTCCTGCTGGCCATCTATACGTAGTCTTTGTAAAAATATCTATCCAGGTCTTCTGCTGATTTTTTAATCAGGTTGTTTGTTTTTTTCATATTGAATAAGCTGTTTACTTATTTTGAAATTAACCCCTTATCAGTCATATCATTTTGCAAATGTTTTCCCCAATTCACTAGGTTGTTTTTCATTTTATCAATGGCTTCCTTTTCTGTTCAAAAGCTTTTAGGTTAATTAGGTCCCATTTGTTTACTTTTGCTTCCTTTACTTTAGGAGACAGATACAAAATAAATATTACAATGATTTATGTCAAAGAGTTTACTGTCTATGTTTTCTTCTAGGAGTTTTATGGTTTCCAGTCTTACATTTAGGTATTTAATCCATTTTGAGTTTATTTTTGTTTATGGCGTGAGAAAATATTCTAATTTCATTCTTTTACATATATTGATTTTCTGTCTGGATGATCTGTCCATTGATGTAAGTGGGGTGTTAAAGATCTATCTGTCTGTCTATCTATCTATCTATCTTCCTTCCTATCTACCTACCTACCTACCTACCTATCACCCACCATCTGTGTGCTTACCTCTCCAAACTCTAGCAGAGTGCTTTGCATATTATATTTCCTGAATAAATATTTATTGAATAGAGTTGAATGAGATGTCGTTGCTTTCAACTATAGGAAGCAACAGTTGATTGGGATAGAAGTTTTTAGTAACGTCCTAATCTAATAGAGGAAGTTCTTTGAGAGCAAACAGGGCATATGTATGTCCCATAAATTGCCCATTGTCAGTGGCTACTACCTAATTCTCCTTTCAGAAAATCATAAATCTGAACATTCAGCTGGTTGCAATATATTATCAGAGTTACGAGGCTTACTTTTAAAGATGTTAAAGAGATAAACAAAAACTGTTTTTTCTGTAAACAGAAACTAAACCTTAAAATGAATTTAAATATTTAGATGATACAAAAAGCGATTTCCTAAACTGCTAATTTAATCTTATTAAGGCAAAGTTTTTAGGGTGCAGTTTTATTTCATTGCAATGTGGATTTTTTAGTAGAGTTTCCTTAATTAGTTTCAGATTTACAAAATTTGTACTATTCTTCAGGAGTTTTCTTAGACTTTTAGGCTAATTTTTATCTCTATGACTGTTGGAACATATTTCTAGTATAGAGAAAGTTCTTCAATAAATTATACGTTTTGAAGAAATAATCACTGAGTCATTTTTAGAAAAAAAAACGTTATTAATTGAGTTACAACTTCATTAAATATGAATAATTCCCTGTATAGATTTTATGGTACTTAACAAAAAAGAATGCAAATAATAATGTTATACTTAAAATGTGCCAGACACTTTTAACATTTTTTTATAATATCTTATTTAATCTTCTTAACATTTCTCTTAGACAGAATTACTCTTATTATCTCCATTTTATTGCAAGGAAACTGAGAAACAGATAAAAGGTATCTTTTTTAAAAAATTGCACAGCTAGACAGGAGTCCTTAGCCATCACAATGCAAAGAAATAAGCTTATCCTCGCCCCAAGAAATAAGTATAATACTGCACAGTATGGTTAAAACAATCATCTTAGGGCTCTTTAAATCAGAATAAGTACAGACAAGTTTGTTTTTTTTCAGGAAACAAAAGTGAATATAAAACTGCTGCAACATATTATTTAAAACCTCCATATTTCAACATTTATGAGACATACAAAGAAAGGAAGTATGACTCATGCTCAGTTTAAAAAAATGTTAAAAGCAATCATAAGTGGGCCCAGATGTTAAATCTGTCATGCAAAGACCTCAAAGCAGCTATTATAAATATGTTCAAGGAATTAAAGGAAACCACATTTAAATAACTGAAGAAAAATAAGATTACAATGACATTAAAAGGGGACTCAATAGAGATAGAAACTTTTAAAAAGAAACAAGTGAAAACTATGAAGTTGAAAGGACAATAAATGTAGACAGATTTGGAATGGCAGAAAAAAGGATCAATGAATTTGAGAGATTAATAGAAATTATGCCACCTTAAAATCACAGAGAAAAGGGAGTGAAGAAAAATAACAGAACCTCAAAGACTAATGGAACAACATCTAGAACACAGAGTAGAAAGGAACTTTTCCCAACTCATTTTATGAGGCCAGTATTACTCTGATACCAAAGCAAGATAAAGATATCACAAGACAGAAAACTATAGATCAATAGCACTTATGAACATAAATCTGAAAATCTTTAACAAAATGTTAGCTAACCAAAATCCAGTCACGTAGAAAAAAGAATTATAAATCACCAACATGTGCTATCTTATTCAAGGCTGGTTTAACAACCAGAAACCCATTAATGTAATACATTACATTAAAAGAATGAAGGACACATACCCCTTGAACATTTCAATAGATGCCCCAAAAAAAGAAAACCCCCATTTAACAAAATCCACCATCTATTCTTAATAAAAGCTCTCAACATACTAGAAATAGAAGAAAATTTTTTCAACTAGATAACAGGCAGCAATGAAATTCCAGGCCAACACCATAGGTAATGGTGAAAGACAGGATGCTTTTACTCTAATATCAGGAACAAGGCAAGTAGTACTGTGAAGGGGAAATTTCTATTCCACCTTAGAGATCAGAAAACTGAGGCTTAGAGAGTTTAAGCACATTTCTCGGCTTGCAAAACTTGCAAGTATCAGAGTCATGATTCAAACTCAAATCTGATTCTAATGTTCCTGAGGTTAATCACTATGAGACACTGCTTTTCCCTTGCACCTCTGTAGTTTAGTTGCTGCACAGTTCAGTGGAATTTGAAAAGCAGTTCCATACTAAAACGTAACATCTATAATCATGTATAACTTCTGAAACCTGCAGAAGACATTTATTTTCCATGAAAATGTGTATTATTATAAACTTTGGGCCTTCCATTTTAGTTTGGTCTTCAGCTGTCCCCATCTTTTCAATGACATTTCCTTTAACACTGATTTTAGACATAACAGTCTTTAAATCTCCTCCAATATCATATCTTATTTTCAGTAGATCACTTTTATACATGAAAGCTTTTACCTCCTTCACCACATCTATCACTTCATCTAAACCAATTCTTACTGCGCCTCTTCAAGTATTATAACACGGAATACCTTACAGATAGCCAGTTCATAAATATGTACACATAATGTCCTACCTTCTTGGCTTTTCCGGGGCTTTGCTCATTAGTCACTTCCTCTCTATCATTCTTCCTATCACATGTAGCTCCTTTCCTTCAGTCTTTAAACACAATCAAGTCTTGCCCAGTCTTAATATCCCTCCTTTATCCCCACGCCTCTCTCTACTACTCAGTCCCTTCTATACAAAGTAAAATGGATCCTTTGCTTCCAACAGATTCATCCAAGCTCACCAGAGTGATGAAGAACAGAAGGTTTGAAAGCATCTTGTATCACTCCTCTCACCCCCTTCACAAGCCAGCTCCTTCCCTAGTTTGTCCTCATCTCATCATAGAACAGCATTATCTACCTTCCATTGCTCAGACCAAAACTCCAGGTGTCATTCTTGATCGATTTGTGTCCCTCTAGTTCAATATTCAGTTATTAGCACTCCTGCTGGTCTTACCTCCAAATAAATTTGTAATTTAGTCACATCTCACGGTTTCCTCTGTTTCATTCCTAGACCAATTACCATCATTTCTTACTCGATCTACAGTAGCCCCCATTATCCATGGGGGTTGTGTGCCAAGACCCCCAGTGGATGCCTGAAACTATGAATAGTCCAAACCCTATAAATACTTTTTTCCATACATTCATACCTATGATAAAGTTTAATTTATATGCACAGTAAGAGATTGACAACAATAACTAATAATAAAATAGAACAGTTATAACAATATACTGTAATAAAAGTTATATGAATGTGCTCTCTTTCTCTCTCAAAATCTCTGTACAAATTTAATGTCTTTTCCATCTTAACTAAGCACTTAGCACAAACTGCAGCCATAACTTTTTCAGTTTGAGGTACAATAGCAAAAGTAGTATGAATTCCCTTCTCCTTCTTTACAATTTCATGGATAGATTTGTGCTTACCATAGAGCTTAACAACCTCAACATACGATATTTTTCTTTCCTTATTAAGTTGAGAGCTTTCACATCTTCATTTAAAGGAAGCACTTTTCGGCTTCTCTTTGTCATATCCAAATTGCTAGCATCGCTACTCTTGCACTTTGGGGCCACTATTAAGTAAAATAAGGGTTATTTGAACGTAAGCATTGCAGTACTCTGACAGTTGATCTGATAACCCAGGTGGCTACTATGTGACTAATGGGCTAGATAGGCTGGACAAAGGGATGATTCAGATCCCAGGCAGGATGGAACAGTATGGTGCGAGAACTCAGAACGACACACAATTTAACACTTATGAATTATTTATTTGTGGAACTTTACATTTAATATTTTCAGATCTGTTGACAGTGGGTAACTAAAATTGCAGAAAGTGAAACTGCAGATGGGGGGGGGCGGCTACTGTAGTTTCACAATCTCCTCTCTAGCTTTCTTTGTTTTACTTTTTCTCACAACAGTTTATTTTCCACAAAAAGGCCACATTCTTTTTTCTAGAGTATGTATTAGATCATCATTTTCCTGCTTAAATCCTTTCCATGGCTTTCCATAGTATATGGAGGACAACATAAACCCCTTACTAAGGCCAACAAACATAATAATATCATACTCTGTAGTCCTAATATAATAATAAATTGTTATATCATCTTGCCTGTGTTTCTAAAATCAACCACCACAGTGTACCCCATATTAATTTACCTCTGGCCATTCTGTCTCCCTTACTAACTTTTCAGTAAGTCAAGTTTGATCTTTACACTTGCATTTCCTGTAGCCTATAACCGAGTCCCAAATATAAATAGGTCATGCATTCGCATCATCCACCTTCTATGCCAAATGTTAGCTATTCAAAAAAGCCTTTTCTGATTGTGCTAGATAAATTAGGATCCACTCACTTACTTACCACAAATCCCTATTGCATTTCTCTTTTATTTATTTTTTTAGAGAACTTCTCAATATCTCAAATTCTATTTCATTCGTTATTTACATCAGTGTCAATATCTTGACTCAACAGAACATGAGACACATGGAAAAAGGAAGAAATTATCTTCTACATGCTGATAAATCCTCCAACACTTAAAACAATACCTAACACTTAATAGGTTCTTTATATTTGTTGAATGAACAAATGAATGCATTAAATTGTAATGATTCCTGTGTACCTATAACTATACAAGTGAAGTGAGACAACTTCATGGTAGAAGGTTCAACGTGTTTAAAATATATTTGCATTAAAAATATATACAGTGAACCATCTTTTTTTGATAATTCCATAATTTTTTTATAATAAAATAGTAATGGGTAAATATCACATTTCTTATTCTGATTTATTTAACCTAGAAAATTGTATTTAACAATGAAAATAAAACTGAAAATATATGACAATTTGTTCACTTTAAATATAGCTATTAAAGTATACTCTTCATCTTAATCGTGTTTCTGTCTTGTAGGAGACTTTATCTGGTCTTAATGACTCTGCTACTCACCCTCTACGTTATTTAATTTGAACTGCAGTGATGCATTCCCCCTAGCCTTAATTTATATTCTTTTTTGGACCCTTCATCCTTTCCCTTGATATTTGATGAGTTCCAAATTTATATCTCCAAAATTTAACTCTCTCCTGAACTCCAGGCAGTTCTGTGTTTCCAGCACCTCACTGTGCATCTTTACATGGACATCACTAAGATACTTTAAATGAAACCCATGTTACTCTTAAGGACTCTTAAGAGTCCTAAATTCAAATTTCAACTCCTCTGAATTCAAGTTTCCTTATCTGTAAAATCAAGATAACAACAGTACCGACCTCTTAGGCAGGATTAACCCTACAGTTTCATTGAGCTAAACCATGTAAATCATTAGGCAAATGGTAAGCGGTATATAACTGTTTAGTTATTGCCCATGTACGCTGGCATTGGAATTTGTATTAATTACTAATTTACTATCACATTAGTATATTTTATGAAAATATGGAAAATAAGTGACATTTAAACATCTGTTTTTTAAAAATAATATGTTCCTTCTTAAGTGAGTAAAGTGTAACTATGAAATTTTTGTGATGGTATTATCTCTTTTATTCTAATATTTATTTAATACTTATAATGTGCCAAACATGATATAAAATTAATATCTTATTCAAAAAATTAACCAATTATTACATCTATTCTTAAAAGACTTAGTTTATAAATGGGAATTCAGAGAAGAAAATACTAATTTGCATTAGAATATGACAGTTATCTTGTAGATATATTCAAGGTAGTGGGTTTGAGTCGAAGATTGATAGATTTCCCACAAATATTTGAATTCCCAGCCTCAATTTCCGCATTTTGTAAAATGAGTGTTTGGTTATATCTAGTAACCATCCCAGTTCTAACTATTATATATTACAAATAAATGGCCCATAAATTAGTATCGTATACTTAACTGAAACAAAGAGAATAGGCTATTTACATCCACTTCCTTTAATTCTTTAAAAAATGTGGAAGGATTATTGTTTTGTTTGTTTGTGTGTTATTTTTGTCATAAAGGTGCAGGTGGAACAGATTATCCATCATGTCTTTTATTTTCACCGTAGGTCAAAATATATCAATTTTCAGTACAGCAGAGATTGTACTTATGCTTTGGTCTCTTTTCCAGGTCAAAGTATCTACCTCTTGTGAATATTTCTGCTTTGCTATGCAGGATTACAATACGATGTCAATCTGTGAAATTTGGCAGTACATGGAATCACTATGGGGAATCTCCTAGATTAAAGAGCAGGCTTTGTTTAATATCTTTGTTCCCTCAACAGAGCTGTAGGACTAATTGGCAAGTTGAATCACACACAAAAGCCAAGAATTTTCAATATAATAACAGGAGGTAACAGATAAATTATAACCTATATCTGAAATTTTCAAGTCAGTAGCCAAGAAAACTCTGACAGCTACAGCTATTTAATTTTGGTGTCCATTCTCAATTACAATCCTAGTAGCTGGAAAAAGGCTTTGCTATTTTGAATCGATTTTTATCTGATTGCAGATTTTAGAAAGCAAAATGTTTACCAAGATTTTTTCAAGATAATAATTTTCATTTTTTTCCTGACAGAAGTGCCCTTAAAAACAGTAAATTCAATTAATGGTTTAAACTATGACTTCTTAAGAAGGTTCACAGCACTAATTGGTTATTAGATTATCTTTTAACATTGATGACTTCCTTAGACATTTAAAAAATACCTTTAGTAATTAGGTGCGGAAAAAATCCTGAAGCATATACCATTAAGAGCTTTACAACTATTATTCCTTATCTTTAAGACCAAAATATAAAGTGTAAACATTTAAATGTAAAATTACCTAAATGAGAAATTTACAACACTTCCAGAATGAGTAATACTATGAAGATATTAGGCAATCAAAGCCAAATATATTTTGCCATTGCTATGGATACAATAAGACAAATTGGTATCCAGCATGAAAGTGTCATCAGCAAAGTAACTGCTATGTTTATCATTTATATTTCCTACAGACTGAAACCAGTTTCATGGGTAAAGCAACTAATCAATTGAATCTCATGAGTCTCAGGTCTTAAGTGTTTATACTGGTTACCAAAATGTAGTCCTAGTGACAGTTTCATAGGCTGAAAAGACTGTGAATCAGAACAACATATTTATGTACTGGCATAATAGTTCGTGGAATAGATTAATTCTGGAAGGTATACCAAGAGAATTTATGATCTCTTCCTGTTAGATTAACCTTTTTTATTACTATAAAGTATTCCTCTTTAGCTGCATTTAAGATCCCTTACTTAAAATCAACATTGTATAAGTATAGCAGTTTCTTTTGATTAATGTTTGCATGCACATTGCTTTAAATCGTTCTGAGTTGTCTTACAGAAGTGTTTTGTAAAATACATGAAATTGGGTTAACTTTTCATCTGCTTTGACTTTTTAAACTTTTACTTAGTGAATTTTCCTTTTTGATTTAATGTAATTAATAATGTTTCTGTTTAGAGCCACAATCTTACTATTTATTTTCTATTTGTCTCAGATTTTTAGTTATATTATCTTTTTTTCTGTCTTGATGATTTTTAGATGGTACAAATAGTACCATTTTCTTCTTTTCCACCTCCACCTTGTAAGTTACACATTTTAAACCATGTTTTAGTAATTACTCTAGAGATTACAATTGGCATTCTTGCCTCATTGCAGATTACTACAAATCATTTTGCTTCCATCTTACTCAACTCTGATAGAAATTTTGATAGAAATACAGTAAACTGTATTTAATTTCTCCTATGTCCTATTCTTTTTTTTTTCATTATTTCATATATTTCTGTTTGGTTCTTTTTTATGTCTTCTCTTTGTTGAACTTCTTTTGTTCTTGTACTGTTTTCCTGATTTTGTTAAGTTATTTATCTGTGTTCTACTGTAGCTCTCTGAGCATATTTGGAACAATTATTTTGAATTCTCTATTGGGCATTTCCTGTATCTCCACTTCCTTTTGATCAGTTACTGGAAGTTTACTGTGTTCCTTTGGTGAAGTCATGTTTCCCTGATTCTTCCTGATTCCTGTAGCCTTGTGCAGGTGCCTGCATATTCATAGATGCAATCACCTCTTCCATACTTTATGGAGTGACTTTCATAAGAACAACCTTCACCTGTGGGTGTGGGCACCCTGGAGCATGCTGTGACCCTGGGTCTAGTAGTGCAGAATGCCAAGCGTGGGGCATGTGGCACCTCTGGGCCTGGCGGGGTTGGGGGGAAGGCACTGTGACTCTTTGTAGACACTGTGGTCCACAGCATCAACAACTGTGTGGTCCTTGGTGAGCACTGCAAGGGAGTGGCGGTGTCTCCAGAGGCTGCAAGGGCTACTGGGGTCCTCAGCAGCACCTACAGCACCTACTGCCAGGGACCTGGCAGATGACTGTGTTTACTAGAGCTGGTGGTATACATACACTTGTCTCCAGTGGCCAGCTGCATGTGCCTATGTAACGGCAGAGGCCGGCTGCAAACACACATGTAGTGATGGGGGCCAGGGCAAGCAGCAAAGGCCAGGGCCAATTGTGGGCTAACCAGCAGCTGTGGGAGTGGAGCTGTTCACATGCACCACTGTGACTGCTGGTTCTCACCACAGTAGCTACAGGAGAACTGGTGTTGGGAGTCAGGCCAGGGGTGTAGGCCGGTGACAGAAGAAAGGGCCAAATCTGGGCCCACAAGCAGCTGTGGAGTCCTAGCTGTCCACATGTACTCTTGTGGCTGCTGCACAGTTTCCCCACGAGCATGGGCACTGCAGCAGAGGCTGGTGATGGGCCACTGGGCACAGGGCATGCAGGGTGACAGCGGGGGGCTAGCCTCTGGAGTGCATATGTTGGTGGGGGTCAGCTGTGGGGCTCTAGACTGGTGTTCTGCACTTGCACAGCCACAGAGGCCTGGGCTGGCTGCCAGTGTGGGTTCCAGATGTTGAATGAGGTAAGTGTGGCTGAAGTACAGGTAGTGACTATTTATAGCATCTACCTTTGGTATGTGACCTTCTTATTAAATGCTGGCTGACAACCTCTGGAATCAGAATTACTGACTAGCACAACTCACTGCTCCTAAAGTGTAGCTTAAACTAACATACATACATATATGTTACTGTCTCTTCAGGAATATTTTAAGTAATTTATAGATAATGTAACTCCTACAGCCCCACTTAAAACCCTGGGATTTACTGTGATCAGTACTAGCAATAAATCTATTGCATATGTTTTATAACTATTTATCCAATATGAAGCATTACCTAAATGTACTGGTATACACAACAGTGGAACCAGATAGCATAAAACAATTTTTCCTTCGTACTTCTCTTGAAGAGAAGAGACTTAAAACAAAGAAGAGACTTAAAACAAAGATGTCGTGATACTAATAAGTATACTTATATTCTTGTGATTGCTTCAACTGTGCCAGACATAAGTATGTAAATACATTTATTTGTTATATGATACACCTGAGTGACTTTACTTTTAATTTCTGTATTACTTTTATGACAGATGATATAGCAACAAAACTTCATGTGCAAATATTATAAAAGAAGTTTACAAAATAGTCAAAAATACATCCACTGATTCTGGGTTTGTTAGGCTTCCCATATTTTTTCCCCATTACTAAATATGTCATCTTTTATTTCTCTGCCATTTTTTTCTTTAAAATTGTGATTTAAAAAGCCCATTTTGATGAACTCCATTTTAGAATACTTACAGATTTACAAAATCTTGCAAAAATAGTACAGAGAGTTCCTATATATCCTACAGTTTTTCCTAATATTAGTATTGTACGTCAGTTATAATTAATGACCAATAATACATCATCATTAACTAAAGTCCACACTTTCTTCAGATTTCATTATTTTTTACCTAATATCCTATTTTATGGTCCCAAATCCCATCCAGGATAGATAACACATTACATTTAGTCATCACGTCTCCTTAGGTTTTTCTTGGCTGGGACAGTTTCTCAGAATTTCACACAACAAAACTGAATTAAACCCTAGGTAAAGTAAGTAGTACCATGTAACAATTAACCAGATAACTACTATAATTAAATGGCTGTCTACCCCCAAAATCATTTGCTTTGATAGTCAGGAGAAAAAAAGAAAAATTTAAAAAAAAACAAAAAACAGCAGCACTTTATTTAATCTTTTATTGGACACCGATCTTTACAGATCAGATGTTCGTTTCTCTTGGCCTTGTACAGATCTCCCCTGCATTAAAGATTCTCAATGATTTCAAAGGAACTTAACTGCAAAGTAGGGAGTGAAATGAAAAACTGAACCTGTCTGATTTTTCTGCTTTTGTCAGATATTTACTTTCTACATTTGTTTTTCTCTTTCTCAGCACATCTCCAAAGGAAACACATTATGTCAAAAGGGCCCTTTCTTGCTTCACCTCTCAAATGCCTGATTTTCCAAAGGGAGTAATTTGTGCTGGGAGTAACTTAAGGCAGATCTCAAGAATCTTAAGTTTCAAATAATATTTGATATTTCACGCTCATCTACAGAGTGGTAAATGGCCAGATCAGCTTGAAGAGATAAAGGAAGTGCCGTCTACTTGCCCCCACTCTATTCAATCCATTCAGAACTCATGTATTCCAGTCCAGAGTTATCACTCGTCAGATTTCTTCACTGGTACACATGTGCTAGGAAAATATTTTACAGTTGTAATAGAAGTGTCTATGTGTATCTGCCATTCTGTTATTTATAGTGTCTTAGCTCCCTCCTTCTTCCACAGATATTTTAAATACAGACCTTAGCTATCCCTGCCTCAGAGGAGAAGACCCTCAGCTAAAACTCAAAGAGCAAAGAGTTTAATTATTGGTGATTTTAAAAATATATATTTGAAGAATGTCTGAATAGCAACTAACACAGCAACCTATGGGAGGAGAACTAATCATAAACATTTCTCGGATGAGTTTCTTTGTCCAAATCAGGGCTCACCAAACCATGGCCACAGGACAAATGTGGCCTAACACCTGCTTTTGTACAGCTTGTGTGCTGAGAATGTTTTTTTTTATGTTTTTGGATGGTTGAAAAAAAAATTCAATAATTTTTTTCTGACACATAAATATTATGTGAAATTCAAATTTCACTATCTAAAAACAAAGTTTTTTTTGGAACATAGCCAGGTGAATTCATTTATATATTATCTGTGGCTGCCTTTGTGCTTCAAGAACAGTGTTTGGCAGTTGTGACAAAGACTGTATGGCTTGCAAAGCCTAAAATATTTACTTCCTGGCCCTTTACAGAAGAAGTTGGCCAGCCCCTAGCATAAACTCTTCAATCCAGTCTCTCTTTTAACTCTGCCAAATATTTTCTTAATCCACTATCATGTATCATGAAAACGTGCTTGGTAGACCCCAGAGCTCCTCTCTGCCTGTATACTCAAATACAGGTATAATAAAATACTTATATTTATTGTTCATGGGTCACTGTATATCCAGGAAGGAATGCCAGTGAAGCAACTGGGTATAAAGAGATGAAAATTCTGAAATCATAAGGAGTGGGAATAAAGGAAGACAAAACAGGTCAAAGAATTCTGGGAGATGTTAAAAATAAGTTTATCATTCTTACTCCACAGTAAATGCTATTCTAAATACGTCTTATAACTGTTGATTTGTTGAACACTTACAACAACTTATGAGTTATTTACTAGTATTGGCCCATTTTATAGATGGGGAAACTGAGACAGAGAAAACATATAGCTTGTCAATGTCACCAATAGGTGACAAATCTAGGAGTCAAATCCAGGAAGTCTGTCACTTTGCCTGATTAAGGAGAAAATCTAGAACCACATTTACTAGTTGTGTGGTCTTAAAGAAGTTAGATATGCTCTCTGAATATCATCATTATGGTTGGTATGTAAAATAAGCTATCTTGTAAGGCTGAAAGAAAGTAAGTAATTTCTAAGAAATTAAAGTAATTAATGTACATACAGCACTTGTCCCAGGGTTTGTCAAATAGTAGATATTCAATATAATTACCATTTTCTTCATAGGTATCATCAACATCAACGACATCACATTTTAAAGACAAATACGCATGGAAGTTAAAAGGAACAAATATCAGACCTTGGGAATTATAAACAGAGACAGAAGAAAAGATCAAAGACATAGGAGGATAACTATGTCTATTTGATGAGACAGATATGTACTCAATTAACTACGATAGCACACTGACAACACAGACATTTACAAAGTGCTGTGGAATGGAAGAAAAAAAAGGTCTTATTTTTGCCTTCAAAGTGTAGAGAAACTTCTCAAAGAACTTGAAACTGAAGTGTACTGAAGTTTCAATAAATGTTTGCCAAGGAGACAAGCTTGGGAAGAAAAATCTAGGTAGAAGAAATAGAATTTCTAATTTTCCTAATTTACGGACGGAAGAGGGCAAGAGTATGTGTTTAAAAACGTGGAGCAGTCTGATATCTGCATCATAGGACTGGTGTTCAGACCAGGGAAGAAAAGCTGAGATGTTTCTTAGAATATAGGTAGGTACAGGTTTTGAAGAATCGATGCTACGCTAAATGACTTGGAATTTATGTGAGCTTTGGCAAGTTATTAAAGAAGTTTTGTCAGGAGAGTAGTATTATCAAATTTGTCATATAAGGAGCATTTTGTTGGTGGTAAGGAGGATGAATTACAGGGTGGTGGCTCTTTAAGAAAGAGATGTCGGTTAAGATGTCATTGGAATATTCCGAAGAAAGCAATGACAAACCTTACATGGTGTGTGTTAGAAAGAAGGATGTGGTGATGTCTCAAAAGATACTTAGAATCTATTTTGACTAGATGTAGTATTCCTATCACTTTCTCTTTTATGGTAAAGCCAGGGAGAGATGCTTTTCTGGTTTCAGGAATACTCAGACAGTTTGGAAAGAACTTGGGGCATGAGTACATTATGGAAAATATTCCTGATTTTAATGTCAGACCTAGGTAAGTAATTGGAAATTGTACCAGAAGTAGAAGCCAAGTTAAAAAAGGACAGACGAGTAAGAGAGGGAAGTAAATGTGAAATATCTGAATTTATCAACATTTTATAAAAATATGTGAAATACTTAACAAATGTGAATATAAGAGAAACAATTTCTAGTGGAATGCAAACTCCTTGCTATCAAAATGTATTTTATTTACCTTTGTAATTTTTCTCTTTGATAAGTACTAGGCAGGAGCGTTGGGACACTGAATAATTATGAGTGGCTTCAATATAATAGAACTAAACGTTATTTAAACTTGGAATGGGTATAGCTTTTCATTTCATTATACCTTTATTTCATTTCTCTTATTTTAGGAGGGTACCTGAGAGTTGGTATTGGCCTTTCCACTGTGGAAGACTGGATTCAAAGGGTAAGTTAAAGAAGTGATCCTGATAATCACACACCTGGTATCACCAAAGGACAACTCTTTTAAAACACTGTACCACAAAAAAAATGGGTCACTATTTAAGGGAGTAAGAGCAAGGTTGTTGATCAAGGCTGTTGATCTTTTTCACCTGCTCTTTTAAACATCTTTGTTTCATGAGTTCCTAACAACTATGATGCCAAATGTATATATCTATAAATAAAATAGAATATATAACTGGGTTTGACTGCCTTTATAAGCATATACTATAATTCCATATATCAAGGAAGAGAGCAGACTACTATACGTGGGTTTAGGCTGCCTTTCATAAATAATATAAATTGTATCTCATTGTAGGAAACTGAAAATAATTACTGAACATGTTCATGTTAAACATTTTTTCAAGATGAACAGTAATGGTCACAAGCTACCACAGGGTGCAGTAAAGTTTAAATAATTCTATTTTGAAGGATATATTGTATGTGAGCAATGCCTGTTCACATATAATAGGATGGCAAGACAAAAGATAATAATTTAGGTGAATACACTATATTGGTCAATTGCTTGTTCAGTGGTGAATTCTAACAGGGCTTGAAAGCATATTGCGAGATTATATGTAGAAAGAACCCCTATAAAATATTTCATTCTCAATTGTATTTTCTCTGTATATGTAATAGCTTTTTATATTATAGTAAAATCATATAATGTAAAATTCATCATTTTAAAAAGTAACATTCAGTGGCATTTAGTACATTCACTATGTTGTGCAACTTTCACACCATCTTATTAAAAAACGTATCTTCCCTCCAAAAAGAAACCTATACCTATTAAGCAGTCACGCCCCATTCCTCCCTCTCCCAACACCGGGCAACCACTAATTTGTTTTCTGTCTTATGGATTTGCCTATTCTAGATATTTCATACAAGTGAAATTATAAAACATGTGACCTTTTGTGTCTGGCTTCTTTTACTTGCTTCAATGTTTTCAAGGTTCATCCATGTTGTAGCGTGTATCAGTATTTCATTCATTATTTATGGATATACCATATATTGTGTTTTATTATATTATAATATATGGATTTTATTATATAGATATATCATTTTATTATATGGTATTTTATTATATGGATATACCATATATTTTATGCTATATTTTATTATATGGAATACCATAAATTGTGTTTTTTTAATTTTTAAAAAATTTTTATTGAAGTATAGTTGATTTACAATGTTGTGATAATTTCTGCTGTACAGCAAAGTGATTCAGTTATATATATATATATATACACACACACATATACGTTCTTTATTTATATGTATTCTTTTCCATTATGGTTTATCATAGAACATTGAATATAGTTGCCTGTGCTATATAGTAGGACCTTGTTTATCCATTCTATATATAATATCTTACATCTGCTAACCTCAATCCCTCACTACATCCCTCCCCCAACCCCCCTCCCCTTGGCAATCCCAAGTCTGTTCTCTATATCCATGAGTCTGTTTCTATTTCATAGATAGGTTCATTTGTATCACATTTTAGATTTCACATATAAGTGACATCTTATGGTATTTGTCTTCTTCAGACTTACTTCACTTAGTATGATAATCTCTAGCTGCATCCATGTTGCTGCAAATGGCATTATTTTGTTCTTTTTTATGGCTGAGTAGTATTCCACTATATATTTGTACCATATCTTCTTTCTCCATTCATCAGTCCATGAACATTTATGTTGCTTCCATGTCTTAATTATTGTGAATAGTGCTACTATGAACATAGGGGTGCATGTATCTTTTTGTATTATGGTTTTGTCTGGATATATGCCCAGGAGTGGGATTGCTGGATCATATAGTAATTCTACTTTTAGTTTTCTGAGGAACCTTCATACTGTTTTCCATAGTGGCTGAACCAAATTACATTCCGTTTTTTGCCAATTCTATGACATTTTGATTACTATAGCTTTACAATATTGTCTGAAGTCTGAGAGGGTTAGGCCTCCTGCTTTGTTATTTTTCTTCAGGACTGCTTTGGCAATTCTGAGTCTTTTATGGTTCCATATAAATTTTAGGATTATTTGTTCTAGTTCTGTGAAAAAATGTCATGGGTAATTTGATAGGGATTGCATTAAATCTGTAGAGTGCTTTGGGTTGTATGACCCTTTTAACAAAGTAATTCTTCCAACCCAAGAGCATGGGATATCTTTCCATTTCCTTTGAATCATCTTCAGTTTCCTTCATTAATGTTCTATAGTTCTCAGTGTATAAGTCGTTCACCTCTTAGGTCAGGTTTATTCCTAAGTATTTTATTTTTGGAGGTGTGATTTTAAAAGGTATTGTCTTATTGTCTTTTTACATTCCCTTTCTGATTATTTCACATACAGTTCACCAAAAATTGAATCAAGAGGAAACAGATAATTTGAACAGACCAATCAACAGAAGTGAAATAGAATCTGTAATTAAAAAACTCCCTACAAACAAAAGCCCAGGACCAGATGGCTTCACAGGCAAATTCTACCAAACAGACAAAGAAGAACTTATAGGAACCTTCAATCTTTTGGAAGAGAGAAGGAGGAGGGAACACTCCCAAAGACATTCTATGAAGCCACCATCACCTTGATACCAAAACCAAACAAAGATACCACCAAAAAAAAAAAAAAAAAAAAAAAAAAAAAATTACAGGCCAATATTTTTGATGAATATAGATGCAAAAATTCTCAACAAATATTAGCAAACCAAATCCAACAACACACAAAAAAGATCATACACCACAACCAAGTGGGATTCATCCCAAGTTCACAAGGATAGTTCAACATATACAAATCAATCAATGTGATACACCACATAAAGAAAACACAAAAACCACATGATCATCTCAGTAGATGCAGAAAAAGCATTTGACAAAATTCAACACCCATTCATGGTAAAAACTCTTACCAAAGTAGGTATAGAGGGAACACATCTCTGTGTAATAAAAGCTATTTATGACAAACCCACAGCCAATATAATACTCAATGGTGAAAAGCTGAAAGCCTTCCTGCTAAAATCTGGAATAAGACAAGGACGCCCACTCTCACCTCTTCTATTCAAAATAGTATAGGAAGTCCTAGCCACAGCAATCAGACAAGAAAAAGAAATAAAAGGTATCCAAATTGGAAGGAAAGAGGTAAAATTGTCATTATATGCAGATGACATGATACTATATATAGAAAACCCTAAACATGCCACACAAAAGCTACTAGAATTGATAAATGAATTAGGAAAGGTAGCAGGATACAAAACTAACATACAGAAATTTGGATATGCCATATATTGTGTATCCAATTATCAATTAATGAACACTTGGGTTGATTCCATCTTTTGCTATTGAAAATAGTGCTTCTACAAACATTCTTGTACAAGTTTTTGTTAAACACCTGTTTTCATGTCTTTGGGATATATACCTGGGAACAGAATTGACGGATCATATGGAAAGCCTATATTTAAGTTATACAGGAACTGCCAAACTATTTTTCAAAGTGGTTACACTATTCTACATTCCCACCAAAAATGTATAAGGTTCTAATTTCTCCAAATTCTCAACAACACTTGATAGTTTCCTTTTATTTATTTATTTATTCTCATAATTATAGCCATCGGATTGGATCGGAAGTGGTTTCTCATTGTGGTTTTGATTTGCATTTCTCTAATGACTAATGATGTTGAACATATTTTCATGTACTCTTAACCATTTGTATATCTTCTTTGGAGAAATGTCTATTCAAGACCTTTGCTGATTTTTTAATTGGGTAGTCTTTGTTGTTGACTTGTGAAAGTTATATATTTTGGACAATAGACTCATAAAATATATGATTTGTAAATTTTTTCCCCTTCAGTGCATTGTCTTTTCATTTTATTGTCCGATGATTCACAAATATTTTAAAATTTTATGAACTCCAATTTATTTTTATTTTTTTAAGTTTTTGGTGTTGCAGCTAAGAAAACATTGCTAAATCCAAAGTCATGAAGATTTACTCCTAATTTTTTTTCTAAGTGTTATATACCTGTGGCCTTATATTTAAGTATTTGATCCATATAGAATTAAAATTTTACATGGCGTAAGAATCCAATTGCTTTCTTCTGTTGGTGTATATCCAATTGTCCTGGTGCCATTTGTTAAAGAGACTATACTATCTCCACTGAATGACTGAATGGTCTTAACATCCTGGTCAAGAATCAATTGGCCATAGATAGTATGGGTTTATTTTTGGACTCTCAATTCTATCCCACTGATCTATATGCAAATCTTTATGCCAAAATTACACTGTTTTGATTACTGTAGTTTAGTAATAAGTTTTAAAATTGAGATGTGTGTGTCCTACAACTACGTTCTTTTTCAAAACTCTTTTAACTATTCAGGTTTCCCAGCAATTCCATATGAATATTAGGATTGGCTTTTTTTTTTAATTGAGGTATAGTTGATTCACAATATTATATAAATTTCAACTATATAACAGTGATTCACAATTTTTAAAGGTTATACTCCATTTATAGTTATTATAAAATATTGGCTATATTCCCTGTGCTGTACAATATATCCTTGTAGCTTATTTATTTTATACATAGTAGTTTGTACCTATGAATCCTCTAC
The DNA here is from genome assembly GCF_951394435.1 of Stenella coeruleoalba. Lineage (NCBI taxonomy): Eukaryota > Metazoa > Chordata > Mammalia > Artiodactyla > Delphinidae > Stenella > Stenella coeruleoalba. The sequence continues at coordinate 55,078,017 of NC_137157.1, forward strand.
CCCTATCTTGTCCTTCCCTCTCCCCACTGGTAAACACAAGTTTGTTCTCTGTATCTGTGAGGCTGTTTCTTTTTTTTTTTTTATATTCACCAGCTTGTTTTATTTTTTAGATTCCACATATAAGTGATAACATAAAGCATTTGTCCTTCTCTGCAGACTTATTTCACTAAGCATAATAACCTCCATGTCCATCCATGTTGTTGCAAATTCCATTCCATTTCATGGCTGAGTAGTATTCCATTGTATACATATACCACATCTTCTTTATCCATTCATTTGTTAATGGATACTTAGGTTGCTTCCATATCTTGGCAACTGTACATAATGCTGCTATGAACATTGGGGTGCATATATCTTTTCAAATTAATGTTTCTGTTTTCTTTGGCTATATACCCAGGAGCTGCATCAACTGTTTTCCCCAGTGGCTGCACCGATTTATATTTCCACCAACAGTGTATAAGGGTTCCCTTTTCTCTACATCCTCAACAACATTTGTTATTTGTGGTCTTTTGATGACAGCCATTCTGGCAGTTGTGAGGTGATATCTCATTGTAGTTTTGATTTGCATTTCTCTGATGACTAGCAATGTTGATCATCTTTTCATGTACCTGTTGGCCATCTGTAAGTCTTCTTTGGAGGAATGTCTATTTAAGTCCTCTGCCCATTTTTCAATTGTTTTTTTTTTTTTTTTTGTGGTACGCTGGCCTCTCACTGTTGTGGCCTCTCCCGTGGCGGAGCACAGGCTCCGGACGCGCAGGCCCAGCGGCCATGGCTCACGGGCCCAGCCGCTCCGCGGCATGTGGGATCCTCCCGGACCGGGGCACGAACCCGCGTCCCCTGCATCGGCAGGCGGACTCTCAACCACTGCACCACCAGGGAAGCCCAGGTTTTTTTTGATGTTGAGTTGTATGATCTGTTTATATATTTTGGATATTAATCCCTTATCAGTCATGTCATCTGCAAATATTTTCTCCCATTCAGTAGACTGTCTTTTATTGATAGTTTCCTTTGTTGAGCAAAAACTTTTAAGCCTAACTGGTCCCATTTGTTTATTTTTGCTTTTGTAAAATCAGAAATGAAAAATTAGAAGTTACAACTGACACCACAGAAATACAAAAAATTGTAAGAGACAACAATAAACAACTATATGCCAATAAAATAGACAACCTAGGAGGAAAAAATATTCCTAGAAAAGTACAATCTCCTAAGACTGAACCAGAAAGGAATAAAAAAAAAAAATTGAACAGACTAATTAATTACCAGTAATGAAACTGAATCAGTAATAAAAAACTCCCAACAAACAAAAGTCCAGGACCAGATGGCTTCACAGGTGAATTCTGCCAAACATTTAGAGAAGAGTTAGCAACTATACTTCCCAAACTATTCCAAAAAACTGCAGAGGAAGAATTGCTTTCAAATACATTCTAAGAGGCCAGCATCACCCTGACAGCAAAACCAGACAAAGATATTACCCCCCCCAAAATTGCAGGCCAATATCGCTGAGGAACATATATGTAAAAATCCTCAAGAAAATATTGGCAGACCAAATTCAACAATACATTAAACTAACTACATGCCATGACTAAGTGGGATTTAACTCAGAGATGCAAAGATGGTTCAATATCAGCAATCAGTGTGATACACCACATTAACAAATCAAAGAACTAAAAACCACGTGATCATCTCAATAGAGGCAGAAAAGGCTTTTGACAAAATTCAACATCCATCTATGATAAAAACTCTCCAAAAGTGGGTATAGAGGGAACATACCTCAACATAATAAAGGCCATATATGATAAGCCCACAGCTAACATCATACTCAATGCTGAAAAGCTGAAAGCATTTCCTCTATGATCAGGAATAAGGATGCCCACAGTCACAACTTTTATTTAACATAGTATTGGAAGTCCTAGCTACAGCAATTGGACAAGTAGAAGAAATAAAATGATTAGCTTTTCATTCTGTGTAAGAAAATCGTATTTTTATAGGGATTCTATGGAATCTGTACCTCACTTTATGGAGTATTGCCATCTTTACAAAATTAACTGTTTTAATATATGTTCTTGGGATACATTATACTTTATGTAGATCTTCTATAATTTTTTTTAGGAATGTTTTGTAGTTTTCAGGGTATAAGTCTGCAAATCCATGATTAATTTATTCCCAAGTGTTATACTCTTTTTGCTTGTAAATAAAATTTTTTTCTTGATTTTCATTCAGTTTATTCATTGCCATGGTATAGAAATACAACTGAATTTTGTTTGTTGATCTTTGTATACTGCAACATGACTGAATTCATTAATTACCTCTGATACTTTTTTCCAACGACTATTTAGGATTTCCATTATACAATGTCATCCGGGAAAAGAGAGAGTTTTCTTTCTTTTTTTTTTTTTTTTCCTTTTAATTTGGATACTTTTTATTTCTTTTCCTTGCCTACTTACTCTGGCTAGAACTTTTAGTACAATGCTTACTACAAGTGGCTAAAATGGGGATCCTTATCTTACTTCTGGTCTTAGGGAGAACACTTTCCCTAACACTGAGTATGATGTTATTAGATATGCGTTTTCATAAATGCCCTTTATCATTTTGAGAAAGTTCCCTTCTATTGCTAGTTTGATGAGTCATTTATCACAAAATGTTGTTGTTTTTTTTCGAATGCTTTGTCTGTATCAATTGACATGCTCATATGTGTTTTTTTCCCCTTCATTCTATTAATATGAGGTATTACACAGATTGAGTTCCATATGTAGAAACACCCTTCATTGCTGAGATAATCCCACCTGACAGTGGTATGTAATACTTTTCATGCTGTTGATTTTGGGGGTGTTTTAGTATTTTGTTGAGGTAGTAGTAGCATTACCATTGTAGTAAGATAAATTATTATTTACAATATTAAATTTTTTTTTATTCATTGTATTTCTTGCTTATTTCCCTCTTTTTCTGGTTTTAATTGCACATTTTATATAATTTCATTTTAACTCTCCTTTTAGGATAACACATAAAATTCTTTGAACTTTATTTTTTTTTACTGGTTGGCCTAAAATTTGCAACATACATGTTTAATCTAACTTCACCTTCAAATAACACTAACTGCCTCACTGGTAGTACAGTTACCTTATAAAAATATTCTCAACTCTTCCCTGATATTCCTGTGACATCACTCTCATTTCAGTTGTCCATATGTAATAGTCACCAAGATATTGTTATTACCACTGTTACTATTATTGCTTTAAACAAACTGTTATCTTTTAGACCTGTTAAGAATAATATTTTTATGTTACTTTCATTTGTTCCTTCTGTAATGCTCTTCCTTTCTTTATGAAGATCTGTTTTTTGCCTATATCATTTTCCTTTCTCCTGAAGAAATACTTTTAATATTTCCTGCATGGCATGTCTGCCAACAATGAATTTGTTCAGTGTTTGTGTGTCTGAGAAAATCTGTATTTCCCCCTCACTTCTGAAGAATAATTTATCTGGATGTATAATTCCAGGTGGTGGGCTTGTTCTTTGAATACTTATTTAACTCTATTCTCTTCTTGCTTGTATAGTTTCTGATGAGAAGTTCTCTATGATTCTTACCCTATTTTGCTGTCGGTAAGACATTTTGTTAATCATCTGACTTCTTTAAACATTTTCTCTTTGTCATGATTTTCTGCTGTTTGAATATAAAATGCCTAATACATATCACAGTTATTTGTAGATATATATCCTGCTTGACATTCTTTGAATTTCCCAGATCCATGGCTTTGGGTCTGCCATTAATTTTGGAAAATACCTGGCCATTATTGCTTCAAGTATGTCTTTTGGTCCATCTTCCCTTTCTTCCCCTTCTGATGTTCCAATTATGTCTATATTATACCTTATGAAATTGGCCCACAGATCTTAGATGTTCTGTTGCAGTTTTTTTTTTTTTACTCTTGGTATTTCAGTTTGGTAAGCTTTTATTGATGTCTTCAAGTTAATCAATTATTTACTTGGATGTACCCAATCTACTGCGAATCTCATCAAAGTTATTTCTCTTGTATTACAGTGTTTTTTCTATTTGTAGAATTTCTTTTTGATTATTTCTTAGAGATTCCATCTCCTCACTTACGTTACCCATCTATTCTTGCATGTTGTGTGCTTTCTTTGAGAGCCTTAAATATATTGTCACTAATATTTTAAATTCTCTGATAATTCCAACATCTCTGTCTTTATCTGAGTATGGTTCTGATCCTTGTTGTGTCTCTTTGGGCTGCCTTTTGTTATTGTTTACATGCTTGTTTGTTTTTGCCTTTTAGTATGTTTATAAGATTTTTTCGGAACCTGGATATGATGAAGCAGGTAGTAGGAAGTAAGGTAAAAAGCCTTTATTGTGAGGTTTTGTGTTAATCAGGCCATGATTTGGGCTGTGTTTAATTTCTGTGATTTTTGTAGCTGCCAGAGGCTTAAAATTCCTCTAATGTCTTTGTTTTTCTCTTCCCTTTTGACCTTGGGGTTTCCTAAGAACTCATCTGCAGATATAGTCTTGAAGCCCATTAGCTGTAACCCACTCTTTTTTAAAATTTATTTATTTATTTATTTTTGGCTGCGTTGGGTCTCCGCTGCTGCGCATGGGCTTTCTCTAGTTGCGGCGAGCGGGGACTACTCTTTGTTGCGGTGTGCGGGCTCTCATTGCAGTGGCTTCTCTTTGTTGCAGAGCACAGGCTCTAGGCACACAGGCTGCAGTAGCTGTGGCACACGGGCTCAGTAGTTGTGGCTTGTGGGCTCTAGAGCACAGGGTTAGTAGTTGTGGTGCACAGGCTTAGTTGCTCCATGGCATGTGGGATCTTCCCAGGCCAGGGCTCGAACCCGTGTCCCCCTGCAATGGCAGGCAGATTCTTAACCACTGAGCCACCAGGGAAGTCCCTGTAACCCACTCTTTATAATGGAAATCTGTTGGTATGGTGATAAAGTGTAGGTAAGGAGAAGTATTCTACAATCTTCTGACTGAATATCAATTGTTTAGTGGTCCTCAGTGTATGGGCTATGCCCTCTGCAAATGTTTCTTAGCTTTCTTTCTCTCCATTCCTTAGGTGAGATAAAAAAGCAGGAGGGTCTAGAATAGGAGAAATATCCTTCCCCAAATGGGTAATACTCTGGTAAATTATTTCCCCGAAGAGTAACCCTTGTCATGAAGGACACTCTGGGTATACTTCATAATGTCTACTTTTCCTCTTCCCTTGCCAGAGCTGTGAAGGGATCTTTACTGGCTTTCAGTATGAAACCTGGTAAAATGACTACTAATTACGTGAGGAGTAAAAATGTAACCAAGCAGGACCCTATGGGGCCTTCCCAGGACAGACCCCCTCCCCCATCCTCTGCTGTAGCTCCTCTCTGAAGTACCTAGATAATAGTATCTGATGCACACTTCCTGAGTTGTTTTACAGATGCTGAAAGCATCATCAAATGGAAGAGATTACGTGATGACCAGGAGCCCCCAGAACTACTGGCACCTAAGGATTGATAACGTTAACCTCCCTGTTACCTCAACATCAACCCATGAGAATTGTGCATGAGCTGATCGCATATACTGGGACTTCCCCTCCTTCACCTTGCCTTTAAAATTGCTTTGCTGAAACCCTTTGGGAAGTTCGGGGTTTTAGAGTACGAGCCATTGTCCCGCTTGTATTGGCACCTTTACAATAAACACTGCATTTTCCTTCACCACAACCCGGTGTCAGTAGAGTGGTTTTACTGCGCATGGGCGAGCACACCCAAGTTTGGTTCGATGACAAAAATTCATGGGACACCAATTTAAAACCCTTAAAACCAGCACTTTAGTTAAAACTTTTGCAAATGGGTAACTTCTCCCTTTACACTTGATACTGTCAGGAAGGAAGAAATTTTCCTCTACCCTTCAAAGTTCATTGGCTGGTCTAAGAATTAAGTTGACATGAGACAGTGAAACCAAGCAGGACCCTGTGGGGCTCCTGGGCACAGGAGCCTGTCTGTTCAGCCTCCATGACCTTCCCTGAGTCCCAAAGGTCAGGTTCAAACAGTTGCTAATCAGGGAAGGGAGGAGCTGCAGAGACAAGGGAGGAGCAGCCAAGAAACAATAGCACAGCCTTGGGGCAGGTCCTGGTCACACCTCAAGGGATACATATAACAATATCTTTTGAGCTCTTTATAGAACTAAAACCCCCAATAAATAGAAGATGAAGCAATTGTCATTCCAGAGAGAAGGTCATGGTTTGACAGCCTGGAGAACCAGAGAAGCTTATCCAGAGACCACCTGAGGACAGATTAAAGGAGTACAGGGCCCTGCACACACCTTGATCTTACCAGCAACCCCACCCTTGAACCATTGCTGTAAAACTCCTCATCAAATCCTCCTGGGTTGGGACATGGTTTTTCCATGCAGGAAACTCGTGTCCCCCTTTGCCTGGCAAAGCAATGAAACTATTCTTTTCTACTTCATCCAAAACTCTGTCTCTGAGATTCGATTTGGCACCAGTGCACAGCTTTTGGCAACAAAAGATTAACAGGAGAAAATCAAACAAATTTAAATAACATATATATACGGGAGAGACCCCGGAACACTAACTTTACAAAATGGATGAAACCCTCACTTTAACTACCTTCTTTAGCTAATGACAAAAGAGAATGCTGGGGGTAGTGGTTTGGGACTTCCAAGAGGAGAAAAGCAATTCACATGGAAATGGAAAATCAAATGTTTGGTAAACAAATGTTTGCTGGGCCAAGCAGAAACAATGGGACACAGTGGACTGTGATCTCTAGGCTCTGCTCAGTTTCCCCACCATACCTAGCCAATATTCTTTGCAGGTATCTCTGGTAATAGCTCTATTCTGGGAACAGGCCCTCTATCTAAATTCTTTTAGGCAGTTAAGGGGGAGGTAACACAAAAAAAACTTCGTGAGTCTTTTGTTTCTTAAAAATAATCAGCATAATTTAAAGAAAAAAAATTAAATAAAAATGGAAAAATCCTGAGTACCAGGCACCTCACATACAGGAGAAAATGAAATTTCACCCTCATGTTAAGAAAAATAAAGAAATGTATGAATAGAATCTGACAAGTATTCTTTATGTGAATTTGAACCTGTTCTTCATAAATTGGGTAGTGTTTCCTTTCAAAATCTTTTAAAAACCATCTTTCATTAATTTTTGAAATCCTAATAACTGGATACAAAAAGCATCAAACACAAACAGTTTTTATAATGAAGCCTTAAAAGACCTAAAATTTATATTTGAACATATATATATATATATATATATATATATAAAATCTTATATATATCTATTGTTATTACTGTGCCAATTTACTCTTTTCTATTTTGAAGGTGGGGCAGTGGGAGGCAATATGAAAGTGGAATAGGGTAAAAAAGAGGAGACAGAATTCTACAGTCTTCATTTAATCCTTAGTCATAATAGGTGCTGGACAAAACATATCTGGAAACAGCACCCTCAAACTGTACAGATAATTTTTATCTGACTTTGCTATGGTTTAGTCAGATAAATACTTAGGTGCTATTGTGTTTCCTGTGTTCAGAGTGTTTAAACTATTTCTTCATTGTTAAATAAACTAAACTGCATAAACAAAGTGAGAAACTGATAAGGAAAAAAATCATCTCAAAGCTCTTTGGCAAGATAAGGTACATTATGACCATATCATGGATTTAATATCTGACAGATAGCAGTACAAATCCAAGTGCCATTAAACACTGAATTTTTAAGAAATATCCATGCTGTAGCTTTTGGTGCTAATGCACTGTATAAATTCACAATCCTCCTTAATGGTCTCTGCATTTCTCATTTCCTTTACACAGTGGGGAAGCATTATTTTTGCAATTCTATTCTGAAATAGAACTTTGGATACAAGGAAAAATATGCACTTGTAATTTGCATTTTTGCTGTTATTTAAAATAGACATATAATAGTTAAACCATTTTCTTGATGTGAGGAAAAAAAAAAAACTGCTCTCCTGTTTCTATATTCTCTTCAAATGTAAGTCATGTCCCACCCAAATACAGCAGATGAAATTCTATTTTACTTGGTAGGTACCAATTCAAGTGTTCTACTTTTTTTACTCCTAACTTAAAACTTACTAAATTCTTTCATAAGTATAAATAAAATTGTCTAGACTTTTATCCAGATTCTCATGATATAGGTCCTAAATTTGAGCTAGCATTGTACTCTATCAATATCAAAATGTTATAATCCAAATAAATCAAAAAGTTATGAGTTTTCTGTGTATGAGGCTAGTGAGCCTGTGTGATTCAGTCAATAGAGGTCAGCGTCTTTGGGTAAAGCCAGACAGAGAAGGGTAGGGAGACAGTCTGTAGAAGCAAATGGAGAATATCCTTCAAGCAATGTTTGCTGATGTTGCCACAGAGATGCACAGAGCCAACTGATCAGGCTACTGACTTCCGTGCTGCAGTCAGAAAGCTTCATGTCACTCATAGATCAAAAAATATTTCTTTGTGCTTTCAAGATTTGAGAGATCTTAGTGAAATTTTCTTTTTACATATTTGTTATGGCCTCTTGTTTATTGGGATCTGTCACAATCTCTAAATGAGAACAGCATTAGAGCTAGAGCATATTGTCAACAAAGTGTATTTACCAAATCTTCTTTATCTCTGACATGTAGACAGAGCTGATGTGCTTTCTAGATAACCCAATAATGATCTTAAATTCTTATGCTGATATCCCGCTCCATATAGTTTTAACAGAAAGATTTTAATTCACATAAATGTGAAGGAAGTGAACATGTCAGCTACCTTTCCACTAATACACACACACACATGCATGTACACTACACAACAGTTTAGTTTGGGCTTGAAATCTATTTTACTTTCAAATAATTTCTCAAATATTGTAATATTTAAAAATGAAATTAGGCTCATTGCACTATACTCTATATTGCGCTTGCTCTGAAACATAACATTAAAGGATTGTCATTGGATCAACTGTGATGTTCAGATTTAAGCACCTGTAAATCTGATTAGGAAACAGCTATATTCACTTCCTCCAGTGTACTGGGGAAAATATCTCTTTTTGTCTTTATTACCTTCTGCTAGCTCTGAAAAACAAAAATTTCCAAACAAATCTGTAGCAGATGCTTTTCCTCACTTCTAATTGGTGGAGTAGGCCAATCTTGGAAATAGCATAGTTTCATACATTCTTTTTCTCCATTGGCCAAAGGTCATTTTTCTCCATTGGCCAAAGGCCATTCTCTTTCTATTGTTGAACTGGAATCCACTCTTTCCTTGAGGGCCTATTCATATCTCTAATGACAAAGTGTGAATGGTCTATAATAAGTAAGGGCAGGGTAGTTATTCTACAGCTGTTCTCATTTATTTAGGAATACCATGCATGTAAGAAAAGGTGCCAACCTTGGACAATATCCTTGCCTCCCCCCACAGCCCCTAAGCCATTATTACCAATGGATTACTGGGCAGATTCTGCTACTGTGAGCTATCTGCTCTAGTCGTAATCATGGGCATTCTTTTCAATAACAGGAATGCTATGTCCATTCCCTCCAGCAACTGGTTGTGCTATTCAGTCTAGTTATTTTTTATAATGCAATCTCCTGAAAATATTGCTTGGTTGAAAGAAGAAAATAAACAGATATTTAACTTGTAGATGCTTGTTTGCAGCTGCATCGTGGATTAGAAATAAAATCAATATGCTATTATATAGAAGCATCTAGCAAAAGATACCAGAAGTGTATAAACAAATGTGAATCAACTACCAAAAGATTGCTTGAGACATGGGGAACATTACCTCATGATTATAGGATAGTTTGTTTGGATCATGATAAAATGGAAATAGAACAAAAAACTTTGTACCTTTTCAGAGGGGAGACAAAATTCCATTTTTTTTTTTTAATTCCAGAAGGAAGGAGCTGTAGGGGGAAAGGAAATAAAACAAACTGTTAACCATGTGCATAAAAATTGTTTTAACTTCAACAGAAGAACATTTTTAAATTATGGTTTCCCAGAGACCCCAGAAAACATGCTGCTCGATAGACTGCTTTGTATTTATGCCCTGATGTACAAATGCAGTATTAAAACTGTTGTAATTATTGAAGAAGTTAAAAAGTCAGACAAGGTTCAAGGACTGGGTCAGTCTCCATGGGTCTCCTGGGTTTCTGCCTGTCTTGTGAGCAAGACATTTTGTCCTTTGTCATCTCTTTAAGAATGATGAGATAGCAAACACCTTTGGAAGACAGCGTCTCCCTCCAGAGCTGAGGACAGGCTACTTACTGCACAGTATAATAAAGACGTCTTCCTATGGAGCAAAGGGCAGGCTAGCTTACTGCCCACTGTAAAATATTTAGGTTCCTTAAGCTTAGTGTTGCTCTCCTGTACTGTAACACATTATAGTATACAGGTGTCATATGGGCCTTTCTATGTCATACTGTGAGAACTGGAACTTAGGGAATCAATGCAAAATTGCTGATATTCTGGCTACTGTTATTTCTGTGAGTAATAAAGTTGACTTTATTTTTGATACAAGAGTCTTGTGTTTTCCACCAGCATCCATGAAAATGTGGTAGGCTGACTTGTTAGCTTGTCAATAGGGTAACATCTCAGAACCTTCACAGTTCTTGACAGTTAATGCCCAGAAGGAGGGAAGGTTTAGGATTAGGGTTATAAAGAGGAGGTACAGTAGTGTCATATTTCGGATTTGGGAGGAGGGGGCACCATGAAGATGTTGTTGGTTTCCTTAGGGTGAGCAAGGTATGTCCAACTAAATCACATTTTTTTCACAGGAAAAGACATGTATGCTAATGATTCTTACAAACATATTTTACTGCATTTTTCATTTTTCTATGCTACCCTCTAAACAGAGTTGCTTCACACTATCTAGCCAACATGTAACCAATACAAGTTCACTTTTGCTTTAGCCCTTGAGCCTTTTAGAATTAGGGAAAAATAATTCTTAAAAATCAGAAAAAGGTTATGAAAGACAATGCTGAAGATGTATAAGGAAAGCCGGTGGTGAAGGCAGTAATAAGTTGTCTACATTTATCCAGTTTATTTACTGAGATACTACACAATACATGCACCTGACCTAAAGGAAAACTTAGCTCCCTGTAATCCTGGAGTTTAGAAAATATACAATTAAATATTTGCAGCCATATATATATATAAATCATACTGAGTCTGCATACTAATTCCACAAAGTAGACATTTCTATTTTACAGACAATCAAGTTGAGGTTCAGAAAGATTAAAGAAACAGAGTGAAGGCTTTGTTTTTTTTTTTTGCAGGAAGAAGGGCAAGATGTGGTCTCAGGTTAGTCATATTTAAATTCTCATGAATTTGTCACTATTGAACACTCTTTACTATAAGAGTAAGAGAAGAGGGCAGCATTGGCTGACTCAGAAGCCCTTCTGCCAGATTCACAGCAGTGTTGCAGTGGCATAGCAGCTGTACCACAGCCTCACCGGTATATTCAACATCAATATATGCAATGTCCTGCATGTGGACATCTGGCTCCTTCAAAAACAATGCATAAGGAATAAAATGTCCCTTCAGTGTTATAACCTAAAGAACTGAGCTTGGGAGCACACATTAGCAGCCCTTGACAATTCCCTAAAATACTTCCATAAGAAACTAGCCTTTCTATAATTGTTGGAGAGAGAGTGTCTTGCTACCGTCGTTATGACCCTAGTTTTAGTGCACAATCCTGAAGGCTGGGGAAACAATGACTTACATCTGTTTTTTCCTGTCTTCTCTAATTGATTATAAGCTTTTAAAGACAGGGTCCATGTCTTATTCATCTCTATCTTCCCAGATCTTATTTCAGTGATTGTCATATAGCAGCTGTTAAATAAATATTTAATGAACTAATGAATGAGTTAGTGAATAATGATAAATGGAGTACATAAAAATCAAAAGAAGAAGTAAATTCTGTGAGAGAACATAAGCAATTTCCTATTGAAAGTGTTTACTGACAGTAGAAGTGTGAAGTAGAAAGAACTAGGAAGCAGTTGTTTTCTAACCCCAAAGCTTACTATGCTTAATATAACCCCACAGCTAGAGTTAAAAACTCACTTCAAATAATTTAAAAACTATTCAGCTTTTGGTTGAGAGAAAATACCAAGAAGATAAGGGCCAAGACAGAAAAGGAATATTAAGTTACTATATTTTCTTGCTTAATGAATCACTGATCAGGTTTTGCACTACAAGAGATATTCTTAATGATATGATTACATTAAGTACATGATTTAGTTTTTTCAATTAGCAAGTCTTTCAACAAGCATACATTGGGCTATGAGCTGTCTTATGAGCTGCTTTGAAGAGGCTGTGCTATGTGATTATATAAATAAAATAGTTCAAGTCATGAATTATCACATAGTCTAGTGAAGAAGAAAGGCACTCAAATAGTGATAATGCCACGTCTAGGACAATGAGCGAGATGAGCATAGAGGAAAGAAGTGGCGCCAGTACCTCCTCGTGGATCAGAAATGGTTCCCAGATGAGATGAAGCTGGGGATGAGTCACTGTCCTCACAACAGATAAGGTGGCTTTTAAGCTGACCTGACTTTGTCCACCTAACACACATTCATACCTAAATATCTTTAGTTCTCCACTAGGGACCCTATTCACAAAAGATTACAACCCCTTTAGTCCCTCCTTATCCTTCTGTCAGAGCATGTTCAAATCTACTTTATTTTTGTAATTCTCACAACAACTTTACAAATGTGTATGTGCCGGGAGGGGGACAAGGATATAGTAGGGATTAGTACTTGAAAGAAAAGAAAGAAAAACACAGTAAGGTTAAATGACTTGTTTAAATTTGAACATGTACTAAATCCAAAAGAATTCACTTCTCTCAAAAACTGGTGCATATAAATTCTATATGATACTTTTGTGCCGGTACCATCACCAATGTATACTCTTACTATTAATGTCATGAGGGTACTTTTTTCTTTCCAGACACACCAACAGAGTGACTTGTTAAACTTCTGGATTTTTGCTAGACTTCTAGGCAATGATGTCTCAGTAGAGTTTAAATTTGCATATCTTATTACTGGTAAAGTTAAGCATGTTTTCATATAAGTAAAGGCTATTACTTTTCTGTGAACAGTCTATTTATATTCTTTGTCTATTTTCCTATTGAACTTTTGACTCCTAGGAGCTTTTTACTGTTTTAGGGAAATTAATTCTTGCCTGTGGTGTGAGTTGCTAATATTTTTTTCTCAGTGTACCATTGTAATAAAGTTTTTTGACCTTAATAAGCCACATTTTCCTAATCTAGAAAATGTGGAGATAATAGTACCTTTCTCTTAGGATTGTAAATTATCTAGTAGAGCTATGATTTAAAAAGAGGGAAGTAAAATATATATATATATATACTTCAATTACTGCACAGTGTCTTCTGTTTACAATAGCCAGGACATGGAAGCAAACTAAGAGTCTATTGACAGATGAATGGATAAAACAGATGTGGCACAGATATACAATGGAATATTACTCAGTCATAAAGAGAAACGAAATTGAGTTATTTGTAGTGAGGTGGAGGGACCTAGAGTCTGTCATACAGAGTGAAGCAAGTCAGAAAAAGAAAAACAAATACTGTATGCTAACACATATATATGGAATCTAAAAAAAAAAAATGGTTCTGATGAACCTAGGGGCAGGACAGGAATAAAGACACAGACGTAGAGAATGGACTTGAGGACACAGGGAGGCTGAAGGGTAAGCTGGGACGAAGTGAGAGAGTAACACTGACATATATACACTACCAAATGTAAAACAGATAGCTAGTGGGAAGCAGCCACATAGCACAGGAATATCAGCTCAGTGCTTTGCGACCACCTAGAGGGGTGGGATAGGGAGGGTGGGAGGGAGATGCAAGAGGGAGGGGATATGGTGATATATATGTATACATATAGCTGATTCACCTTGTTATACAGCAGAAACTAACACAACATTGTAAAGGAATTATACTCCAATAAAGATGTTTAAAAAAAAAATTCTATATGATAGGTTAGGCCACTGTTTTTCAAACTAGTCTTTGGAAGTCAAGATGGTTTATGTCTTTGAAAAGTCAATGCTGATGGGTTTTCCCTGGTGGTCCAGCAACTAAGACCCGGTGCAGCCAAAATAAATAAATAAAATAAATAATTAATAAATATATACTTTTTTAAAGTCAGTGCTGAGAATAACAGGTGGGGAGAGCCAATAAAAACCCTGGCCTCCTCATCTTCTGTGACCTGAGCTGTCCTTCCTTTTATCTGTTCTCTACATTGGCTTACTTTTTAAGATTCCATAAAAATACATATCAATGATACCCACAGCATAAAATCTGCTTTAGTCTACACAGAGAAACTTCCTCCATTATCACACATTCCTGAAAAATTTTCTCACCCTAACGTTTTCCTGTCCTGAGCAAGGAATATGGATTTCCGATAAACTTTGTTAAGTAACTTTGAGTAATTAAGTAGTAACCACAATAAGACTTCAAATATGTGTATGTGTGTATATGATGCTATGATACCTCCAGGTTTGTTTCTGTCATATTCAAATTCTTCCAGAATATGTTGCCGCTTTATCTCTCCACATGATACACACCAGTTCTAACAGTAAGTAGATCAAGTTCAATTCAATTAATTCAATTCTGACCATGTGGTACAAACTGACACTTGGTTTAGGAAGAATGAAATGCATGACAACACAAATATTTAACCTGGAAAATTTTAGAGCAACAGCAAGTCATATTAACTTGTAGGAAAAAAGTATTGTTTCCTCATTTCTGATCAATGTTATACAATTAATGTCTATTTTTTTATTTAATAAAACTGATTATCAAAAATGTGTAACAAAAGAGGCAAAAAACCCTGCACCATTTAGTTTCCAGTGCAGTTTATTCACAGGTAAAAGAACTAGATACAATAAAGTATAAAAGTAAAATTATTTTTATTTCATGAAACATTGTTTAGGTTGAAATTTTAACTTTTCTATTCCTAGCTGGCATGCAGTATGACACTTCTAAGAAGCCCAAGATTTCATCTCAATGCAATGGATTTTCTAAGGGGTGCTCACTGAAAATATCTGAAAGGTTATGTGTAATTTTTATTTGGGGGAGAATAGTAAAATAATTTATATTTATTCATGCACATCTCTCTTACTACTTATGTACATCCTGCTTCATAACAGAAGCTGAATATTTTATTTTATTTTTTATAAATTTATTTATTTATTTTTGGCCGCATAGGGTCTTTGTTACTGCATGGGCTCTCTCTAGTTGCAGTGAACGGGGGCTACTCTTCGTTGTGGTGCACGGGCTTCTCATTGTGGTGGCTTCTCTTGTTGCAGAGCACAGGCTTTGGCGCACAGGCTTCAATAGTTGTGGCAAGCAGGCTCAGTAGTTCTGGTTCACGGGCTCTAGAGCACAGGGTCAGTAGTTGTGATGCACGGGCTTAGTTGCTTCGCGGCATGTGGGATCTTCCTGGACCAGGGAGCAAACCCGTGTCCCCTGCATGGCAGGCAGATTCTTAACCACTGTGCCACCAGGGAAGTCCCTGAATATGTTAAATTTCAGCAGGTTTATATTTCAGAGACAATATCATAGTAAGTGTTACTATTCTTTGAAACACAATATATAACTCTAACATCTTAATGATTCCTCACAGAGTCAGTCTAAGAAGACCACCAAATCTCTTCCACTTCCCTCCAAAACTGCTACATTAAAAACAAGAGAATACTGTTTATACAGATATTAAAAAGAAATAGTAAATAAAATTAGGCTTTTAACCACTCATCACTCTTTCACAAAAAAATTTCCAAATAACTACTAAATCTATAATTTTTTTATACAGCAGGTTTTTATTAGTCATCAGTTTTATACACATCAGTGTATACATGTCAATCCCAATCTCCCAGTTCATCACACCACCACCACCACCCCCCACCCCCCACCACCACTTTCCCCGCTTGGTGTCCATACGTTTGTTCTCTGCATCTGTGTCTCAATTTCTGCCCTGAAAACCTGTTCATCTGTACCATTTTTCTAGGTTCCACATATATGCATTAATATACGATATTTGTTTTTCTCTTTCTGACTTACTTCACTCTGTATGACAGTCTCTAGATCCATCCACGTCTCTACAAATGACCCAATTTTGTTCCTTATTATGGCTAAGTAATATTCCATTGTATATATGTACCACATCTTCTTTATCCATTCATCTGTCAATGGGCATTTAGGTTACTTCCATGTCCTGGCTATTGTAAATACTGCTGCAATGAACACTGGGATGCATGTGTCTTTTTGAATTATGGTTTTCTCTGGGTATATGCCCAGTAGTGGGATTGCTGGGTCATATGGTAATTCTATTTTTAGTTTTTTAAGGAACCTCCATACTGTTCTCCATAGTGGCTGTATCAATTTACACCCCCACCAACAGTGCAAGAGGGTTCCCTTTTCTCTACACCCTCTCCAGCATTTGTTGTTTGTAGATTTTCTGATGCTGCCCATTCTAACTGGTGTGAGGTGATGCCTCATTGTAGTTTTGATTTGCATTTCTCTAATAATTAGTGATGCTGAGCAGCTTTTCATGTGCTTCATCTGCATGTCTTCTTTGGAGAAATGTCTATTTAGGTCTTCTGCCCATTTTTGGATTGGGTTGTTGTTTTAATATTGAGCTGCAAGATCTGTTTACATATTTTGGAGATTAATCCTTTGTCCGTTGATTTATTTGCAAATATTTTCTCCCATTCTGAGGGCTGTCTTTTCATCTTGTTTGTAGCTTCCTTTGCTGTGCAAAACCTTTTAAGTTTCATTACGTCCCATTTGTTTATTTTTGTTTTTATTTCCATTATTTTAGGAGGTGGATCAAAAAAGATCTTGCTATCATTTATGTCAAGAGTGTTCTTCCTATGTCTTTCTCTAAGAGTTTTACAGTGTCCGGTCTTACATTTAGGTGTCTAATCCATTTTGAGTTTATTTTTGTGTACGGTGTTAGGGAGTGTTATAATTTCATTCTCTTGCGTGTAGTTGTCCAGTTCTCCCAGGACTGCTTACTGAAGAGACTGTCTTTTCTCCATTGTATATCCTTGCCTCCTTTGTCATAGATTAGTTGACCATAGGTGCATGGGTTTATCTCTGGGCTTTCTATCCTGTTCTATTGATCTATATTTAAGTTTTTGTGCCAGTAGCATATTGCAGTACAGTCTGAAGTCCGGGAGCCTGATTCCTCCAGCTCCGCTTTTTTCCCTCAAGACTGCTTTGACTATTGAGGGTCTTTTGTGTCTCCATACAAATTTTAAGATATTTTGTTCTACTTCCCTAAAAAATGCCATTGGTAATTTGATAGGGATTGCATTGAATCTGTAGATTGCTTTGGGTAGTACATTTTCACAATATTGATTATTCCAATCCAAGAACATGGTATATCTCTCCATCTGTTTGTATCATCTTTAATTTCTTTCATCAGTGTCTTATAGTTTTCTTCACACAGGTCTTTTGTCTCCCTAGGTAGGTTTATTCCTAGGTATTTTATTCTTTTTGTTGCAATGGTAAATGAGAGTGTTTCCTTAATTTCTCTTTCAGATTTTTCATCATTAGTGTATAGGAATGCAAGTGATTTCTGTGCATTAATTTTGTATCCTGCAACTTTACCAAATTCATTGATTAGCTCTACTAGTTTTCTGATGGCATCTTTAGGATTCTCTATGTATCGTATCATGTCATCTGCAAACAGTAACAGTTTTACTTCTTCTCTTGCAATTTGTATTCCTTTTATTGCTTTTTCTTCTCTAACTGCCGTGGCTAGGACTTCCAAAACTATGTTGAATAATAGTGGTGAGAGTGGACATCCTTGTCTTGTTCTTGATTTTAGAGGAAATGCTTTCAGTTTTTCACCATTGAGAATGATGTTTGCTGTCGGTTTGTCGTATATAGCCTCTATTATGTTGAGGTAGGTTCCCTGTATGCCCACTTTCTGGAGAGTTTTTATCATAAATGGGTGTTGGATTTTGTCAAAAGCTTTTTCTGTATCTATTGAGATGATCATATGGTTTTTCTTCTTCAATTTGTTAACACAATGTATCACATTGATTGGTGTATACTGAAGAATCCTTGCATCCCTGGGATAAATCCCACTTGATCATGGTGTATGATCCTTTTAATGTTGCTGGATTCTGTTTGCTAGTATTTGAGGATTGAGTAGTTGAGGATTTTTGCATCTATATTCATCAGTGATATTGGTCTGTAATTTTTTTTTTTTTTGTAGTGTCTTTATCGGGTTTTGGTTATCAGGGTGATCGTGGCCTCACAGAATCAGTTTGGGAGTGTTCCTTCCTCTGCAATTTTTTGGAAGAGTTTGAGAAGAATGGGTATTAGCTCTTCTTTAAATGTTTGATAGAATTCACCTGTGAAGACTTCTGGTCCCAAACTTTTGTTTGTTGGAAGATTTTTAATCACAGTTTCAATTTCATTACTTGTGATTGTTCTGTTCATATTTTCCATTTCTTCCAGGTTCAGTCTTGGAAGATTATACCTTTTTACAAATTTGTCCATTTCATCCAGGTTGTCCATTTTATTGGCATAGAGTTGCTTGTAGTAGTCTCTTAGGATGCTTTGTATTTCTGTGGTGTCTGTTTAACTTCTCCTTTTTCATTTCTAGTTTTAATGATTTGAGTCCTCTCCCTCTTTTTCTTGATGAGTCTAGCTAATGCGTTATCAATGTTGTTTATCTTCTCAAAGAACCAGCTTTTAGTTTTATTGATCTTTGCTATTGTTTTCTTTGTTTCTATTTCATTTATTTCTGCTCTGATCTTTATGATTTCTTTCCTTCTACTAACTCTGGGTTTTGTTTGTTCTTCTTTCTCTAGTTCTTTTAGGTGTAATGTTAGATTGTTTATTTGAGATGTTTGTTGTTTCTTGAGGTAGGATTGTATTGCTATAAACTTCCCTCTTAGAACTGCTTTTGCTGCATCCCATAGGTTTTGGTTCGTCGTGTTTTCATTGTCATTTGTTTCTAGGTATTTTTTGATTTCCTCTTTAATTTCTTCAGTGATCTCTTGGTTATTTAGTAACATATTGTTTATCCTTCATGTGTTTGTGTTTTTTATGTTTTTTCCCTGTAATTGATTTCTAATCTCATAGCGGTGTGGTCAGAAAAGATGTTTGATATGATTTCAATTTTCTTAAATTTACTGAGGCTTGATTTGTGTCCCAAGATGTGATCTACCCTGGAGAATGTTATGTGTGCACTTGAGAAGAAAGTGTAATCTTCTGTTTTTGGATGGAATGTCCTATAAATATCAATTAAATCTATCTGGTCTATTGTGTCATTTAACGCTTATGTTTCCTTATTAATTTTCTGTTTGGATGATCTGTCCATTGGTGTAAGTGAGGTGTTATAGTCCCCCACTATTATTGTGTTACTGTCAATTTCCTCTTTTATCGCTGTTAGCAGTTGCCCTATGCATTGAGGTGGTCCTATGTTTGGTGCACATATAGTTATAATTGTTATATCTTCTTCTTGGATTGATCCCTTGATCATTATGTAGTGTCCTTCCTTGTCTCCTGTAACATTCTTTATTTTAAAGTCTATTTTATCAGATATGACTATAGCTACTCCAGCTTTCTTTTGATTTCCATTTGCATGGAATATCTTTTTCCATCCCTTTACATTCAGTCTGTATGTGTCCCTAGGTCTGAAGTGGGTCTCTTGTAGACAGCATATATATGGGTCTTGTTTTTCTATCCATTCAGCAAGCCTGTGTATTTTGGTTGGAGCATTTAATCCATTCATGTTTAACGTAATTATCGATATGTATATTCCTATGACCATTTTCTTAATTGTTTTGGGTTTGTTTTTGTGGGTCCTTTTCTTCTCTTGTGCTTCAAGAGAAGTTGAATTTCCTTTAGCATTTGTTGTAAAGCTAGTTTGGTGGTGCTGAATTCTCTTAGCTTTTGCTTGTCTGTAAAGCTTTTGATTTCTCCATCAAATCTGAATGAGATCCTTGCCTGATAGAGTAATCTTGGTTGTAGGTTCTTCCCTTTCATAACTTCAAATATGTCATGCCACTCTCTTCTGGCTTGTTGAGTTTCTGCTGAGGAATCAGTTGTTAACCTTATGGGAGTTCCCTTGTATGTTATTTGTCATTTTTCCCTTGCTGCTTTCAATAATTTTTCTTTGTCTTTAATTTTTGCCAATTTGATTACTATGTGTCTCGGCATTCTTCTCCTTGGGTTTATCCTGTATGGGACTCTCTGCGCTTCCTGGACTTGGGTGGCTATTTCCTTTCCCATGTTAGGGAAGTTTTTGACTCCAATCTCTTCAAATATTTTCTCAGGTCCTTTCTCTGTCTCTTCTCCTTCTGGGACCCCTATAATGCAAAAGTTGTTGTGTTTAATGTTGTCCCAGAGGTCTCTTAGGCTGTCTTCATTTCTTTTCATTCTTTTTTCTTTATTCTGTTCCTCAGCAGTGAATTCCACCATTCTGTCTTCCAGGTCACTTATCTGTTCTTCTGCCTCAGTTATTCTGCTATTGATTCTTTCTAGCGTAGTTTTCATTTCAGTTATTGTATTGTTCATCTCTGTTTGTTTGTTCTTTAATTCTTCTAGGTCTTTGTTAAACATTTCTTGCATCTTCTCCATCTTTGCCTCCATTCTTTTTCCGAGGTCCTGAATCATCTTCACTATCATTATTCTGAATTCTTTTTCTGGAAGGTTGCCTATCTCCACTTCATTTAGTTGTTTTTCTGGGGTTTTATCTTGTTCCTTCATCTGGTATATAGCCCTCTGCCTTTTCATCTTGTTCTTTCATCTGGCACATAGCCCTCTGCCTTTTCATCTAGTCTATCTTTCTGTGAATGTCGTTTTTGTTCCACAGGCTGCAGGATTGCAGTTCTTCTTGCTTTTGCTGTCTGCCCTCTAAATCTATAATTTTTAAACATGGTATTACATTTTACCTGAGTTAAAGTTGTTTTTGCATTTTAATTTTGGATTTCTAGCTGTTCAGCTTTAGGATAACATTCAAAAGCTCTTCAAAGCCAATGTCTTCCATTTCTTTACTTCTTTCTAGGCAAACTGATCAGTGGTGTTTTGAAGATTGGCTGTGTGCCCAGTTTCCACAAATGCCAAAGACTTGTGTGCACCAAGTTAATTAAAAGTGACTGCTTGTTTTAGGCAGATGAAACAGGCAGAATGCCAGATGGTTCTAAAGAGTGATTGAACAACTTAAGCAAACAGAATAACCTGCCTTCAGGTAAAGAATAAAAATAGTTTATTATGTTGCCTTTGCTCAAAAAAAGAGGCTTTAGAAATGTTGGTTTTAATTGAAAAGTGTGAAATATATACCCAAATCAAACAGAAAATTCTATACTGGTCATAGAAAAACAAAAAAAATGCAAACCATCACTTCTCACAAAATCTATAAATTAGACTTTAGATGCCCAATGTTTTAAGCAAAGGTTTGTTTAGATTCCAAGTATATACTAAATTTCTTTAACTACTGTCTATAGCTAGGGTATATTTTCCAATATTCATAATATTTGAAAATACATGTCATCAATTAAATCCAATTCTGGAGCTCAGGAAATCTAGAGCAAAAAATTTTAATACAGTAAATTGATATTTGAAGCTGGACTTGACTTTTAAATAACACTCTGTCTAAATGCTTATGGCAACCCTCTAGATTCTATTGTATTAAAGAAAGTTACCAGCTTAAATATTTAATGTGTGAATGTAAACATGGCTTAATGAGCTGAGACTTGACTCCATAACCACAGTTTGGTCAATTTTTAGGCAGGAAATAGAAAGCTCCTAACATGTACTGAGAGTCTACTAACTGGCAGTAACACCATCAGATATAGCTTATTTAATGTATATTGTTTTTAATTCTCACTATAACACTATGAAATAGATATGTATACACTTATTTTATAGATACACAAACTGAGAAACAGAGAGAAGAAACTTTCTTAATGTAAGAAGACCATTAGGATTAATTAATTTGAATTAATTAATTATTTCATTTATTGTGAGTTTTGATGAGCCCCTGTGCTTTTCAAATTGTTTAACTGTTAGATGTCTAGAATGAATTCTTATTTGGAACTCTGTCAAGATCCAAGGTGTTTAAAAATGAGCTTGAATCAAAACTGCAAAATCACACATTGATACTCATGCATTTTTCACAGAGAAAGTTACCTCAGCAAACACTCAGCTTATGTACATGTCGACCAAACCTGATTTGGTTGACAAACCTGATTTGATTCCCAAGAGAAGATAAATTTAAACCCTTCATATTATGAAAGGAGGACTCAAAATAATTGGGTGCCTAAAAGTGATAGTATCACAGGAAAGTCTTATATCAATAGAAGAAAAATAATATTTGAAAAAGAAGTCAATAATCTCAAAAGGCATGTGAGGTTGAGGTCCTTCTGACTGAAAGTTAACTGTCTAACACATCTCAACAGGGCATACCTCAATTAGCAATCTCTAATCTCTATATTATATTCTTACTCCACACAACCAGATTTTTGAGATGGGGTGGGTGCAGTTAGCATATGGACAGTTGTGGGCCTGGATCCAATCTTGATTATCTTTCCCTCTTTTCTCCTCTGGTTGCATTTCAGCCCACTGCAGTTTGATTTGCCTTTCCACTAATGAAATTGGCCTATTTGAAGCCAAGTGCTTCCTAACTGACCATTGCTTTTTTCACTTATTCATCAAATATTTTTGAGCATTTTCTGATGCAAAGTATTATGTTAGGTAAAGGGCATATATTGTTGAATAGTAATGATAATAATGATAGTAATTATGATAATATTGATGTTCACTAGCCAAAATCTTTAGAAACACACTTGTAGTGCAATAAATTCAGTTTTAATTAACTTGCTGCAATAAGACAGAACTTAATCCAAGGAAATGTCGGGGTTTCTCAACAAGGCAGAGTTTGGAGCACCTTCTTACAGGGTTTGAAATTTTCTAGGATGGTTGTAAATAGAAATTAAGGAATTGGAGGTCTGGATTAGATCTGTTAAGAAGTGGGGTCAATTTGGATTTTTAATATCTCCATTATTATCTAGGAGGTGGGAGAACTAAAAAGGTCCTAGAGTTATCCGTAGTAAACAAGAAGTAATCACCCGTTTTGGTCAGAGGAAAACTTGTTATTCAATATTTTTATAGACATTGAGGGCCTTGTCCTTGTCTTTTTCCTATCAAGGTCACAGAGTGACCTTGTCTATGTCTTATTCTGAGAAGGGTTTATGTCCTGAAGTTATCACTTGACAATTTCACAATAACAATTAATGCATTTTTTCAACTGTTTACTATATGCCTTGCATTGTTCTGAGCACTTTACCTGTGTTAAGTAATTTTGATTTTCATAAAAACTTAAAAGATTAATATAGCTATTTTTTAATTTTGAAAATAGGGAAAGTGAGATAAAGAAAGAATAAGCAGTTTGCCCAAGGTCACACAGCAAGTAAGTGACAGAGCTAGACCTGAGGTTTTAATTTTTGAATGCTACAAACACCAAGACTACCATTGTGAAAACATCATGACCTGTGGCACATCGCATTATACTCTTTAAAGAAGTTGACTTTGCTTACTACTTCTTGAAATTCCTTTCCTTGGCTTTTGTGACATCATTCTCTTTTGCTTCTTCCCTCATATCATAACACTCCTGTTTACTCTCCTTGGCTGGCTTTTCTTTTACAGACTTTTATTTTATTTTTTTTTAATACATATCCTACTATGACCAATTTCTTGGTTTTTGTCTCTCTTACTCTATTATTCTCCACAAACAAAAGTATACACACAGAATTTCAACTACTCTGTGAATGCCAATGATATCCAAAGCTATATATTCACTTATGTTGTCTCTGCTAATTCCAAACCATAATTTTAATTATCTAGATATTTCATAAGCATTTCAACATGCTGACACTAAAATCAATTTAACTCTACTTCTGTTACTACAAGTGTAACAGAGGCCATAATAATCTCTCACTCAGAATATTACAAGATTCTTATTATTGTTCTTCCCACTTCTAGTTTTCCTCATTCCCTTCCTGTCCTTTTCCTTATGTCTTCTTTACACTGTATACAATAGAAACTATCTAAAATGTAAAGTCAAAAATATCCTTTCACATAACATCATTTATAATAACTTAAAGGAAATGAAATATGTGATATAAATCCACCAAAACATGTACAGAATCTGTATGCTAGAAGCTATAAAATACTATGAAAGAAATTCAAGAAGATTAAGTAAAGAGACATATCCTGTACATATATTGGAAATGCAATGCACTAAAGATATCAACTCTCCCCAAGTTGATTTATTGGTTTAATGCAACTCCCAGAAAAGTCTTCAGCAAGGTTTTTTGGTAGAGATAGCAAAGTTTATTCTAAAATTTATATGGAAAAGCAAAGGACTTAGAAGAGCTAAAACAATTTTGAAAAAGAAGAGTAAAGTGGAAGGAATCATTCTTACTGATGTTAAGGCTTATTATATAGCTAATCAAGAAGGTGTGATATTGGCAGAGGGATAGACATAGATCAATGAAACTGATTAGAGAACCTAGAAATAGACCCACAGACATAAGCCCAACTTATTTTTGATAAAGGTGCAAAAGCAATTCAGTGAAGGAAGGAGAGGGAGAGCCTTTTCAACAAATGATGATGCCAGAGCAATTAGACACATATAAATTAAAAAAAAAAATCTCAGGCTAAATGTCACATTTTATAAAATAAGTAATTCAATATGTATTGTAGACTTTAATGTAAAACATAAAGCTATAAGATTTTAGAAACAAAAAGAGAAGATAATCTTTGGGACCTGGAGCTAAGTGAAGAGTTCTTAGACTTGGCGTTCAAAACATTATTCCATCGAAGGAAAAAAACTTATAACTTGAAATTCACCAAAAATTAAAAACTGTTTTTTCTGTCAAAGCTTATATAAAGAGGATTAGCAGAAAAGTTATAGCTGAAGAAAATATTTGCAAACCATGTATCTGACAAAAGACTAGAATCTCAAATATATAAAAGACTCTCAAAGATCAATAGTGAATATATAACATATCAATTAGAAAATGGGCAAAATACATAAACAACAGATATTTCACCAAAAAAGTATACAAACAGAATACAAGCACATTTAAAGATATTCAACATCATTAGCCATTAGAAAAATGCTAATTAAACTCACACTGATATATCAGTACACACCTATCAGAAACTTTTAAATCTTCTCAGTTTATGAGCAAATATAGTTCTAGTTTTAGGATTGAGAATAACATAGAATGTGTGGTCAACATTCTATGTTAATATCTCATTGTTCAAATGAAGACTGTCTCAGTATTATGTTTTTGAGGGAAACATTTTGCCAAAACACTGAAAAAAAAAAGTGGATATATCTTACAAAGTCTATGAAATGGACTGGAACTTTGAAATCTTCAAATACAGACTTTATTCTAACATGAGAATATGAGGTTGGAGACAAGACGGCAGAGAAGGACTTAAGCTCACCTCCTCTCACAAAAACACCAAAGCCACAACTAAGTGCTGAACAACCATCTACAAAAAAAGACGGAAACCTACCAAAAAGATAGTCTACATCCAAAGACAAAGAGGAAGCCACAGCGAGATGGTAGGAGGGGTGTATTTGTGATAAAATCAAATCCCATACCCGCTAGGTAGGCGATCCACAAACTGGAAAATAATTACACAGCAGAGGCTCTCCCACAGGAGTGAGAGTTCTGAGCTGCAACGTGTCCCCTAGAACTCAACACACTGTCAATCATCTAAGTCCTTAACATCTTTTTGAATATTTCTTTTACTTCCTCATTTTTATTGAAATTTTGGCTTTGATGGCATCGCATCTCTTGCAACCCTCTCTGGAGTGGCTCTCCCAACTCAAGTCCCAACTACTTTGAATCACATTCCCTCTTATTTTATCATCTTCTATTTCTCCTTGTTTTAGTCATCTATACGTCTTTATGGAACATATTTACGATCACTGCTTTAAAATACTTTGCTACTAGTTCCATAATTCTCCTGATTATGGATTATAATTTCCTGTTTTGTATACCTGGTGTGTGTGTGTGTGTGTGTGTGTGTGTGTTTTAATTAGAAGCAGACCTTTGTGAATTTTACTTTTTGGGGTACTGGATTCTGTTCTGGCATGCTGCTAAATTACATGAAGTCTGATTTTTTTGATACTTGCTTTTTAAAATTTGTTATGGTGAGTCCAGAGCAGTCATTAGTCTAGAGCTAGTTTAAACCACTACCAACGTAATACTCTCCTGAGAATTCTCTCTCACGCCCCAATTATTACAGTAGTTTTCCTTCTGGTTCACTGGAATAAAATCTATTCCTAGATTCCTGTGAATTCCTGGAATTATTCTACTTCTACTTACAGGTGAGTTTATGTTCCTTCACCAGCTTTGTGTAGTTTCCTCACATGCATGTGGATATCAGTGCTCAGCCAAAGACTAAAAAGGCTTTGTTTATGAATTCTCACGAGAATTTTTTGGGAGAGGCTATCTTCCTAGGCTTATATTCTGATTTCATATTTTATTTTTACAGAGGCTGTCACTCTTTAAGAGTCACATCAATATACAGCAGTCCCAGTTCTGACTCCCCAATCTACGTAGGTCCAAACCCGATTTTCTAAAAAAGTAAAAACAAATCACTAGTTCCAACACTCCAACAAAAATAAAGTAGAGGGGCTTCCCTGGTGGCTCAGTGGTTGAGAGTCCGCCTGCCGATGCAGGGGACACGGGTTCGTGCCCTGGTCCAGGAAGATCCCACATGCCGCGGAGCGGCTGGGCCCGTGAGCCATGGCCGCTGAGCCTGCGCGTCCGGAGCCTGTGCTCCACAATGGGAGAGGCCACAACAGTGAGAGGCCCACGTACCGCAAAAATGAAATAAAATAGTAGAAACAAACATTTAGTGCTAGCTAAAGCTGAATATATGATTGCTTTGGGGGCATTTACTGATCTTTATAATCTGAGAATCTAGGGCTTTTAATAACAGTGTTGGAAACACTTACGTAGGTTCAAACCTGAGATTCTGTTGTCAACAGAGACTTCAATTTCTTTCATTGGTGGTTTGCTTTTTAGTGTCATGTGGGGCCTGATGTGCTGAAAGCTTTCCTGCTCCACTCTAGGCTTTCAGCTATCCCTGACCATCGACACCAAGGAGGCAGTCTCTCTCCATGCTCTTGCCGACCCCCCCACTCAACCCCAGTGACT
Organism: Stenella coeruleoalba; assembly: GCF_951394435.1. Lineage (NCBI taxonomy): Eukaryota > Metazoa > Chordata > Mammalia > Artiodactyla > Delphinidae > Stenella > Stenella coeruleoalba. The sequence continues at coordinate 55,105,226 of NC_137157.1, forward strand.
GCTATTGCTAGTTTCTCGGTGGTAGGCTCATGGCAGGGCAATGGGATTATTTAGTTCTAATCCAGTTTCAGTTTTAGGCAGGCTCTGTGTGCCTGAGCCTTTTAAACTTTCTCTTATATCAGAGACTCTTGGACAAAAGAGTTTCCTGCTCCCTCCCAGCAGTAACAAACCTTTTCTTGCAGGATCCTGGGCTCAAGTGGATTATCTGGTTATCTCCTAGGGGCAGCTGATTACTGCTTCTGTTTCTTCCTCAGAAGCAGTGGACTTTAGCCTATGGTTTGGAGCAAGAATGGGCCTGAGAGGTGGAAGTCTCTTTGTCCCTCTTCTAACAGTTCAAGAATTTTTTTGTTTGTACGAAAGAAGGGTCCAGGGAAGTGGGCCAGGTTTTTCTTTGTCGCTAGCAACCATTCCTCATCTGCATGCCTCCTCCACTCTGGGGAACTCTCTCTGGTCTCCTGCCCTGACTCCAATCTTTCTCAGGACTACCTGGTGCTGGTCTGTGGAAATGAATTAGAAAGTGAATGAACCCTCTCTCTTTCATTTGGACTAAATGAGGTTTTAACATTTGGGGTAAGATCCTCTTCTATTGAACTTGCTCATTTAAAAAAATGCTTATTTTTAATGGATAAGGAATTCTAGATAGGTTTCCTCTCAACAAATAGAAAGAATCTGTGACACATAAACATTAATTATTAAGAAACATTAAAGAACATATTTCTTTGAAAAAAAAGTCTCTTCATAATATTCAATGGAAATAAAAATCTTCCTGGGGCAAAGGTAATTTTAAATTTAATTTGTGAAATATTTCTTATCCATCTGTTTCTGCAGGATGTTCATCAGAGATGAGCCACAAGCCTACCAGCAACTGCACTTAAAAACAGGCATACCTCAGATATCATGGGCTCAGTTCCAGACCATCAATATTGCAATAAAGTGAGTCACATGAAATTTTATATTGCCAGTGCATATAAAAGTTATGTTTATACTATACTGTAGTCTATTAAATGTGCAATAGCATTATGTCTAAAAAATGTACATATATTAATTTAAAAAACACCTTAGTGCTAAAAAATACTAAGTGTCATCTGAGCCTTTAGTGAGTCATAATCTTTTTGCTGGTGGAGGGTCTTGCATTGATGTTGATGGCTGCTGACTGATCAAGGTGGTGGTTGATGAAGGTTAGGCTGGCTGTGGCAATTCATTAAAATAAGATAAGATAAATAAGATTGCTGCATTGATTCACTCTTCTTTCACAAAAATCTTCTCTGTACCATGCAATACCATATGATAGCCTTTTACCCACAGAACTTCTTTCAGAATTGAAGTCAATCCTCTCAAACTCTGCTGCTGCTTTATCAACTAAGTTTATGTCATATTCTAAATCCTTTGTTGTCACTTCAACAATCTTCACAGCATCTTCACCAGCAGTAGATTCCTTCTCAAGAAACAACTTTCTTTGCTCATCCATAAGAAGCAGCTCCTCATCCATTCAAGTGTTATCATGAGATTGCAGAAATTCAGTCCCGTCTTCAGGCTCTACTTCTAATTCTAGTTTTCCTGCTAGTTCCACCACATGTGCCATTACTTTCTCCTTCAGTTCCACTGAAGTCCTGGACCCCTCAAATTCATCCATGAGGGTTGCAATCAACTTCTTCCAAATTCCTGTTAATGTTGATATTTTGACCTCTTCCCATGAACCATGAATGTTCTTAATGGCCTCTAAAATGATAAATCCTTTCCCGAAGTTTTTCAATTGACTTTGTCCAGATCCATCAGAGGAATCACTATGGCAGCTATACCCTTAAAATGTATTTCTTCAATAATAAGACTTGAAATGTTGAAATTATTCCTTGATCCATGGACTGCAGAATGGATGTTGTGTTAGCAGGCATGAAGACAAGCTTAAAATACTCAGAAAACTATGTCATAAACAGGTGTACTTCATCCAGGCTTTGTTGTTCTATTTAGTGAGCACAGGCAGAGTAGATCAAGGATAATTCTTCAGGGCCCTAGGATTTCCATAATGGTAAATGAGCAATGAGTTCAACTTAAAGTCACCAGCTGCATTAACCCCAAACAAGAGAGTCATCCCATCCTTTGACACTTTGAAGTCAAGCATTGACTTCTCCTCTTTAGCTATGAGAGTCCTAGATGGCATCTTCTTCCAATATAATGCTGTTTTGGCTACACTGAAAATCTGTTGTTTAGTGTAGTCACCTTCATTATCTTAGCTAGATCTTCTGGATAACTTGCTGCAGCTTCTACATGAGCATTTGCTGCTTCACCTTGCAGTTTTATGTTATGGAGATGGCTTCTTTCCTTAAACCTCATGAACCAACCTCTGCTATGTTTAAACTATTCTTCTGCAGCTTTCTCACCTCTCTCAGCCTTCAAAGAACTGAAGAGAGTTAGAGCCTTACTCTGGATAAGGCTTTTGCTTAAGGGAATATTGTGGCTGGTTTGATCTTCCATCCAGACCACTAAAACCTTCTCCTTATCAGCCATAAGGCTGTTTTGCTTTCTTATCATTCATGTGTTCACTGGAGTAGCACTTTCAATTTCCTTCAATAACTTTTCCTTTGCATTCACGACTTGGCTAACTGGTGCAAGAGGCAAGCTTTTGTCCTATCGGTTTTCAACATGCCTTCCTCCCTAAACTTAATCATGTATAGCTTTTGATTTAAAGTGAGAAATATGAGACTCTTCCTTTCACTTGAACAGAGGCCACTGGAGGGTTATTAATTGGCCTAATTTTAATGCTGTTGTGTCTCAGGAAATAAGGAGGCCCAAGGAGCAGGAGAACAAGAGACAGGGTCAGTGGAGCAATCAGAACACACACATTAAATAAGTCCACCATCTTACATGCATGTGGTTTGTGGCACCCCAAAACAACGCCAATCGTGACATCAAAGATCAGAGATTACAAAACCAAAACTCTTAGAAGGATGAGATTGCATTTAGGATAAGAAATAATAAAACAAACTACTCTCTATATTTTCTCTAGGAATATTCTCTTATAGTGTTCTGTTTTCCTCCCTCAGAATGCATGAAGAGGTTTGCAGATGAAATGTCCTTTCCTCACTTAGACTAAGACTTAACTCTGTCCTGGACAAGTCAGAGAAATGTCTTTGCAATTCAGGATATCATTTTAAGAGGAAACATTCTTCAAGGAATGCGATACTGGCTTTTTATAGAGCACCACTGCTTTCTGTCCACAGTAGTAAGTAGAACTCTATATTCCCCAAGCCTGTGATATCAGAAGGAGGGGGAGGAATGAATTAGGGATGATATTTACTTATACCTAATTACCTTATTTCCTCATGTGGCCCATTCAGAGAAGGAAGAAACTTTTTCTTCGCCTGATTGCACTGTTTTCCTTCTGGTAAAAACTTTTGTAATGCTAAGAAATAAAGATGATGCTTTATCAAGGTGTCTTTGGTATTAGCAAGCTGTCTATTGTTCACATTCTTTTTTTTTTTTTTCTGCGATAAGCTGGCCTCTCACTGTTGTGGCCTCTCCCATTGTGGAGCACAGGCTCCAGATGCACAGGCTCAGTGGCCATGGCTCACAGGCCCAGCCGCTCCGCAGCATGTGGGATCCTCCCAGACCGGGGCACGAACCCATGTGCCCTGCATCGGCAGGCAAACTCTCAACCACTGCGCCACCAGGGAAGCCCTGTTCACATTCTTATAACGATACATTACATAATATTTCTTATTCTGTGTAAGTATATAGTACCATCAACAATACTATCTGAAGCCTTTTCCACAGCAGGATAATGCAGTTCCTATTACCAATGGGACTTGGACATAAAGAATTCTTTAAGAAGACTCACATCAACATCTGCCCATGTGCACATACAGCTGCTCATCTCATTGCTCAGTATCATCTCAGTGACTGTCCAGAACAGGTGTTCCTTCCATTTTTGTTGGGATTTTCTTCAGTGAAGCCCTCCTCAAACACAACCATGTCCTTCCTGCTGCTTTGCTCCTGTGCAATCATCTTCCCTGACACGGTCTGCCAGTCTCTCACTGGCTTTCCCTTTGTTTCTCACAGAGCTATGAGACATGTCAGTTCTCAGAGGTCAGGTGGTACAATTCCCCCTTCCTCTCTACTTATTTGTCTCTGGCAAAACCCCAAATCAGTCATTTCCATGAGTCTGGTACCCCTAGGAGCAAAAGAGGAAAATCTCAGAGACATGTATCTTTGTAAACTATAAGATGTAGAGCTTCAGACTCTAATCATTATACCCTAATTCCACTTGCAGTGTTTTGGGATTTTTTTCCTACAGCAGAATAGGAGTATGGTTTACTGACAGGAAGTTCAAAGTGATGGATACATCTGGCCATTATTTTACGTAATGCTTGTCCTTTTGTATTATTTTTATACCCATTTAACTGATCTATTTTTTATGCCTATTTTTAGACCCTATAATTTAGGTTCAAATATCTGGATATCAATAAATAAAAATTTAACTAGTACTAGCTTTTATCTATTTTTTAACACATTTTTATTTTTTATTGCAAGTGTTTTTTTAATTGAGTTATGTTTGACATACAATATTGTGTAAGTTTAAGGTGTACAACATATCTATTTGATACATTTATATTGCAATATGATTGCCATAAGAGTGTTAGCTAACACCTCTATCACACCACGTGATTATCATTTCTTTTAGTACTGGGAACACTTAAAATCTAGCCTCTTAGCAAGTTTAATGTTTCTAATACAGTGTTGTTGCTTACAATCACTGTACTGTGTATTAGATCTCCAGAACTTATTTATCTAGTAGTGGCAAGTATCTACCCTTAAACACCATCTCTCCCATTTCCCTCAGCCCCCAGTTTTTATGATTTCAATTTTTGTAGCATCTGTCTTTTAAAGAATTCTTCTATCATCACTGAAATCAAGCTAAATAAAAATTATTTTGGGAATCAAAGGTTTAAGTTCTAACCTCGTTGACTCCTTTAGGAATATTTTTTCATGCTATCATGTTACACAATGTCTACTGTGTAGCATAATGAGTTTACAGTTCTTTACCAAAAAAAATCAATCCTGGCACAAGGCTGGCCTGCTTATTTAGTGCTATCCTAAATATACCCATTCTGTTACTAAATCTAAGATTATTTGTTTAATATAACACTGACTAATGACAGGTTTATAAAATCAACACAGCGGTAGAGTACAAGAGCATTTTAAATTTGAAATAACTTCTAAGTTAACTAATCAGAAAACAGAACAAAACAAAATTATTCAACGCAGGCAGATAAAAGCCACTGTTATATGTGAACATATGCTAATGAAGGCCTCCGTTAGCCTAAATTCTTTACTGAAATATGTTTCTAGTATGCTGAATTATCACCACCCTAGGGCATAAATGAGGCCACCCTTACATTAAGATTCTGAACCCCCATCCAAATTAGCAAGAAGACTTTTCTCAGAACTACCTCCTTTGACATTTCCCTAAATCCCAAAGTGTGCTTGCTGATATTGCAGTTACCAGCCCTGGTTTCCCTCAGTGTTTGACAAAAGGGCAGGAACACAGATATACCTTCAGAGCTGAAAGACTGTTAAGCTTGATGACAGTTGCCCTGAAAGTTTCATGACATACATTGCCATGATTACCATTCTCACTTTCACTACTGCTGTTGCAGTCAATGTAGACAAAAATTATGAAATGATGGGAGACTATGAATACTGCTAGTGCACATGGGTACATGATGCATGCCACCGTCACAGAGAGGAAAGACCTTCCTCTGTGATACTCCTTTAAAAAGAAGAGGATAAATTATTTGAAGAAGTTCGTGGTCCCAAGGTACCTGGGGCTTAAAGAGTACGTTCTTATATACAGTGCTTACGCTCACTATTGTGGTATCCTTGGCCAAACACCTGGGCTTCCCAGAGCATTTGAGCCTCTGACAAAGTCACTTGTTCTTGATGCTTTTGGCACCTCTATCATGGAAGTTGGAGGCACAAGGGTCACTCTTTGCTGAAGGCTGGTGAATTCACTTGATTAAGATGACTGGCCCACAGCCATCATCTGGTGCGTATCTCTGGTGGAACCACCAGGAAGGATATCAACAGTATAATAAATATACGGTGAATGAATGAATTCCCTGTGATACAAGTTAAAATGGTGCTTTCCTCAGAGGTATATATGCTCAATCAACAATATTACATGTGTGTGGGCCACAAAATTTACCAGGCTTTAGATTCATTCTTACTGCCAGTTGTATATGGCACAAGTTGCCACAAGGATAGCTGGATCCAAAATTTTTCCAGAATCAGCCACTGTGGACCCTGAACTAATTCTCCATCTTGACTACGCCATAGCAACTAGCCTATAAGCTCTCTACCTTCATGGTGAACAGACTTTAGAAACAATCTAGCTTTTGTCAGTGTCAATATTATTAAACCAAGAAGTTTATAGAGAAAAGACCAGTGGTTACCAAGGGTTAGAAATGGTAGAGGGAAAGGCAGTGTGGAAGGGAAGTATAGTTTTAGGAAAGGGCCGTGCAAGGGATCCTTGTGGTGACAGAGATATTCAGTATCTTAACTGTGATGGTGGGTACAAATCTACACATGAAACTGTAGAGAACTAAATACACAAACACACACACATGCACAAACAGGGAACTCTAACTAAGACTGGTGCATTGTATCAATGTCAATATCCTGGTCGCCACATTATATTGTAGTTTTTGCAAATGTTCCATTGGAGGAACCTGGGTAAAGTGTACATACGTTCTCTGTATTATTTATTAAAGCTACATAAGAATTTATAATTATATCACAAACAATATTAATTAAAAATTAATCCTCAAATAAATGTGACCCAGATCCTACCACCTTTATTTAGTGCTTTCCTCCCCCATACCTCTAGGTAAATTCTTGTATGCAAACATATAAAACACACAGCCAAATCTGTTAGCAACATCAAAACTCTAAAGGTTAAAGGTATATGTTAGAGAAGGAGTATAATCTCATTACTATATATGAGCCCAGCTCTTGGCTCAGATAAAGTATTCTATTGTATATACTGAAGAAAACTATACTATAAATATCTCTAGAAAACTTAAGAGAGGGAGGTAGGGAGAGGGAGGGAAGGAGGGAGGGAGGTAGGGGGAGGGGGGAGAGAGAGAGGACACATAAGAATAGAGTGGAATAATTATAAAAGATGGAACAAATCATATTGCTTTGTACTTATATTACCTCTGTAATGTTAATCACCTTCTGACTTTGAAATTCATTAATCTTCCTGCTAATATGTCATCATATGCAAAAAAATATCTTCTTTTATAAATTTGTTGTGGAGATTAAATAAAATGTTGCATGAGAAAGCACCATGCACAATTCCTGACACACAGCAAGAAACCAATGTATGTTAGTTGGATTGGAATTGTATTAAGAAAAAAAGAATCAAACAGAAAGGTAATGGAAAGAAACAGAAAGAAGGCCAATGTTAATAATTAATAATACAAATCAGAATCATACGGAATGCTGTTAGATAATTAAACTGGAAAGCAACCTCTAAGTAAAGCTAAAGAACACTTCGTGAGATTTAAAGTTTAGACGTGATATATAGATTCTTGAGCGGTACTTATCTTTGTAGTTTAGGTCTGATAAATCCTGAAATAATATAATATTAATATATCCAGTTATTATTATATTGCATGACACATAGCGGGAGTACAATAAGTTTTTCTGAGCAATTACATTACGCGTACTTACTTCATAGCAGGCTAGTGAGAAAAAAAAATGATGGGCATTAGTCACTACAAAAATGTACTGTAAAGTAAATTCAAGTAATGGAATTTCACTTTATTCCTGGAAAATATAGAGAAAATTAGAATAATCTGATATGCGTTATTTGACAAAAAGAAATTCTGGGTTGTATGAGGTAAAGAAACAATGGAGCAAAATATTACAAATCTTATAAATATTTATAAAATGTGGACCCTTAATTTTAAAAAAACACAAAAACTTTTGTTTAGTCTTTGTCATTTGACAATATGTAACATTCTTTTATATTCCTACTTCCAGAAAAGTGAAGAGGAGCATCCATCACTCTCCAGGAGAGAGAATCTAGGTTTCTAGTTATGTGGTTCCATTCATCAGGTGCTCCTTGTAGTGAAATCAAAGATCATACTTGGTCTGAGCACAGAAGATAAAAGTTCTTTTATGTTTTGAGATTTGGAGTAAGATTTTGTAGAAGAAGTGATATTTGAGCTGGATTTAAATTCCAAATACTATGAAAGGAGAACTGTGAACAAATATAAAGGGTTTATGATAGTTTTAGAGAAATCATTAGTAGTACTCTGTGGGAGCAGCCTAGTTTACATAAGCAGAAGATAAGGCTAAAAAATATTTTGGCTCCAGATAATGGAGAACGTTAAAAATCATTAAAGAAATTTAAAGCAGTAGAGTGACAACAGATCTGTGCTTCACAAACATAATTTTTTATTTGCTATATGGAATAAAGACTGGGGAAGGGAGACACAAAAGTTAGAGATACCAGTTAATAGGGTATGGTATTACAAGGGTACAAAATAATAGGAAAGGGCAATTACAGAGGTAATTAGGAAAGAAAGACATTCAGGAAATAGTGTTTCTTTCTGACAGACTTCCAAGAATTGTTAATTAATTAAAAAGAGAGAATAAGGGAAATGAGGGAGACAGAGAAATCTTTAACATTTATTTTTTAACGGTAGATAGTAATATCATTAATGAAGATAACAGTAATAATAAAAGTAGCAGTTGGTATCAGTAATGGTAATAGTAATTAAATACTATATCACGAAGACTAAACTAAATGTCACCACCATCTACAAAGTGACACTGAATAAGTTATTTAACTTCTGTGAGGTTTAATTTCTTTATCTTCAATCAGGATAAGACTACTTGCATATAAGTTAAATGAAATGAAATATCTCCATTTTGGAAGTTAAGTTCAAGATCACTTATCTGGCAAATAGAGAGTCAGGGTACAATTTCTAATTATCATATAATTATCCCATCTATCAAGTGGAACAGAAGAGCAGTGAGTGGGGAATCAGAAAGATAGCTAGAGAGAACAGTAACCATCATGATGTGATGGTGGTGGTGGCGGTGGCGGTGATGATGATGATAACAGCAACAACAAACACTTTTTGAGTACTTGTTATGAACAAGACATTGTTCTAAGTATTTTAAATAATTAATTTATTATCATTAAGAAGGTTGTAAGTCAAACACTGTTATCATAATCCCCAACAGAGAGGGCTAAATGGTGGCCCCCCAAATAGATATGTCAATGTCCTAACACCAGGAACCTGCACAGAAACATGATTTTATTTGTAAAGAGATCTTTTCATATGTAGATAAGTTAAATAGTTTGAGATGAAATCATCCTGAATTACACAGGTTATCCCTAAGCATGTCCATATGAGAGCTATCAGAAGACAAAGCATATTGTAAAGCAATTACACTCCAATAAAGATGTTAAAAAATAAAAAGCAAAGAAAAAGAAAAAGGAAGCAAAAACTTGCCAACCAAAAAAAAAAGAAGACAAAGCAATGGGAAAGCAGAGGTAGAGACTGGAGTGATGCAGTCACAGGGATGTTGACAGCCACCAGAAGCTGGAAGAGGATTCTCTCCTAGAGATTCTGGAGGGAGTACAGCCCTGCCAACATATTGATTTCATACTTCTGGTCCCAGAACTATAAAAGAATAATTTTGGCTGTTTCAAGCCACACAGTTTGTGGTGATTTGTTGCAAAATCCCTTGGAAACTAATGAACCAATTATCAATTTATTGCTCTTTACCTCCACATCCAACCATTTTTGTCTGTTTTCAGAAAATTGAGTGAGAAATATTTAAATATTTCTCTGAGTCAAATATTCAAATATTTAAATATTTGTCCTTTGCAGTTGGCTCCATACTAAGCTTTGACAGTAGATAGCACCGGAGAGCCATTTTAGGAAGAAGGGACATCTCTTTCCCAGTCCTGGTGTTTTCTTTTAAATTTTGTTTTGTTTTCTTCTTCTTCTTGCTCTGATTGCACACCCACCATGGTTTCTGTGAACATTCAGTGGAGCTCTCCCAAACTGAGTTTCAGCTGTACTCATGGGACTATTCCCAATGAGACTCCAAGGTACCTCCCAGGGCAGATTTCCCAGTCTCAAGCTGCCAGCACACCAGAGAGTTACTTCCTTTTTGCTGCATCTGGCTGTTGTTCTCCATCCACCAGCCTCTGCCCAGAGAATGTGAATCAGTTCTGACCTGGAACCACCCAGAGAACTTCTCCATAATCTATTTAGTTATAACTAATAACTATAGCTAATGAGATCTGAATTACAACCTTGGGGAAGGGAGACACTTTCCAAGTTTATTCATTTCTCAAGTACACTCCTCAGCCCTACGGTATTTTTTGAGAGCTCTCTTTACCCTTTATAGGTAATCCACATTATAGTTCATAATTGTTTATATTAAAGGTCTCTTTTTCAAATTACCATGTGGTTCCTGTCTCCTGACTGGACTCTGACTGAAACGTCCATTTTACATATGAGGCATTGATGCACAGGAATGTTAGTTGACTTGTTCAAGTGCACATAGCTAGTAACTGGTAGAATCACTATTCAAAGTCAAGCAGTATGGTTCTAGCATCTGTAGCCACTGGATTGTAAAAAAAAAAAAAAAAAAAAAATGACAGGAATGAACTAGATATTTAGTGTATTAGAGATATCTACAAAGTATCTAGATGAAAGGAAAAAACTCATGATTTTTCTATTTCCTCTACTCACCACTCTACACTCAATACTTCACTCCTGGTCACCAAATGAAAGGAAAACACTTGTTTTTCTACTTAATATTCATAGAATACTTTTTACAACAGATATGTATTTTTTTCTACATCAAGCAATTCTGCAGTTCTCTATGGATACCAACTGGGTCTTAAACTTAATTCTGACAATATCTACCTGGAGTTAGCATCAGATCTCACAAGGGCTCATTCTCACAAGACGGCAAGTTTCAAGCCCAGGTTGTTACCTGTGCTTCTGACCAACCAAGTGTAAATCAGGAGTTCCCTCCTCAGGCTCAATAATTTGCTAGAACAGCTCACAGAACTCAGGAAAAACAGTTTATTTACTCGATCTTCAGTTTATTAACAGCCAAATAAAAGAGATCCATGGGGTCAGGTATGGGGAACGTGCAAGAGAAGCATCCACATCCTTTCCAGGCTCACCCCCATCTTAGCACTTCCATGTATTCACCAAGCTAGAAGCTCTCAAAACCCCACATTTTAGGGATTTTTAGGGAAGCATGATTGATTAAATCACTCACCATTGGTGATTATTTCAACCTCCAGCACCTTGCCTCTCTCCAGGGGTCGAGGGTGGTACTGAAAGTTCCAACCCTCTAATCATATAGTTGGCTCCACTGACAACCAGCCCACATCCTATGGTTATCTAGAAGCTTTCCAAAATTCATTTCATTAACATAAACTCAGATGAGGTTGAAAGGGGCTTGTTATGAATAACAAAAGACACTCCTTTCTCTTTTATGGCTTTGGAGATATTTCAGGAACTGAGGACAAAAGACCGAATATTATAATTAAAGATACTCCTATTGCTTTTATCATTTAGGAAATTACAAGGATTTTAGGAGCTGTATGCCAGGAACAGGGACAAAGACCAAATATATATTTCTTATTATAAATCATAATATCACTCTAGGCCATATTCATATTAATCATTTGACAATTATAATGTGCAGATTAAAGAGGTAGAAAGAAACACTGTACATCTAGATAATATAAAGAAATAAATATATCATTCCAAACGAGAGTCTGGAGCAGTGGGTACAATCCAGAAAGAGACCCACAGGTCGGAGATGTTCATAGATACACTATAAACAGATAGGGTGAGGGTCCCCAGAGAAAGAGAACCAGGCTTTCTTGACATAAGAGAAGCCATTTTCGGCCTAAGCCATTTTGTGATCTAAGCCTGGCCACATTGCTTTGCCCTTGAACAGTTCTCAGGAGTTAATTATCTTAAGGGGAAAAAAAGAATGCAGGAACAAACTTATCAGGCAAGAGAAGTAACAACAGCAAAGATAATAAATCAGTTGTAAAGACTCCGGGTTCTATCTTAATGATAAAGATTAGCCTGACGCACTTTCTTGAGCTGTTCTGCAGAATTCAAAGCCCTCTCTAGCCTCAACCATCAGACCAACTGGAATGTAAGAAATGATGATGTTGACCTTTTCTGACTCTCATGACTTCACTCAACTAAAGCCTGGGCTGTGTCAACTTCTGTCCCAGTTCTGTGCTGAATTCTCCTCTGCTCAAGCCCCTTCATGAATCTGCATACAACACCCAAATCCTTTCATGAATATGCATGTACCCTTAGCCTAAAACCTCCCCAATTTTGCTGTTCAGGGATACACTGCTATGGGAAACATCCCTGGTGTTCTCCTTACTTGTTGCAAGTAAGACATCCTTCCTTCTCCCAATCACTGGCTTGGTTGTGTCTTTTGGCTGGATACCCAACAACAGGCGAACTCAGCTTTCGGGTAACAATACTCCATTTAGTCTATAAAGTAGTAGCCTGTATGGTGTTTTGGAAACTGTCTAATTAGCTCCCAACATTTAAAAATCAGGATGTTTCACATAATACGCAGTTTTTTTTTTTTTAGCGTCTCCGAAAAAAATTAGAATATCACAACTTCAGAGAGGTCTGCTCAAATACTCAATAAAATTAACATTGGTAACTCCACATCATTTAGTTAGTTCTAGGCATTTTCTGTGCTTATTTATTCATTACCTACTTCTCTCTATTGAAATGAAAATATTGTGAAAATGTATCTTCTCTATATTTGTTCCTAGTACCTAGAGCTATTCTGGATAATATCACCTCTCTCTCTCTCCCCCCCCCCACCCCCATATACATATATATATATATATATACACACACACACACACACACACACACACACACACACAGACACAGACACACACACACACACACACACACACATAGAGAGAGAGAATTAAGGATGAGGAGGCAAAAGCCAATTTGTTGGGTTAAAACCAAGGCAGTAAAGGTAGTAAGTGTAGATTACTGAAAACAATTTAAAATGCTTTTACTTTAAAGGAAAAATAACCAAAAAATGTGTTACAAATTTATTTATGTATGAATTCTGATATATAAGGTATTTTAATATTTTAAAAGGTTAATTCACATTAACAAGTATGGAAAGATAAGTAATGAACATGGACTCGACTTTTAATAAATGTTTTGAAAGAGTATCTGAGATTTGAAGGAAATATCAGATTCTGATCATGATTATTGATATATTAGCAAAAAAACTTTGGAAAAATACAAATAATTTTAAACAGACACTCCATTTTCGGTCAATGTTCTACCCAAATTTAATTACACACGCATACACACACATACACCCCCAACAACAACAAAGCACATTCTTTTTTAGTTCCCGGACCAGGGCCCTTAGCAGTGAAAGCACGAAGTCCTAACTACTGGACCGCCAGGGAATTCCAGACAAAGCACATTCTAAAATCATTACACTCATTCTCAGAATGTAAGTTGAACTTTAAGTCTTGAAAAAAAAAAAAAAAAAGAAAAGAAAAGGAAAAAAAATCAAATGTTCCTTAGTGCTAAAGAACTTTTTAAAAAAGTTTCAACTCTGTTTCACTCTTGGAAAATGCTACATGACCAAGTCCTAATAACTTTCTAAGCCTGTATAATATATTAGGATACTTCCAACTCTACCATTTTAATATTCTTTTTATACTGTGGATCATATCATTCATTTAAATCTTATAATTCCTCACCATTAAAACCTTTCTGCCCTACTCCAAAAACTTGCAACTCAATGCTTTCAAGGTAATATCTTCAAAATGAAAGAGTATGTCATATGCCTATTCTAAAAAAATTATTTGTTTTGAAAATTCAAGTTTTTTATTTAATCCCCTCTTAATCTGTACTGCCCTGCCCATATTTATTCCCCATGGCTCATTTATTTTATATACTTCACTTTATCCTCCAATCCTTACTTAGATTTTCAACCTACATTGACCTCTTTAAAATCTAGACTCATCTAACATCAACTTGTTTGGGAACAAATATCTCCTGTGTTGTAACTAAATCAACTCTTCCTTTTATTTCACTTTTTTCACCTTCAGCATAAAGGCTGTGTTACCCTATGTTTGGGAGGAAAATACACAGTTGTGTTCAACAAATGCAAAAGGCCTTAACTTCAAATAGTTTCTCAAATTTTTAATGCATTTTGAATATCTTCTGTGTGCTTTAATAATGGAATTTAATAATTCAATAACAATTATCTTTCAGCCTAAATCTATCATAAGTATAGAGATGCTGAGTGTGCTCCCAGCTCTTATTCTTTTCATTAGTAAAGACAGATTTAGAAATACTATATCTAATCTTTCTCATATCATACAAACACATAAAAGTATAGACTATTGGTAATGTGTAGCTAGACATACACAAATGTCTATAATATATAATTGAATGTGTATAAATGCTTATGATGTATAGCAATATATATATCACACAGTAAAACGTGTATAATTATGGAATTATTATTAGAAAACTTCTAGAGCATTTACTTTAAACCTAGTCTTGTTTTAAGTGCTTTACATGTGTCTAGAAATTTAATTCTAGTAAAAATTCTATGAGGTAGGTACCCTTACTATTATACTTAAGTGAAAATTGAGGAAATCTAAGAATAGGGCAACTAAGTATATTGACCAAGGTCCGTCAGCAAATAACATATGGTGCTGAGATTCAAATTCAGGCAATTTGACTCCAGTATTTGTCCTCTTAAACACTATACTATACCGTGACACAATTCAGAAAACATAATTTCATTTCACTGACCAATGGAGGAAGAATCTCAGGTATGAATAACAACTATGAAAATACTAATATGTACACTGAGGAGTTACATAAAGTTTCATAAAAGTTCTATGTTCATCATCCCTAATGAACTTCAAATTCAGGGTAAATGAAGATTATTGAATAAAGTTGAACTTATGATATCAAAAACATATTACAACTTATATGGTACTTCACTATTGCTGAATAACTCAGAAAAAGTAAGAGTATATTGCCATGCAGAGTATTGAATGTAATTCCAAATTTGGGGAAAATTTTGCCATGGGAAAGGCCACTGCTGAGTTTTCACGCAGCTTCTATTTTGTGTTCTTGCAAAAAGATGAATGAGATGCAAGTCAATGTTACTTTCATTCATAGTTGCAAGGCAGAGATCAGTTGACCTATTTGCTCTATCATCATACAGCAGAGATGAGAATTGTGATAGAATACATGTCTTGGAGAGAGGATTATGAGCCTTCAAAGAAGGTTATTCTTTAAAATAGACAGCACTGTAGAATATGAGACAAGGTAATATTCAACCTATTCCAATTCACTGCAAATATATCTTATTCTTTTACATTGGGCTCTGTTGTAAAATATGGTATCCAGACTATATGTGAGGTGATAGAAAACAAATGGAGAGCAGAGTACTTAGTAAACTTTCATTCTTTAGTTTTATACCTTTGTTCTTTGCCTTCCATAGGAAACAGATTTTAAATATATTTCGTTGACTCTTTAATTTCCTAGCCTTGGCTTCAAATTTATTTTATAAGCTTCGAAATTATTGTAGTTTGAACCATAAAAGTATATGTCATAGATACTTAAAGATCTCTTTAAATCACTTATGAAATCAGACAGGGTAGGTTAGGTACTGATACCTTTTCAGTACTTGTGTAAATACACATTTAAGTGATTATATATAACATTTTCCATAGTAGACCTCTCTCCCATCCTGCCATCCTCATGTTCCAGTACAACAGTTATAAGCCCTTTTTGCTATGTCTTTCATAGATCTGTAGTAGTATCCATGTATTTTTTTTTTAAATATGCAATATATTTAAAGTTAAAAGTCATATAAGCACTGACAAAAGTATTTTCCCTAAATCAAAAGAATGGTGAATGTATTATAAAGTAAATATTTACTCAACGTTTAAGAGAAGCTGTGTTTTCATTCTTGCACCATTCATTAAAAGCAAGGTAACAATCTCCTTGAGCTTGATGGAAAGAAGCCTGTGTCTAATTCTGAGATTCTCTCTGTATTTAGGATTTGCGTTTTTCCTCATAATAACCTTCACTTATTTGTACTGTAATTATAAATGTAACACGCATTGTATCTGAGTCAAAATTCCTGCTCTACCATTTACAAGTCATGATAACACTGAGAAAATTATTTAACTTTTCTGAGGATTTACTTCCCCTTCTTTTAATAAAGTTTATACTACTGACTTCACAGAATTTTTGTGAAAATAAAACAAGTTAGAATACTTAAAATATTTAGTAGAGGACTCAGCATAGATTGTGCTCACTGCACATGACAATACGTGCTACTGTTGGTTTTGATATTATAATATCTCAAATGACTTTAATCAATAGCTAGCCCAATCTTAGGCAAAAAACCACACAAAAACACACGCACACAATTCTTAATTTATTACAACCATACTTGTTTTGAATTGGCTAGCTAAGGTCTTGAGAGGTAAAATCAGGAAGATATTTCCTTTTCAAAATAAGACAATCAAAGGAGTCATTTATAAATATGAAACCAATGATAATTATAAAATTTAAAGCTAATCTAGAATAGTTTTTCTTATTTTTAATAACAATTGGGGGAGGGAGCTATTAATTGTAAAGAAAAAAGGTATATTCTAAAATAAATGTCATTCACATAAGTAGTACTATAATTCTTTAATGGCTGGACATATTATTGAAGGTTAGGACAATAATTGACCTATCCACACAGATAAAATGTGACTAAGCACAGAAATTACTTTGAGATTCTAAAAATGCAATTTCCACATTAAAATATATATTTTTAAAGTTTGGTATTATGGGACCATACCTTCTTATTTATGTACTTATCAACATGTTCACTAGGTATTATCAAATATTGAATGACACACCCCCCCAAAAAAAAAGACAATCAGAATTTGGTATCCTGTCATTTTGCCTAGAGGAAGCTACAATAACACAGTTGAAAATCCATTTAACACAGATATCAATTACCAGAAGGAAAAAACAAACACACACACCAAGTGTATGTGAACGATCAAGCTTAACAGAAGTGCTTAAAGAGCCATAAGTCAGGAAGAGTTTGAAAGTGAGGCAATTATTAAGGTTAACTGTTGTAAGATAAGAAGGTGAGAAGACTTGACAGAACAACAAGATAGTTATCACTGTTTTAAGGTAAAAATCATTACTTTAGAAGGGCAATTTAATTTGTTCCTTAATAAAAGAAGATTGATTTTCGTTTTCATTTTGTAGGTTTTATTTTCCCATTGAAATTCCAAGCTGTGGATGGAGGGTGGTGGAAAGGATAGAAATACTGATGCATTAAAAAAAACTTACGATAAATTCATAAGTGTATGTTTCTTTTTGTGACTATTAAGAATTGAAAAATAAAAGTCCCCAAACAATTCGCAACCTATTTTCATTTAATCTAGCTCACTATTATGTTTTGCAACACTAGAAATTTTCATGAAATGAAGAAAATTTATAGAAGAGATATAAGCCTAGGGAATTGCCAAACTTTTGCATACAAGTTTACGTTAACTCAGTAATTTTACTAATGTAAGTAATTACTGATAATAGCAAAATGATAGAATAAGATCTTCAGATATGTTTTACATCTATCACTAAAAGAAACTGTGAGATGATTTTCAAGGTGGGGATCAGGATTCAAATAGCTCTTTCCTAATTAAGTGAGAATGGTTCTAAATTGCCTTTGGTAGACTCTAATCTTCAAAGTGTAATGAAGCTAAATTGACAGAAAAACACATATATAGAAAAATATAAATACAATGGATAAATACTAAGTCAGCAAAGTCTATGGTATAAATAGCTTTTTCTCTCTTTCTCTCTCCCTCTTTACCTTTTAAAGTGATGACTGTAACCTTGGGCAAGTTTTAGTTAAATATTTTGTTTTCTTAAATTGTGCAATAAAAATAATATCCCTTCTGCACCTACTATGGGCTATATTAGGCACTGAAAGTTCAAATACAAATTAAATGTATTTTCTGCACTCAAGAAAATCAAAGTTTAAAAACATGTCAAATAACGAAGAACATTCTATAGATTGGGTGTTATAATTGAGATCGAATACTTGAATTATCCTTTAAAAATGGACATAAATAGGCAATTTCTTTTCTTCATTTCTCTACTACCACCACCACTGTCAAAGAGCTTACTACTGCAGCAGACAGTAAGAAAGTAAGCTCAATGGAAGTTAGTAGCTTTACAAAACTTCTGCAACTGTTTCCAAGTTGCATATGGAAGACTCAATAAATCTTCCACCTTTCATAGTTGGATTATCACTTCTTTCTTATGTTAGTGCCCCCCACGCAACAACTGTTGTGTAGAGAATATTATTCTACTAAGCTTCATATTCATTTCAAAAAGTATCGTGACACACTAGAGGCTCATGCACTGTTGCTGCAGAAATGCTAGTCACTTCAACCGTTAAACATTATATGGTATTTTCATTTAAATCATAAACTATCAGGGCTTTTGCATTCATTACCAGGTTGAACTTCTTCAGAAGAATACTCCACCCAGGGTTGTAGCGAAACCCAGAAAGGGTTACCACAGAGCCTACCCTCAGTGGACTGGTGCAATTAATTTTCTTGTTTAATTTATAGCCAGTTAAATCTGATTTATCTCACATCCTTGTAATCTTTAAACATTCTCCAATATGAGAGCCCTTACCGCATCAACGTATTCTACCTTGCTCCTCTCCTCTAACGTTGCTCCTCTTTTTACCCAATCCTACAATTCATGTTATCTGAGAACTCCATTCTATGGATAACAATTTTACATAAATCCTCAGGTCTTCATTCTTGTTTTTTTTTTTTTTTTCCCGGTACGTGGGCCTCTCACTGTTGTGGCCTCTCCCATTGCGGAGCACAGGCTCCGGATGCGCAGGCTCAGCGGCCATGGCTCACGGGCCCAGCCGCTCCGCGGCATGTGGGATCTTCCCGGACCGAGGCATGAACCCATGTCCCCTGCATCGGCAGGCGGACTCTCAACCACTGCGCCACCAGGGAAGCCCTTCATTCTTGTTTTTAATTAAAGAATTTCTTGTTGATGAGGGAACAACTTTACATGAACTCTTTTCAAGTCACATATCTAGTGAACACTAAAATTGTAACCTAGAGTCTCTCTACTTTGACTGCTTTCCAGGACGTTTCTCTTCTTTGCTCATGAGTAGGTAGTGGTTAAGTGTTGTTTCTTTGACGCTTCGTCCGCTTGACTAAAAATATTCTGTCCTTGTCCTTGTCTTGAACTCTGTCACTTCTTCTAATACAATAAAGTTTTCAGAACTTAACTTGTGGTCTTTCTTTCCACACCACGTCAATTGCCATCCTGACTTAACAGTTCCTTTTCAATAATCTCCAAATATTATTCAAATAATAATTTGAAATTACAATTTCAAACTCCTATCCTTTTAATTATCCAACTGTATTATTATCCCACTCCAATATTCCTATACTTCTTTCCTACCTAACAGATCCTTCACTTTCTTTCATTTATATATCAAATTTCATATCCTAACAGCTTACCTAATCTCTTGTCAATGTTCTTAACTCACCTTTCCAATAACCTGCCAGTCTATCCATTTGGCAAAATCACCCATCTGTGAATCTGACTACATTCTCTTTTCCTGCCTCTAGGTTACTGTGGTAGTCAGCCTCAAATTGGCCTCCAGTGATCCATGGCTCTTGATGTGCAGCCTCCTCCTACACTGTACCAAGATTGTTTAGTGTGGAAAACAGAATATGGCAAAAGTGATAGTATGGAACTTCCAGGATTAGGTCCCAAAAGGCACTGTAACTTCTGACTCTCTCTGTCTCTGTCTCTCTCTTATCACTTGCTCTAGGAAAGCCATGTTGTGACCAACTATATGAACCTCTTTTAACAGCCATGTGAGTGAGCTTGGAAGTGATCCTTCAGCCCTCATCAAGTCTTTAGAAACTATAGCTCATACAAATCAATACCAAAAAAACAAACAACCTGATTAAAAAATGGACAGAAGACCTGATTAGGTAAAAAATGGACAGAAGACCTGATTAGGGCATTAACTTCAGAACACCTGCAATTGTAAATTCTTTCTCTGCCCCTTTGAGTTGTAAGTCTCCCAGCTTTTTGCCAGTTTTATAACCCAGGAATGTCTTTCTCAAGTACCTGGGAGCCATCCCTTTGAAATGTAACCATCAAGAAAGATAATGCCACTATCTTCCAGTCTCTGTTGAGGGATATGAGACTAACATCAGTATGTACTTTTTATGTTTTTTAAATTAGAAAACATATATGGCCTAATTATTCTGACCAACTCAGACCCTAATGTCCTTCAGCAGTTTTCCACTAGCTTATCCCAACATTTAAAAACTCCTGCCTTTTGGTTCAGCAGAGTTTACTTCAGTGTCTCTTCTGTGTTGCAATAGTATTGAAAAAAATCATTCTTGCCTGTTTAACTTATTGGGTACAATGTTTCTGACAGCACCCTTGTGTATTTGCTGTGGTGCTCTGGGGGGCACCTCAGTACACCTTTGGGAAACTATCATGCTATGCTTACTTT
The DNA here is from genome assembly GCF_951394435.1 of Stenella coeruleoalba. NCBI lineage: Eukaryota > Metazoa > Chordata > Mammalia > Artiodactyla > Delphinidae > Stenella > Stenella coeruleoalba. Next base: position 55,125,914 of record NC_137157.1, read on the forward strand.
AATTCCATGGATCTAAGACATAAGAGGAGGAATAGTAAAATAAACAAAAACAAAACAACAAAAGACTATTATGTATAGAACACTTCTCCCCCCCTTTTCCTGTCTCTCATCCCAATTTCTACCCCATTTAACCTCATTTTTAAAGCAAACAGCTGTAGAGAAAAGTTAGAGAATATGATTGGGACTTTGTAATTCTAATAAAAACAAAGGAAATTTTTTCCTCTACTCATTTCTTAAATTGTACTGTGCCTCAGGATTCTCCTTGGCTCCTTTCTAATCCAACAAAGTATCTAAACAATTTCATCTATGGCCATACCTTCAATTACTATCAATCAGTTATTTTAACTGGGGTAGGAAGATGAAACTTGCACTGGGAAGGGGTAAGCTAATATCAAATCCATCAAGGGGAATTTCATAATTGCATACTCCTTTCCACCACCCATTACCCAATATAATCCCCTATAGGGAATTCTTGCCTTCTGTTTGGGTATCATTTTTAATGTGAGTTACTGCCATAAAAAGAATGGTTGTAGAAGGAGTATTGGTAACTACTGAATTCTGGCGACCCTCATCCGAATTCAATGTATTTTTATGCCTAAAACTTTTTTCCTGAGATCTGAACATGTATTTCCAATGGTGTATGGATAGCTGATGTACACTTCAAAAGCAACATATCAGAAGTGAAATTATTCTTTCCTTACCCAAATTAATTCTGCAGCTTATTTCCCTAGAACAATAAATAACATGGGTCAAATTGATTCTGCCCTCTTAAATAATTGAAAATTGAATATAATTACCCTTCTTTATGTACATGATTGCCATTCAAGGTCAGGTCACCAGGCTTCCTCACTTGGATTTTTATAAGTCTGATCACTGCTATATCAACTTTTAATATTAGATTATATTCACTGTGGTTAAAAAAAGGTAACATTCCACACAAAATCCTGCACACAGAAGTGTATAGCAGCTTTAGTCACAATTTCCAAAACTTGGAAGCACCCAAGATGCCGTTCAGTAGGTGAATGGGAAAATAAACTGTAGTGCATCCAAACCATGGAATTCCTTTCAGCACAGATATCAATGGGTTATCAAGCAATGACAAGACACGGAAGAACCTTAAATGCATATTAGTAAGTGAAAAAAGCCAATCTGAAAAGGCTACATTTTGTATGATTCCAACTATATGACACTCTTGAAAAGGCAAAACTATGATGAAAACAAAAAGATCAGTGGTTGCCAGGGTTGAGGGGGTAGGGGTAAATAAGCAGAACACAGAGGATTTTTAGGATAGTGAAAATACTTCACATGATATTATAATGATGGATACATGTCCTTACACATTTGTCCAAATTCATAAAATGTACAACACTAAGAGAGAACTGTAATGTAAACTATGGACTTTGGGTAATATGATGTGTCAGTGTAGGTTCATCAACTGTATCAAGTACTCCTCTCTGGTGGGGATGCTGATAATGAAGAAGGCTATGCATGTGTGGGGACAGGGAGTATATGGGAAATCTCTCTCGCTCTCAGTTTTGCTGTAAAACTGAAAATGCTCAAAAAATAAAGTCTTAAACCACATAACATAAACTTTACCATCTTAACCATTTTTAAGTGTACAGTTCAGGGGTGTTAAGTAAAGTCACATTGTTTTGCAACAGAGCTCCAGAACTTTTTCATCTTGCAAAACTGAAGCTACTGTCTACCCATTAAACAGCTCCCTATTTCTCCCTCACCTAGGCCCTAGTAACCACCATTCTACTGCCTGTTTCTATGAATTTGACTACTTTAGATATTTCACACAATTGAAATCATACAATATTTGTCTTTTGTGCCTTCTTTCACTTAGCATAATGTCCTCAAGGTTCATCTTATTGTTGCATGTAACTGAATTTCCTTCCTTTCTATGGTCAAACAATGTTCCATTGTATGTATATAGTACATTTCGCTTATCCTTTTATTTTATTTTCAACACAGACATGTGAATCAATTTTTTAAAATGTAAATGTAATGATATCATTCACTTCCTTAAATACTTTTCATAGCATCATTTGACATTTGGATAATCTTCAAGATAATTGGTATGCAGTTAGTTAGTAATCTGATATTTTTGTTTTAATCCATACAGTCTCATGTCTCACCATTCTCCCTGCCTTGCCTTCTTCTTGGTAACCTATAATTTATTTATGGGGAACTTATTTTAGATTCTCAAACTCCTCAGGATTATTCTCATTTCTGGGCTTTGGTTTATACTGTCCACTCTATCATGAATATTCCATTTTTGTTTGCAAATTTCAACTCATCTTTCATATTGTACATTAAATGCTAATATCTTTGTGAGAATAGTAATAGTACCTATGTTTTTCATTATCTTATTCCAAAAAGCTAACAAAATAACTACTTATTGAATGATTAATGAATAAATTAATATAAAATAATGAATGAGAATTCAGCCCAGTCAGTAATTTTTTACAAACTGTATTTTTAAAATAATGAAAACTGCATTGTACTAATCTATTAAGATGTGAGATATTAGAATGAATCTTTGTGATATAATCTAGGACGTTGTTCAACAATGCTAGAGGCAAGTGTTTGCAATTAAACAGGAGCTCAAATCAGCAGAACTCTCCAGTCCATAAGCACTGAATTTGATTAAGAATTCATCAGTAATGCAAGGTTGAGATGATGCAATAACAAATTACTGATGTCTAGTTCTAATTCCCTGGCTCCTTAGGCTATCAGAACAAATATTTCCCCAACAGGTGAATACAAGGAGTACCGGAACTCAGAAACAAGTACAAATTCATGTTTATCTGATTCTGGCTTGATGACTCATTTCACAACTGAATCCTTGATAGTTTTCATTAAGCCCAAATATACCTTCATATACTTTCAGCTACTTTACGTTACTTCTGAATTTCAGTCACTCTTACTGATCTCCTGGAAAATAAAATTCTATCCTAAATTCCAGATCCATTGCTGAAATGGCATCGTATTTTACCCAATCTCACTTATACTCACTTACTCCTTATGTACTGGAATCTTTATATATTCTCTATCTTTGACAACCCATTACAATGAGAAGCCCACTTGCCTTAAATACCACCTGCCACTATATTCTCCTGCATCCTTGCATCCACTCACCTATATAAATGCTTGCCTGTTTGTTTATTTAACAAATCTTTCTTGAGTGCTTACCATAAACAAGGAACAAATGTAAAATTGCAACTGTGACAAGTGACATTAAAGAGCATCAGTATGAAGAATAATGAATCTCAAAGAGTACAGATTCTGGAAATGTATGGCCTACATTTGAATCCCAGATTTGCCATTTATAAGCTGTGTGCATTTGGGCACTTTACTCAAGTCTTCTCTTCTAATTCCTTATTTGATGTGGTCAGGCCACAAAGGAAAACGGCTATGTAAGCCTAAAACACCTTACAGCTAACCAGGATACTTCCCTGCAAGTTTGTAAACATCTCCATCCAAGGATCTTAAGAAACAGCAGCATGCCTGAAGATGGATTTCCCTAATATGAAAAACTTATCTATTTCTTAAGAGCAACAGATGGAGGACACAATGGGCATCCTATGTGAGTTCCAGAGAAAAAGAAGAGCTCAGGGGCCATGCAGCTTCATGAAAAAGGAGATTAGGGTAAGGTTAACATCAAAGCCTCCACATGGTTTCTGAGCTGTTTTAGTCCACCCCTCTGGTTATGCCTGGGGAAGAGGGAAGGGACTCCAACATGCCTCCTATACATACTCTGTTCATAGAATTTTCAGTGTATTCACCCCAAGCATGTGCTCTTATGTGATTGCAGCATGAAGACTCAAGAGTCTTCCAAAACGGCAGCAGCAGGTACTAGAGTAGCAACTGACATGACAGCAAACTTAAATTACCATTTCTTCAGTCCTTACCCAAATATGGAACTAGTAAAGTTAATGAAAAAGAAATAAAAGCAAGAGCATCTGAAGAGGTAGCAGATATAAGTCTTCCACTTAAAAATATACTGGCCACATTCCCCTGTATAGGAATCTAGGGCATCTTAATAATTGAGTAGAAACACATCTACAACTAGTTCAAGTTCTGCAAGTAACAGATTAAAAAAACAAACAAACCAGAATTGGCTTTTTTTGAAGAACTTCAACACCTGTCTCACTACAAAAACAGTGGTCCACTACATGAAAGAGATGGGCATTGTGTCTAAGACTATGGAGTCATAGCAATAGGGAGGGACATCATGGAGACAGCAGAAAGTGGAGAGCTAAAGATCACTTGCAATATCTGAGACCAATGGGACAATAACTTTGGAAGTTTATTAAACAGAAGGCAAAGCAGAAAGCTCCAATAAAGATCAAGATCATGAAAGTATCTTTATATGGCTAATTTCAGCTTGCTTTACTGCAGTTAAACAATAGTAGAAAACTGTGCATTCTCAGAATGAAATGATGTCTTCTGATTTAATTCATGTGTTCACAGCCTTGTAGTGACCTCAAAGTGGATTCAGTGATGTAAACTATGCAGCAGCTTAAGACATGAGTCTCCAGTCATGTGGAGCACCATCTCACACCTTTGCTCATGAAGCCATTATAAGTTCTCCCCTTTGCCTTAACACCTTTATGGCTTTAATTCCTCAAGATTGTGGGTCAGGGAAAAAAAGGACACCTGACCCTTCAGGAGACATTCAAGAGAAGGAGAAAGAGTAGATCATACGGCATCAATAAAGTCGATCATCTAGACCTGCATGGTCCAATATTATAACCACTAGCCACATGTGGCTATTTAAATATCCATTAACTAAAATTATATATGGACCTTGAGGGTATTATACTTAGTGAAATATATTGGACAGAGACAAATACTGTATGTTTTCACTTATATGTGGAATCTAAAAATAAAACAAACAAATGTAACAAAACAGAAACAGACTCACAGATACAGAGAACAAACTAGTGGTTACCAGAGGGGAGATGGGTGAGGGGAGGGCCAAAATAGGTGAGGGGGATTAAGAGGTACAAACTACTACGTATAAAGTAAACAAGTTATAAGGGTGTCATGCCCAGCACAGGGAATATAGCCCATAATTTATAACAGCTTTATAAAGAGCATAATCTATAAAAATATTGAATCACTATGTTATATATCTGAAATTAATATAATATTCTAAGTCAAATATACTTCAATTTAAAAAATTATATAGAATTAAATATCCAAGTCTTCATTATGAATTAGGTATATTTCAAGTACTTAAAAGCACATGCAGCTAGTGGCTACCTATTATACATCCCAGATGTTTACAATATTATATCATGGCAGAAGGTTCTATTGCACAGCATCAATCTAGATGTAGCAATTTCATTCCTATGTATCTACCCTGGAGAAACCCTCAAACATGCTTTCTAGGAGACAACTAATAAGAATGTTTATAGCAGATGCATGTGTAATATAAAAACACTAAAAACAGCCCAAATGTCCATCAAGAAGAGAATTTATAAACTGAATCATATGCATATAGTGGGATACTATACAACATGGAAAATGAATAATAGATATACACGGTAATGTGGATGAATATCACATAATGCTAAATTTTAAAAAAAGGTCACATAAGAATACAGGTAATACAGTTATCTTATTATATCAGCTAAAAAACAAAATCATCTTGTTATATCAGCTAAAAAACAAAATCAAACAATAAGTTGTTTAGGATAAATATTTGGTAAAACTGTAGAGAAAAAACAAGGGAATGAGAAATACAAATTTCACAGCATTGGTTTCTTCTAGGAAGGATAGTAAGAAGATACTTCTTCAGGGAAGTATGCAACAGCAACAGCAACATTGTTGGGAATTATTCTATTTCTTAAGCAAGGTTGTGAGTAGGATGGTTTTTTTATTTTTTTTCACATTTCGATATTTGTAAAGTCAGGATGGTCTTTCAATCACTGTTAGCCACATAGCAGTTGTGATGTAGTTGTTGTGTTTGCCTTAGAAATAAGTTACCCAAAATGATTTCTCAATTTATGCGTAAAAATATGTCAAGAATCTGTGTAAATCTAAAGATCTCTTTTAATACATATTTAATAACCCTAAATCTCAAGAAGATAAAAATCAGAGAACAAAAAAACGACTGAATTTTAAAGATCAACACTATCTCTTGCAAAATAGAAATATTGCTCCTATGCATACAGAAAAGTGTTAATATTTCAATGTATGAAAATGATCATTTATATCTGAACCCACTATATTGCCTAAATTTAATATAGTCTTGGGTCTTTTTTATATTTTCTAGCTCCCTGTCAAAATTCTCACTGTGCTCATCTATTCTTTTCCCTAATTCAGTTAAAATTTTTATTATCAGTGTTCTGAAGTCTTATCTGGTAAATTGTTTATTTCTTTCATTATTTTTTCAGGGTTTTTTTCATGCTCTTTCGATAGAGAGCAGTTCCTCTGCCTTTTCATTTTGCTTAATTTTCTCTGCCTCTATGAATTCAGGTGAAACTGTTACCTATTGTGGTCTTGAAGGGGTGTTCTTATGTGGGAGCATCCCTATACAGACTGCCCAATGCCTTTGGTGGGAGAGCTGGATTTGGTGTGGATGCAAGTCATATCTTTCCCCAGGGTGTGCTGGCAGCTATCACCTTGGCAGGGGGTGAGGCTGTAGATAGAGGGGCTAGAGCTGAAGATAGGTGTGAGGCAGGACTTCCCCTCTGCTCAGTGGCCAATACTGCCCTTTCAGGGGTAAGGTCTAATCCCTAGTTGCTGGAGCAGAAGCCCTGAGGGTCCAGCCCAAGCTGGCTCTGTTATCTTTAAGTGTGTGTTTTCCCCTATCTGAGTACCAAGACCCTTGCCCCAGAGGAGGTAGTGCTGAAGCAAGGGGGACCCATGTGGGCTCTAAGCACATGTTGGCCACATACAGAGGTCTGAGCTGTCTATGATGCACTAGCTATACAGGCACTTGCTACTGCTTCCCTCACTCTGCACAGATGCAGCCTTGAGTGAAAGTCCCCTTGGTCCCTTGTAGCTGATCACTGCTCCAGCCTCCACCACCCCTGCCCTGTTGTGGAGCCACACACAGGGCAGGTGGGACCCATACATGTATCAGGGCAAGTTGCAGTGGACCTTCTGACATGCTGCTTAAGTGCCAACAAGGGCCGCCACCACCCCACCCAGGCTCCACGGGGTCACCTCTGCATCCCAAGGCCAAGTCTTCTCCTTGGCCCTGGCCACCCCAGATGCGGTGCTAAACTGTAACGGGGAGTGAGCAGGACTGGAGCTTTTGCTCAGCTCAGGTGACAAGCATGCCAAGGTGGTGGTGGGAAACCTGGCAGCTGCTAGAGCAGACCTCTCTCTGCCCTGCCTCAGGGGCTAGCCAGTGCACACACGCTCCTCACAAGCATAGTATGGGCTTCCCACAGCCCTCTCGTTAGTCCCAGGGGTCCTTCAACCAGCCAAGGGGGCTCACCTCCCCTGCGTCAGACCTCAGGTCTAGGGCATCCAACCTGTGGCTCTCCCCAGGGCAGGTCTCCACTTGTGTGTTCTCCCTTTTCCTCTGAATTGCCTTCCAGGGGCACAGGTCCCAACCAGATCACTTTTCTTTCCTTTCTACTCAATTATGTGTAGATCTTTTTTATAGCCTTGGTTGTACAGGAGTCTTTCTGCCAGTTTCTAACTAGTTTTTGGTGAGAATTGTTCCACGCGTAGATGTATTTTTGATGTGTTCATGGGGAGAGGTGAGCTCCACATCTACTACATCATCTTTCTTTTTTCTTTTTTTTTTCTTTTTTTCTACATCATCTTGATTGATCTCCCTCCAAAATAGTCTTTAAATTGGTAGATGAGGTAAGGTGAGCATTAGCATAATGGAATGAAAGTGATCTTTTAATAATCACCTATGGACTGTGAGAAAATTGTTCTACAACAGTAGGAAAACAAAATAGAGGATTTACACTATCTTCCTATGGGTTAAAATATCCTAGAAGTTATCAAATAAACACATGACAGTGTATCGAAAGAAAGCTGTATTTTTCTCATTCTTACAAAAAGAGATCAGTAACTTTCATGACATATAAGCTATAGGTCTCAGGTACTCATTACAATTGTAGCTGATCTATCTCATGATTACATTTCTTTTAGAAAAATGTATGTTCCTAGTCTTTGTTAGACATCCAAATAGAGAAAATTTATTTTTTCCTTGGAGGTCTGCTTTGCCCAATGCACCATTACAAAAGCTTAGAGAGATTTCTTGGAGTAAGTGAAAGTACCTAGCCCTAGTAAATGTTCATGAAGGGCAAGTCATAGAATATTCCTGAGAGTGGGTCACATGAGTGTTATATCACCACAAAAGAGACAGTTTGGGGACAGAAATTTTCAAATCCCATGTCTTTAGACAAACATGATGCAATATTCAATGTACTTTTTTCAGAAACGGGGTGGGGCTTCACTAAAATAATTTAAAGGAATGAACAAAATTCAGGTTCGGCACTCTAGAAAATCAAGTGTTAAAAAAAAAAGCAATTTATTCTCTATTATTTTTGTTTGAAAATAAGAACATTTTAGAGTGGGAGAACTACTCATTAATTTGTTACAAGGACCAGAAAGGGGGAAAAAGCTTGCCTTTGATTCAGCACTGGTTATCAACTAAAATCGTATTTTAGGTCCTCAGTAGTTTTATTACTACTAGTGTTTCTCCTGACACATTTTTCCCCAAATTATCTCGCTTATTTCTCCTTCCTTAAAACCCTAAAGGCTGCTTCTGGCTGGCTTTCACATGCCAAAAAGGTTAATATACTAATTAACATTAGAGATTCACACTTGGTAAGACTGAAAATACATCCCCCACCCCCAAAGGTAAATATCTCCATTCTCATTGCTAACTAAGATTTTTTTTGTTTTTGGATTGTAGACAGTTTGAAGAACCCAGCAACACAGAAACTTTCACAGCTTTCATAGAAGAGTCCCTTTAGCCACAATTCTTCAATAGTAGTTCAATAAAAGTAGTGATAAGTTCTAGGCCATCTGATACTCTGGAATCGACAGCCTCACAGAGGGTAATAAATGGTCAGGAGCAAAGAATTCCTCCTTAAGATGACTCTGAATTTCCCTTGAGATTTAAAGATTTATTAGGGTCTAACCTTCCCTATTCCTCCAGACAGGGCACAGAAGTAGTTAAAAGTAGCTGAAAGAAAGAAGCCATGGAATGAAGGCAATAGGGTTTGCTCACAAAAATGACCTGGGACAGAATTGGACACGATTTACTAGATTTTGCGATCAGAAGCCAGCAGGATGTTTAGAGACACTAGGGGAGGAAATCCTGAAAATCAAACCAATAGTCTATGTCTCAGAGAACAGAACTGATCTAATACCTTCACAATACCTCCCACAACATCATAGAACTATATAAAGCCAGGCACTCAGAAATAAACCCAGGGAGAAGAAGAGCGAGTGGACTGGGAAGTTTTAAACCTAAAAGATCTGAAAAGAATCTTCCATTTGATTTTGTTTTCCTGGAAATGATTAAATTTTTGGCAGCAGGTTGAAATGGAAATGTAAGATAAAACATGAAGTCCACTATAAATCAAAACAGACAGTTCTGCTTTCTGAACATCAGAATGTGTGCCTTATGAAAATCATAGCCACTGAGACTTGCATGTGAGTTAGCTAGTTACCATATGACAAATCTTTTTGAACTAGAAGTTATTCTACTGAGGTACTCTCGGAGTGCATATGAAATTTCTGGTAATCTTACTGCATTTGGCTTACAGGGGTCTTAAACTAAGACCCCTTAAACTTTCTTAAAATGATTTTTAACACAAAATACTACATGCACTTGTGCATTTTTTAAAACATAATTGTGTGAGCTTAGACTTCCCTCCACTAAAATGAACAAACAAAAAATTCCTACGTGGTATGTAGTGGAAAGCACATGAGAATTACAATTCAACAAATACGGATTTATATGCCAGTTGGTTACGTAAAGGAGGAAATGTATGTAAACTGTCTTGGACAAGTACGTATGAAACAAATGTTTTACTTTCTCCTTTTCATTCTTCATGCCATATTAAATTTGATTAATTATTCCCACCTATAACATATTTGAACATGCTGATTCTGTTTGAGTTCAGTCTCTGAAATCTATACATGTAATAAGGGCAGATGATCAGTGTTTTAACTGTCTACTCATTATTCATTTCCTCAGTTTTCCCTGAAAAAAGAATGCATTGTTTCAGGACAACCTCATCTTAACACTCACATTCATAGTCTCCCTTACAGCAATGAATGGCCATATGACACTGGGTAGCCTAATTAATGGAACATTAGTGTGGGTTATTTTTTTAACTTTTTATTTTACATTGGAGTACAGTTGATTAACAATGTTGTGTTAGTTTCAGGTGTACAGCAAAGTGATTCAGTTAAACATATATATGATCTATTCTTTTTCAAATTCTTTTCCCATTTAGGTTGTTACATAATATTGAGCAGAGTTCCCTGTGTTATTCAGTAGGTCCTTGTTGGTTATCTATTTTAAATATAGCAGTGTGTACATGTCAATCTAGTGTGGGGTTTTGATAAAGCTTTTGCTTTCCTGATTAAGGAAGACAAGTGGCTGTTATTACTGCTGGCTCCATTTTCACTCCTACTTCCTCTACTGAACAAAGATTTTGCATCTGAAGCTGCAGTAGCCACATTTTGACCATGACATAGGTGACAAGATAACATTTTAAGGAAATGGAGTATAAAGATAGGTAGGATCCTGGGTTCTTAGTAACACAGCTGAACAATTAAAACAACTCTAGTGCATTTTTTGTAGAAATAGAAAACTAATCCTGAAATCTGCATGGAACCACAGAAGACTCCAAATAGTCAAAGCAATCTTGAGAAAGAATAACAAAGCTCAAGCATCTCATGTCTTGATTTCAAAACATATTACAAAGTTATAGTAATCAAAACAGTATGGTCTGACATTAAAAACAGACATATAGATCAATGGAAGAGAATAAACATCCCAGAAATAAACCTGTACATATGTGGTCAATTAATTTTCAACAAAGAAGCCAAGAATATACAACAGAGAAAGGATAGCCTCTTCAATAAATGGTGTTAGGAAAACTGGATAATTACATGCAAAAGCATGAAACTGGACCCCATCTTATATCATACAGAAAAAAATAATATTAACTGTATTAAAGATTTTCATGTAAGATCTAAAACCATAAAACTCCTAGATGAAAACAGAGGGGATAAGCTCGTGAACACTGATCTTGGAAATAATTTTTTGGATTTGACACCAAAAGCAAAGGCAACAAGAGCAAAAGTAAAACAGTGGGACTACATCAAACTAAAAAGCTTCTCCTCAGCAAAAAAACCCATCAGTATGCTCATACAGCTCAACATCAAAAATAAACAAACAGATTAAAAATGGGCAGAAGAACTGAACATTTTTTCCAATGAGGACAAGCAGATGACCAACAGGCACATGAAAAGATGCTCAACATCACTAATCATCAGAGAAATACAAATCAAAACCACAATGAGATAGAACCTCACATCTGTCAGAATGGCTATCATCAAAAAGAACACAAATAACAAATGTTGGTGATGATATGGATTAAAGGAAACCCTAATATACTGTTGGTGGGAATGTAAATTTGTGCAGCCACCCTGGAAAACAGTATGGAGGTGTCTCACAAAACTAAAAATAGAAATACCTTGTGACCCAGCAATTCCACTCCTGGGTATATATCCAAAAAAACAAAAACACTAATTCAAAAAGACACATGCACCCCAACGTTCATAGAAGCATTGTTTGTAATCACCAAGATATGGAAGCAACCTACATGTCCATCAAGAAGTGAATGGATAAAGAAGATTTGGTATATATATATACAATAGGATACTACTCAGCCATAAAAAAGAATGGAATTTTGACATTTGCAGCAACATAAATGGACTTGGAGGGCATTATGCTAAGTGAAATAAGTCAGAGAAAGACAAATACTGTATGATATCACTTATATGTAGAATCTTAAAAAATCCAACAAACTAGTGAATATAACAAAAAAGAAGTCGACTCATAGATATAGAGAACAAATTAGTGGCTACCAGTGGGGAGAGGGAAGGGGGGAGGGGTAGTATAGGGGTAGGGGATTAAGATATACAAACTATTAGGTATAAAATACAGCAAATATTTTATAATAACTATAAATGAAACATAACCTTTAAAAACTATGAATTAGTATATTATACACCTGTAACTTATATATTGTATATCAACTATACTTCAATAAAAAATCAATAAAATGAAAAGACAACGTACAAAATGGCAGAAAATATTTGCAAACCGCCTAGGATTAATGTTCAAAATATATAAGGAGCTCATATAACTCAATAGTAAAAAACCAAATAACCCAATTAAAAACTGGGCAAAATACCTGAATAGATATTTTTCCAAAGAAGATATACAATGGCTAATAAATATATGAAAGAGACTCAACATCAATAATCATCAGGAAAATGCAAATCAAAACCACAATGAGATATCACATCATGTCCATTAGAATGGCTATTATAAAAAAGAAAAATAGAAAAGTGATTGCCAGGGTATTGGGGAAGTCAGGAGAGGTTGGTAAAAGGGTACATACTTTCGATTATAAGATGAGTAAGGTCTGAGTATCTTATGTATAACATGCTGACTAAAATTGAGAACACTGTATTGTACAATTGAAATTTGCTCGGAAAGTAGAACTTAAATAAGGTAAATATGTGATGGGGAATAATTCAATGGGGAATCCTTTCACAATGTAGACATATATTAAATCATGCTGTATACTTGAAATGTCTTACAATTTTATTTGTCAATTATATCTCAAAAAAGCTGGAAAAAAGCCATTTCACTCCTGGGTATATATCTGAAAAAAATAAAAACACCAATTTGAAAAGACACATGCACCCCAATGTTGCATCAGTTTAATGGCAATTAGTGTTAGCGTATTATTTCAAAGACTAAAATTGCCATCCGTTTAATGGCAATTAGTATTATCATATTATTATTATTTTTTTGTGTGTGTGTGTGTGTGGTACACTGGCCTCTCACTGTGTGGCCTCTCCCGTTGGGGAGCACAGGCTCTGGACGCGCAGGCTCAGCAGCCATGGCTCACAGGCCCAGCTGCTCCACGGCATGTGGGATCTTCCCGGACCAGGGCACGAACCCGTGTCCCCTGCATCGACAGGCGGACTCTCAACCACTGCGCCACCAGGGAAGCCCTATTATCATATTATTTTAAAGACTAAAATTCCAAGGTTCATCCAGATTGTGTGGGGAATTAGTGACAAAAAGCACTAGAATTATGAAAATATATATTGGTCTGTGACAAAGACAGCCAGAGCTGTCAGTTTCTTCATTATATATTGCAATGTAGTTTTAAATTATACATAGAGAAGTGGATAGGGTATAGACCTGACTTTCTATGCCTATACATGGAAATGTAACTCTCCAGCTTTAGAATGAGAATAAATAGGGCATACTTTATGTCTGACAGAATGTTCAGTTGCCTGAACTATGTTCTGTATAATCTCTGATTTAATATTGTTTTACCTCTGTAGGCTTAATTAGAGAATTTTTCTTTCATTGGTATGGGAATAAAGATCAATAGTTTAAACAAGAAAAAAAAACTTTACCAAATTCTTAACTCCAAATTTTTCACTACACAAGAAAAGTAAACTATTTGTTTAAGCCACACTAAAGTATGTTTTATTGCAGCTGAGCACAATCCAGACTAAGCAGTTATATGCCATCTGTGCTTTAATCCAAGTAACTATGTTATATATTAAACCACATATGAATAATAGAGCTCTATGACATGCTTGCAAAGAAAGATATTTTTAGATTGATGGGAATTTATTATTCAACACATCTTTTGTACAATTGTTAAATAATTTATAAATGTATGTAACTCAAACCCACAATTTTATCATAAGGTAGTGTCACATGAAACTATTACTTATAAAAAGATTATTTGAAAATATTTAATCAAATAATAATGAAAGAATATAAAATTAAAGTTTTGAAAGAAATAAGTAGGTCCTTACACCCATTTGGTGCCTACTGTCAAAAAAACCAAAAAGTAACAAGTGTTGTTGAAGATGCGGAGAAACTGGAATGCTTGCACACTGGTAATCGGAATGTAAAATGATGCAGCTACTATGAAAAACAGTATGGAGGCCATTAAATTTTTTTAAAGAATTATTATAAGATCCAGCCATTCCACTCTGGAGTATATTCCCAAAGGAACTGAAAGCAGGATCTAGAAGAAATATTTATAAAGCAATGTTCATATTAGCACTATTCACAATGGCCAAAAGGTAGGAACAATCTACATGTCCACTGGCAGCTGAATGAATAAGCAAAATGTGGTATGCACATTCAATTATTAAGCCTTAAAAAGGAAGGGAAATCTGAAGCATACCACAACATGGATAAACCTCGAGGACATAGTGTTAAGTAAAATAATCCAGTCACAAAAAGACAAATTCTGTATGATTCGACTTATATGATCTAGAGTAATCAAATTCAGAGAGAGACAATGTTTTTGTACTTCTTGGGGTTAATAACTAACTTGATTGGCACATTTTTAGTTTTCTATGTCTCTATCACTAATTATTTCCAATGAAATTATAACCCTCTCTAAGTAGTTGTCTCTACTTTATGTTACACGTTAGGTACTCAGTCATTCCTTCCTTTTCACTCCATCATGGTAAAGCCCTCATGAAACCCTATTTTCCTTCTTTAATCTGTACTGTTTACTGTCTAAATTTGACAAACAGCTATTTTCCTGAGACTCTTCTTTGCCTCAGTGTGGTTAAACCCTGGTTCCAAGATTCCTTGCTAATTTCTTTTCTGGCTGATTCTATCATTCAATGCCTCAGATTATTCAGTTTCTTAAAAAGGGAAATTACACGTTTTTGAAAAATCTATGTTTATAAATAACGTCTTTTTGCGCTCATGATTTTTCAGAGGGGGAGGGCCAGGTATAGATTTTTAGATAACATTTTTGCTCAGAATTTTAAACAGAGTTTTATGTTGTTTTCTAGTATGCAGTGTTGTTAATAAGAAATCCTTTCCAATTTGAATTCCTGATCTTTGGTAAGTAACCTATTTTCTCTCTTTATTTTGGTTTTGGACTCTGTGACCTTTTGTGTTGAATACTTTCTCATGTCTGGCAATTTTCATTGTCCTGTCATATAATGTTTGAAAGTAGTGTGCATGGGGAAAGCCACTCACCTGCTGTGCTTCACTGTGTGGTGACTATCTGAAGACTCAATTACATTGTCAGAGAATCCCAAATACTGGAATCTACAGTTTTTAAATTTTGTTTCAGCTGAGCCTGCTCAGTTTCTCCAAAGAAAGATCCTCTCATCTCCTTCCAAAGGGATAAACACTTGGCTGGACTTCAGTATTTTTTTTTTAAAGCTTTTTTTAAAAAAAATATTTTATTTTATTTATTTTTGGCTGTGTTGGGTGTTTGTTGCTGCATGCGGGCTTTCTCTAGTTGCAGCGAGCAGGATCTACTCTTCATTGTAGTGCACAGGCTTCTCATTGTGCAGAGCATGGGCTCTAGGCACATGGGCTTCAGTAGCTACAGCACTCCTGGCTCAGTAGTTGTGGCTCGCGGGCTGTACAGCACAGGCTCAGTAGTTGTGGCACACGGGCTTAGTTGCTCCACAGCATGCAGGAGCAACTAAGGGCTCAAACCTGTGTCCCCTGCATTGGCAGGTGGATTCTTAACCACTGCACCACTAGGGAAGCTGCTGGACTTAAGTATTCTTAAAGCTTAATAATGCAAGAGGGTTGGAGGAATGCGTACTTTCACTTATTCCCCTGTTTCTATTCACTGCCTTTCCCCAGCTGTTCACTCTGTCTTAATTCCCTAGGACTGCAGTCTCTTTATTCCAATTTATGAATAGAAAATATATCGATATTTGTGGGAGGGGAGGTTCTTGTGCAGATGTATGAACAAGGAAGGGGACCTCAGGATGTCACTACTTTTATGCAAGCCCTCACTTGTTTCCCATCTTTAGCCATTGACTCACCTTGCCTTCATCATCATGCCTGCTGGCTCCAATCCCTGAGGCTTTCTGGGAATATGTGGCTTGAACTATCTTTTTTTATCACAAGTACCCCTGTGTGCAGGCTCTTGTTGTTTATTTTTTTCAGGAATGCTAAATCCCTTTATTTATTTCCACTACTTGTTGACAGTATTTATTCACTGTTGCCTCCTTTTTTACCGCATTAATCTCTTTGCTTTTACAGGTTTATACATACACTTTTTGTTGTTCTCACGTTAACAAAGTTTCAGTATGGGAACAAAGGTAAATACTTTTGTCTAAACTGCCATGTGACAAACATTCTTTACATCGTATACAGGGCTAGTTAGGAAGGTCTAAGGAGAAAAGAATACAAAAATATTATGTAAACTTTAAAATATTATAAAATCTAATGTTATTCCTACAAATATCATGCTCACCAGTTTAAAGCTTTATTTTCCTCTTTTACAAAAACCTAAAACCGTTGTTGAAATCCTGACACAGATCTGCCAGCACCTTGATCTTACACTTCCTAGCCTTCAGAACTGTAAGAAATAGTTATTTGTTGTAAGCCACCCGGTCTGTGGTACTTTTGTTATAGTAGTCAGAAATAAGATATCTGAAAACACATATTTTATAACTTATGCTAAATACAGATATATATTAAAACTACAGATTTTACATTATGAATAAGTGAACAGTATAATATTTTAAACCTCAGCCAAAAAGAAAAAAAAAAAAAAACTAGAATAAGCTCAGGGGTCAGTGACAGGAGATCAGGATTCTATCCCTAACTTTGCCATTTCTCTGTATAGTTTTGATGAAAAATATTTCATCATTTGTGTTTCGTTTATTAATTTTTATAATAAGAGGACTGGAGTGAGTGTATGTGTGTGTGTATATACATATATATATATGTCTGTGTATATATATGCCCTCTTAGTTTCCTTACAGGACCAACATTCCATTTATCTATCATGTCTTGAAATTTTCAGATGATTAAGGTGAGTATACATGAGGATGATAACAGTATTGAGAATACTGGATTCACCTAGAGATTTGCCTAAATTATCCAATCATAATGCTTTTATTAAATGGTAGGTAATACAACTCAGCCCAGAAATAAATTTAGCTTTATGTGCTTTATACTCATACTATAATACTGATTTCCTCCTGAAGTTCATCTCTTGAGTCTCCTGAATCCCTTGGCTTCCTCCTGTCATTTTCCTACAGCTTCTTAAGCCCTTTTATTCTAATAGATGCTCTTTGCCTTAGAGAGAAACTTGGACTGCATATTAAGGTTAGAGTAAATCTCCCACTGCTGTGCGTGAGTTAATAACTAGAATAGGAAAAAAGACATTTCAACTGAATATACTCTAGGCAACACTAAAAACCTGGATAGAGGCCTTTTACATATTAGCCCTTTTTGAGAAAGTTGAGTGGTTTTTTGGTTTGTTTGCTTGTTTGTTTTATGAAAAAGGAAAATGACATATCTACCTATCATGATGTTTCTTTAGGACGTGGATAGAGACAATCATTGGACCCATTAGTTCTCTACACTTACCTAAAATTAAGTAATGCTGAACACTTTACAGAAAATGTGAGCCATTAACTAAATGTAAAAATAAATTTAAAATTTTCTTACCAGGTAGGAGACAGCTAAATATGCAAGTATCTCAATGGCTTCTTAAGTGATGGGGAAGATGTGATGTATGAAGGACACCAACTCAAGTCTCACAGCTCTAAAAAGGATGAAGAATCAACCAGAGTTAGAATATTTAACTCTAATTTCCAATTTTTTTTCTAAAATATTTAATGCAAACTAATACTATGTGAGTTGTCTGTTAGGGAAGAAATTAAATAAAAGTCCTGACTTTCACTAAGGTATAAGCAGGACAACAAAGATGAAATACAATGTGATTCCTAAATTTAATTAATTTAGCAAAGCAGGAGCTCAGAGCCAGCAGAAACCATGAAAATGCTAGAGTCAGAGAATATGAAGCACAATCTTTGAGAGGACACTGCTCTGTAGGGATGCAAAAACACATCTTAAATATTAAGGGCCAAAGAGACCCTACCTGGCATCTGGTTATAAGTGCAAGACTTCTGTTGTAAAAGCATTTTCCAAGGTGTTTTAAGGAACTGAGAATCCTGAGATAAAGTTAAGTGTTGG
This sequence comes from Stenella coeruleoalba, assembly GCF_951394435.1. Taxonomy (NCBI): domain Eukaryota; kingdom Metazoa; phylum Chordata; class Mammalia; order Artiodactyla; family Delphinidae; genus Stenella; species Stenella coeruleoalba. Next base: position 55,144,167 of record NC_137157.1, read on the forward strand.
ATATTAGTTCGACTGTCATTTTGCTTCCAAAGGGATGCTAAAATTTAGTTATTTTTTGGTGAAAGTATTCATCTTTTCTCTAATCCAAAATACTTTTATTTGTTCAGACTCAGATGTACTTTTAGAAACAGTGGGAAAAACAGTAATGCTGAATATTTTAGAAAAATGTGAGTCATTAAAAGTGAAAAGATACTAAAATTTTATTTCAGTGGTAAGATTGTAATCTTATTAGAGGAGAATGGTAAGATTGCAGTTAATGCTGGGAATGAGGCTCATAAGTCCAAGCTATCGAGTTTGGAAATACCAGCCTGGGACAGTGCAGTCTTGGAATATTTGAAAGTAAATTATTCCAAACATTCAAATATTTGAAAGTCATCATGAATTTTAGTGATCTGTTCTTCCTGAAAGGAAAACTCCTACTATAGGTAGAATAAAGAAACTGGTTGAAGAATAGCTCATTGCTTAGTTATACAAGTATTATCAGTTTGTTGACTATATTTCTTAAATCTGAACTTGTTTTGCATTTAATAGTTATGGTCGATATAATATTAAATGTTCTCTCAGCTATATACTTACATTTTGGTAACTTGGTTTACACGGATTCACTGGAGATAATTTCATTATGTTATCATTGTTTTATTTAGACTGAGACTGTTTATAGGTCATACCTATATTTTCCACACAACCATGTTCCTTAAATGCACTGCATAAGCAGAAGCCCATTCAAGGAAACGGAGTCTCCCTTTCCTTTAGGCACAAACAACCTCAAGGAGCTAATCTCTTGAACATCTTCACTCTCACTGAAAGGACTGCACAGTCAAAATTCCCTCCTGGTTAGGAAAAGGGAAACAAAACCACGGTGTCTCTTCCTTCCTGATCCAAAAAACCCTCTTCTTCCCCTCTCCTAGATTTATAGGAGAGGGCTAGAGTGATAATTAGAGGTCACAGAACCAGCTCGTTCACCTATTAATATGCTCTCTTTTCTCAAGATTCCTTTATAATGAAGCTTTCTTGACTCCTCTCAACCTTTAACTTGCATTTCCAGGTGCCAATGCTGGGTAAACCGTGAAAGTCCACTCAACATCTTATCCCTCCTTCACAGAGGAATTGTAACTTTTTGATAGAATATGCTGCTAGTTCATTAACATTTATTTTAAATATTGCTCATAAATAGACAATATGTGAAATTCAATTACTATCATATATTAATTAAACATATGATATATTAGATATTCCAGCGTTTTGGAAACTACAACCGTTTTAAAAGATAAGAATAGCCAAAATGTTAGGGAAACCACTGACCCAAACTGCCCACCCTGGCCAGGCACCATAGTAACCACCTGCATGAGTTACCTTACAACAGGAGGTCCTGGTAAGGAATGCGGAACTAACAAGCTGCTACAAACCAAAGAATTCGGGAATGGTCAAAAGGAGAGAGGAGACGCCAGTCCACATGTCCTACCAACCTCCCAGAATTCTTCTCACTGGAATCCATCTTGGCTGAGTGATGCGCATGCCACCAGGAAGGACCCTGACTCAGAGTGACTGGCCAGAGACAACCCGGAAACTAACCCCATCACCATAAAACCCGAGACTGCGAGCCACGTGGCAGAGCAGTCCTCCTGGGTTCCCTTACCCTGGTGCTCTCCACCCAGGTGCCCCTTCCCAATAAAGTCTCTTGCTTTGTCAGCACGTGTCTCCTCAGATAATTCATTTACAAGTGTTAGACGAAAGCCCACTCTCAGGCCCTGGAATGGGTCCCCCTTCCTGCAATACAAATTCCCTTAGAGAATTCTCTTTTCTTCCTTTTTCTCCTTCTGTGCTAGCTACCCTTAATTCTTCTCACACACACAGACATACACACTTTAACCCAAATACAGGACTCCACACTGTTTTCTACTTTTTTGTTAGAAAAAAAGAAACTACTGCCAAAGGACACAAAGTAAAATATATTGTCAAAGAACTATTTCTGTAAAGACTGATTCCTCCAGAGATGTATTTTAGCAGCAGTTATACTAGGAAGAAGGCATTAGTATAAAAAAGTCACTTTTAAATTTGGAGATGTAAAAAGAGAATATATATTCAGAAGATATTAAACTTATGTAGGTTGATTCGGGTTTCTATAAGATCTAAAACTGATGCTTTTTTGATTGGGGTCTCCATGTTTCATTAGTGTGGAGATCAATCTTATGAAGATTAACCTTAGAATATTAAAGCATATTTCTTTTACTCTGTTATTATATATATATTCAGGAAATTCTGACTGGAACTTCAGATTTTATGTTAAAATATTTTCTCCAATTATCTAGAGGTACTAAATCAGAACCAGCTGAAATTCACAATTTCACAAGTTTAACTCAAATTTTACTGGCTCTAAATATGATTTAAAAGTAACTATAGGGTTTCAGCTCTTTTTTATTTTGTGTAAAGAGATGCCATAAACTGACACTTTTTATCTAGCAATCAAAACAACATACTTCAAACTATCCTCATGAAGAAGGACTGAGTTGAATAAGTTTTCAGGACAAAGTAATATTAAAAAATCCCATTTACCCATCTCACAATCTGTACGAGGAACTAAACAATTTACCTGCTAGATGACTCATTTTATTGATAAGTATCTCCCTACAATAGAGCATTATTATTGTAGTATTTGCTATGGAGGAAAATACTGAATATATACTTTGTTTTTTTCTCAGACATCACTAATGGAAAGAATTAAAAATTTTACATACCTAAGTATGTATAGATGTATATTTATACATATGTACATGCATGTGTATTTACACATACCTGTGTATGTGTTTACATATATATATAAATATGTATGTTTGCGTATATATATGTGTGTGTATGTATATAATCAGAAACATTCACTGATAAGCTTGCCCAATTCTGACCATATAGAGTAATACCTCTATGTATTTTATTACTATTATTTTTTTACCTCTATGTATTTTAAATCAGATGTCAGTGAACTTTTCATCCAAAGGCCCATATCATAAATATTCTAAGCTTTGCAGGCCATTTGGTTTCTGCGGCAACTATTGAACTCTGCCATTGTAGCATAAAAGCAGCCATAGACAGTACATAAATGAATGAATTCGCTGCACTGCAATAAAATGTTATTTACAAAAACCAGTGGTGGGCTGGATTTGGCCTTGTACTAGTATCCTAGAGCTACCAAAAAAATTTCCATTTGGTGGCTTAAAACAATGGGTTATGTTCTCACAGTTCTGGAGCCTAGAGGTCTGAAATCAAGGTGTCAGTCATTAGGGTTGACTCCTTCTGGGCACTCTGAAACAGAATTGGTTCCACGCCTCTCTCCTAGCTTCTAGTGATTGCTGGCAATCCTCTGGGTTTCCTTGTAGATTTCTCTCTCCAATCTCAATCTCCACTGTCACATGGTGTTCCCCCTGTGTCTCTTCTCTTCTTATAAAGATACCACTCACATTATTAGATTAGGGCCCACTCTAGTAGAAACCCTATTTCCAAACAGGATCACATTCACAAGTACCACGGGTTAGGACTCCAACACATCTTTCTGGGGAACATAATTCAACCCATAACAATTCCCTGGGCTATAGTTTCCTAACCCCTGGTTTAAATAATATATAGTTTAGGATGACTGTTAAGAGGTAGATAATAGCAGAGGAAGATAAATGTATAAGATGACCTTCCAAATATATTTTCCATGAAAATATTTCATTGCACCTTTTTTTTAATCCAGAGCTAATAACTTCATGATTTGTCTGGTTACCTACTGTTGTATAAAAAATCACCCCAAAATGTAGCAGCTCAAAAAAATGACCATTTATTTATTCTTACGATTCTATGGGTTGACAAGGTAGTTCTTAAACTTCTCTTGGTTTCAGGCACTGGATATTTAAAAATGGACTCGCTCACCTAGTTGGCACTTGGTGCTAGTTGCTAATTAAAAGCTCAACTTAGATAGCCAGAAGCTTCAGTTCTCTAACATGTCAGCCTCTTCATGAGGCTGCTTGGGTTTACTCAGAGGGAGATATATAGGTTCCAAGAAGGAGTGTTCCAAGATGCAAAGGCAGAACCTGTGGTTGTCTTAAAATTCAGCCTTGAAAGTTACACAGCATCCCTTCCACAATATACTATCTGTCAAAATATGTCAAAAGGTCAGCTCATAAACAAGGAAAGAAGAAACATTCTCCTTCATTTGATGGGCTAAGTTACACCTCAAAATAGAATGTGGGGTGGAAAATATGCTGACCAATCTGTAGTAGATATTCCTCATATTCAGTGTTGATATATTTTGTATAAATAAAAGTACTGTTATAATCTTCCTGCAACTAGACATCTTGTGTTTGGAAGTGGTTTACTTATTTTTGATAGAATAAATTAATAAATATATATATTGTGAGCACTCTGCATATTGTTTGTATATGTACAATATTTTTAGATGCATAAGCAAAATTGTGTATTCTTCTATTATTTCCCACTACCTGCCAATCTGTCTTCTTCCACATGCAGACTTCTTTGCATATATTACAATGTTAGACTATTTAATACTTATTACATAATGAAAGAAATGCTACCATAGAAAATAGACAAAATTGACTTTTAAGTTTCAAAAGTCTTTGTCCTTAAAGGGAACTTGGAAACTTGGAGTATGAGGACATAGAACAAATTATCCCTTCAAAAAACCAATGATAACTCAGAGGAAGGTTTCCAGCTGTCAAAGCTACAAAGAGATTTCTAAGGCTGAGAGTTTAGCTTAGATGATTAAGTTATTTAATACTTTAATATTACATGGTACCCAGGGTTATATCACACACTCAATAAACATGTGATAAATTAATTAACTTTCCTCCAGGAAATTTGGAGAAATAAGAAATCTATAGTAAAATTTGCAAAGTGTAGACTCAAAGAGAGAAATGTAAAAATTAACCCAAAACACCATATGTGCCCATACTGATCTGGAAATTTTAGGCAAAAGTACAATGCATTGATTTGAATTGCATGGAACAGTGTTTCTTATATCTGTTTTTTCTTACCTCCACAAAATCCTTGAGCCTTTATATTTGTTTAATTTTTTATATTGTAATATTAATCTAAAAATTAATATAAGCACATTCTGAATCATCTGGATAATCACCCTAAAACTGAATACTCAATTTTATTTTATTGACCAAAATTTTGTGTTTTCAACTGTCATTTGACATCATTTTACTGTGCAGTGTATGAATAAAAAATTGCAGTATTTTAATAGAGATATATAAAGGAACGATTGAGAAATCATACTGCAAGTTAGTAAAGATGTGTCAAATTCAAAAGAACTTGTGTTACTGTACTCTAGACTATACTATATATACCTTTCAAGCAAACGTAGTATATGAGCACAATATTTCTTTGAAGTAAGTTTATTAATAAGTACAGTTGTAAATCAACAGAGAAAATTTTTCCAATTTTTTTTCAGAATTATATTTCTGGCATGTGTTAGTAAACAGATTGAAGATAATGGACCTCAATTTAAAATTATCTTTTAAAATTGAAGTAATAGTTTTCTGAATTATGTATGAGCCATGTCCTAAGAACAAAAGCAGCAAGCCTATAAGGGAAACACAAAATATAAAATTCATACTTTACTACTAAACTGATATAATTCTTAAGCATCTATACAATTTTAAATTATTTTAAATCTATTAAATTGATGTTTTAATTTGAACTGTATTGGTTTGTTAAAGTTTTATGTATGTTGCAAATATTATGGTTTGTATTAATATATTAAAAATCGAGGTAGAATATCTCATTCCATATTGTAAATGTTTCTATAGTATAAATTTTTTTTAACTATTTAATTCAGTACTGGTAGTCCTCATGATTTTTTTTCTTGAGAACATTTAAAGTTTGAGATAAAACCATTCTAGACGATTTCAACTATTGACATTATTTAGCATTTGTAATTCGTTTTCTCCTCTTAATTTCAGGTACACATATTGCTACGCTCATCTCCCAAATTTGTGTAAGTAATTAGACAAGAATTGAGCTATTTGTTAAACATCTTATTACAATTATGCCAATAACTAAATTGCCACTCAAAGTTGGCAAGCTATATGCACTCGTATGTTGGGATGTTAGTATTCTGTTCTATTTGGGAAACCATATTAACAAAGAAGATACTGTTATGTGGAGACTATTAATTGCCTTGATCACATGAATGATGGATGGTTACTTTTGGATGTGTTAAAATATTGATACCTTTGTAAAAAGACCAAAGTCATTCATTTTATTTAATTGCTTATTAATTTTTATTCTCAGTAACGTTAGTCATGTAGTAAGTAAAATGTCAGATTTTCCGGAATCTTTGACTAGATACTTGACCTTTATTCATTAATGGCTTTCAAGCTTACTGGTTCAAATTACTATCATATTAAGAATCCAAAGAGCTTCACTAACTATCATTACATTGAAATTAAATGCTGTATGATTTATGTAAAGACATTCAAAAGGAGAAAATATTATATATTTTTTTCTCCTAAAAGCAATTTCTGTGAAATAGTTAATAGCATTCCAGTTGGTTTGCTGACAATACAGATACAATTACTGCTTTAAAAAAGAAAAAAAAAAAAGAATGGAATCTACATGTTCTTAAATATTTAACAAAAGCCTGTCATATTAGTGATGTTTGCTATTCAAAAATGATTGATAATTGCATACTGGCTTTAAATTGTGTTTTGGAACACCATGAAACCGTGCTCACTGCTATGTATTTGTTCCACAGAAAAATAAATCTTTCAACAAAAGAGCAGAAAAAAAGACTACTATGTGACATGATTTTTCTAAAGTCACATAAATTTTAACTATAATATTATATTCAAATTTGTGTGATAAGACATATACTTAACACCTTTTTGAAATAATCTGTACCATCTATTTGTGTATCTGGTACTATTACAATATATGATCAATGGCATATAGCAGTAAGACTCCACAGTTCCTTATGCTAGCAGTTCTAAAACATTTCGTTTTCAGGACCACTTTATACTCTTAAAAGTTGAGGGCCCCAACAAACTTTAGTTATTTAGGTATATGTGTATCTTTTTCACATATATTCACATACATATTTTTCATATTAAAAATAAAAACAGAAATTTAAATGTATTAATATATATTGAGTTTATTAATTACTAATTGAATAATGATAGTAAATACACTGCTGTTAATCAATTTTTAAATTTAAGAAAAATAAATGTATATGTGCAAACTACTTTTTCTATATGTCCACTATGACTGATATACAAAAGTCTTATGTATTTATTGTATGCAACTTGATGAGTTTATAGATAATATACATTTGTGAAGCCATCACCACGAAAACATATATTTCATCTCCAAAATTTTCCTCCTATCTACTTTATTTACCATTATTATCCAATGATAATTTAACAAAAGATTTACCCTCTTAGCAATTTTTAATGTGTACAATATTAACTGTAAGCACTATGTTGTACAGATTTCTAAGATGTATTTTTCTTGCATAACCAAAACTTTGCACCGTTTGACTAATACCTTCTCATTTCCCCTGCCCCATCCCAGCCCCTAGCAACCACCATTCCATTTTTTGCTTTTATGAGTTTGACATTTTTAGATCCTTCACATATGTGGTATCAAGCATTGTCATTCTGTTCCTGGTTTATATTACTTAGTATAATATTCTCCAGTTTCATCCATGGTGTTGCAAATGGCAGGATTTCTTTCTTTTTTAAGGCTGAATAATATTCCATTACATATATGCATATTTATGTACATTTTCTTTATCCATTCATTCACCAGTGGGCATTTAGGTTACTTCCATATCTTGACCATTGTGAATAACGCTGCAATGAGTAGGAGAGTGCAGGTGTCTCTTTGAGATCCTGATTTCAATTTCTTTGGATATATACTCAGGAGATTGCTGGATCATATAGTAGTTATCTTTTTAATATTTGGAGGATTCACCATACTGCTTCCCATAGCTGCACCGATTAACATTCCCACCAACAATGCTTGAGGGTTCCCTTTACTTCCACATCCTTGCCAACAGTTATATTTCATTTTTTTTAGGACATCCATCCTAACTGGTGTAAGATGATATCTCATTGTAATTTTGATTTGCATTTCCTTGATAATTGATGATTTTGAGCATCTTTTCATATACCTGTTGGCCATCTGTATGTCTTCTTTGTAGAAATATCTATTCAGGCCCTTGCCCATTTTTAAAGTAGGTATTTGGTTTTTGGCTGTTGGGTTGTAGAAGTTCCCTATATATTTTGGATATTAACTCTTTATCAGATATAAGTTTGCAAACATTTTCTACCATTCCACAGGTTGGCATTCATTTTGTGGTTTCCTCTGCTATACAGAAGTTTTTTAATTTGATGTAGTCCTACTTATCTATTTTTGTTTTTGATGCCTATGTTTTTGGTTTCATATCATTACTAAAACCAATGTCAAGAACCTTTCCCATGTTTTCATCTAAAAGGTTTATAGTTTCAGGTCTTGCTTTTAAGTATTTTGAGTTGATTTTTGTGTATGGTGACCAGATAAAGGTCTAAGTTCATTTTTTTGCATGGATATGCATTCTTTTGTTGATATCCAGTTTTCTCAACACCATTTATTGAAGAGATTATTCTTTCCCTATTGTGTATTCTTGTATCAACTTTTAAAAATCTTTGTGGAACATCTGTTGACTGTATATGCATGGGTTTATTTCTGGGCTCTCTATTCTGTTCCATTGGTCTCTGTCGGTTTTTATGCCAATACCACAGTATTTTGATTACTATAGCTTTGTAATATATTTTGAAACCAGGAAGTGCGATGCCTCTAGCTTTGTTCTTGCTTAAAATTATTTTGGCTCTTATGGGTCTTTTGTGGTTCCTATTAAATTTTAGAATTGTTATTTCTATGTCTGTAAAAAATGCCATTGGAATTTGATAGGAATTGCACTGAATCTGGAGATCACTTTTGTTAATATGGACATCTAGTTTTCCATGAACTAAGCAGCTAATATAGCTCACAACTCAAACAAACACACAAGTGCTTTACTAGATCCAACCATCATTTTGGGGCATGAATAATAAGTGTATTATGTGTACTTCTCATTTCATCACTCACTCAGAACATTCTTTCGTGAAGCTAGCAATTATCCTTTTGTTTTATTCTGTGTGGGTTTGGCACTGAAGAATGCAACTACTACTAAGTTGGATGCCATCTTTAAGACAATCAGCTTTCTAATTCAAGAGCAATAATTATACTTTAATATATTTAATTATTCTTCAACAATATTTCTCTCAGCAATATATTATACTTTTGAATGTACAGATTAAGAAGATATTTTCTAAAATTTATTCCTAAGTAGTTTATGGCTTCTAGTGATGTTTAATTGGTATTTCTATGACATTTCATTTTTTACATACACAATCATTTTATCTGTAAAATATTAAAAAACTTGTTTTTAAATTTTATGTTTTTCACCTATCTTTAGCACTTTATTACACTATCTGGGAACTCTAGCACATGATTTGATACAATTGCTGATATCAGATATATTTTTATTCCTGATTCAGGAAAAACTATCAATAAATCATATTAATATATATTCTCAAGGTTTTTGCTATAATTTAAAACATTAAGAAAATTATCCTCCATCCTTATTTTTCCATTTCTGTAAAACTTCATATCAGTGTTAAAATTTGTCAAAAATATTTTCTGGATCTATTAAGATGTCAACTTTAATTTTTATTTTTTTCCTGTGTTAATGCAGTGAATGAGTATACTAGGTATGATTTTTGAACGCTATTCACTTCACAATAAACCCTGGTCAAAGACCTATTGTTTTATACCTCTAATTTGTTTTGATAATATTTTGATTAGAAGTTTTGCATCTATGTTCATGAAAAAAATGGATTTTTAATAATTCTATGTGGTAAAATCATTGTAAAATTTTTAAAGTTATAGTTGCTTCATATAACTAGTTGGAAAGTGTTCAGTTTCTATTCTTTGGAATAATTATTTTAAATTGATATAAAATGTGCCCTAAATACTTAGAAGTATTCACTATTGATGGTATCTAGGCCAGTATATAGTTATTTTCAGTGAATTTTATATGTGCAGTCAAGAATGTATTCTGTCATTTTTTTTCCTAAAGTGCAATGTTCTTTGTATTTCCATTAGGTCACTTTGATCAAATGTTTTTTTCAATTCTTTTATACCTTGACTGATGTATCATCTGCTTGCTTTGTTAACTACTGAGAGATGTTAAAGCTTCCCAATATGATTATACATTTTTTTATTTCTCTTTTAGTTCTGTCAATTTTGCTATATATTTTTCTAGCTTCACTGAGATATGAGTTATATACAATAAACTGTACCAATTTAAAGTGTACAATTTGATATTATTTGACATGTGTATACGTCTACAAAACCATCACCAAAATCAAGATCATGAACACATAGCTCACCCCCCATATCTTCTCTTGTTCCTTTGTGATCTCTATCTCTCACCTCTCCTCATCTCCCCAGTCCAATTCTGCAAGCAACCACCCACCTGCTTTCTGTCACTATAGATTTCTTTGCAATTTACTAGAGATTTATATAAAATAAATCATATCATGATATATACTCTTTTATATAAAAGAGGTATAAACAGTTTATAATTCATTTAGTCATACAAACTTAAAATTATGCTACTGATTTTAGTTATTTGCTAGAATTCTTTTACTAATATCTTAAATATACATTTTTTTTTATTTTATAACTTCAAGCTTAATTTAACTTGTCATAAATCATCCTACCAAAAGCTGAAAGAACTCTCCAAAATATGTGTATGTACACTTTACAGAAAATATTTTCTTTATACATGATATTCTTAGGAAATTATTACATATGGGCATAATTCATCATATCACTTATCATCGTGAGATTTAAAGACAAATTAAAACTGAAATATAAGAAAACTATAAGGGTTATTTTCCTTTAACTTTAAGCACTTTTCTAAAGAACTATTTTCTTCTCAGTAGGAAAAAATATTTTTTTAAGTTCTTAATTCTTTGTGAATAAAGAATTTGTGAAGAAAAACTGGAAACAGTGATGATAACAGTACTGGAAATATAAACCCTTGTACTCTATTTTCAGCATAGATTAGACTGCAAATCCACTACTTTAGTTGCAATTTTACCTTTTATAATTGGGACTTGGAGAACACTTCACTTATCTTTAAATTAAATGCACAACAAAGGATTTTTTTCTTTTTCCAGAATTTCTTACATGGAGTGTACTTTATTATGCTTTTTAACGTCCTATCTGTCCTCTAAAGTTTTTATATCAAGGTTAAGTTGAATACTTTTGTAAAAATGTTGGTTTATGCGGTGAAACTGAATCCACACTAGTAAACAATAAAGCCAAAATAAATTTCATAAAATGAACTGGTTCAAGATATGAACATATGAGTAAAACTCTTCATCAGTAAAGAAAAGAAAATTTAAACTAACATAAAATACAAATGGTTTTTGGAAGCAGAATTTAAAGCAAACTAAGGTAATGTTTATTCAAATAATGAGTTTTTTAAATGGGTCAACTGAATACTATTGCAAATTGTACAGAAAGTTTCTAAAGTTTCACAGGAAATGTCAACTTATTGACAATCACTAAATTAATTTGTCTACTTTATGCCTGGACTTGAATTGTTCAATTGAGTAATTTGAATGAATGAGCCAGCATCTGGTCAATAATGAGGAACTGAAGGTTAGACGTGATGTTTAGAGGAGTGGCTTTACTTGAGCATCCTTTCCAATAACCACTGAAAATGCAGCTTTGTTTAAGTACTAGAAACTGTTCTCTGAAATCAATGGCCTAGTGATGAAACTGTCACAAGATTTAAGGGATCCATAATCATATCAGAAGTAATTATTCCATCTTAATGACTCTTCCCAACCAACTTCTCCTTCTAGTGACTGCATTTTAGGGTCATGGAAGAAAAATTATGTTCATATATGCATATTTTGCATGGGTTAATTTGTTTTATACTATATGAGGAGTAAAGTGAAGAGAAGACATTATTATTTTTTAGACATTTAGGCAATTCATAGCAATGAGAAAAAATGCAACACCAGTGCTAAGACAAAACAATCACAAGTGTGTAAATGAAAATGCATTCTTTGAAACTACTAATATTCCGGCCTGTAAAACTCTTAAAAAGTTGCTTTACAAACTGTTTCTCTCTTAAATAATTTCACTGTTACCTCTCTCCAAAGGGTATTTACATTTTAAGTACCTTCTATAATTATGTAAGAATGTGTTTGCATTCTATAATCATCAAGGGGGATATGTAGAAACATAGCTATTGAGTTGCAAGAGTTTCTTAATGTAAATCTGAGCAACACAAATTGTAATAGGAGTGAGGGGAGCTTCCATGGCTCCCAATAAAAGCTCATGTGTATGTAGAAAATGAATAAAATGTCCATGATGTTTTAAATATGAACTATTTCAAAACACAATGATTTCTGTTAAATATGAACTATATGACTACATCCCCAATCCTCCATTCCATCTGGGAAATCCAACATAGATTTAAATATCATTAACACAAATTTTAATTAGGAGGAAAGTCATAAGGCTTAAGAGGTGCCCATCATATTCTGGTGTCTAACTTTGTTTCTTAATAGTTATTGACTCTTTCCATCATTATTTAGTAATGAGTTAATTTGACCTTAAAATAAATATTCTAATAAATAATTTTCAACTACTAGATCCTAGGAAAATAAATTTTAAAAATATGACAAAATGCCTGACTTCACTGAGATTTCATAAATAAGAAAACAAATATATAGTACCATTTTAAATAGTTTTGTATTCAGTAGGAGAATCACAGCAGGATAAGGGGTATGGAACTGTAGATGAAAAAGTATAGTACTTCAGTGATGGTATGGACTGAATATTTGTGTTTTCCTAAATCCATATGTTGAAGTCCTAACCTCCAGTGTAGCTGTATTTGGAGATGGGGCCTCAAAGGAAGTAATCAAGGTTAAATGAAGTCATTAGGGTGGGGTCTTGATTCAAAGGAATTACTGTCATTATGAGACACCAGACAATTTGTGAGTTCTCTCTCCCTCTCTCTCTCTCTCTCTCTCTCTGTGTGTGCAGGCACTGAGGACAGGCCCTGTGAGGACATAGAAGGAAGGCAATGATCTACAAGTCATGAAGAGATTCCACACTAGAAATTGGATTTGCCGGTATCTTTAATCTGGACTTTCCCGACTCCAGGACTGTGAGAAAATATGTTGTTTAAATATGTTGTTCTGTTGTTTAAGCCATCCAGTCTTGTGGTATTCTGTTTTTGCAGCCTGGGCAGACTAAGACAAGTGGTAAGAAGACCTCTCTCTGAGATAAACATTATGTATATTTCTTATATGAATAAAGATATAATAATGTGAAGAAATGAGCCAGTTAGGAGATGAGGAAGTTGGGCAGAATTTCATGTAAAGGAGACAATAATGGTAAGGTTTTAAAGCATGAATCAGATTGGTAGGTTTGACAGAGATTAAGATGTGCCATGCAGCTCATCTGGAATGTACCAGGGAAACAAGGGCGGAAATTAGAAAAACTGGCAGGGATCAAATCATATAAGATCTACCTTCTAAAAACATTACAAGGATTTTGTATTTGATTCCAAGGATGATGTGAAGTTCTTGGAATGATCTGAACACAGTAGAGACATGATGAGTTTGTTTTTGGAAGATCACTATAGCAGTTGTAAGTATGAATAGGCTTGTGTGGATTCAAGGAGACTGAATTCTGAAATATCAGGTTGGCCAAAAAGTTTGTTTGGGTTTTTTGTCACATCTTATGCAAAAATCCGAATGAACTTTTTGGCCAATCCAAAACTTCACGTCATCTTAAATATTCCATTAGGCCAAGAGGCAGAAGAAATAATTGAAACTCATTTGAGCAGAATGTTGAGATTTATGGAGAAAGAGCAGTGGTGTCTTAAGTTAATAAGAAGTCTTTCTAGCATATTTTAAAGATAAAAACCTAATGTATCAACTTTAATGAATAATTTGTTCTGAATTCAGTGCTGTATCCAGTGTTAAGGCAGAGAACAAAGATACATATAGAGATATTTAATACATATCTATATATCTCTATAAACATATATATGTAATTTTATAATAAAATATATATGTAGTAGAGAGAGATAAATAAATCACATAATTATGTATTTATTTTATGGATATATCCATAAAAATGGTATTATGACTTGGATAACATGACTTTAGGAGATATAAGATCTTAGATTTCTGCAGTATAATGAAAGGTTTATTCCACAGAAATACGAGAGAGAGAAATCCTCAATTCTAAACTTTTTAGAAATAGCATCAGGACATAAGAAAGCTATTAGCAGATAAAAAAGAAAGAGTGGATGAAAACTCTGAGTAACGAAAAGTTAAAGTGAATTACTTTCTTTAATACAATGTGATTTTTAAAAATATTAATTTATCAATGAAGGGAAAAGGATAACCACCAGCTTTCTGAAATTCATTTGAACATGATGAGCTCACCACAGACCTAAGAAGATCTATATTCATTTTCAAGTGTATAAGTAATAGGAAATAGGCAGTGACACAGTTAAACAATGAAAAATATCTTGTCTAATTGAATATAGATTTAATTCTTCAACGGAAAAGGAAGACAGATGGCATTATTAAAACAGATGAGGATGTATTTTAGACACAGAAATAAAAACAGAAAGTCCTTCGCAAAAGGAGGCTAGAAAAACTTGTTCAGACACTACAAACAGGAATGTGTTGCAAAAACTCTTTACGTATTACAAATTCTTCAGTGTCTTATGAAGAAGACTGCTTGCACCAGTAACCTTTCTTCATACCCATTTAAGAGTTGATGACAATTTGTCCTTGAAATGTTCATATCTTTCAGAAGAGCCTAGGATATACCACAGTAACAAATTCACACTCTCATCTCAATAGCTTACATGAAAAATAATCTCACTCAGGGTTCACGCCAGTGCAAGGACTCTACATAAGCACCCAGGGATCCAGACTCATAGAACCTCCACAAACACTTACTGTACAATTTTAAATGTATGCTATTCTCCACTTAAAGTTTATCTCAGTGTTAAATAAGTAGGAATTTATAAATATTCATAGAAATGACAAATTATATGAGAGATCAGTAAATTACCCAGCTATATGATGCTCTCTGACTGCTTATTGTGTACAGTTTACTCAAGGCCTGGTCATAGACCTTTTAGACTGATGGAAGCACCAACTTGATTTTGCCTGTCTTCTTCCTTTTAGGCTGGTAGCTGGCTGATAACTTAGTTTTGATTTTTCAAAGGGCATTTTTGGTACATAGGTCTTTTTACAGAGATGAATAAAAACTTGATTAATCTGAAGAATAAAAGAGGATAACTTCTATCAAAATATTTATAAATTGTTAGGAAGACTAGAGTTTTTACACTATCATTATAAATGGCATAATGCAATAATTTCACCACACTGACCAAAAGCAAGGTTCGTATGACTCGCAGTTGGTATGGAGTAA
Organism: Stenella coeruleoalba; assembly: GCF_951394435.1. NCBI lineage: Eukaryota > Metazoa > Chordata > Mammalia > Artiodactyla > Delphinidae > Stenella > Stenella coeruleoalba. Next base: position 55,159,737 of record NC_137157.1, read on the forward strand.
TCAAAACTCACCTCGGATACAAAAAGAAAATTTATAAGTGAATCAATTATAGTATCCAATATTAAGTCAACCCCATATCATTTGCAGGACTGTTCTGAGAAAACATTTCATAAAGGAAGTGAGTGTGATGTTTTCTGACCTTGAAGGAGTTAAAAAAGAGAAACTATCCTGATGGCCTTAAGCCAACTCATTCTCAGCCCTATACCTTGGTTACAGGTAGTCCTATTTAGGGGGTACAATTATTTATTCAAGAGAGTTTAAATCCATCTATTTCTTGGGCTGATAGCAGGAATAGCTATAATTCAGGGAAAAATAAAAACATCCAACCATTTTTTCTAAAAAAAAATATATATTAAGTAAATATGTTTAAAAGAAACAAATATGCATACATAGAGAAAAAAGTAATACATATATTGATTAACCATAACTTCCTTCTCAATGCTTTAAAAATACAAATTCTTAATTTATAATGTAAATCTTACACAAATATTTGAGCTGCACATTACTTGAAATATACGGGCTATAGGTTATAAGTGTTATGTATTGCTCAGAATCCTTTATAATTCTTATCACTTTGTGCATGTAAGTAAAACTTATTTATTGGAAGTTAACCCTCTTTGAGAATTGTTTCTCAGTTGTTCCTTATCTGAAAACGAATAAGTTTCTCTCAATATACTTGGAGACGGCTGGATTCAGAAAGAATCACTCACGTTAGCCAAACTTATGTAAGATGAATGAATTATTCAGAATATCAACTTCCTGAATGTAAATGAGAAACAGAACTATTAAAAAGATTGGATCATTCATACCTTTCTTAGGAGATAAGGTAGTAATGTCATACTTTGCTTTTCAGTATTCCCTAGACATAGTATATGATAGCATGTTCATATTCTAGGTTCTAATAAAGGCCATTTAGCATATTTTCCTAAATTTTAGTTGATAAAAATATATTTGGGATTTTAATGTCAATTTGGAAATATAATTTAAAAATAAATTATATATATACATATAATCAATTAGACAAACGGATATTAAATTATAAATTACAATTTTTGTTTGCTTATTTGAAAATAAATATGAATATGGCTATTAAGACTGATATGTAATTGTGTCATTTCTCTTGATTATTCATCACTTAAAATTACCTTCCAACTTGCATATTTTCTCGTAATATTTTAAAATATATTTAGTGTTCATCAGATTTTTTTAAGCATAAAGTAAGCTGAAGGATGTTCATTAACAAGGAATTCTATTACATCGTTACACCCACAAAACTACCAGGTATTAGTCATAATTACTGGCATGGGGTTACAATTTTGAATAAAACCAAATGTTTAATTTCAAGTAGTGCACATTCTATTGGAGAAGATGGACAATAAGCAAGAAAGTATATAAAATATCTCGACATGTAATGTTAAGTTCCATTCTCTTTGCAAAGAAAATAAAGTGGGATAAGGTCACTAGAGAATGACTGATGACTGTGAAAAGGGTTGTTTTTTTATCCCAGCAGTGGTCAAGAAATGTCATTCTATTAACATGACATTCAGTGGAGACAAGAAGAAAGTAAAAAAATTAGACATGCAGCTATCTAGGGGAAAAGGTAAAAGACAATGATAATAAATGGTCTCCAATGATAGAAAAAGCACACTGTTAAATGGATGTATAATAAATTATTTGAGAGTTCTGTTACACAAAAATATGGATATTTAAAGTGCTTCCATTTTCCCAGTAGGAAAGAATGGATAATGACCATCTTTGAAAAACTTATCTATGATTATTTCCTCAAACTAGATTTTGAGATGTGGAATATGAAAAGTTATTATTACCTCACCAATGGGGATTATTTTTTTTACTTTTTAAAAGGTTGTAAAGAAAAATTTTAAAATTTACCCTCCCACTATCATTGTTTGGCTCTTCATTTCACTGAATTTTAGTCAGTGTTGATTATTACTGAATGCTACTTTTTTCTGCTTTAAGTGGCATTGTTATGAAAAGCAAAAAATGGAAAACTCTACAATTTTCCTGATTTCTAATAACATTAATTGGTTTACCTCTGTGAGTTATCTGTGTTTCAAAAACTTTCAGAGTTATTATTAATATAGTAAAAAAATCAGTTAGCTCTTGCAGGAAAGTGGCCAAGATGGCAGAGTAAGAAAATCCTGAACTCACCTCCTACCACGGATACACTAGAATTAAAACTACTTTTAAAGCAACTATCTATGAGAATAACCTGAAGACTGACAGGAAAGATTTTCCATAATTAAATACAGAAAGAAGGAACCACACCAAGATAGGTAGGAGGGGTAGAGACACAGTACATTCAGGACTAACAACTCCAGGTCAGCAACCCACAAACAGGAGGAATACTACAATTTTAGAAGTCCTCCCCAAGAAGCGAGGATTCCAAGCCACATATCGGGCTCCCCAACCTGGAAGTCTGACACCAGGAAGATGAGCAGATAGCATGCCTGGCTTTGAAAATCAGCAGGGCTTACATTTGGGAGATCCAGAGGGTTATAGGAAACACAGACCCTCTTCTTAAAGGGTGCATGCAAACTCTCATATGCTCCAAGATTCAGTACAGAGGCACTAGTCTGAAAAGAGTCTGAGTCAGATCCACTTGCTGATCTTGGAGAACCTTTCAGAGAGGCAGGAGGCAACTGGAACTCCCCCTAGCTGTAGAGATGCTGGCAGCAGCTGTTACCAGAAACTTGTTCTACAGCAATAACACTGGTGCTGGCAAGTGTCATTTTGGAATCTTCTATTGGCCAATTAGCACCAGAGACCTGGCCCTTCCCACCCACCCAGGACCAGCTCTGAGCCCCTCGAGGCTGTACAGACAGTGCACAGGGCCCCAGCCCCAGTCTCCAGTGGGCTGACACTATCCCTGAGACTCCCAGGCTGTGAACACAACCAGCCACATGGGGAACCAGCCTTGCCCACCCACCAGCTGAATGGTAGCAACTCCACATCTCCTGGGCCATACAGACAGCCATGTGGGGACCCAGCTCTTACCCACCAGCAGGCCAGCACCAGCCTTAGGGCCACCTGGGCCATGAGCCAACTGTGTAGGAAGCCAACCATACTCTCCAACGACCCCACAGCCACCATACAAGGCACAGCCTTACAGCCAACAGGACCAGGAGCCAGCCCTGCCTACCAGCCCAAAGTAGTCAGCCTGGCCACAACAGAAGGGTACACTCAGTCCACATAGGAGGCATCCTAGGAATATAGCTCTGGTGACCAGAGGGGAGTGTGCTACTGGGCCCCATTGGACATCAACATAAGGCCACTTCTCCAAGACTGGGAAATGTAACTGACCTACTTAATATATAGAAATAAACACAGAATTAGGAAAAATGAGGAGATAGAGGAATATGTTCTAAATGACAACAACAAAAAAAGACAAACCTTGGAAAAAGAACTAGATGAAGTAGAGATAAGCAATATACCTCATAAGCGTTCAAGGTAATGATGATCAAGATGCTCAACAAACTCAAGGACGCATGGATCAACCCAGTGAGAATATCAACAAAGACAGAAAATATAAAGAAGAAACAAACAGAGCTGAAGAATACACTAACTGAAATAAAAAAAAAAAAAAAACTAAAAGGAATCAATAGTACATCATATAATACAGAGGAACAGATCAGTAATCTGGAACACAGAGTAAATCACCCAAGCTGAACAGAAAAAAGAAAAAATAATTTTTAAAAATGAGAAGAGTTTAAGAACCCTCTTAGACAACATCAAGTGTAGTAACATTCATATTATAGAGGTCCCAGAAGGAGTAGAGAAAGAGAAAGGAATAGAGAACTTATTTAAAGAGATAATAGCTGAAAACTTCCCTAATCTGGGGAAGGAAACAGACATCCAAGTCCAGGAAGCCATTACATGGATAAGCAATAACATGGATGGACCTAGAGTATATTATCCTTAGTGAAGAGAGTCAGAGAAAGACAAATACTGTATAGTCCACTTATATATAGAATCTAAAAAACAAAGCAAATAAACAAACAAAAGAAAACAACAGAATCAGACACAGAGAACAAGCAGGTGGTTGCCAGAAGAGAGGGGGTTGGAAGGAGGAGAGAAGTAGTTGAGGAATTTCCAGTTACAAAATAAGTGAATCATGGGTAGAAAATGTACAGTGTGGAGGATACAGTCAATAATTATGTAATATCTGTCTATAGAGACAAATGTTAACTAGACTTATGGTGGTGATAATTCTGAAATATGTAGATATAGTGAATCACTATGTTGTGCACCAAGAACTAAAATAGTGTTGTAAGTCAATTATATTTCAAAAACAAACAAACAAACTCATAGAAAAAGAGATCAGATTTGTGGTTACTAGAGGGTGGAGGAAGGGGTGATTGAATGAAGGTAGTCAAAAGGTACAAACTTCCAGTTTTAAGATAAATAAGTACCAGGGATATAATGTACATGATAAATATAATTAATCCTGCTGTATGTTATATATGAAAGTTGTTAAAAGATTAAATCCTAAGAGTTCTCACCACAAGGAAAATAAATTTTCTATTTCTTTTATTTTGTATCTGTATGAGATGTTGGATACTTACTAAATGTATTGTGGTAATCATATCATGACGTATGTAAATCAAATCATTATGCTTCACACCTTAAAGTTATACAGTGCTTTATGTCAATTATATCTCAATAAAACTGGAAGAAAAACGAAACAATTGTAATATGGGAGAAGACTAGGTGATTCTCTGATTACATAATAATAGTGATGATGATATTATGAAAATATCTTCCATCTGTTCATGCTACCCAAGCCTGTGTCAAGTTAAACTTGGGATTTCATCCTTAGTAAGTAAAAATACTACATAGGTAAAGAGATTTCTTTTAGTCTCCCAGGAATGAGAACAATAGTGTCAACTGATCTATCTGTTCACAGGAACTAAAAATGTTTTCAAATAACTAATACACATATTGATTTGTAACATCAGCTACCTTGGGTGGTAACAGATAAACACTTTTTGAGATGTTCATACCTTTCATTTTCTTCTGATGCTTAAATAAATACACACCTTTAATATTTACTTTTTCCAATACATTTCAATATCTTAATTCAGATTGTGTTTTTCCACTCAAAGAGCTTTAGAACTTGATCTACTTGTATCCTTTATTAATCATACCTGGAGGCACTGTCAAAAGTTACCTTGGTACTCCTCAAACTCTGCTGAACACTTTCTGGTTACTTAGCATTAGATTTAATATGATTATTTCAGTTTGATTAGAAGACTGCCTTAGGAATCATCCATATCTTTTTGCTGCTTACCATAATTAAAATTAATCAGATCCTTCCTTTTCATGGTCTTGAGATTTAACATGTAATATGTTGGAGGCTTGGGATTCTCTGAGGAAAACTCTCATTATTACATTTTGTCCCCTTTGGGAAGATGAAATATATTTTTTGGAACAACTCAAACTTTTCAATTAATAGAAAGTATAATAGTAAACATTACGTAGTTTTGGTGTCAATCCTGGGCTTAAGTTCAGGATCCGTAGGCAAATATTAGAGAAAGAAATGTCTTACATGCTGATAATCTATATAACAATGTAACATATATTCAAATTTACTATATAAAAATATAAATTCTTATTTATGTAAATTAGACTGCTTCAATGGATTTTTGGAATTGGAAGCCCTTGTTAGATAATATGCAATTTAAGATACAGAAACACTTTAAATCTAGTGCTAATCCTTTAAGGTAACTGAAAAGATTTTGGTCTTTGTGAAGACAACAAACTATTTATTTTTAAAAAATTAAGCTCATGCTAGGGAATGCACAACAAATTTAGCAACCAGAGAATGTTTATATATTATCATATAAAGTAGTATCGAAAACTATGCAGTACTCACCTTGGCGTGCCTCCAGCTAGTCATTTCTTATCACTGGAACACTGAAGAAACCCTTATAAATTGGATACTAAGTTTATCTTCTATTCCAATCCCTATAGCAGACTCTTTTTTTCTTGTATTATAGCTAAAATTCTTTACTCCTAAACCCAACTTTTCCCATTTTTGCTATTTGGCTTTGCTCCAGGATTGTCTATGGTATATGGAAAAAAAGCAACAAATCTAGAGTATTAGTTTGTTCACCATTTGCTAATGAGAGCAATATTGAAATCTTTCTGAAGTTATTATATCTCTAATTGTTCAAATTGAAGGTCATTAGAAAGGTCCTGAATTTGAGATCTTAAAATAAGTACCAAGAGGGTTTACTTCATTGTATAGAAATCTTTTCCTTTCAGAATGTCTGCTATATGAACTGAACTCATTCAGAGAAATAACAATGCTAAAAATAATAACTGATATTTACTGAGAGCTTCATAAGTGCTGAGCAAAGGTATCAGCTTTTTCACTTCTCACTCTTACCCTCTTAGTTGTTATTTATGACCCAATTTTACTGATGGGAAAAGTTAGATACAGAGAGATTAAGTGGTTGACCCATGTCTCTCAGATCCATGCCACTGACTTTAAAATAAAACCTGTCCAAGTGGTCATTATGCCATGATGGTAACTTTAAACAAAATCTTAAAATTAGGGACAGAAATTATACATATATCCCCTAATTGTTTTGGTTGTTACATTTGGAAATGTCATCTCAGTACCTTGACCTTTCCTGCCGCCCATGGCTCTTGTCCTCTACTCTGCTTCAACCATTTACTAGATGCATAAACTAGAGAGGTCTGTATCCATAACTCCACCATCTTCATTGCAAGCATTCCAGTCTCCAACCAACACTTCTTAACTTTACAGGTTACTCCTGCTAGTATCCTGTCTCCGAAAATCTTCTGACCTTCTAGGACTAAAAGTACATTTATTATACCAACTTGTCACTATTGCTTAAGTAATTCATATCATTACTTCCCTTCCTTCCAAGTGAAATCTCATAGTCCACTGTTAAATTATTCCCTTCACTATATCCTCAACTCCTTTGCCAGTGTCTACTTTCATCACACCTACCTGGCCTAACCTCAAAACCACTGAATTTCCACCCTCTTTCTACTCTTCACCTGCATGTGTATTGCATTGGATAATGTGCCTGAATTGAGGTAATGAAACCGAAGCCCTACACTAAACAAAAAGGAACTCACAAACATGTCAACTACCCTCACTGAAAACTGATAAACACTTCAGGTTGTTCTAAGTGCTGCCCAGTAACCATTCTATATCTTCCCAGCCTACTAATTCACATGAATGTTTCACACCTTCTCATACATATCCAAACTTCAAGCATCTTTCTACTTTAAGCTGTGAACCTTGTAATTCCATGTTCACAGCACTGCCTTTGTTCTCAGTTGCATCTGTGACAATATTTTCTTCCTTCTTTCTTGTTACTGCTCCATAAAGTATGTTCACTTTTGCAATAAACATGATCCTTTCCCATTTACCAAAGAATCTCTCCTGCCCATCTATTATGTATGTGTAATTTTGCTCACTTTAATTCTTTTTTCTGGACCCACATCACTTTTTCTGCTCCCCTTCCAATTCCTCTCTTCCCACTCTTGCATCAGCTATTTGAAGCATACGCTTAACTCACAACTTCACCTAAACTGTTCCTGTCAAGGTTACCAGTGATCTCAGTATTGTTAAATCTAATTGTCTATTCTCAGTCATCTTACTTTGTCAGCAGCAATTAACACAATTGATTACCTGATTTTTTTTTTTCAATTTGGCCAAGGGACATTCCACTCTGATTATATTCCTGCTTCATTAATCATTTCTCTCAGTAACTTTTTCTACTTCCTTCTTATCTCTTGATCTTTAAATGTTGGAATTCCCTGGGGCTTTAAATTTTAGACCTCTTGTCTTCTCTGACTTCACTCAATTCACTCTTCCATAATGATATCTAGACTTATGGCTTTAAAAATCATTTAAACACAGATGACTCTCCCAAAGTAGGTCTCCAGCTGTACCTCTTCCCTATATTTTAGATAAATACATCTATGCTTTCAATATCTCCACTTGTATATCTAATTGGCATCTTAAACCCAACATACAAAAATCCAAACTCACTCTTTTTAGCCAAAATTACTCTTCTAGTCTCTTCCTTTGCAGGTGATCGAAATTCTTTGCAGTGGCATAGGCAAAAAATGTTGAGGTCTCTCTTGACTTTTCCTATCTCACATTCTACAGCCAAAAATAAAGACAAATGCAGTGAGATATTATGTCCTACATAAGCAGGACACTGGCTACCTGTCACATATTAACTACTACCACTCTCTTCCTGGCATACACTTTCCTCTCCAAACTTCCTTATAATACCAGTATAGTTAAGGCCGTTCCTACCACAGGGTCTTTGCACCTGCTGTCCTCTCAGCCTTAAGCGTTCTTTCTTCTTATATCCATGACCTCATCTTTTCTAGGTTTCTGCTTAAATGTGAGCATATTAGCAAAGCCTTTAGTACTACCTATACTCTTCATTGTTTATTTTTTCTTCACAGGACTCATTACCACCTAACATAATGTATATTTTAGTTTTCATTAGTTTTCTGTCTCCCTCATGAACATGTGTACTATAAGGGCATGGGATTTTGAAAGTTTTTTATGTTATATCCTGTCACTATACAAATGCTGCCAAAATAGAAAGGCACAATATGCTTTGTTGAATTAATTAAGAACAAAATAGACAAGTGTCTTGTTAAATATCCAGATGAAACAATGCAGTATGGTAATTCCAGAGAATCATCAATAAACAAAACAAAAATGAACAAAACACCAATAAGTACAGGGAAAACCTGCACACATGAAGTGGAATAAAGAGTAAAAAAAAATGATGGTTTAACACCACCAACTCTCAAATACACACACAAACTTGGGAGCTACTTAAGGAAAAAAGAAAACAAAAAACCCAACCAAATAAACAAACAAAAAGCAGCTATGTATTAGAAGACATGGTAGGCTATGTTCCTTAAAGATTAAATACTCATCTAGGATATAAAATATGGAAATTCTGTGAAAATAGTTCAACTCAATGTGCTATAGCTTTTCAGTTAATTGCAATTAACATTTATAAGATTCCAAGATGGGCCTGGTAGATTTCTTCTGATGTATCTTTAGAAGACAAAAATAAATAAAACTTACAATGGGAAAGTATCAAGAAGCTTTTCACAATGTGGTAGCCAATTATGCTGCTGTTAAGTACTTCCAGTTGTAATCCATTCCTGGTTTATGGTAAGATTATAAATCCTGTCCACCTTTTGGTTGAATGCAGTTACTACTGCTGCTTCTGACCAGTGAGTTGTTATCAGATACATGCCACTTCAGGGCCAAAATATTTCATTCCTAGTAAAAGACCCTCCTGAGCTGTGTTTTCTTTCTGGCATGCCAATCAGCAACATTTGAGACTGGTGGGTGCTTCATTAATAACCTTGGTTTCTTACTGACTATGACGAAAAGATATCCAATCCCCAATCTGCACTAACCTGCAGTGCAGGTAGCATGATAGAGTGAAAAAAATACATGTCTATACCTATGTCTCTTTATTTCTATATCTCTGCCTCTATCTCTACCTTTATCTCGACCTCTATACCTAGCCTATTCTGAATGATGCAAAGAGGAAGCCAAGGAAACAGCTGTGTCTTAGTATAGGTATAGCTACACTTTTTAAAATTATTGCAGGTGAAATCATTCTTTAATTATATTTATTTTTTGACAACCATTCAAAATATATTTTGAAATCAACTTGGCTTTTTCTATTGTAACATTTATATATTGCTGCATAACAAAAGGTAGCAGCTTAAAACAGCAAAATATGTTATCTTAGAGTGTCTGTGGGTCCGGAATTCAGGATTGGCTTAATTGGGTCCTCTGTCTCTAGGCTGCAATCAAGGACTGTGGTCATCTAAAGGTTTGACTTGGGGAATATCCACTTCTACTGATTATTTCTGCAGGCCTCAGATTCTTGCTGACTCTTGGCAAGAGTCATCTGTTCCTTGCCTCATGGGTCTCTCTACATGGCAGCTTACAACATGGCAACTGGCTTCCCTTCAGAGCAAGCAAAAGAGATAGGGAAAGAGGGTGAGACAAGAGACACAGACTTTATAACCTAATCTCCAATGTGACATATTTTTTCTGTATTGTATTTGTATCAATCATTAGGTCTAGTCCACACTCAAGAAGAGGAGACTCACACAAAGGGGTAAATATTAGTCAGTGAAAATCACTGGGGGCCATTTCAGAGGCCGCCCACCACATCATTACTAGATCCTTCCGTGCCTCTGACCCACTTCTTTGGTCAATCAGTGCTTAACTGGTTTTAAGAAGGTAACTTAAACCATAATATATTATACATTACCTTTGTTTTTAACCCCACTGGTTTTTAAAAAATTAAATCCAATATATTTTTTAACATCTTTATTGGAGTATAATTGCTTTACAATGGTGTGTCAGTTTCTGCTTTATAACAAAGTGAATCAGCTATACATATACATATATCCCCATATCTCTTCCCTCTTGCGCCTCCCTCCCTCCCACCCTCTCTATCCCACCCCTCTAGGTGGTCACAAAGCACCAAAGTGATCTCCCTGTGCTATGCAGCTGCTTCCCACTAGCTATCTATTTTACATTTGGTAGTGTATATATGTCCATGCCACTCTCTAAGTGTCCATTGACAGATGAATGGATAAAGAAGATGTGGCACATATATACAATGGAATATTACTCAGGCATAAAAACAAATGAAACTGAGTTATCTGTAGTGAGGTGGATGGACCTAGAGTCTGTCATACAGAGTGAAGTCAGTCAGAAAAACAAATACCATATGCTAACACATATATATGGAATCTAAACCCAATATTCACATTAAAAAATGTACTCTCTTGATCTTAAGAAATTTAAGGAAATAAATGTAAACTGCCTATACCTTGAACATTCCTGATCTATAAGAATTTGCACGGTTGATGGTATTCCTCAGAGACTAACACCTGCCAATCAACCTGTGTAATTACTTATTTTTTCCCTTAAATCAAGTTATCTAACTTACAAAAGTTGAAACACTTGTTATAGGTCTACAGTTAGAAACTCTATGATATTTGACTCAGCATTCCTTTTCTTTTACAAGCTCTGTTTTTCTATCATAATTTTAGTATAAAATCCCTCCATGTAAATTTCAATTATTTAGGGAAAAAAACTGAGGAAATTATATAAACTAAACAGAGACACAGGGAAGAGTGCAAAGAGACTGCTTTATGGCAATTAGAACTCTGAGACATAGAGCAATTATTTAAAAATTGAAAGATACACATGTATCTTTAACAATTCTAATGGTGAATTAAAAATAAAAACCTATGTCTAACTCAGTTGAGGGGTATTGCTACTCCTTATACTACCCCTTGGCATCATTAATTACTCCCAGGACTCCAGATAATATTATCTCTGACTGAGTCATCCCTTCCGAGCACTGTGCCTTCATATTCAGTTTCCTATTAAATATGATTACACAGAAAATCCTTCAAAGTCTATCCTATTAAATATCATTACACAGAAAATCCTTCAAAGTCTAAGCGTCAAAAATTTCAAAAAATTTTAGCTTTTTCAATTATATTTAAAAAACAAAAATCCCTAACTCCTAGAAAGTTCTGCCAATCTCTCCATTCACATTTTGTAACACTGCACTCCCTATTTCTTTCTATGATAGATACACACTTGATAGGAATATAGTAGGATAATTAAATAGTTAGTTTAGAAATCCCATTAGGGGATCAAAGACAGAAAGGGAATTTTAAGGGAGTTTGGGAGACTGTTGTAAGCTAATGACCACTCAGGAAAAGAATCCATTAACCTAGCAACAATCTAATCTACCTTGAAGGAAGACCAGGTACATTCAAGTGCCAGGCACACTCAAGCCACAAATCCTGATAGTTAAAACAAAAGACAATAGATATGGGATCTGAATCTTATTACATGAAGTCAGGGAGTGCATGGTACTTGAAGAGTTGCATTTCTGCACACATAGCCAAGACAGGAATATAGGTGAAAGGGGAAAGAAACTAAGTGAAAGGGGACATTATACCAAAATCTGATTTGAATTACCATATTTTAATATATGTTACCACCCTTCTGCTAATATACATATAATTTAAACAGTGCCATGACAGTCTCGGTTAGACCACATAGAGTCAAAGGAGGAACTAATAACGTAAGCCTTGACGTCTGCCCAAGAATGAGAAAGAAGGTGGTCTTCTCCCATCCCCACTTTCTCTTTGATTATAAAAATGTAGCCCTCTTTGTTCTCAGGGCTGCACTCCCTTGCCTGTCCACTTGTACCTCTCACAAGTGTCCTATGCTAACAAACTCACTCTTTGCCTGCCACTTTGCCTCACTCTGAATTTTTTTTTTTTGAAAATGCTTTTTTACTTTACCTTCAATTATTTTTCTTATTTATTCTATTTATTTATTTTTGGCTGCATTGGGTCTCCGTTGCTGTGCACGGGCTTTCTCTAGCTGCAGAGAGTGGGGTCTACTCTTTGTTGCAGTGCGCAGGCTTCTCATCGTGGTGGCTTCTCTTGCTGCAGAGCATGGGCTCTAGGTGCACGGGCTTCAGTAGTTATAACACACAGGCTCAGTAGTTGTGGCTCATGGGCTCTAGAGCACAGGCTCAGTAGTTGTGGCACACGGGCTTAGCTGCTCTGTGGCATGTGGGATCTTCCCAGACCAGGGCTCAAATCTGTGTCCCCTGCATTGGCAAGCGGATTCTTAACCACTGCACCACCGGGGAAGCCCTAAATTCTTTCTTCAACAAGAAAAAAGAACCTGAGCTTCAGTAAGTCCTGGCTCCAGGTGAGCGGTTTCAATTAAAAGACAGTGGGTTTGTGCTTCCCTGGTAGTGCAGTGGTTGAGAATCCACCTGCCGATGCAGGGGACACGGGTTCGTGCCCCGGTCCTGGAGGATCCCACACGTCATGAAGCAGCTGGGCCCGTGAGCCATGGCCACTGAGCCTGCGCATCTGGAGCCTGTGCTCCGCAACGGGAGAGGCCACAACAGTGAGAGGACTGCGTACCGCAAAAAAACAAACAAACAAACAAAGACAGTGGGTTCTAGTCCCCTTCTAAGTCAGGGATCATGGGGTCAAGTCCCAGTTTGAGTTTGTGCTGGGTTCGAGTCCCATGAGAGCAGGAGTGCTGTTTCACACTGACCTTCGCCTCTGTTCCCACAGTCACTTAAGAACCCTCACAAGCACAATTATAATTATCTTGAGAAAAGAGTGAGCAAATAATTTATACTTTACATATCTGCAAGACAGATGCTACAGACTGCCCTGTGATAAGGAATCTCTTAGCCATATAGTATATATTTCTAAATTAAAAGGGGTTTATAAACACATAAATACACACAAACAGGATACAAGAAAGTGTCTTTCCCTGATAAAGCTTGAATTTTTTTAATATATACACACGTGTGTGTGTATGTACATATACATATATATATATGATGGGTATTAAAAAAATTCAAGCATAATCAGGGAAAGAAGCTTTCATGTATCCTAAAAATATCAACTTGTAGTTGAAGTGAATAGAAAAGTTTTTCACTTTTTGCAGATAAGTATAGAAAATCCTCTTGGAAATTATAAGATTTATTAAAATTATTCTCTTATGAAAGTTTTTCTGCTAATTGGCATTGGATACTTCACAAGCCAGCTGTCACCTAATTACAGGACCTGAAAATATTTTAGGTTTTACTCTGAATTGAAAACTCCACATAAAAATAAATGAAATTGCTAACATTTTTAAAATCATAAAGCCTGCAGTCTCATTTCTTACTTGCTTTCATATATAACAGGGTCTAAAAATAAGAAAATACAGCGTGACACACGAGAATGAAAAAAAAATTTTAATTTGGGGAGGGAGAAAAATGACCCTGAAGTTTTGAGTGAATAAACAACATTCTTAATGTTAATTTCCCACATGGTGGTTACTAGTTTCGTTTAACCATATGTAACTCTTGAATCTGGCAAGTGAAACAAAATGCTGTAGACTGCTTGAAAATAAACCACCTGTATTTGTTTATCTTTAAATGAGTTATCTCTGGAATAACAAGAATATTTCATTAAATTCTCAGTTTTGCATTTGTTTAATAAAAGTAGATTTAGAGTTTCCTCCATAATAAAAAACAGAAATATTGTATGTTGGACTAGACTAACTTGCACATTGCATCAAAACTTAGCTGTGTGCAGCCTTTACAAAGGCAAGCCACCTTATGTAAAAAATTAAAAAAAAAGCTATTACTTAAAAAATGTTAAACTTGTAATATTGAAAATTTTAATTGTCATATCAGATATTTCAATATCCATAAAGCAATTACAGACCAAAATAGTTTCTCTTCAGTGTTGGTGCATTAAATGGGATACCACTAATTTCTCATAACAGAATAACTAAACTATGGACTAAAATAGATAACTAACTACCAGTATAGCTTAGATATTGGCTGTATTTTTGTCTTTAAATTTGGCTGAAAATTGGAGGGATGGAAAGTGGTTCTTTACAACACCAGGAAGCAAATAATTTAACCATCTCTGCTTTTATGGTTCTTGTATCTACTGGAAACTCTGCAAATCTCTCACCCCAATGCTTCTCCACAGGCCCTCTTCATCCTCAACTGTCATCTTACAGATTCACCCATGTGTTTATCTTACTCTCTCAAAATCACCCATATTGTTTTCTGTTATATTCCAAATTCTTTTATTTTCTTAAACAGAACATTTTAACCATCTCTTTGTTACCCTGCTCCCTTAGAAGTTGTGCCCTATGAGCCTTAGATTTTACAGTCAAAAACAACTACCAAGCTATTTTCAAAAATCAAATGCCATGAATTCTCAAAATAAATTACAACACTCTCTTAAGACAGATGTGGGTACATTCAAATAAATTATTTAGCAAATCCTCATATTTCTATATTTTTATAGTAAACTTTATATTTTAGTATATTTTTAGATTTATAGAATTGACCAGATAGAAAATAAAATTCCACATATCCACCTCCCACTTCTGCACAGTTTCCTTTATTATTAACATCTTGCATTAGTGTGGTATACTTTTTCCAAATAAAGAATCGATGTTGATACATTATTATTAAATATAATCCATAATTTACATTAGGGCTCATGCTTTGTCTTGTATAGTTCTATAAATTTTGACAAATGCATATTGCCATGTATCCACCATTATAGTTTCATAAAGGATCGTTTTACCACCCTAAAAATTCCATGTTTCACCTATTCATCCTTTCGAAGGGGAGCAAGATATACCACCCCAAAATATGGCTTTAGTATATTGATTATTTTGAGCTGGTTATTTTTAAGAAACAGCAGACATAGGAGAAGCTCTGAAAACTGAGTAGAAGTTACCCTTTTGTAAGAGATATTTACATTGTAAGAGAACGCTCCATTTGTAAGAGTTTCTCCCTTTCTGTACCAGGAAGAGAAGGATGACTATAAATCTCTAGAAACTCTTATCAAGGGAGAAGGCAACAAGTTAAATTTGTATAATAACCTTACTCTTGTTTATTGTGCTTTTCCTGGTAACCTCCTATAACTGGCCACCCCTCACCCCCAACCTCTTCTTTTGTCTTTAGCTGGAAATGGTATTTAAAATGGTTGCTTGGGCCATTTAGGGGAGTTAGTTTTCCTGGGTAAATCCCATGTATACAGGAGGTATACATGTTATTAAACTTGTGTGTTTTTCTCCTATTAATCTGTCTTTTATCACAGAGAGTATCTCATCCAAGAACCTAGAAAGGTGGAGGGCAAATTATTTTTCCTCCCCTACACTTCCCTCCTTTCCAGAGAACATCTGGCAATTACTCATCTTTTTATTGTCTCTGTAGTTTTGCCTTTTCCATAATGTTATATAATTAAACCCATTCATTACTCATACTCATTCTTTCACTCCAGAATATGCATTTATATGCATTTAATGTTCCTCAGGTCTTATCATGACTTGATAGCTCATTCTTTTTTATTCCTGAATGATATTTCACTATGAACGTACACAGTTTATCCTTGCACCTACTGAAAGACACCTTGGTTGTTTCCAGTTTTGAGTAATTATGAATAAAACTGTGATAAACATCATGTACAGATTACTGTGTGGATATACGTTTTCATCTCACTTGGGTAAGTATCTTAAGCGGCCTGTTACTGTGGTAGCAAAGTTCGGTGTGTGGTGGAGGAGAGCATTTCCATAATCCTATGATTGAGTCTCAGTCTCATAGGGGAACTGTGGCCCTGGCTCATGACTTTTCAAGAGCTTCTCAACATTTCTGGTCCCTTAGTTGAGGAGGAAGTCCAGAGGGGGCTGGAGTTGGGTAATTTCCTCTCCCCCAAGTCAGATAAAGCTTTAGTGAAGTCTTTTCCTCTAATTGATGGGCATTTATTGTGGAGGTCATTGGAGGCTATTTTCAAAATACGTTTTCTCTTGGTGTTTGTCAAAATGGTGACTTTTCCCTTCCCCTTGACAAGTGCAGGGGGATTTTTCTCTCATCTGCACTATGAGAACCTGGTGGGGTTCCTAGAGGTAAAACCCACAAAACTGTGGGGGGGGGTGCTTAGACTGGGTCCCCAGAAGTTTTTAACCCTCAAGCTGATCCACACTCAGCTTCCAGCAATTTACTAAAGTTACTCTGTAAGTATTCTGGCTCCAGCCACTTCTGCTTCAGGTTAACTGATCTATGTTCTCTGTATTCACATTTCTTGCCAGTTTTCGGGGTGGTGGTTTATACCGTGACCTCAGTTCTCTGAAAGATCTAAGAAATTTTGATTTTCAGTTCCTTCAGCTTTTTTCCTGCTGTGAGGTTGAAAGCGATGACTTACAAGTTCTTTACATGTTGGAGTGGAAATCAGAAATCCTTCAAATGTAGTTTTAAAAACAGTTCCTTACCATCTCCGCATCTCTCTCTCTCTCTCCCCTCCCCCC
Organism: Stenella coeruleoalba; assembly: GCF_951394435.1. Classification (NCBI taxonomy): domain Eukaryota; kingdom Metazoa; phylum Chordata; class Mammalia; order Artiodactyla; family Delphinidae; genus Stenella; species Stenella coeruleoalba. The sequence continues at coordinate 55,176,685 of NC_137157.1, forward strand.
CTCCTCAGAGGAAAGAAAAGAAAAAAAAAGCATGGGGAGAAGGAAGAGGCAGATCAATACTGCCTGCAAAATTCATGTTTGGAATACAGGTCTAGTATACTATAAGCAGTTTATGTGTTTTTTTTTTTTTTTAAACTAGTAACCAATAGGACTTCATGTTCCCCTCAGCTTGACTAAGCTTTTGACAAGCTTCTTCCTGACTCTAGATCCCTGACTTCCCATTTCTTAGAGCTTTTACTTTAGAAAGCAGATCATTGTAAATTCTTCCTCTATCCTGTGAATCTTTTTATAAACAACAACTCAGGAATATCTTTCTTAAGGACCGCGGAATATTCCCTTGAAATGTAATCTTCAAGGGAGAGAGCACCCCATCTCCCAGTTTTTGTGGGAGGGTAGGAGCCTAACTTCACTAGTGCTTTGCTCCAAGTTGCAAAACTACCTCTTGCCACAAAAATAAATTTGACTTTTCCTTTGGGTAAAGCCAGTTAGCAAACACAACCTGTGTTGTTCTTCTCACTCCTTTGCTTAAAAATCTTCCTATCTTTTGTTTCAGCCAAGTAAAGGTCAGACTGAGTTCTGATCTCTTTGCTGTTGGCAATCACATGCTCACATGTATGTGTGTGTGCGTGTATGAGAGAGGGAGAGGGAGAAGATGGTGACTCACTCGCAGTAAAACTTGAGAATGTAATATAATTCCCATGATTCTCTATTTATATAAAAGGGAGACAGTAGGACTGTAAGTAGAAGATTATGTAGTATATATAAAAGACCAGTGGAATTCTACATATCTTTACAGAATCAAGTTTTCCAGGAGTTATTCAACATCTAAAAATCTAAGTGAATATTAAACTACCATGAATAAATTATATAATTACCCCCAATTGTTTTATCATCTAATGTAAAAGGTCAATTTGTTAAATTTGAGACTGCCTCAATTTCCTTATAATTAACAGACTGAACTATAAGAAATTGGTTTTTATGCAGGAAATAAAAAGGTTCAATATTGGAAATTTCATTTGGATCAACCTAAATACAATATGATTAAAATAATGGACTTTCTTGAAGAGTAATTTTGACAACCTCTTCATGATGGAGCACTGTAAAATGTAACAATAATTATTGTAAATAATAATTATGTATTATTAATTGGGCCCCAATTTCATTAGTGTTACAACTTTGTAAAGGGAATCACTTTAAAAATAATTCCTACTTATGGCCCAGCAATTCCACTCCTGGGTAGATATCTAAGAAAAATGAAAACACTAATTCGAAAAGCACACCCCAATGTTCATAGCTGCATTATTTACAATAGCTACGATGGAAGCAAGTATCCATCAACAGATGAATGGATAAAGACGATGTGGAATATATATACAACAGAATGCTACTCAACCATAAAAAAGAATGAAATTTTGCCATTTGCAACAACATGAATGGACTTGGAGGGTGTTATGCTAAGTGAAATAAGTCAAAGAAAGAAATACTACATGATATCACTTATATGTGGGATCTAAACAATAAAACTAGTGAATATAACAAAAAGGAAACAGACCCGTAGATATAGACAACAAACTGGTGGTTACCAGTGGGGAGAGGGAAGGGGGAGGGAAAAGATGGGGTAGGGGATTAAGAGGTACAAACTATTATGTATAAAGTAAATAAACTACAAGGATATATTGTACAACCCGGGGAATATAGACAATATTTTATAACAACTATAAATGGAGTATAACCTTTAAAAATTGTGAATAACTATTCAATATGTTGTACACCTATAATTTATATAATACTGTACATCATCTTAAATTTTTTTTAAATAGTACTAAAATAATATAATCCCTACTTTTACCCCTCCCCAAATCTATCCTCATATGTGGAGAGGAGCTTGTCTCCCAATTAGCATCTACTATTCCAGAGACAAACATATGTATGTTCAGCTGAATACTGCATATAAACATGCATTTTAAGCATTTGTTTCTTACCTACTTTTGCAGTTGTAAATTATGGTCTTTTTAAAGTAGAGTACACAACAGATGGTATAGAGTTAGTTTAAAGTGATGTTTCCTTTAATATAAACTACTGTGCCAAGTGATCTCACACTACAACAGTTTATTCATTCACTATACCAATTTATATACTGCATTAAAATATACTGGTTTAAATGGGCATTTCAGCCACATTTGCCATATCGTGAGTCTGGCTTTAAACACAACATCACTGTAGTGTACTCACCCTATCTAAAGGAAAGAAAAAAATGACGGATGCAGAGAACCTAGTAAGAAATCACACTCTGTGAAATGACAAGATTCAGTATGATAAGAAATTCAATTTCTATCCCCACTTTCCTTTATGGGAAAAGAAATCTTACAAATCCATGATTATAATAATAATACGATTTTAACTAAAATGAGTTTCACAGAAAGCAAACTAATAGCCTGCTGAAGTGCTTTAGCTTCTTGTATATGTCATTATATTTGTAAATAATAAAAAAGACATATCATACATACAGTAGGTGATGATTATTCAGTGGGGTTTTGACCATGGATGCCAATATATTTAAAACAGGTCATGTAGTACTTATACATACATATATATACGTGTATAATGTATATACATGTGTACTATCTTGTTGGTGCAAGAGTGTTTGGACATTTTCTGGTTATATTATTACACTTTAGGACACACTCAATAAAATCCCCCCCAACTTAAAAATGTTTTGAGTTCATAAATTATGCATCTATACAAAGGACCCCAAATATTTAACAGGATGGTAGTGTTTATGGTCATAAACATAATGAAGTCAATTTTATAGGAAATAAACACTAAAACACATTACAACAACCAAAGTAATTTGATCTTTCTACACTTTTACAGATCTAGATTTCAATTACATTAACATATAGAGGCAAAAAAGGTCTGATGTGTGCAACTGGAGAGAGAATTTAAATTCAATTATTTACATAGTCTTAGTCATTTACGTATAACCACCCCGGATTATTTTCCAGACCATGAAAATTGTCCCAAGTCAATGGAGGTGTGTGAGGAAGCACTGAATGCATCTTATAGAAGTATCACTGCAGATATATTTATTTCCACTGAAAATATCTTTATGAGTCCTTTAGATCACTGGCTGCTGTAGCCTTTTTGAGTGAGCTGTATTCAGTGAGGGTACACACAGGAAAAAGAAATATTTAATGGGACCATCAGTTCTTTACCAAGTAGCTCTCTTTGTATTTTTCCATAGTCATATGCTCTCTAGCATCAGATGTCCCCCTTTAGGTGATTTGTGGAGAGCTGATGTGTGGATCATTCATTGGTCCTGCAGGACCCTCTGAACTGTTCAGCTTTCAGATTCTGTGATGCACTTCCTAGCTAACCTCTTTAAACCTCCTCAGCTCTTGCCTACCCCTACCCAGTGATGCACTCTGTAAACTTACTGCTGCAGTTACTTTGTTCCAACAGACCATGTTGGTTGGGTCCCCATCAAGATGGAGAATATTCAGCTCCTATTTTGGATGTACACATTGCCCATTAGAAACTCTGGATTTCTTGGCATGAAAATTACAGGTAGTACAGACTTCTCTAATGCCTTCATTTCTTCATTCCAGCTTTGACAGGAAGTTCCAGCTGGCCACTACCCTCAAAATTCTCCAGTCTATTTTTTTATTTTTTTTAAATACATTACATCCAATTTCAGAAAACAGATGGTGACCTTTCCAAAGAACTCTCTCACTACTTCTCTGATACACTGAAGTGGTTATACAATTTTCTATTGCTCACTCAGCAAATATCTAGCCAGGAAGAGAGACGTTAGTTTTCTCTTTGTGAAAATACCTCCTTCTCTCAAGCAACTTTGTTTAAAGTGGGGCAGAAACAACTCTGGAGAGAACAATCTCTCTCCAGAGATTATAGTTGATAATCCTCTAGGCTAACACACCAGATTGATTCTACACTCGTCCTTTTCTATTTTCTTATGTAGGCTGGAAATGGGCAATCAGGAAGTTATTATTAGGACCTTTTTTATTTCTTTACATTTTGTACATCTTTCATGAACTAGTCTAGCACTTCTGTTTAGAAAATGGAATATTTATCACACATTATTCCAATATAACAAAGACAAAATTTAAAACCATTATCCTGGGACTTCCCTGGTGGCACAGTGGTTAAAAATCCGCCCCCTATGCAGGGGACATGGGTTCGAGCCCTGGTCTGGGAAGATCCCACATGCCGCAGAGCAACTAAGCCCGTGTGCCACAACTATTGAGCCTGTGCTCTAGAGCCCACGAGCCACAACTACAGAAGCTAGCGTGCCTAGAGCCCATGCTCCACAACAAGAGAAGCCACCACAATGAGAAGCCCGCACACCGCAACAAAGACCCAATGCAGCCAAAAATAAATTAATTAATTAATTTTAAAAAATAAAATAAAACCACCATCCTGTTGCACAGGTTTTTGCTGTGAATATTTTGGATACTTAAGGTATGCCACTTTTTGAGCATACTGTTAGGTTGATTTTTAACATTAACCAAATGTGTTAAATTATGTTTATGAAACTTAAGACAGTAATATTTTATGTTAATCATTCCAAATCTAAAAGATGAAACTTTTATCTTTTTTTCATAATTATTACTTCTTAATGTTTTAAATGTTGATATACTTGATACTTCCAAGTCTCTGCCAGGTGAAATCAATTAAGTGGATCACATTTTAAAATCTGAATAGAATTTATGGTAAAGGTACAGTAGTTCATAACTATTAGGCCACAATGCATATCCGTACACATAAGCATTTAAATTTACCTTCCTGTCATTTTTACATCTAATCAAGTAAAAATTACATCATTAGAACTTTATGTTCTAATGAACTTCATGTAATTTTTTTTCTACAAATGAGTTACATTTGTTACATTACATCATTAGAACTTTATGTTCTAATGAACTTTATGTAATTTTTTTTCCACAAATGAGTTATTTTTAAAGAAATTATAGATTAGAATACTTTGATTTTTTTTTAAACACCTGAAAGAGGCTTAAATTATCTGTATGCCTTAGTCCATTGAGGCTGCTGTAATAAAAAACCATAGGATGGGTGGCTTACAAACACTACCTAAACTTACACCTAAACCAGCTAGAGAAAGAACAAACAAAACCCAAAGTTAGTAAAAGGAAAGAAATCATAAAGATGAGCAGAAATAAATAAGAGGAGAAGAAAACAACAGAAAAGATCAATGAAACTAAAAGCTGATTCTTGGAAAACATAAAATTGATAAACCTTTAGCCAGACTCATCAAGAAAAAAAAAAGGAGAGGGCTCAAATTAATAAAATTAGAAATGAAAAAGGAGAAGTTACAACTGACACCACAGAAATACAAAGGATCATAAGAGACTACTATCAGAAACTCTATGCCAATAAAATGGACAACCTAGAAGAAATAGACAAATTCCTAGAAAGGTATAACCTTCCAAGACTGAACCAGGAAGAAATAGAAAATATGAACAGACCAATCACAAGTACTGAAATTGAAACTGTGATTTAAAAACTTCCAACAAACAGAAGGCCAGGACCAGATGGCTTCACAAGCAAATTCAATCATTTAGAGAAGAGTTAACACCTACCCTTCTGAAACTCTTCCAAAAAATTGCAGAGGAAGGAACACTTCTGAACTCATCTATGAAGCCAGCATCATCCTGATACTTAAACCAGACAAAGATACCACAAAAAAACAAAATTACAGACCAATATCACTGATGAACATAGATGCAAAAATCCTTAACAAAACCGAATCCAACAACACATTAAAAAGATCATACACCATGATCAAGTGGGATTTATCCCAGGGATGCAAGGATTTTTCAATATCCACAAATCAATCAGTTTGATACACCACATCAACAAATTGAAGAATAAAAACCATATGATTATCTCAATAGATGCAGAAAAAGCTTTTGACAAAATTCAACACCCATTTATGATAAAAAACTCTCCAGAAAGTGAGCACAGAGGAAACCTACCTCAACATAATAAAGGTCATATTTGACAAATCCACAGCTAACATCATACTCAATGATGAAAAGGTGAAAGCATTTCCCCTAAGATCAGGAATCAGACAAGAATGTCCACTCTCGCCACTATTACTCAGCATACTTTAGGAAGTCCTAGCCACAGTGATCAGAGAAGAAAAAAATAAATAAATGTAATCCAACTTGGAAAAGAAGAAGTAAAAATGTCATTGTTTGCAGATGACTTGATACTATACACAGAAAATCCTAGAGATGCTACCAGAAAACTGCTAGAGCTCATCAATGAATCTGGTAAAGTCGCAGAATACAAAATTAATACACAGAAATTTCTTGCATTCCTATATACTTACAACAAGAGATCAGAAAGAGAAATTAAGGGAAAAAATCCCATTTACCATTGCATCAAAAGGAATAAAAAACCTAGAAATAAACTTACCTAATGAGACAAAAGACCTGTACTCTGAAAACTATGACACTGATGAAAGAAATCAAAGGTGACACAAACAGATGGAAAGATATACCATGTTCTTGGATTGAAAGAACCAATATTGTCAAAATGACTATATCACCCAAAGTAATCTACAGATTCAATGCAATTTCTATCAAATTACCAATGGCATTTTTCACAGAACTAGAACAAAAAATTTTTTAATTTGTATGGAAACACAAAAGACATCAAGTAGCCAAAGCAATACTGAGAAAGAAGGGACTTCTCTGGCAGTCCAGTGGTTAAAACTCCATGCTTCCAATACAGGGGGCAAGGGTTCAATCCCTGGTCAGGGAACTAAGATACCACATGCCACGTGGCACTGCCAAAAAATAAAAATAAAATACAATAAAACAAGAACTCAAGTGTCTCAAAAATGAGGAAATCTGTTTCTGTACATCCTTACTGGAATTCATTAAAGGAGGAAAACCATCTTAAAAAAATATATATTGAGAAAGAAAAATGGGGCTGGAGGAGTCAGGCTCCCTGACTTCAGACTGTACTACAAAGCTACGGTCACCAAAACAGTATGATAATGGCACAAAAACAGAAATATAGATCAATGGAACAGGATAGAAAGCCCAGAAATAAACGTATGCACCTATGGTCAATCTACAACAAAAAAGGCCACATATACAATGGAGAAAAGACAGTCTCTTCAATAAGTGGTGCTGGGAAAACTGGACAGCTACATGTAAAAGAATGAAATTAGAACACTCCCTAATACCATACACAAAAACAAACTCAAAATGGATTAAAGACCTAAATGTAAGACTGGATACTATAAAACTGTTAGGGGAAAACATAGGCAGAACACTCTCTGACATAAATTGCAGCAATATCTTTTTTGATCCACCTCCTAGAGTAATGAAAATAAAAACAAAAATAAACAAATGGGACCTAATGAAACTTAAAAGCTTTTGCACAGCAAAGGAAACCGTAAACAAAAGACAACTCTTAGAATGGAAGAAAATATTTGCAAACAAAGCGACCGACAAGCGATTAATCTCCAAAATATACAAACAGCTCGTGCAGCTCTGTATCAAAAGAAAAAAACAATCAAAAAATGGGCAGAAGACCTACAGACATTTCTCCAAAGAAGGCATACAGATGGCCAAAGAGCACATGAAAAGGTGGTCAACATTGCTAATTATTAAAGAAATGCAAATTAAAACAACAATGAGGTATCACCTCACACCAGTCAGAATGGCCATCATCAAAAAGTCTACAAATTATAAAGGCTGGAGAGGGTGTGGAGAAAAGGGAACCCTCCTACACTGTTGGTGGGAATGTAAATTGGTACAGCCACTATGGAGAACAGTATGGAGGTTCCTTACAAAACTAAAAATAAAGCTACATATGATCCAGCAATCCCGCTCCTGGGCATATTTCTACAGAAAACGATAATTCGAAAAAATACACGCACCCCAATGTTCACTGCAGCATTATTTACAACAGCCAGGACATGGAAGCAACCTAAAGGTCCACTGACGGATGAATGGATAAAGAAGATGTAGTACATATATACAATGGACTATTACTCAGCCATAAAAAAGAATCAAATAATGCCATCTGCAGCAAACTGGATGGACCTAGAGATTATCATACTGAGTGAAGTAAGTCAGACAAAGACAAATATTATATTATATCACTTACATGTGGAATCTAATAAAAATGATACAAATGAACTTATTTACAAAATAGAAACAGACTCACAGACTTCGAAAACAAAGTTATGGGTACCAAAGGGGAAAGGTGGTAGGGAGGGATAAATTAGGAGGTTGGGATCAACATATACACACTACTATATATAAAACCAATAATCAACAAGGACCTATGGTATAGCACAGGGAACTCTACTCAAATATTCTGTAATAACCTATATGGGAAAAGAATCTGAAAAAGAATGAATGTATGTATACGTACAACTGAATCACTTTCCTGTATACCTGAAACAAACACAACATTGTGAATCAACTATACTCCAATATAAAATAAAAATTAAATTAAATATTAAAAAATAAAAACAACAATAAACACTTATTTCTGATAGTTCTGGAGGCTGGGAAGTCCAAGATCAATGGACCAACAGATTCATTGTCTGGTGAAAGCCTGCTTCCTGGTTCTCACCTGGTGGAAGGGGTTAGGGATCTCTCTGGGGCCACTTTTACAAAAGCACAAAATTCACCCATGAGGACTCCACCCTCAAGACCTAATAACCTACTAAAGACACACCTTCTAATCCTATTACCTTGATGGTTAGGATTTCAACGTATGATTTTGTGGGGACAAAAACAATTCAGTCTAAAGCAGTCTAAAGCAGTATGGTTGTTTCACCTCTCCAGTTTACTCTAGTTTTCTTAGTTTTCTCTAGGAAAGAAAAATATAAAATGAAACATTTGACATACATAAATTTGTCAAGGTTTGAATTTGTGTGAGTTAATGTATAATATTTATGCAATTTGCATGTGTGGGTGTGTATGTGTGTGAAAATCACTGGCAAAGGGAATATGCTGTGTATGTTGCCTAAAGTTATTGAATATTGTACGTTATTTCACCTCTTGATACTGATGTTCACTCAAGTTTATGACTCCTGTGCACTAAACACAGCTTTGAAAAAGTGTTTCTTTGTTACAGACCTCTTCAAGATCACACTACATATGATAAAAAGCCCCTTTGCTACCAATGCCATCAAAATTAAATAGAGAAGTCCAAATTTAGAATACTTTACCTTGGAAAGTAAAAGAAAGACATTAAATATGCTTTATTCCTTGTAATCAATATAAGAATAAAAAATGTGGAATAAAACAAATGGCTTTCTGAAAAAGATTTACATATATAATGTATAATATATTATATGATAGAATAGAATAAGAAAAAGGTTTAATTAAAATGTAAATCATAAAAATAATACCTACAAAACAGCATATTTTGTTAGTATAATATTATTAACAGAAAAGTATATATCATACGTTATTAATCAATATTTATTTATTTATTTATTTGGCCACGCCACACGGCATGCAGAATCCTATTGACAGTTCCCCTACCAGGGATTGAACCCACACCCCCTGCAGTGGAAGCGCAGAGTCTTAACCACTGAACCGCCAAGGAAGTCTCAGTCAATATTTCTTTATAACCATTTTTAATATGACCATTTATAATTTATATTTGAAAATAAATACTCTCACAATGCACAGTTTTCCCTCTAATGAAAAACACTAGAGCTTCCATAATTACTTGGAGTGTTGTTGATTTATATCATGGAGTATATAACCACATAAAAGGTATCTGCAATGTACTTAATCATGTATTATAAGAGTTAAACCAATTTTAGTTAACAGCTAACAGTTTAGCAAAAGTTGAAAATTTTAATGGTACATTACTTTCAAAACAAGCAATAAAAAAGTGATGAGAAAACAAAAATCTCTAATAGGAAATAAGTAACATTTCTCAGATTATTTCATTACTGCAGAGTGATTATAAATAAGAGTAACTGGATATACAAATATTTATTCTATGACACCATTCTCATAACTATAGTCCAATGATGGCACAGCTTTATTATAATTTCTCATTCTTATTTTCTGTGCCTCTAATGAAAATCACTAATTGTGTCATTCTCAGGCAAAGCTAACAGAAATAAAGGCTTGATGAGAATGTTATGCTCTGGAAAGAGAAACTAAACTTGAACAACACACAGGAGTAGGCTAAAATTAGGACTGTGAGTCAGAATGATAAAGACAATCCAGGCTCTTGGAACAAGAAAATGAGAAGAGGTCAGGATGAATACGAATAATGTGTCAGAAATAAGTTAGATATTCAAGAATCAGACATAAACAAAACTAGAGGAAAGATGAAGCTGAAACACTTTACGTTCAATATCAAAGCAAAATTTAGTATGATTCAAGCAAATAATTGATTTAATGCATTGCAATCAATAAAATTGCATATATATCTAAGAAAATGAGACATCATTATGACATAGACTATAAGAAGTGAAATGATTAGAGACAAGGCTTAAGTAGCAGTTAAAGCATATATATAAAAGGTTTTGAGGACCATGCTAAAGAAGGTGAAGTTTTATGGTAAGCACTGGGAAGCTACTTGGAGTTTGAAGAGAGTTAGGAAATTGGAAGGTAATATGGTCCATAATATGGGATCTACTGTTAAAGTACTTAGGTTGAATCCCTGTTTTGTCACTTACTAGTTCTGTGATCTTGGACCAGGCAGTTAACTTCTCTGTGCCTCAGATTTCCTTTCTGTAAATAGGGATAATAATTGTAACTACTTCATAATGTTATAAAAATTAAACAAACTAAATAATTTAATATTTGTAAAGCTTTGAAAATAGGACTTCTAGCACAGCAAGTGCTAATTGCATTTGGATAAATAAAACATAGAAGTAAATAAAATGAGCAAAGAAAATTTTATTGGCTCTTAGAAAATGGTGAACAGTTACCAACAAAGTACTAACTGAAATCTTTTATCTAAGAGACGGTGATGGCTGGATTGCTAAAGCTTCTTGTGCAATCTCTCTGGCACCTCCTGAGTCAAATGATCATACATTAGCGGTTTCTATCATCCAAATTTATTTTAGTAAAACGACAGCCTCTCATTCTCAATTTTGGGTTTGGCACAGCTACTCAAATATCAGGTAACCTCTGGTGGATTATAAATCTGTACAGATTTCTGGCAACTTACCTGATGCTAGTCAAAATTTCTGATCATTGATGGGAGGGACTCAGTGATAATCAACTGTCCTAACATTATACAGAGATGAGTGTAGGTGGAAGGGGATGCCATGCTAGACATTGAAATAAAACTGTCAGACTTCAGTGATAACACACATCTCTCTCCCTCTCCCCCAACCCCACATACACACACACACACACATATCACACCACGTTGCTGCTCTTATTTGCTGACACAACAAAGTAAGTCACAAATATATTACACACTAAATGTTTCAGTTGTTTTGGCATAAAGACAGACAAACAGACCAATGGAACAGAATAGACACATACATGGTCAACTGATCTTCAACAAGGGTGCTGAGATTACACAATAAGAAAAGGATAGTCTCTTCAACAAGTAGCACTGGGAAAATTAGATATCTACAAGCAAAAGAGTGAAATTGGACCCTTATCCTGTACCATACACAAAAGCAAACTCAAAAAGGAGTAACGACTTACATGTAAGAACTGAAACCATAAAACTTCTAGAAGAAAACAGAGGAAAACCTTGAGCACCAAAAGCACAGACAACAAAAGCAGAAATAAACACGTGGGGCTGTATCAAACTAAAAAGCTTCTGTACAGTAAAAGAAATAATCAACAGAATGAAAAGGAATAGGAGAAAATATTTGCAAACCATATATCTGATAAGGGGTTGATTTCCAAAATATCAATATATAAGGAACTGGTACAACTCAGTAGCCAAAAAACAAACAAAAAACCTAAAAGCCCAATTAAAACACGGGCTAATGATTTGGATATATTTCTAAAGAATACATACAAATGGCCAACAGGTATGATGCTCAACATCTCTAATCATCAGGAAACACAAATCAAAACCATAAAGAGACATCACCTCACACCTCTTAGGATGGCTATTATCAAAAAACAAAAGACACTTGCCAGCAAGGTTGTAGAGAGATTAAAACTCTTGTACACTACTGGTGGGAATGCAAAATGATACAGCTGCTATGGAAAACAGTATGGAGGTTCCTATAATAGAACTACGATATGGTCCAGGAATTCCACTTCTGAGTATTTATTCAAAAGAATTGAAATTAGAATCTCAAAGAGATATTATCACTACTATGTTCAGTGCAAATATTCATAATAGCCATATCAGATATCAAGGGAGATCAGATATTGAGGATGGAGGGTTCTTGCTAAACTCACAGCAAGATTCTTTCTAAAACTAGATGTTATAAGGAAGATCACAGATGGGCCTAGAAGAAGGTTCAGGAGTCTCACCAAGAAAAGAATCTTCGCTTGAAATCTGGACTTTAAATAGTTAATGATGTCTGGTACTAGCTTTTTCTACAATTTTCACAATTGGAAGCAAGCTAAAGATAAAGCATCAATGAAGCAGTCCAGCTTTAGGTCCAAGTGAGTAAAAAAGTTGCTGCAAAATAAGATTACGCAATAGATGTAATTACTTATCTAAATAAAAATCTTGAAAAAAAACAAAAAGCCTTCCTGTATCCATAATACAGGAAATGTAAATTAATTTCCCTAGGAACAAAACTCACTACAATGGAAAATCTAGTATGTGTGTTTCTTTCCGTGAGAAGAGTTAGAGCAAATTTATTTGGTCTGTGACCTCTTTCTCTCATATTACTGAACAATTGGCCTTTTTTTTTAATGAATGTTATTATTTCTTGGCTTCAGGACCGTTTACTGACTTCATAAAGTGAATTAGAAAGAGGTCCTTTGTTTGTTTGTTTTTGGTGGAAATGAAAGTTTGCTTTATTTTGGAGGCTGGCAAACCAGGAGGAAGGTGGGGGGTACTGATGTCCAAAGGCTGACACTGACACACACACACACGGATGACCAGTGGCTAAGAGCTTTTAAAAGGCGGGTTTCAGGGGTGTATAAGTGAAGCTGGGGGCTACGTGTAGAAACAGCACAGTCAGCTCTGACAGTCATCCTGAAATTGGTCATGTGGTGGTCTGATCAACATCGTCTTGACTGTTTTAAGTACACTTAGTTTTCAGTTCCAGGGTCGGTTTGTTCCCATTTCTTTGAGGCCAGTTCTCAGAATTGTGGCAGCTTACGTCATGGCCACAGTCTGGTCATCATGTAGTTAACTTCTTCCACCTGGTGGCGGTTTCAGTATCTTCCTTTTGCTGTGGAAGGGGAAGCCGAACTCGTCGGGAGTGAGGGGGGCAGGCGCGGAGGGGACAAGCACATGGCGGCTCCTCCTCGGCTGGCATGGCCGCAGCGGCCTCGTAGTCCCTCCCGGAAGGGGTTGGGGAATGCACGCTCTTCCATATCCGCGTCCCCACCCAGCTGCAACTTCTAGAAAGAGGTCCTTTGTAACCTTGCTTTGACTCTCTGGGAGATCTCATTTAAAATTGATGATATTATTACTTAAGTATTTCAAATAATTTACCACTGAACATACTTTTCTTTCTAGAAAAGTTTTTATTTACATTTTAAATTTCTTTAATAATTAGAGGACCACACAGTTTTTACTCTTTTCTGCATTTGTCAAGTTATATTTCTCAAGAAATATGCTCATTCATCCAAATGTTTAAATTTATTTTCTTAGACTTGTGCAAGCTGTACATAATATATTATTTTTAATATTAAAAAATCCATAGTGGTAATCACATTTTTTATTCCCAGAATTGGCAATTTGTATTCCTTTCTTTTATTCATAAGATGTCCTAGAGGACTAACAATTTTATTTGATTTTCAAAGAATTTAAGCTTTAGTTTGATTTTCTCTTTGTATACATTTAAATTTTTATTTCTGATTTTCTCTCAATTATTTCTTTCCTTCTACTTGTATTTATGTTTAATGTCTTTTTCCTAGATTATTAAGAAAAAAGAAAGCTCCCTCACAATCTTTATTTTTCATATTTTTTCATATTTCCACTTCTCAGTTTGGAATACTTGCAAATTTTGTTTTATTTTTCCTTTAACCTATGGGTTATTTAGAAGTATACTGCTTGCTTGCTTAATGGATTTTTTATTATTTAATTCTATCTTAATCCCACCGTTGTCAAAGAATATTTTTTTCTAATTTTAGTCTGGTTTTTGAAATTTGTGGAGCCTTGCTTTTACTGACCAGTACATGATACATTTTGGTAAGTGTTTCAAATGCATTTGAAAATATCTTTCATTGTGGAGGTGTTAGTTGATGTGCTTTATATACATCATTTTGTTCAAGTTTCTTTTTCATGTTGTTCAATTAGTCTTTGTTTTGGGGTTTTTTTGGGGGTGGGGTGTCTACATGGACTATCAGTTACTAAGTTTCCTTTAAGCTTCCAAATATGGGAGTTCCCTGGCTGTCCAGTGGTTAAGATTCTGCACTTCCACTGCAGGGGGATCGGGTTCTATCCCTGGTTGGGGAGCTAAGATCCCACATGCTGTGTGGCTGTGTGCCACGGACAATTTTTTTTTTTAAAAAAAACTTCCAAATATGATTATGAATTTATCTATTTCTCCTTTTATTTCTGTCAGTTTTGCCTTATATATTTTAAACCATGTCAATGCATATAAACTCAGTGTTATTAAATATGGAAGTTTAACTTATGCTTTAATATTATGAAATGTCCCTCTTTAACTTCAGCAATGATTTTTTGCATGAAACTCTACTTGTAGGATGTTGGTATTACTAAATTGGCTTTATTATTTTTACAGTTTTCCTATCCTTTTACGTTTAACATTTCTGTTTTCTAATACTGAAGATAGATCAGGAGGAAATGATGCTCCTGGATGAAATCTGACTTTTTCCCTAATCTTCCACCTCACCCATGCAATATAATATTTATATTATGGTAAGTAATACAGAAAAATAACATTTGTTTAATAATATATTTTTAGAAGAAGACTGAAAATATTATTGGCTTTTTATGTAACATTAAAAATTTACTTTACCCACATCATTGTTTCATAAACTAAACTCTGTTTCATAATATTGTCAAGAGAAATTTAATCACCCTTTCAAATAACACAAAGCTTAATACACCTGGCCATTTAAAGAATTTAAAATAGGTATATTATTTTTACTTTTTATTTTTAATTCACGTTTGAGAAGGAATGCCAATGATGAACTGGGGAAAAAAATTCATGAGGGAAGTAATATAAATTTGACAGACTCAGGAAAATAACATAATTCAGCAGTTCAGTGAATATTAAAGCTTTTAAGGGGGAATGTTTATAATTTAGACAACTTGAATACGAATGAAGTTGACAAGCATGACCTTTAAATAGTTTCCTCTTTGATGCTAAGAATAAAACACTTTGCAGAAGCATGCCATGACTGACCTTACTACCTACAATATGATATGCAATATTTTGTTTGAAAAGCTGAAATAAACCAGAAGGTGTTTACTTTGTGAAAAAGAATATGAAAAATATGCTCTTCAATCCTTTTTATAAAGCAAAACACCTTTTTGTCATCTCATTATGTCTCAGATGACCTTTAGCAGCTTAAAATGCAATTGGCAGCTTAAAATGCAACTGGCACTAAATATCAAGAATTAATCAAAAAATGTATATTTCATACTTTAAAGGAAAGAAACATTAATAATACTAAACCAGTGATTTCAATTACCAAAGGAAATGCAGGATTGTTGGACTTAGAATGTTTAAGACAACCTTTATATTTTCATCCAAAATCATTTCCTCTACCTGCTTTATGAAGAGTAAGTTCTTCATAGTGGAATTCTGACTGTGTCCAGCTATTTGTTATTCAATCTCTCACACATGTGGGAAAAGGGAGACAAATGTAAATCGGAAGAAATACTGATTTGTTTCAAATACAGTTCTTAAAATATTTTTCTGTTCTTGGTTTTATAATACACTGGTTAAAACTTTGAATTTGACAGACTCCTAGAATGAAAATCTTAGCCACAAACAAGTTTAGTGAAAATAAAGATCTTATATAAAATCAGTGATTCTCAGTTTTCGCATGTGTAAATGGGAATAATACCTACTTTATGAATTGCTCTACTGCAATGACTACTTTTTTTTTTTTTTGCGGTACGCAGGCCTCTCACTGTTGTGTCCTCTCCCGTTGCGGAGCACAGGCTCCGGATGCGCAGGCTCAGTGGCCATGGCTCACGGGCGCAGCCGCTCCGTGGCATGTGGGATCTTCCCAGACTGGGGCACGAACCCGTGTCCCCTGCATCAGCAGGCGGACTCTCAACCACTGCGCCACCAGGGAAGCCCATGCAACAGCTACTTTTAAGTGTCAATTTGATTAGACTATTGTCCCAGAAATTTAATCAAACACTAATCTCAGTGTTCCTGTGAAGGTATTTTGTAGATATGGTTAACATTTACAATCAGTTGACTTTAAATAAAAAAGACTATTTTTGAGGTAGTGTCTTTGTCTGGTTTTGATAACAGGGTAATGATGACCTGGTAGAATGAATTTGGGAGTGTTCCCTCCTCTTCAATGTTTTGGAATAGTTTGAGAAGGATAGGTATTAGCTCTTTTTTATATGTTTGGTAGAATTCCCCCTGTGAAGTTGCCCAGTCCTAGACTTCTGTTTGCTGGGAGATTTTTTATTAAAAATTCAATTTCATTACTGATGACCAGTCTGTTCAGACCCTATTTCTTCCTGATTCAGACTTGAAAAATTGCATAGTTCTAGAAATTTACCCATTTCTTCTAGGTTATCTAATTTGTTGCCATATAAATGTAGTATTCTCTTATGATTATTTTTATCTCTGTGGTATCCTTTGTTATTTCTCCTCTTTCATTTCTTACTTTGTATATTTGGGTACTCTATTTTCTTCTTGATGAGTCTGGTTAAGGCTTACCTATTTGTTTCTCTTTTCAAAAAACTAGCTTTTGGTTTCATTAATCTTTTCCACTTTTTTTGTGTGTGTGGTTTCTATTTTATTTATTTACTCTCTGATCTTTATTATTTCCTTTCTTCTGACTTGGACTTTGTTCTTTTTTCTTTTCCCTAATTCTTTTAGATGGTACATTTATTTCTGATATAAGTTAGTTGTTCTTTCTCTTGTTTTCCTGAGGAAACTTGTCAGAGATTTATCAATTTTACTAGAACTTCCAAAAAAAAACTTGAGGGTTTTATTTTTACTCATCATTGTATTTTATTTCTTCATTAATTTGTTTCTTCTCTTATCTCATTCTTTCTACTTTCTTTGGGTAGAATGTGCTTTTCTTCTATATTCTTTATATTTTTAAATTAATTTTTATTGGCATATAGTTGTTTTACAATGTTGTGTTAGTTTCTACTGTATAGCAAAATGAATCAGCTATACATATACATATACCCTTCCTTTTTGGTTTTCTTTCCCATTCAGGTCACCACAGTGCATTAAGTAGAGTTCCCTGTGTCTTCTATATTCTTTAGGTATAGACTTTCTCTTGCAACTACTCTCTCCCTCCCTCTTTCTCTCTCTTCCTGTTCATCATTATCTCTTTGATTGTGGGTAACAGGGTATTAAATCCATCCACTGAACTTTTAATTTTGATTACTATGCATTTCAGCTGTGAAAGTTCCTAGTTCTCTGCCATATGCTTAATTTTTTTATATTTCTAAAATAAAAAACATAGTTATTTTATATCTAAGTCTGATGACTCTTATCTAGAGCTTCTATGAATCTATTTTTATTTTCTGTAACTTTCATTGCTTTTGGTCATGTTGCTCTTTCTTCTCTTCTGGCTGGTTATTTTTTATTGTGTACCACACATCCATGAAAATTGTAGAAATAATTTGCAGTACAACATATTAATCTTTGAGGAACTTATCTTTGCCTCTGCCCTGTGTTTGGGGCACATTCAGTCTGCAATTACTTAACCCAATTTTAGGAATTGAGATTATTTGAGCAAATGGGTTCATCAGAGTTCCCTCTTGTGTTCTTGACACAATAGCCCAACAACAATGTTAAAACTTTAGCTCAGCTTCTTAACCTACTCATTCTCCTCAAGAAAAAAAAAAAAAAAAAAAAAAAAACATTTAGAAAACAGGGCAAAGGGGCATCAACTGCTAGTCTCATGTCATTGGAATTTCATCCTGTCCAGATCTGCTCTATATTTCTCCACTAAATTGTCAGGTATCTTTGCCCTCAAACATGTCTGTCACATACTCTTTCAAGTGAATGGTTGGCCGAAATTATGTGGTCTACCATTACCCAAAGCCTGTATATTGCCTTTGACTCTCTGAAGAGATATTTAATTATTTGAGAACATTTTTGGAAAAAGATAAGCATAAAATTTAGCATTCCATTTAAGTAACTATGAATAGTTTATCACTATCTTCTCTGTGAAACATTTTCTTCACATGCCTATCAGTTCATTTCATTTCTCTCTTGATTATCCTCCTACTTCAATGCCTTCCCCACAGGCTCCTTTGATAAGTTCTCTTTATTTCGTTAACATTGCAGTTCCCCAGGGTTCTGCCTCTTGAATTCTCTTTTACATTTATAACCACTTACTTGATGAGCTCAGTCATATGCTTTTATTTACATGCTATGTTTATGTATATTTTGGCATATTTCAAATTTATATCTCCAGTCAGAATTCTCCTCTGAGTTCTGAGCAGATTAATCTATCCAATTACCTACTAGATATTTCCAAACTTACCCAATTTCCTACTTGACAGAAACTCAACATGCCCTAAACTGAACTACTGTTCTTGTTCATCCTTAAACCTGCCTTTTGCACAACTTTTTCCTTCTCAGTTAATAAAAACTCCATCTCCAAGTGAAAACCTTAGCAACATGTTCAACTCCAGTCTTTCTCTTACAGCTTACATGTGCTGTTTGAACACACCCTTTTGCCTTTGTTTTGGAAAAATTAAAACATCCAGTCTCTTACCATGTCCACTGCTATTTGCCTGGTGCAAGCCACCATTATTTCTAACCTGGATTAATTAATTAGAAGGTTTCAATGCTTCAATCTATTCTTAGCACAAAAGCCAAAGTAGTCTTGTCAAAACATAAACCAGATGATATCACTCCTCAATATATTCCAAAGGCTTCCTCTGACACTTAGGGTAAATGTCAAAGTCCTTTCAATCATTTACCTCCCTAATCTCTTCAAGTGCTATTTTTCCTCTCTTTTCAAAGCCCCAGCTTCTTTTACTTCATCAAATATTCAAATGGTTTCTAATTCAAAAACAGTAACTAATGAATGAAATTCATAAGGATTAAGTAAAACAATGCATATATAAATATCTGACACAACTGCTAGCAAGTAATGGATAATCGTTTTTTGTTGTTGCTGAACTTTTATTTTTATTATATTTAAAAGGACCATATTTAGGTCACGGAAGCACACACTATTTTAAGGATATATGTCTCCATATCCTTGAATCTGCCTTCCTCAATGCCTTATCTTCAGTGACTCCACAAAATATTGATTAACTTTCTAAAACTGTATGATTTTTATATGATACTATCTTTTTACCCAAATTAGTTTCCAGCAAAAACAAAAAACAAAAAACTTCCTGTGATTTACAGAATAATAAGCACTTAAACTTGTTCAGCTCTTCACTGTGTCTGTTTTGGCCTCTTTCAATGTACCTATTAAAAAACTAGTAAACTAGTACACAGATTATTGTTATAGAATTTGTAACTTCCACTAACAATCATTTTTTAAAAATCCATCTGTAAATATTAAGAGACAGTTATTCATTGATTTTTTCCTTGTACAAAGTCAATTACCTGACCATGTTTTGATCCTTAAAGAGGTTTTCTCCAAAGAACACTAGGTGCCAATTATGATTATCTCAGCAATATAACAAATAACTACCTCTGTGAACTTTTAGTCATTGACAGTGGCCTTCCATATTTTGTTCCATATTTACAAGAATTTTACAAGATTATTTGGGCATGAGTTTTACAAAAGAAACCATTGAGAGGTTTTAGGTTAAATTTCATCTAATATCTGATTATTGTGTCGTTGTATTACACAAACAACAGTAGATGAAGTACTTTCTTAGAGTAAACCTCAACTGTATCTCAGAAGGACTATTTCGATCTGTTCTTTATAATTTATTAGTAAATGTTTTACTACCCAGAGTATTTGAAAAGCATATTAGTAAAATGCATTTTATCCTATGAATAATATATCGAAGACCTCATAGGAAAAAATGTTTAGTATATTTTTTACTATACAGAGTCCAAAAGAATATAAAATGAAACAACTATATATTCTAAATTAGTCACATATCAATGGTAACTTTAGATAAATAATAGTCATACAACAGTAGTTTCATAGAAAAATATGAAGGACCATTTGTAAAATAAAATTCAAAAGGAAAATAGATATGAATCTTTACTTAAAATAAACAATGACCATTTTCTTACCTTTCTCAAGTCCCGATATCATAGAATAAATCAGAATCTGTTTCTCCTGTAATTTTTTAAACATTCATAGCTATTCCCAGTTCTGAACTTTTTAACAAGACAATATTGAGCTCTTTTGTATTTTCCCTGACCTTTCTTGGCATATATGGACTTGGATATACTGCTGCCATTTCTTTGGGACAAAAATGATCATATTCTTGAAGATTAGGTAAACACTAAACCTGACCATATTTCTTCAAATTTAATTATTCCACAGAAGAAGGTACAGAAGAATGTAGTCTACTATTTTTATGTGCTTCAATATTTCTTGTCCACTCACTAATTATGAGTTATCCATTTATTCCTTTTTAAGGAGCTACTAGATGCTATACACCCAAGGGTAAATCAGTTGTTCTTATCTTTAACATCCCCTACAGTCTAATGGGACAACTACCACTATTGCTACTGCTCCTTCTCTGTCTGCTACTACTACAAATTATTCCTTGCATAACACTTAGCATATGCCAGACACAGTTTTAAGTTCTTTACATGTACAATTTTATACGCCATATCTCATGTTATTTATTTGTAACAACAATTGTTCTACTTGAGGTGTCTTCCCTGTAATGGGTAAAAGTGCTCTTCATGAGTGACTGTTATGGCTTTTATTTCCAGTGAACAGGAATTAGAATGCATTGATAAAGTGGATAATCTTACATAAAAATGCCCTACTGCAAATATTTTAGTAATCATTTGGTAGAGAAAATAACTGAAAAATTGAATATTCATATTTTAAAATAATTTATTTCTCACCCTAAACAAAGATGCAAAAATGGCTACTTAATTCTAGGGGAAATAATAATGCAAGGAAGAGAGTAGAAATTATTTTTTATGGTTTTTCCTATTTACTTACCCGTGACAAAGTTAAGCAGTAACCCCCTCCCCTCTGCCCAACTCAACTAACAATTATCTAATTATCTTGTTTCGTGATATGTATAAATCTTGTGATATTGCTATTATTGCTATTTCAACTACTGCAAAGGAAAAAAGTTTTGAAAGGTTGTATGTCTCATCTAGTGTTACTGAATTAGTATGTAGTTGAGTGAAAACAAACATTAGAAAGTCTAGCTCAAGATCTTGTGTGCTTAACATTACACTATCTTGCCTTCATATCATCAGATTAATCGTGGATTTAAGATAGGAATTTCAGAGAAGCAAAGTCATCCATTCTGAATGACCGGGACAAGTAAATGAATCTACTTAAGAGTATTAGAGACATACAATCACAACAACAATTAAAAAAACAAAAAAAAAAACTGTTGCACTACTAAATTATGACAAAGAAGAAAAGTTGAGGCAATATAGTACAGATAAGTAGTGGCCTTTGAATTCTCTCTCTGCCACTTAAAAAACTGTGTGACCTTACGCAAATCACTCAACCTCTCTGTGCATCAGTTTCTTCATTTTTAAAAGAGACAATAATAGTAACTACCTCATAATATGGTTGTAAATAAGTGAATTAATATATGTAAATTATATAATAGTGCCTGATATGTAGCATTATCTGAATTTTAATTACTGACATTACTCCACATTATTGCTCAGTAGACATTATTACTCAATGTACAAAGATTGTCTTTGTAAAAAGAAAAATATATACATAAACCTTATATACTTAAAAACCTGTCATTTTATTTATTATAAAAGTTTGCTTGGGTTGTGGTCACTAAGTTGTACTGTGTCCTTAATAAGAGAGCCCTAAAATATTCTATTTGGTCACAGTAAAAAAAAAAACAATCGGGGCTTTCCTGGTGGAGCAGTGGTTGAGAGTCTGCCTGCCGATGCAGGGGACACGGGTTCGTGCCCCGGTCCGGGAGGATCCCACATGCCGCGGAGCGGCTGGGCCTGTGAGCCACGGCCGCTGGGCCTCCGCGTCCGGAGCCTGTGCTCCGCCAAGGGAGAGGCCACAACAGTGAGAGGACCACGTACCGCAAAAAAGAAAAAAAACAAACAATCGTGCCTCTCATTAATGTCTTTATCTGTTCTAAAAAATGTTTTTAAATGGTATGGATATTGATAAACATGTGATGATAATGCATATTTACTTTTTAGTATCAATTGCTGGGAAACTCAGAGCCAGTTTTTATTTATCACTCAGAGGTAATTTTTTTAAACTAACATTTAACCTGACACAATATTTCAGTCCTCATATTTATTTTTCTGCTCATTAATTCTTTCTCTTTTTCAATTTTCAATTGCACTGTATTGTCATTTTCAAGTTTTGCTGATAATATGCATGGCAAAAAGCATTAGCTAACAGTTGCAGATTACCTCCTCTGGAACAGACTCTATGATAAATGCCATATGTATATTAATGTATTCAAACACATCAATCATTATAACCTTTGAAGTAGATTCTATTATTATTAGGATAAAACAAAGAGAATTGCTCTTTGGGGAGTCTAAGCATGTCAAATAGTAACTTTTCTATAGATTCTTTAATATTTAGAAAATCAGATTGCCTGCAAATAATTTTTTTACTTCGTACTTTTCCATTTGTATTTCTTTTATTTCATTTTTTTACATATTGCACTGTCTAAGACCTTCAGTGCAATGTTGAATAGAAGTGGTTAGAGTGGACAACCATGCTTCATCCTCCATGTCAGATAGAAGACATTCAGTCTTGGACTATTAATTATGCTGTTAGCTGTGGGTTTTACATAGCTACCCTTCATTATGTTGAGAGTTTTTCTCATAAAAGGAGATCGAATTTTGCCAAATTTTTTTAATGTTCCTACCAAGGCAATTATATGGCTTTTCTTCTTTAATCTGTGAATATAGTGAATTACATTGATTTTTGTGTTAACAGAATAATCCCTACTTGGTTATGATGTATTAATCCTTTAATATATTACTAGATTTGATATGCTAACTTTGTGTTAAGGACTTCTGTGTCTAGGTTCGTAGATTTTGTTCTTTCATAGTTTTGGGTTTGTTTGTGTTTTTTGGTAATGTCTTCATCTGAATCAGTTATCAGAGTAACACCAGTCTCATAAAATACATTTGGAGTATTCTTCCCTTTTCAATTTTCTAGAAGTATCTACATAGAATTGTTATTATTTCTTAAATATTTGGTATAATCATCCAGGCAGCAATCTAGGGGTAGTTATTTTTATGCAATTTTTTTGCTATGAAATCAATTTCTTTAATAGATATAGGACCAGTCAGTATATCTATTTCTTCTTGAGTGAGCTTTGGTAATTTTTGTCTTTCAAGGAATTTTTCCATTTTATTTAATTAACCAGACTTCTTGATGGATGTTAATAACATTCTCTTATTATTCTCATCGTGTATGTAGGATGTGCAATGTCACCTCTGTCATTCCTGATATTGAAGATTTATATCTTTTCTCTTTCTTTCCTAAGCTTATTGGTCATTTCAAAGAAACTATTTGCTTCATTGTTTTTCTCTACTGTTTTCTGTATGCAAATGTTTACAGCAAATATATAAATCACCTAAACATCTAATATATACAATCACCTAAAACAGAAAACAACTGAAATGTCCACCAACAGATGAACGAATAAACAAATTGTGGAATACCCATACAAGGAAATACTAGCCAGCAACTACTTTTGATACCTGCAAAACCATGAATGAGTCTCAAAATAATTATGCTAAATGAAAGAAGTCAAACCAAAAAGGTACATATAGCAATGATCCCACTCATTAAAAAAAATCTAGAAAAGGCAAAGTATCCAGAGAGCTAGAGAGCAAATCAGTGCTTTCCAGGAGAAAGAGGTAGGGAAAAATGAATTTAAAAGGGGTATAAGGGCTTCCCTGGTGGCGCAGTGGTTGGGAGTCCGCCTGCCGATGCAGGGGACACGGGTTCATGCCCCGGTCCGGGAAGATCCCACATGCCGCGGAGCAGCTAGGCCCATGGGCCATGGCCGCTGAGCCTGCGCTCCGCAACGGGAGAGGCCAAAACAGTGAGAGGCCCGTGTACCACAAAAAAAAAAAAAAGGGGGTACAAGAAAACTTTTTGGAGTGACTACTATGTTTACATCTGAATTATGGCAATGGTTTCTTAGGTATATATGTATTTATGAAAACTCATCAAATTGCATACTTTAAATGTGTGTAGTTTGTTATAAATCAGTTACACCTAAATAAACTATAAAAGAAAACAGCCAAATATAACAATCTCATATGGTTTAGCCTAATATCTTCTCCATTTCATATAAAAATAACCAGAAAGACAGAAATATAATTTTCTAAAGTCACAAAGCTAGTAAGTTATAGAGATAGGATTCGAAGTCATAGAATATGTCTCCAGAGCCTGAACACTTACACCCTACTTAATAGTGCCTCTTTATGTGTTGAGGCACTTTAACAATAAACTTATTGAAACCATATCACACTATTTTCATTCTGCTGAATGTACATGATGGATCAAATAATTTTTCTTTATGAGTTTATTTAAGGGCATATATCTTTAAGTAAGCTCACAAATCAACATATGTATCTATGGAACAAAACTGAATTGTTATTTACAGGTAACATATCTGAGGGGAAACTGTCCTCAGATTGGTCAACACCTATTATTGTGTACTCTTTCTCACATACGTTGTTCATGAATAACAATAATGGAGATTCCGCACTGCTCCCAAGTGCTTTGCCAAGAGTTGGGGCCTATCCCTAGTATAATATTTATCGTACTTTACTATAATTAGTGATGCATTAGACAATTTCTTTTACTGATTAGACAAAAGTTCTTTAAGAAAAGAGTTATTATATTGACGCTTGTTTACCCAGAGTAAGAACATAAACGTTCAGTAAGAATTTGTACAATTAATTAATGTAAAAGATGCATATTTTAGAGAAAAATCATTAAGATTAAACATTACTAAGTAGATAATCTGCTACAGTTGAAACATGAAAACTATCAAAAACTGAGTTTAATTTTAGTAGATGAAAAGATCAGGTTAAGTAGCATGAGCTGCATATTGGAGAGATATCTGTCTAGTCTCTCAAGAGCAATTACAAAAAATTGAAATATTTTCAAAGAATAATCTTGTGTTGAGTTCACTATGCCACACATATATGACTATGCATATAGTGGTTCTAGAAAATGTACCTTTAAAAATCACACAGAATTTACAGGCAATAATTTGAAGGTTCCCACACATGTTCACACCACAACTTTTACATATAAATGTAACGTGGGAAATACTGCATAACAATATTATATTTAAATTTTTTCTCTAATACAAAACAACTGATACAGAAATGATGAAGATTCTGTATTTCAGAATTCTGCAGGCTAATATATACTCATATAGCATAAAATTTACCAATCTTAAATGACAGTATCATATGAAAAGAGAGAATTAAAAATCTTGAATATTATATCACTTTTATTCAAAAACGAAAGTATTATTCCAAGATACAGGAATTCGATGTTATCATGATTAACAATCTGCAATAATCCTCACCCTCTTATTTAACTATCCTTTCCTTTAAATCAACTTAATCTTATTTTCCCCTCATTTTGTCTTTCCTCTTAATTAATACCCAATCTCTATTGGGACACAACCCCCAAATACTCTACTTATAAAGCTCCCAAATTATTACATGTAATTTTAATTATGATTAGCATGGGTAAAATATTCATTGCAAAGGGAATAATGCAATTATATCTAAAAAACTCTACTTGACTCTGGTATTTACCTGTCACCCTGCATTTTATTTCTAAAGCCTAGTTACCCAGCAAAATACTCCTAAGTACTTTTAGCAATTTTCTGTGAACATGAGAGAAGTAAGAAACTCCAAATACCATGTCTCCAATCTGCTGCTTATCCTTAAACTCCAAGTGCATTTTAATCATATACAAGTAATGTAATGATGTATTTATTGTAAATGTATATAAAGAACTATGAACACAATGAATGATAAATTTGAAGATGAGAGGAAAAACCATCTCTTGGAAATTTTCAAAGGAATTATTTCAAAACTATTTTCACAACTATTAGAACCCTGAGTGTAATGCAGGTAGAAAATACGCAGATGTAGGAGAAAGATTTATTGATGAGAACTCTTGGATAAGAGCTCTTGCAATCTGTAAGCACTTCAGAGGTAGAGTCCACTTATCCCCAGAAGGGTGATGAAGTGATGTCCCTGGAGCCCTCTGAAGAGGAAGACAAAGAGAATCTGGCCCTGTCTCAGGCTATCATCAAGCTCAAGTGAGCTGTACCAGCCTGGCAGAGATGGCTGCATGAGGGTAGGCCTGCATTCCCGGTATTCATCAACACAAGGTATATGCCAGGATTTCCTATAAACTGTTTTATATATTTCTGGCAAGAAAGAAACAGTGTGTGTACAGACTGGAGGTTCCCACCACTTCCTCCTTAGGTTCGATTAATTTGCAGAGCGACTCACAGAACTCAGAGAAACATTTTACTCACTAGATCACTGGTTTATTATAAAAGGATATAACTCAAGAACAGCCAGATGCAAGACATGCACAGGGCAAGGCATGTGGGAAGGAGCACAAGTTATGTGGGAAAAGCTTCCATGCTCTCTGGTAGCACCATTCCCCCAGCGTCCCCTCGTGTTCACCAACCCAGAAAGTCTCTGAACCCCACCCTTTTAGTTTTTATGGGGACTTTATTACATAGGCATGATTCATTAAATCATTGACCCTTAGTGACTGATTCAAACTGCAGTCCTTCCCCCGTCCCCAGAGGGCAGGGGGTGAACTGAAAGTTCCAACCCCCTAATCACATGGTTGGTTCCCCTGGCAACCAGCCCCCTTCCTTTGGATGCCCTTTACCATCCTCAGGTGTTTTCCAAAAGTCTCCTCATTAACATGAACTCAGGTGTAGTTGAAAAGGGTTTGTTGTGAATATCAAGACACTTTTGTTACTCTTATCTCTTAGGAAACCAATGGTTTTAGGAGCTGTGTCAGAAATGAGGATGAAGACCAGATACATATTTCTAATTATAAATCGCATTACTACAGTGTGTATCTATCAAAGGATGAAGGAATTCCAGCAGAAAAGAACTGGGGTGATGCAAGATTCCTAAAGACTGGTATAAATTGCCTCTGCCTAAGTCAAAGGAATTGTAGAACCTTTGTCATCAGAAAAGACCTCCTTCACAAGATTAGCTTCAAGCATCCTCAGTCCCAGAGAGTGAGAAGCTAGCTGCCAGTGTAAAATCCTTTCCTGTTCCTTTCCTATTCTCTTCCATTTCTTTTTCCACATCCCCTGGATAGTAACTGACTAATGAGATTGGAGACTGGGAGAAGGAGGGAGGAAGAGAAGCAGAAAGGGGAGAAAGAGACAAAGTTCAAGCCTTAGCCCTTATTCCAATAAAGGCTTCTATTGACAGCAGGCTTGAGCTAGTTAAGAGGAGGTTTGCCATTAAAACAAGTTCAGAGTTTGGACTAATAATTTGTACTCAAAATTCCAATTCCTTAACTGAGATTATGCTTATAATTTTTGGAAAAGTCATTATGTTAGTTTGGGTACTTAAAGAAGATGATAGATATATATTTGGGCAAATCCCTATGAAGAAAAAGTACTGGGAGACAGAGAAGGTTGAGAGAGCCTTCAGACTTGAAAGCAGGCCTTATGCCTGTCTCCCTGAAGGAGACTGGGTGGAAAGCATCTCAGACAGCAGAACATCTCTAAGAAAGTTTTCTCCAGTCAGACGGGGAATCTTTGAGTCAAAGTTGCCCATTAGAGGACTTCAATATCTTGCATAAATATCCCTTTCTCATACACCTGCTGTGTATAACCATTGACTATTAGCAGTCCATGGGATCCAGTGTTAGATCCAAAAAGGCTACAGCTGGCGGCCATCAGTAAATTAAGTTGCTTGCCACAGTAAGATAACTGAACGACACATTTTTATGACCAACAAAGCCATATATTTGCTTGAATTTTCACCCAGGGCACAGGAAATGACTCACACTAAACAGATGTTAAAAAAATCTTGGGAGATAAAACAATACAGTATTTTCAGTATATCAGGATACATGTGTAATTCACATACCTGTGGCTTAGCCCATGGGCCCCTAACACCCTGTCATCACTATTTTACTTAACAGAAAAATGAACTGACTCAAGACCCATTCCACATAATAGCTACGTTCTATTAGTTCTAATGTGTTGTCAACACCAGGGCCCCTGGCCCTCCAGTAAAGCAGTAAAGGTCAATTTCCTTGGTTAATTTGGTGAAAATGGGTTTGCTGCATGTGTGTTCCTGAGTCTTAATATCCTATATACTGCTTGATGGGGGTCTCCTGGCTTCCATTTATGGTTCTTCCTTCCTAGAGTTCCTAGGACATGATAATATACTATAATCTACTAGAGCAATTTATTTTCAAAAGTTTGAAAGAATATTTCTGGGAGTTGCTGCTTAATAAGTCAATGCATCTGCAGAAACTTCCAGTATTTCTAAATTGGTAAATTTGTTTGTAAGACATAGTCACGGCTGGATAAGCAAACACTTGTTTGCCTCAGCACAGCTGTATCTGATGGAGGAAAATGCAATATTTGCTCTTCCCTACTTCATGTCATACCATAAAATCACTAAACCTAGTCTGCAGGTTATAGGACAAAGTAGAAGAAACCAATTTTTTTTTTTTGCCTCGTGCTCCCTTTCCTTTGCTTTCCTTCTTCACTAACCTTCTTGTTTTCTTTCTCCAATCTACCATCTTCCTTTTAACTAAGAGTCAGAATGAACCTTTGATCTATGAAAATCTAAAAGGCTTTGCAATTCTGACTCGTTTATTTCCAGACATCAGGGGAAAAAAAATTAAAGGATGTCATTTTCTCTAGTTTGAATTAACCTTCTGGGCTAACACCTGGGGCCTGGGCTGGATGGGTGGAATGTGGAGTTTCCCAAGGAGTCAAATAGGGCACAGTTGGAGCCCACAGGGTAAGCTTGTGGGAAGTAAGGGCAGGTCCTGTTGAAGGGACAGGAAAAGGACAGGTTCGGATGTGCTGAGCTTCAAAGGCGGCACCCCAACCACTCCTCCCAAAAGAAGCTCACGGGATATCAGGAGGGAACTCCTGGGATGAGAAAACACCTGGGTGCCCTTGGTGCCGGGATCCCCTCCTATCTCTCAAACACCAATCCTCTAGGAGGACTTCCTCCCCTTCTCCCCCCAAAATCTCATATTCAGACTCACCGTGCAGCACCTCCTCGCCGCAGAGGCCCAGTCCGGTGCGAGAGAAAGGCTGTCGCTTTCATGCCGCGCACGGAAGAAGCCCGCGAGGCTGGCGCAGGACGCTCGCGCATGACGCTCGCGCTGGGCGCTGGCGCCGGACCGAACTGCGCATGCGCGGCCTGGAAATCGCGAGACTTTTAGAAGCCAGAAGTACCCCAAAGGCTTCCGGTGCGGATCAAGTCGGCCGCCAAGGGCCAAGGCCGCAGCAACCACGAGCCGGTCCATTGCTCATAGTTGGGGCCAGTTGTTCCTACTAGCAGCTGCGAGGTGAGATTGTCGCTGCCTGTTCCTTGAGCCTTTCCCCTGAAGAGCAGCCTCAGGGAATTAGCCTTTCTGTCTAACCCACCTCATCTTGCAACACCTAGACATGAGGGAACTAGCTCCTTCACCTTTTATTTATTTTTATTTTTTAGCTTTTAAAACTTTATTTCACTTCAAAACCTTTATCAGAGACATGGTTCTATTCTGGGGTAGGAGGTGGCCTTGAGCTCCAAAGCGGCTCTGATCTTGCCTCTTTCCCAGGCAGGACAAACCAGACATCTCCCTCTGCAGCAAAGGGATGCAGCCTGGAGGTCATGGCCAGTCTGTGGAGGGGGTGTCGGGTTTCCGAGTGCTCACCCGAGATGGAAAGATTTGAGTCACTCCAATGGAGGACCAAAGTTTGGTGCTAGCTTCCCCTCACCCTGGAAAAGGGGTGGGGAAGTCTCAGGGGTTTGGGTGGGGGAGCAGAAAACAAGCACCCACCTCTCCATCTGGCTGCAGGAAGCTGGGACAGGGGCCAAGAGGGGCCCATCTGTCACCCTCCAGTCCTGCCAGGCTGCTGGGCTGGGACAGGCGGTGGGGGACAGCCATCTGGCCTGGGTCCTCTCAGGCCAGGGTGGGAATGGGGCCACTTTAAGAGGGTGGGAAGTTTGGGTGTTTTGTTTTAAAGTTTTTAAATTTTTTCTAATGCCTAAGTAAATAAAGTAAAATAGATACATCTTTATAGATATGTATATACATAAATTCTTGTGGAGTGGGCGTAAGGTGGGGGCTGTGGGTGCCTGCCCTCCCAGTTTCATTCCTCATCAAAGTTCTGGGTCAGGAGAAAATTGCAGCCAAGTTCTCCAGTTTCGTTCGCAAGGAAAGTGGTTCTGGATCACCAGGTTCTCTGGGAAGCCCAGGGTTTTCAAGTATAGCTTCTTTCTCCTGCATTTTCACTTGGATGTAGTTCATCTGCCAGGCCTCCTCTCTTATGGACCCACCTCACACTCCACATCCGAGATATCCACCAGCTCCCCAGGGTGCTCATTTCAGTATCTGGATGAATTGCTCCTGTTGCTGGCTAATTTGCAGCAAAAGCTGAGAGTTCTCCTGGCCCACAATTAAATAAAGGGACGTGCATGGATTTTAACTCACTTTAAACATCCCACAGCAAAAATCAATTTCATAGGGTAGAGGGGTATAAATGAGCAATGTGCATTTCTCAGGCAGGAATGTTTTTATTTGCTCACCTACATTGGCAGATATAGGATTATCTTTATGGGTAATATTTTATTTATACATTATAAAAATATTCTGGCTGAGACTTTATGTGTAAGGGATAGGTCTGAGCACTGGAGAGGCAGCAATGAACAACAGCCAAAAAAGAAAAAAAAAATCCTGCCCACCCCTTATGCTTAAATTTGTTTGGGAGTAAAAAACAAAAATTAGAATTATGAAAAACTTACTTTGCTTTAATTAAATATATATATTCATATAATTTACATACACATCTAAATATACATATATATGTAAAATATTGACAGTTTGGGCTTTGGGAAATGAACTTCAATGTCATTGGATAGATAGATAGGTATTGGAAAAATACAAAACATTTACACAATAATTAATTAGGGAAGTAGATTTTACTATAGCTTAGGGTAGATAAAATTATTTTAATTGAAGTATAATTGACCTTCAACACTATATTCGTTCTAGGTGTGCCACATAGTGATTTGATATTTCTACACATTACAAAGTGATCACTACTATAACTCTAGTAACCATTTGCACCATACAAATATGTTACAATATTATTGACTGTATTCCGCATGCTGTACATTTCATGCCTATGACTCACTTATTTTGTAACTGGAAGCTTCTACCTCTTAATCCCCCTCACCTATTTCATTCACTCCCTCACTCACCCTCTGGCAACCACCAATTCTATGAGTATCTATGAGTCTGTTTCTGTTATGTTTGTTCCTTTGTTTAGTTTTTCACTTGTCACATGTAAATGAAATCATACAGATTTGTCTTTGTCTGACTTATTTCACTTAGTATAATACCCTCCATCCATATCATCATAATTGTCAAAATTTCATTCTTTTTTATGGGTAATATCCCACTGTGTGTGTGTGTGTGTGTGTATATACACACATATACATATTTTTTTATATATATATATATATATATATATATATGTATATATACCACATCTTTACCCATTTGTCTGTTGATGGGCAGTTGAGTAGCTTCCATATCTTGGCTATTGTTAATAATGCTGCAATGGACATAGGGGTGCATATATCTTTTCTAATTAATGTTCTTGTTTTCTTCAGGTAAATACCTAGGAGTGGAATTAGCAGATTATATGACAGTTCTCTTTTTAATTCTTTTTAGGAATCTCCACACTGTTTTCCATAGTGGCTGCACCAGTTTACATTCCCACCAACAGTACATGAGAGTTCCCTCTTCTCTACAACCAAGACAACACTTATTATTTGTTGTCTTTTTGATAATAGCCATTCTGAGGCTTTTATCAAATAGGTCTGAGGTGATAGCTCATTTTGGTTTGATTTGCATTTACTTGCTGGTTAGTGATGTTGAGCATCTTTTCATGTTCCTGTTGGCTATCTGTATGTCTTCTTTGGAAAAATATCCTCTGCCCGTTTTTTAATCAGGTTGTTTGTTTTTCGTTTGTCTGAACGATTTGTTTGTATATTTCAGATATTTTACTCCTTATCTGGTATATCATTTGCAAATATCTTGTCCCATTCAGTAGACAGCCTTTTCATTTTGTAGATAGTTTTTTTTCTTCTGTGCAAAAGCTTTTTAGTTTGATTTATTCTCATTTGTTTATTTTTGCTTTTGTTTTGCTTGCCTGAGGATAAAAAAAAAATGTTGTGAAGGCCAATGTAAAGAACTTACTATGATTTTTTCTAGAACTTTTATGGTTTCAGGTCTTACATTTAACTCTTCAATCCATTTTGAGTTTATTTTTGTATATGGTGTGAGAAACTAGTCCAGTATGATGCTTTTTTATGTAACTGTCCAGTCTTCCCAACTCCATTTATTAAAGAGGCTGTCTTTTCCCCATGATAATATACTTGCCTCCTATGTCATAGATTAATTGACCATATGAGGGTGGTTTTATTTCTGGGCTCTCTTTTCTGTCCCATTGATTTGTGTGTCTGTGTGCTAGCACCATACTGCTTTGATTACTGTAGCTTCATAGTATAGTTTGAAATCAAAGAACATGATACCTACCTCCAGCTTTGTTTTTCTTTCTCAAGAATGTTTTGGTTTTTGAGCTATTTTGTGTTTCCATACAGATTTTAGAATTATTTGTTTTAGTTCTGTGAAAAATTCCATTGTATTTTGATAGGAATTGCATTGAATCTGTAGATTACCTTCAGTAGTATGGTCATTTTAACAATATTAATTGTTCCAATCCATGAACAGGGTACGTCTTTCCATTTGTGTCATCTTCAATTTATTTCATCGGTGTCTTATAGTTTTCTGAGTACAGGTTTATCTTCTTAGATTTATTATTTTTGTTGCAGTTGTAAACGAGATTCTTTTCTTAATTTCTCTTTCTGATAATTCATTATTAGTGTATAGGAATGCAACTGATTTCTGGGTATCAATTTTGTGTCCTACAACTTTATTGAATTCATGTCTTACTTCTAATAACTTTCTGGTAGCATTTTTAGCTTTTTTATATGTAGTATCATGTCATTGGCAACTAATGACAGTTTTACTTCTTTCTTTCCAATTTGAATGCTTTTTCTTTGCTTTTTTTTTTTTTATTCTGTCTGATTGCTGTGGCTAGGATGTCTCATACTATGTTGAATAAAAGTGGTGAAGATGGGCATCCTTGTCTTTTTCCTGATCTTAGAAGAAAAGCTTTCATATATGTCTTCTATTATATTGAAATGTGTTCCCTCTATAGCCACTTTGTTGAGAGTTTTATCATTAATGGATGTTGAATTTTGTCAGAAGCTTTTTCTGCACCTTTGAGATCATCATAAGGTTTTTATTCTTCAATTTGTTAATGGGATGTATCACATTGACTGATTTTCAAATACTGAACCATCCTTGAATCCCTGGGATAAATCCCACTTGTTCATGGTGTATGATCTTCTTAATGTACTATTCAATTTGGTTCCCTAATTTTTTTTGAGGATTTTGCATCTGTATTCATCAGTGATGGCCTGTAAATTTCTTTTTTTGTGGTGTCTTTGTCTGGTTTGGTGATAAGGGTGAGGCTGGCCTTATAGAATGAGTTCACAAGCATTCCTTCCTCTTCATATTTTTGGAATAGTTTCAGAAGGCTGCATGTTAACTCTTCTTTACGTTTTTGGTAGAATTTACCTGTGATGGTATCTGGTCCTGGACTTTTGTTTGTTGGGAGTTTTTAAAATTAGTGATTCAATTTCATTATTGTTAATTGGTCTGTTTATATTTTCTATTTCTTCCCGATTCAGTCTTGGGAGATTGAATGTTTCTAGGAATCTATCCATTTCTTCTAGGTTGTTCATTTTATTGACATATAATTGTAGTACTCTCTTATAATCCTTTGTATTTCATTTCTGATTTTATTTCTTTGGGCCCTTTCTCCTTTGTTCTTGATGAGTCTGCTAAAGGTTTATCAATTTTGCTTATTTTTTCAAAAAACCAGCTCTTAGTTTCATTGATGTCTTCTACTGTTTTTCTTAGTCTCTATTTCATTTATTTCTGTTCTGATCTTTATTATTTCTTTCCTTCTACTAATTTTTGGTTTTGTTTATTCTTCTCTTTCTAGTTCCATCAGTTGTAAAGTTAGGTCATTTAAGATTTTTTTCTTGTTTCCTGAGGTAGGCTTGTATCTCTATACACTAACCTCTCAAAATTACTTTTGTTGTGTCCCATAGATTTGGAATCATTGTGTTTCCATTTTCATTTGTCTCCAAGTATTTTTTTGTTTCCGCTTTGATTTTTTCAGTAATTCATTGGTTGTTTAGTAACATATTGTTTAGCCTCCACATGTTTATGCTTTTTGCATGTTTTTTGTTTGTTTATTTGGTTTGTTTTGTCTTTCTTTCTTTTTTTTTTTCCTTGTAGTTGATTTCTGGTCTCATACTGTTGTGGTCTGAAAAGATACTTGATATGATTTCAGCCTTCTGCTTGGGTGATTTCCACTACTCTATATTCTAGTTTGCTGATCCATTCTTCTGTATCATCTAATCTACTGCTGATTCTTTCTAGTGTATTTTTTATTTTAGTTATTGTAGTTTTCAGCTCTATTTGGTTCTGTTTTATATTTTCTCTTTGTTAAACTTCTGTGTTCATCCATTTTTCTCCTGAGCTCATTGAGCATCTTTATGGTCATTAACTTGGATTCTTTTTTGGAGAGATTTCTTATCTCCACTTCAGTTAGTTCTTCTTCTGACATTTTATCTTGTTCCTTCCTTTTGAAAATATTCTTCTGTCATCTCATTCTCCGGATATCTGTTTTTATTTCTACATATTAGGCAGGTCAGTTACATTTCTTGTTTTGGAGAAGTGGCCTTATGTAGGAGACATCCTGTGTGCCCCAGCAACACTCTCCCCTCTGGTCACAGAGCTATATGCTCAAGGGGTGCTCCAAAGGTGGGCTGCATGGGCCCTTCTGTTGTTGCTGGGCTGACTATTGTGAGTACGTTGATAGGTGGAACTGTCCTTTGATCCAGTTGGCTGCCAGGCTTTACCTCATGCAGGCTTCAGGCTGCTGGTGGGTGGGGCTGTATCATGGGGCACTGCTTGTAGGGTTCAGGGGTCCTGGTGCCGGTGCCCAGCCTGCTGGTGGACAGGGCTGGGTCCTCACGTGACTGGCTGCTTGGCCTGAGATGTCTCAGCACTGGAGCTGACCAGCTGGTGGGTGGGTAAGACCTCAGTGCTGACTCCAGAATGGCACTTGCCAACACCAGTGTCCTCATGGTAGAACAAGCTCCCAAAAATGTCTTCTGCCAGTTTCTGTGTCCCCAGAGGGTTCTCAGTTTCATCCTGTTTCTTTTGGAGGCTCTCCAACATCAGCAAGTGGGTCTGGCCCAGTCTCCTTTCAAATGATTGCCTCCACACTGGATCTTGGAGCATGAGAGATTTTTCCTGAGCCCCTTAAGCATGAAGTCTCTGTTTTCTTCAGCCCTCTGGCTCTCCCATACATAAGCCCCACTGGCCTTCGAAACCAGATGTTCTGGTGGCTCGTCTTCCTAGTTCAAGTCCCTAGGACAGGGAGCCTAAAGTGGGTCTCAGACCCCTCACTCCTTGGGGAGAACCTCTTCAGTTGTAATTATCCTCCCATTTGTGGGTGTCCTACTCAGCAATGTGGGGCTTGACTATACCACTTCTCCACCCGTCCTACTGTCTCACTGTGGTTCTTTATTTATATCTTTAGTTGTGGAAAATCTTTTCCATTAGTCTTCAGTCATTCTCATCAATAGTTGCTCTGCGGATAGGTGTCATATTGGTGTGCCTATGGGAGGAATTGAGCTCTGGGTCTTCCTACTTTGCCCTCTTGGCCACATCCTTGTTCCAAAGCCTTTTTGAATTAATCAACTTCTTAACATTGTTTGAAAACATTGCATATTTTTCTTCCATGTGAAATAAGTCTTATTAAAGCAAAATTAATTGTTACTAACTATATTGCTTGATATAAAATGTAAAGGCCCTTTTAAGATTGTTGAACATGGACATTGCTTGTATGCTGAAAAGCATTAGTCTGGATTAATGCCAGAGGAACTCACTGATTAGTGAATCAAAAGAAGTTTATATCTTAAGTTTTGAACTTGCAGAGGCTGTTTGCTCTATTTTTTAAATTAAGTCAGTTTCAACTCAGTTCTCAGAAAACAAAGAGTAGATAAAAAGTTGACTACTTCATAAGTCAGGGATAATACCTAAACTATAACTTGCACATTTTATTTGTAGCCTTCAGGAGTTCTTAATTTGAAACTAAAATTTTTGATTCTGTTTTACTTAATATAAAATTGTATTCAAATGTATCTGTTCTAACGTCATGAGTAATTTTTATAACATAAAAATGAGATAAATTTTATCCCTTTAGGCATTTCCTTCAAGTGTGTTCAGATTTAACTTTGGTTACCTCAGAATTAATTGAATAACAAGGTAAAGAAATTTAGATTTTCCTCACTCACCACAGATGGCTGCAACTAGAGAAAGCACATGTACAGCAACTAAGACCAATGCAACCAAAAATAAATAAATTTTTTTTTTTAAAAAAGTTACCTTTAAATTGCTCCAAAAATTAGCAATGTAATATGTGGAAGATTTATATTTTGAAAAGTACACAAAGCTGATAAAAGAAAGAAAAGGCATAAATAAGTGAGAGATACACCATGTTCATGGATTTGAAGACTCAGTATAAAGATGTTAATTCTCTCAAATTGTTCTATGGATTAAAGAAATCCCAATCAAATTCCATCAGGACTTTTTGTGATATTTACATGCGGGATCGAAATTGTTTATGGAACACAAAATTATTGGGATAGCCAAAATGATTTTGAAAAGAACAAAGCTGGAAGTCTCAATATCTGGTTCTATCTATAACTGTATTAAGCTACATTAATCAAACTAGTGTTATCTTTGTGAGAGGATAGACATATAGATGTGTAAAATAGAATAGAGTGCAGAAATAGAGTCACATAAACATATTCAATTGATTTTGACAAAGATAAAAAGGTAATTTAATGGAAAAAGGATAGACTTTGCAATAAATTGTGCTATAACAACTGAATATCAATATACAAAAAAAAATTAAACATTGATCTTTGCCTTTACAAGGGAGGAAAAACCTTTTCCTCTATCCATCTTAGGTTATCATTAGGGGCCCTGTGAAGGAGACTGGCCAAAAACACGTTAATGAGAGAAAAACAAGTTTAGTATCATGTGCATAGCACTTACAACTGGGAGTACTCAGAGATGAGTAACTCGAATTGGTAAAAACTTTGGTTTATATATCATCTTAGGCTAAAAAAAAAGGAAAAGGGATTTTGGGGTTCTGGGCAGGGGGAGCAAGTTATGGGAAGGTGACCAGGAAAAAAAATTGGTAAACAAGGGTTGTTTAGTAAGGTTTGTGTTGCAACTTTAGGTCAGTGCCTGCTCCATTAGTAAGAATTGTTAAGAGACCTCCTCTTCGTGGTAGACATTTCTAAGGAAACGGAAATTTCCTTTATAAATGTAAATTTCCTTAAAAAGGAAAATTTGTGCCCTGATTTTAGAGCTTTCCCTGTGTCTCTTGGTTCTCAGTGCCCTTTGGCTCCAAATGATTCATATGCCACAGAGGCATATTTTGGGGTTGCATAGTCTGGTACCTTTTACCTTATACTGTATATAAAAATTAATTTAAAATGAATGATGTGTCTAAATATAAGTGTAAAACTAATATTTTTAGAAGAAAAGAGAAAATTTTCAGGACCACAGATTAACTCAACTGTTCTTTGTTAAAACATCAAAAGCATGATTCATAAAAGAAAAATTTGATAATTGGGCTTCATCAAAATTAAAAGGTTTTGCTCTGAGAAAAATACTGTTAATAGAATAAAGAGGCAAGCTAAAGATGGAAGAATATATTTTCTCCATAGCTGTTGACAGATGATGTTAAAATATTTGAATAAATTTGAATATTTGAATGATAATTTACTACTGAAGATATACTGATGGCAAATATGCACAGTAAAAGATGCTCAACATCATTAGACAATGGAAAATGTAAAGTAAAACCCCAATGAGATACCACTGCACACCTATTAAAGTGAATACATATTTTTAAAATGACAATAGTTAAGTGTTGAGGATCTGAGCAAATGTAACTCATGCATTGCCAGAGGGAATGCAAAAGTGCATTTCTTATAAATTAAACATACTTTTACAATATGACTGAGCAATTCCATTCTTAGTTATATATTCAGAGAAATAGAAACTTGTTGACAACCTTTATATGAATGTTTATAGCAGTATAATTTATAATTATTGAAATCTAGAAACAGATGTCCTATGGATGTACATTCATACAGTGGTACACTACTCAGCAGTAAAAAGAACATGCAGCAACGTAGATGAGTCTCAAATGCTTCCTGAAAGAATCCAAAATCAAGGTTACTACCGTACTGTATGGTTTAATTTACATGACATTCTGGAAAAGTCAAAACAGTTAGCAGTAGCCATGGGTTGATATGTGAGGAGAATGTGAGTAAAACAGGAGATATTTTTATAGTAAGGAAGTTCTTCTGTATTCCAATCATCATTGTGATTACATGACTATATGAATTTCTCAAAATTCACTGAATATACATATATATATTCTGTTCAGTTTTCCAATATACATATAGTCCATTCAGTGAATTTTCTTTGTGAATGCATGTACATATATATGTATGTGTTTATGCATATATATATGTGTATTCAATTATTACACATAAGTAAACCAAATTTAAACAAAATTCCAATTAGACATATTTTAGGATTTCTATTTCTCTTCTCAGTGTCTCCATCATACTCTGTATCCCTCTGTGTATTTTTGCTAATTCAACAGAATTTCATTAGAGCTATCTTTCTTTTATAATTTCTCTTTTTAGCTGCATCTGCTATACTGTGATCTATCCTCTGAGTTTTCATCACAATTATACTATTTTTCTTAGAAGTTCTGGTTGGTTATTTTTCCTATCTGTTCTGTGTTCTAGGGGTAATACCTTCTTTCTTATTCTCTTGTACTATCTTTTATTTACTAAAATATTTTACATGTCTTTTATATTCTATACAAATTCATATTATGTATTTTGTTATTTTTTGTTTTTTTAATTGGAGTATAGTTGATTTACAATATTAGTTTCAGGTACAGCATAATAATTCAGTATTTTTATAGATTATGCTTCAGTAAAAGTTATAAGATAATAGGTATAATTCCCTGTGCTTTATAATATATCCTTGTTGCTCATTTATTTTATGCATAGTAATTTGTATCCCATACCCCTAACTTGTCCCACCCCCTTTCTTCTCCCCTCTGGTAACCACTAGTTTGTTTTTTTTTTTTAATCTATGAGTCTGTTTCTGTTTTGCTATAAACATTTGTTATTTTTTAGATTCCACATATAAGTGATAACATGCGGTATTTGTCTTTGTCTGACTTATTTCATGAAGCATAATATTCCTTAAGTCTATCCATGTTGCTGCAAATGGCAGAATTTCATTTCTTTTTATGACTGGGTGGTAGTCCATTATGTATGTGTCTGTGTCTGTGTGTGTGTGTGTGTGTGTGTGTGTGTGTGTGTGTGTGTGTCACATCTTCTATATCTCTTCCTCTGTTAATGGACCCTTAGGTTGCTTCTGTTTCTTGGCTATTGTAAGTGATGCTGCTATGAACATTGGAGTACATGTATCTTATTGAAATAGTGTTTTGTTTTTTCTGGATGTATAGCCAGGAGTGGTATTGCTGGATCATATGGTAGTTCTAGTTTTAGTTTTTTGAAGAACTTCTGTACTCTTTCCATAGTGACTGCACCAATTTACATTCTCACCAACAGTATACAAAGGTTCCCTTTTCTCCACATCCTCTCCAACATTTGTGATTTGTAGACTTTTTGATGATAACCATTCTGACAAGTGAGTGATATTTCATTGTTGTTTTGCCATTTCTCTAATAACTAGTGTGTTGAGCATCTTTTCCTATGCCTGTTAGATAACTGTATGTACTCTTTGGGAAAATGTCTATTCAGGTCCTCTGCCCATTTTTTGATTGGGTTGTTTGATTTTCAATATTGAGTTATATGAGCTGTTTATATATTTCGGATATTAACCCTTTGTCGGTGATATCATTTGCAAATATTTTCTTTCATCTGTAGGTTGTCTTTTTGTTTTGTTGATGGTTTCTTTTTTCTGTGCAAAAGCTTTTAAGCTTAAATAGGTACCATTTGGTTATTTTTGCTTTTGTTTCTTTTGCCTTAAGAGATATATCCAGAAAAATACTGCTGTGATTTATGTCAAAAAGTGTTCAGCCTATGTTCTTTTCTAGGAATTTTATGGTTTCAGGTTTTACATTTAGGTCTTTAATCCATTTTGATTTTATTTTTCTGTATAGTGTGAGGAAATATTTTAATCTCATTGTTTTACATGTAGCTGCTTATTTCCTAGAACCACTTATTGAAAAGACTGTCCTTTCTCCATTGTATATTCTTGCCTCTTTTGTTTTAGATTAATTGACCAAAAGTGTGTGGGTTTGTTTCTGGGCTGTCCACTCTGTTCCATTGACCTGTGTGTCTGTTCTTGTGCCAGTACTATGTTGTTTTGATCACTGTAGCTTTGTAGTATAGTTTGAAGTCCAGAAGGTGATACTTCTAGCTTTGTTCTTTTTTCTCAAGACTGCTTTGGCAGTTTGGGGTCTTTTATGATTCCATATGAGTTTTAGAATTATTTGTTCTACTTCTGTGAAAAAATGTCATGGGTATTTTGGTAGGGATTGCATTAAATCTGTAGATTATTTTGGGTAGTATGGCCATTTTAACAACATTAATTCTTCCAATTAAATCTTTCCACTTCATTTTGTCATCTTCAATTTCCTTCATCAGTGCTTTCTAGTTTTTTAGAGTATAGGTCTTTCATCTCCTTGGTTAAGTTTATTTCTAGGTATTTTATTCCTCCTCTACAAAGCAGATATCCTTCTGCTTAGACTGGAAATATCATTTAATTTGTGTACTTTATATTGTAGCTGATGTAACTAAATGTATTCCTAGTTATTCCAAAAACTGATAATTACACTGATCAGAGTCTCGGCCAATGAGCCAGATTGGATATGTAGAGAGGGAATGAATGATCTAGAAGCATGTCCAGAAGCAAAAAAGTTATGCTTCAAGTAGGTCACACACAGATTTGGCAAACATTAAGTGATAGGTTCATCAACCTGGAACTGGCTGGTTAATGGGAGTCAATCCAGAATGGGTAAACAAACACATGGGCTTGGATTTAAATGTGAACACAGTTGACTAAAATGTTTCAAGTTGAAGAAGCCACAGAGGAGATTCCAAGAGTGAAGAATTTGGGATGACCAATGCGTAAGAAAAAGCAACATAGTAGAAAAAGAGAGGAGCAAGAGTATATTCATACGCTTCTATACAAAATTTGTTCGGGTGTGTCATTTGTGCAATTGTCTTGTATCTATAGGTGCTTTACCTGTGAATCCTGAAGATTATCATCAGATCTCTAATACTCAGTATTTCTGTGCTTTCCTTATCTGGAATGTGTTGGTAGAGTGGCACTAAGAGTCTATCTTATCAACAGGAGCAATCTTAATCCTTTCCCCCATGTGCTACAAAAGTAAAATTTCAAAATGTGTAACTCTATTTCAGTTAGCACGGAAAGCAATGTCTTTGCAGATTTGTACTTCTTTTGTTTTTGTTGTTTACATAATTTGAAAACCTACGAAAAAATGGTTATGAAAGAACACTTTAAGTGTTTTTAAGTAGGATAAAATTTTTAAGCAAGATAGTGACTTGAATTTATATATTTACCTGTTTTTAACTTACCTTCTGAGATATTAAATAGTTCTCTCAGTTTAATATAATAATATTTCTTAAATATATTTAAAAATCAAACCAGGTTACAGAGGTTTTCATAAAATGTGCAATGGCAATTCTACTAAATGATGGCATGACAAAGGATACTGAATGTTTATAAAAGCATTAATTTCAAAGATATGTGTTCCCAGATTCATTAATATCAATTGATATTAATATCATTGATATCAATTTATTTAACGTATTTCTAATCTTTAAGCCAATCATTTTTCAATCACATTTAGAGTTAAAGGAAGCCATCACAAAATATAGACATATGTGAATATACTGTAGTTGATCAAGAAAAATCATTTAACTATTTACATAAATGATTAGTTTTAAGTATTAAAGCATAGACTTGCAATTATCTCATTTGGTGATAAACCACATCTGATTGTTTTCTATCTGCTTCCCACTTACTAGAGTTCTGATGATAGTGATTTTAATTAAACAGACCATTTCAAAATTTTATGTGTACAGTTATAACTCCTCTAACAAAAGTCATAAACATATGACTAAATAGTTCATACTTATGAAAAGATTTTTTAAATGTTATAATAATTTAAAAACACATACAATCTACCACTGAAAACACTAACATTTTTCTCAAGCATTTTGCAATCTACCTGATAGCACAAAGCTAGGTCTTTACTAATTTGAACAATACTGGAATGAAAACACATTTATTC
This sequence comes from Stenella coeruleoalba, assembly GCF_951394435.1. Lineage (NCBI taxonomy): Eukaryota > Metazoa > Chordata > Mammalia > Artiodactyla > Delphinidae > Stenella > Stenella coeruleoalba. The sequence goes on from NC_137157.1 coordinate 55,219,951, forward strand.
AAATGAGAATAAATAAAAGAAATTCAGCATGATTATTTTAGGATGTACAGTTGCTAAGTAATAATTTACAATAGAGGTATAATGCTTATGAAGCTGTTGGCTCATTATTCTTTCAGGGAATGAAAGGATAATGGCTATTGAAATTCCTTCTACATGTCATTATATTCTAACTTCAAGTATTTCAAACCCTTTACAGACTATTGAATACATTGGTTCATTCATTAAATTCTCTAGCTTTTCAGCTCACAGAAGTAATTCCTTTGTATTTGCCCATGCCAACATTCTAAGTCCTTTTATGTGTTGTTCTCTTTTGTGTTTTATTGGCATTGAGCCCCACCCTTCTATTGCTAAATTCATTATTAGAGTAAGTAAGTTCTAAATAGGAAGAATAAATAGGGAACACTTTGTGGATCTTTAGAGTAGTAAAGCAAATGTCTAGAATAAAAGTAGAGAAGAGTGGGATTGAAAAGGTAAGTGTCAGTGTTATGAGGAAACTGAAGTTTACACCAGTGTGATTTTGCTGGTTTGTAGACAACCACAGTTTTAAATCAAAATATGTATTAAAGAAACACACTTTGAGAATAACTCTGTAAACTACATGTAAAACTAGTCATCTTTAAGCCAGACTTTTCTGTAGTCATGTTCCAATACAAATGAAAGTAAATGCCTTTCTAGATTACTCTTCATTAGCAGAGCCCCATTGCTCTCTATAATCTTATATCCTTTCACTTCACACATTTTATGTTAGTGTCTATTCTCTGTAAGGATATGAATTTGAAACCCCTGCCAAATATACCAGTTGATTGAAAAGAACAAGATCATGCATGTGCTGTGAGAAAAGTAATTTTCTTCCTTTATCTTAGAGCTTGTTCATAGTTACAATGGCAAATAATTTTACTTACCTTGTAATTAATATTTGGCATTACTTAATCGTCTCATTTATTTTTTCTAACAGCATTGTACATAAGGTGTTATAAATGCTCCTTTTCCAGATTAAGTGGAAAAGGATCAGAGGGGTTACATGGCATTTCCAAGGTCACACAGCTATATTTCAGGGACTCTGGCTTTCTAAGACTGAACAATAGAGTGAAGAATCTATATTCAAAATGATAAACACTAGATAAAATATGATCTCTCTATAGCTGTGTTAAAAATTATTCTTTTCTATGACTATATAATATATAATTCACCCTTTATGGGACAGTTTTAATCATTGTCAAGACCCTGTCTTTGTGGCATAAGATATAAGCATTATATCATCAAAGTGCTGAGGAAAACTAACTGAAAATCTAGAATTCTATATTCTGCTAAAGTATCTTTTAAGAATTAGAGCAAAATTAGGTCATTTTCAGACATTAAAAAAAGCAAATACATTAAGTCCCCTACATACAAACCTTCAAGTTGCAAACTTTCAAACATGTGAACATGTGTACAGAGTAGTACAGTATTTATTTCAAGCCCAGGATATCCAGAAGCAAGTGTAAAAGCAGCTGTGATGTAGCTGGTACTGCTAAGAAGTGCCAAGAGATAACAATGGAAACAAAAGTGAAAATAATTGAGAGAGTGGAGTGACAAGAGGAAGAAGTAACTGAAGAACCGAAGAGATTCGTGACACAGGAAATGGCCAGGGGATTTTCTTTATTTGTGGTGGCACTGTTAGTTTTTGAGGCACGGGACCCAAACGTAGAACGGTACACGAAGGTTGCAGCAGCCGTTCAGGATGCAATCCAGTGCTACCGTGTCATCTATGATGAGAAAAACAGCTACTACCCAGACATCACTGGATAGTTTTTTCAAAGGGGTAGATAGAATTGAATCCAGCGAGGAACCAGAACCTGTGCCATCAATGTCAGGCGTAGTGAAATTGCAGCTTGACCTCCATCTCCTATTGCTGACGATCCTTCAGCTCTGCTATCTCCCACCTCCTCTCCCTCCTCCAGTCAGTAACTCTTCTTGCCTGTTCACTCAGTGCCAGCCCCTGTATGCCAGCTGTTGTACTGTACTACTGTACTTTTCAAGGTACTGTGCTGTAAGATTTAAAATGTTTTCTTTATTTTTTACATTTTTTTTTATGTATTATTTGTGTGAAAAGTATTATAAACCTATTACAGTACAGTACTATGTAACTGATTGTGTTAGTTGGGTACCTAACTTTGTTAGACTTAATGAACAGATTGGACTTACAAATGCGCTCTCGGGACAGGACCTGTTGATATGTAGGGGACTTACTGTACTTTTTATACCCAGAAACTTCCAGTGGCACTTCTGAAATTGTAATATGTATGTGATAACACATTGAGAGAGTTTCAGTGTTGTGCTCATTAGTTTATTCATTTTCAATTATTTCATTTAGAATATAGCTACAACTTCCAAAATAACTCAAAAATGCATTACTCTTCATTTTTCATTCATTCCCTAAACTTTGAATAATGAATATTGGGTAAAAATATATTTTCTTCATACATATTCTCTTTATTATTCTTTCTCTTTTTCTCTGATATATATATATATATACATATATATATATACACACATATACATGTGTGTATATATATATATACAAATATATATAATTGTTCATACATTGGCTTTATATACATTTATTTTAATATATATTTCCCCTGAGCTATCCAAATTTCTTTATTCCTTCTTAAGTAAATTCTTCAATGCCATCATTTGTTCTGTTAGTAGTAAATAATTGTAAAATGCACAAATGCAAACAATTCAGGACACATAGCATTTATGAGTGCAGTTGTTGAAATAGTTCTTGTGAAGCTCTATTAAAAGGTCAAGACTCTTTCCTCTACTAAATCATTTTTCTCTGGTCTGGCGTGTCTTCTCTCTTGATCCATTATTCTCACTATTTTTTCGACAAGGATTCACCAGTGCCTCTAGATATATTTCCTAGGTATTAAATTCATTTTCATTAGATCAGTAGATTTAAGAATATAACAGAAATGGAATTTAAAAGATAACCATCACATTCTGTAGCATATGACTGAAATCTGTTTGTGGTATTAAAGTTCTTCCTTGCAATGGACATTGGGGAACGTCAGGTTGTATTTACTTCACCAACAGCACTTGCTTTTCAAAGATCCAGTAATTATAAATGTCACTGCTGGTACTTTTAAAATAATTCCTCCTAGGTGTACTCAAGCAACACAACAATTTTCTGAGTTTCTTGAAACAGCTAACAGTAAAATGTTAAATACAATTAACTGGCCAACTAAGCTGACAAGATTAATTTTAATGCTAAATAAACCTCATCCTTTGGGAGAACAATAGAGCAAGCAAACTTTTTTTTTTTCTGACCCCAAAATAAATGCATAATACAGTAAATTTATATAGAAAAGCCCCAAGTAAATAAAATTTGGTAAAACTAACTGAAATATACAAACATGCATTTATATTTAAGCTGATTATAAATTAAGCAATTAAATTTAATAAATTAAAATGAATGAGAGGAGCCACCTTTACTTCATTAGGCAAATGCTCACAATATGTTACCATAATCTAAAGAAACCCATTGAGTGACAGAGAAAGTTAGATCATGGGTAGAATAAACCAGAGAAATTTCTAGAACATCCACACACTAGAGTCTCCTCCACTATAAACTCTTAACAGGTATAGAAAGCCAATTCACACAGTGTCCAAAGATGAATACAGACTGAGTTTCAGAAGGAATTAATCTCCATGGAGATCTAACTTGGTGTGAGGAGACATGAATCCTAGGGGAAAGTAATAGTTAAACCCAGATGGATTGGTAATCTGTTTAAAGCCCATTTGTATAAGTTAAAATTGCTTAGCAGGAAGTTAAATTGTTTCTGGACACATAGCTATCTATGTTTCCCTATAGTCTAGTAGAAAAAAATTTCAGATACTCCAGATAAAATGAATCTCAGTGTTAAGATAAATCTAGGACTCACTAATTTTGAGGGTGATGCAAGACTAAACTCAGATTGGCTGAGCTTCATATCAGGAACAAAGTTTCTAGGTGGGAAGCACTAGAGAAGTGAAACACTGAAATAATATATGTATAATTTCATGATATCATTTATAAATCTCACTTTCCACTTTCATTGATTTTGTATCACGATTTTCATACTATTAATAAAATATTTCATCTGATGTATCTTTCCATGAAATTATAAATTGACTGCAGTGAAATAATATGTTCCTACATTTCTATATAGTTATCACATTCTTAGGTAAAGTAATCAATGAACTGATGATTAAATACCACCCAGTGATGATTATAATCAGGATGATGATGGTGATGGTGACAATCATTCAGGAAGCAATGAAAAATATAATAAAGTAACAAACTTCTTTTTAACATCTTTATTGGAGTATAATTGCTTTACAGTGGTGTGTTAGTTTCTGCTTTATAACAAAGTGAATCAGCTATACATAAACATATATCCCCATATCCCCTCCCTCTTGCATCTACCGCCCACCCTCCCTATCCCACTCCTCTAGGTGGTCACAAAGCACAGAGCTGATCTCCCAGTGCTATGCGGCTGCTTCCCACTAGCTATTTTACGTTTGGTAATGTATATATGTCCATGCGACTCCCTCACTTCGTCCCAGCTTACCCTTCCCCCTCCCCGTGTCCTCAAGTCCATTCTCTACATCTGTGTCTTTATTCCTCACCTGCCCCTAGGTTCTTCAGAACCTTTGTTTTTTAAATTCCATATATATGTGTCAGCATAGGGTATTTGTTTTTCTCTTTCTGACTTACTTCACTCTGTATGACAGTCTCTAGGTCCATCGACCTCAATACAAGTAACTCAACTTTATTTCTTTTTATGGCTGAGTAATATTGCATTTTATGTATGTGCCACATCTTCTTTATCCATTCATCTGTCGATGGATACATAGGTTGCTTCCATGTCCTGCCTATTGTAAATAGAGCTGCAATGAACATTGTGGTACATGAGTCTTTGAATTGTGGTTTTCTCAGGGTATATGCCCAGTAGGGTGATTACTGGGTCATATGTTAGTTCTATTTTTAGTTTTTTAAGGGACCTTGATACTGTTCTCCATAGTGGCTGTATCAATTTACATTTCCACCAACAGTGCAAGAGTGTTCCCTTTTCTCCACACCCTCTCCAACATTTATTGTTTGTAGATATTTTGATGATGGCCCTTCTGACCAGTGTGAGCTGATACCTCATTGTATTTTTGACTTGCATTTCTCTAATGATGAGTGATGTTGAACATCCTTTCATATGTTTCCTGGCAATCTGTATACCTTCTTTGGAGAAATGCCTATTTAGATCTTCTGCCCATTTTTGGATTGGGTTGTTTATTTTTTTGATATTGAGCTGCATGAGCTGCTTGTAAATTTTGGAGATTAATCCTTTGTCAGTTGCTTCATTTGCAAATATTTTCTCCCATTCTGAGGGTTGTCATTTCGTCTTGTTTATGGTTTCCTTTGCTGTGCAAAAGCTTTGAAGTTTCATTAGGTCCCATTTGTTTATTTTTGTTTTTATTTCCATTTCTCTAGGAGGTGGGTCAAAAAGGATCTTGCTGTGATTTATGTCATAGAGTGTTCTGCCTATGTTTGCTTCTAAGAGTTTTATAGTGTCTGGCCTTATGTTTAGGACTTTAATCCATTTTGAGTTTATTTTTGTGTATGGTGTTAGGGAGTGTTCTAATTTTATTCTTTTACATGTAGCTGTCCAGTTTTCCCAGCACCACTTATTGGAGAGGCTGTCTTTTCTCCACTGTATATTCTTGCCTCCCTTATCAAAGATAAGGGGACCATAGGTGAGTGGGTTTATCTCTAGGCTTTCTATCCTATTCCATTGATCTGTATTTCTGTTTTTGTGCCAGTACCATACTGTCTTGATTATTGTAGCTTTGTAGTATAGTCTGAAGTCTGGGAGCCTGTTTCCTCCAGCTCTTGTTTTTCTTTCCCAAGATTGCTTTGGCTATTCAGGGTCTTTTGTGTTTACGTACAAATGGTGAAACTTTTTGTTCTAGTTATGTGAAAAATGCCATTGGTAGTTTGATAGGGATAGCATTGAATCTGTACATTGCTTTGGGTAGTATAGTCATTTTCACAATGTTGATTCTTCCAATCCAAGAACATGGTATATCTCTCCATCTGTTTGTATCATCTTTAATTTCTTTCATCACTGTCTTACAGTTTTCTTCATACAGGTCTTTTGTCTCCTTAGGTAGGTTTATTCCTAGGTATTTTATTCTTTTTGTTGCAATGGTGAAGGGGAGTGTTGCCTTAATTGCTCTTTCAGAATTTTCAACATTAGTATATAGGAATGTAAGAGATTTCTGTGCATTAATTTTGTATCCTGCTACTTTACCAAATTCATTGTTGAGCTCTAGTAGTTTTCTGGTAGACTCTTTAGGATTCTCTATGTATAGTATCATGTCATCTGCAAACAGTGAGTTTTACTTCTTCTTTTCCGATTTGCATTCCTTTTATTTCTTTTTCTTCTCTGATTGCTGTGGCTAAAACTTGCAAAACTATGTTTAAAAATAGTGGTGAATGTGGGACACCTTGTCTTGTTCCTGATCTTAGTAGAAATGTTTTCAGTTTTTCACCGTTGAGAACGATGTTGGCTGTGGGTTTTTCATATATGGCCTTTATTATGTTGAGGTAAGTTACCTCTAAGCCTACTTTCTGGAGGGTTTTTATCATAAATGGGTGTTGAATTATGATGAAAGCTTTTTCTGCATCTACTGAGATGATCATATGGTTTTTCTTCTTCAACTTGTTAATATGGTTGATCACATTGATTGATTTGCATATATTGAAGAATCCTTGCATTCCTGGAATAAACCCCACTTGATCATGGTGTATGATCCTTTTAATGTGCTGTTGGATTCTCTTTGCTAGTACTTTGTTGAGGAGTTTTGCATCTATGTTGATCAGTGATATTGGCCTGTAGTTTTCTTTCTTTGTGACATCTTTGTCTGGTTTTGGAATCAGGGTGATGGTGACCTCATAGAATGAGTTTGGGAGTGTTCCTCCCTCTGCTATATTTTGGAAGAATTTGAGAAGGATGTGTGTTAGCTCTTCTCTAAATGTTTGATAGAATTCTCCTGTGAAGCCATCTGGTCCTGGCCTTTTGTTTGTTGGAAGATATATATATATATATATATTTAAACATTGGAGCAACTGTAATTTTTTTTTAAGTAGTTATGTATTCAGTACTTCATTTATTTATTTTTGGCTGTGTTGTGTCTTTGTTTCCGTGCGAGGGCTCTCTCCAGTTGCGGCGAGTGGGGGCCACTCCTTATCGCCTTGTGTGGGCCTCTCACCGTTGTGGCCTCTCTTGCTGCGGAGCGCAGGCTCCAGACACACAGGCTCAGCACTTGTGGCCCACGGGCCCAGCTGCTCCACGGCACGTGCGATCCTCCCAGACCAGGGCTCGAACCTGTGCCCCCTGCATTATCAGGCAGACTCCCAACTACTGCACCACCAGGGAAGCCCTGTTGGAAGATTTTTAATCACAGTCTCACTTTCAGTGCTTGTGATTGGTCTGTTTATATTTCTGTTTATTACTGGTTCAGTCTCGGAAGGTTGTGCCTTTCTAAGTATTTGTCCATTTCTTCCAGGTTGTCTATTTTATTGGCATATAGTTGCTTACAGTAATCTCTCATGATCGTTTGTATATCTGCAGTGTCAGTTGTTACTTCTCCTTTTTCATTTCTAATTCTGTTGATTTCAATCGTTTCCCTTTTTCTTGATGAGTCTGGCTAATGGTTTATCAATTTTGTTTATCTTCTCAAAAAACTAGCTTTTAGTTTTATTGACCTTTGCTATCATTTCCTTCATTTCTTTTTCATTTATTTCTGATCTAATCTTTATGATTTCTTGTGCTAACGTTGGGGGTTTTTTGTTCTTTCTCTAATTGCTTTAGGTGTAAGGTTAGGTTGTTTATTTGAGATTTTTTTTTGTTTTTTTGAGGTAGGATTGTATTGCTATAAACTTCCCTCTTAGAATTGCTTTTGCTGCATCCCATAGGTTTTGGGTTGTCATGTTTTCATTGTCTCTTGTTTCTAGGTATTTTTTGATTTCCCCTTTGATTTCTTCAGTGATCTCTTGGTTATTTAGTAGAGTACTCTTTAGCCTCCAACAATTGTTTTGTAGATTTTTTCCTGTAATTGATATCTAGTCTTATAGCATTGTGGTCAGAAAAGATACTTGATATGATTTCAATTTTCTTAAATTTACCAAGGCTTGATTTGTGACCCAAGATATGATGTATCCTGGAGAATGTTCCATGAGCACTTGAGAAGAAAGTGTGTTCTATTGTTTGGGGATGGAATGTCTTATAAATATCAATTAAGTGCATCTTGTTTAATGTATCATTTAAAGCTTGTGTTTCCTTATTTATTTTCATTTTGGATGATCTGTCCATTGGTGAAAGCGGGGTGTTAAAGTCCCCTTATATTATTGTGTTACTGTCAATTTCCCCTTTTATGGCTGTTAGCATTTGCCTTATGTATTGAGGTGCTCCTATGTTGGGTGCATAAATATTTACAATTGTTATATCTTCTTCTTGGATTAATCCCTTGATCATTATGCATTGTCCTTCTTTGTCTCTTGTAATAGTCTTTATTTTAAACTCTATTTTGTCTGATATGAGAATTGTTATTCCAGCTTTCTTTTGGTTTCCATTTTCATGGAATCTCTTTTTCCATCCCCTCACTTTCAGTCTGTATGTGTCCGAAGGTCTGAAGTGGGTCTCTTGTAGACAGCATATATACAGGTCATGTTTTTATATCCATTTAGCCAGCTTATGTCTTTTGGTTGGAGCATTTAATCCATTTACATTTAAGGTAGTTATTGATATGTATGTTCCTACTGCCATTTCCTTAATTGTTTGGGGTTTGTTATTGTAAGTCTTCTCTTGTGTTTCCTGCCTAGAGAAGTTCCTTTAGCGTTTGTTGTAAAGCTGGTTTGGTGGTGCTGAATTCTCTTAGCTTTCGTTTGTCTGTAAGGTTTTAATTTCTCCGTCGAATCTGAATGAGATCCTTGCTGGGCAGAGTAATCTTGGTTATTCCAAGATTACTAAAAAAATCTAGGTTTTTCCCTTTCATCACTTTAAATATGTCCTGCCACTCCCTTCTGGCTTGCTGAGTTTCTGCTGAAAGATCAGCTGTTAACCTTATGAAGATTCTCTTGTATGTTATTTGTTGCTTTTCCCTTGCTGTTTTAATATTTTTTCTTTATATTTAATTTTTGATAGTTTGATCAATATGTGTCTTGGCATGTTCCTCCTTAGATTTATCCTATATGGGGCTCTGCTCTTCCTGTACTTGATTGACTATTTCCTTTCCTATATTAGGGAAGTTTTCAACTATAATCTCTTCAAATAGTTTCTCAGTCCCTTTCTTTTTCTCTTCTTCTTCTGGGACCCTTATAATTCGAATGTTGGTGCATTTAATGTTGTCCCAGAAGTCTCTGAGACTGTCCTCAATTCTTTTCATTCTTTTTTCTCTATTCTGCTTTGCGGTGGTTATTTCTACTATTTTATCTTTCAAGTCACTTACCCGTTCTTCTGCCTCAGTTATTCTGCTATTGATTCCTTCTAGAGAATTTTTAATTTCATTTATTGTGTTGTTCATCATTGTTTGTTTGTTCTTTAGTTCTTCTAGGTCCTTGTTAAACGTTTCTTGTATTTTCTCCATTCTGTTTCCAAGATTTTGGATCATCTTTACTGTCATTACTCTGAATTCTTTTTCAGGTAGACTTCCTATTTCCTCTTCATTTGTTTGGTCTCGTGGGTTTTTACTTCGTTCCTTCATCTACTGTGTATTTCTCTGTCTTCTCATTTTGTTTAACTTACTGTTTTGGGGTCTCCTTTTTGCAGGCTGCAGGTTCATAGTTCCCATTGTTTTTGGTGTCTGCCCCCAGTGGGTAAAGTGGGTTGTGTAGGCTTTCTGGTTGAGGGGACTAGTGCCTGTGTTCTTGTGGATGAGGCTGGATCTTGTCTTTCTGCTGGGCAGGATTGCATCTGGTGGTGTGTTTCGGGTTGTCTGAGAACATATTATGATTTTAGGCAGCCTCTCTGTTAATGGGTGGTGTTGTGTTCCTGTCTTGGTAGTTGTTTGGCATACGGTATCCAGCAGTGTAGCTTGCTGGTTGTTGAGTGGTGCTGGGTCTTAGAGTTGAGATGGAGATCTCTGGGAGAGCTTTCGCCATTTGATATTACATGGAGCTTGGCGGTCTCTGGGGGACAAATGTCCTATACTTGGTTCTCCCACCTCAGAGGCTTAGGCCTGACCTCTGGCTGGAGCACCAAGACCCTGTCAGCCACATGGCTCAGAAGAAAAGGGAGAAAAAAAAAAAAGAAATAAAGAAAACAAGTAATAAAATACAATAAATAAAGGTATTAAAATAAAAAAAATTATTAAGATTATAAAAGTAATAAAAAAAAGAAAGAAGAGAGCAACTAAACCAAAAAACAAACCCACCAGTGATAACAAGTGCTAAAAACTATACAAACAACAACAACAAAAAAAGACAGACAGAACCCTAGGACAAATGATAAAAGCAAAGCTATACAGACAAAATGACACAAAAAAGCATACACATACACACTGACAAAAAGAGAAAAAGGAAAGAAAAAGTGTATATATATATTCTTCTTTTTTAAAAAAGGGAGAGCAACTAAATCAATAAACAAATCTACCAATACCAATGATAATAAGCTGTAAATACCAAACTAAGATAAGCATAAAAGCAGAAACAAATTAGCTTCAGAAAGTAAACCCCAAGTCCACAGTTGTTCCCAAAGTCCTCTGCCTCAATTTTGGGATGATTCGTTGTCTATTCAGGTATTCCACAGATGGCAGGGTACATCAGGTTGATTGTAGAGATTTAATCCGCTGCTCCTGAGGCTGCTTGGAGAGATTTCCCTTTCTCTTCTTTGTTCGCACAGCTCCCAGGGGCTCAGCTTTGGATTTGGCACCACCTCTTTGTGTACGTCACCTGAGGTCTCACCCAGACAGGAGGGGGTTAAAGGAGCAGCTGATTAGGGGGCTCTGGCTCACTCAGGCTGGGGGGAGGGAGGGGTATGGAATGCAGGGTGAGCCTGTGGCGGCAGAGGACAGCGTGACGTTGCAACAGCCTGAGGCGCGGCGTGTGTTCTCCCAGGGAAGTTGCCCCTGGATCACGAGACCCTGGCAGTGGCGGGCTGAACAGGCTCCCGAGAGGGAAGGTGTGGATAGTGACCCATGCTTGCACACAGGCTTCTTGGTGGCTGCAGTAGCAGCCTTAGTTTTTCACGTCTCTTGTGTCTGTGCTGATAGCCACGGCTTGCGCCTGTCTCTGGAGCTTGTTGAGTTGATGCTCTGAATCCCCTCTCCTCGAGCACCCTGAAACAATGGTCTCCTGCCTCTTAGGCAGGTCCAGACTTTTTCCGGGACTCCCTCCCGGCTAGCTGTGGTGCACTAACCCCCTGCAGGCTGTGTTCACGCAGCCAACCCCAGTCCTCTCCCTGCTCTCCGACCAAAGCCCGAGCCTCAGCTCCCAGCCCCGCCCGCCCCGGCGGGTAAGCAAACAAGCCTCTCAGGCTGGTCAGTGCTGGTCGGCACCCATCCTCTGTGCGGGAATCTCTCCACTTTGCCCTCTGCACCCCTGTTGCTGTGCGCTCCTCTGTGGCTCCGAAGCTTCCCCCCCTCTGCCACCCGCAGTCTCCGCCCGCGAAGGGACTTCCTAGTGTGTGGAAACTTTTCCTCCCACAGGTCCCTCGCAGAGGTGCAGGTCCCGTCCCTGTTCTTTTGTCTCTGTTTTTTCCTTTTGCCTTACCCAGGTACATGGGGATTTTCTTGCCTTTTGGGAAGTCTGAGGTCTTCTGCCAGCATTCAGTAGGTGTTCTGTAGGAGTTGTTACACATGTAGATGTATTTTTGATGTATTTATGGGGAGGAGGGTGATTGCCACGTCTTACTCTGCCATCTTGAAGGTCCTAAAATACATTTTTTTTAAGAGGTGTAAGCACAAATAGATTTGATATTTATATATCTTTGCAAGAACCATATACACTTTGTTTTCTAAAAAGTAGTAATGCATTGCAAATAAACATATTCTGTGATCTTTGTAGTGCATGAATAACTTTTAAAGAAAATTTAAATATATATATAAATATACAATATATATAGATAAAAACATGTTCATAACTTCCTCCATATTCCCCTTTATAGGTGTGTGAAAAGCATTATTTTCCTTACAGAGATTTAATCAAACCACAATTATCTGCCTTAAATTGAAGACAGAAGTAGCACAGATAGCCCCTTAACAAAAGAAGTGTAAAAACCACAGACACTGACTTTTGAATATATTATGAGTTATGTTTACAACATTTATAGGTTGCTATTAATGCTACTTTTAAGGCAGTGTTAAAATTAAAATCAGTTTATATACCTGAAGCACACAGTTAAGTAATGGTGAGGAAAGATGAATAAGCATCTTGGTTTGTGTTGACAGAAGCCTTCCTGACATTAAACATATGGCATAAATCATGTCCTTACTAGATAATCAATGAGAAAAATTGACTGATATTATACTGTAGTTTAGTAATTAAGACCAGACTTGGAGACAATTATTTGATCCCTAGTGTACCTACAATATAGTTGAATTCTTAGAATATTCTATGATAAAAGTGATACCATTATAGTACATTTTTCACAAAGCAATGGTAGGCATGGTGGAAAGTTGTTTCAATGTCATTATGAGACCAGTTCTTTATACTGTCAAAATTCCCGTTCTTTTATGACAACTGATCTCATCCAGGCATAAAATAAACAAGATCCTTATTCAACAAATTCATATTAACACCTAAATGACTGAATATTAATGTGTCTTAAATTTGCATTTACAAGAAAAAATAAGGTAACATATATTTTATAATTAGTAGAGTTTTAATCATAGAACAAAACCGAAGTGAAGAATTTTACCCCGTGAGTAATGTTTAGAGTATGATGTGGTTAGGACATCCTTACATGGCCTCTTAAATCTGTTATTATATAAGACAACTACTCTCTCTGCACATAAAGCAAGAGTTGAAGTCATCATATTCCATTTCCATTTCACTAAAATTACACTGTACTTTGCTATTTCTTTTTTCTTTCTTTTTTTACCCCCCTTTAAAAAAAATTTTCCACACTTCAAATGCTATTTATAGGATTAACACTATCTCATTATATAGCTTTCATACTTAGGGTCTAGTGTGAATTCTATCCACTGCACATACCTAAAAGAATGCCAAGTTGCAACCACTTAATGATTAAGCAGAATTTATAAGAAAAGCAAACCTAAGGTTTTACTTCATCCAGAGGGTTTTTGAAATTTTTATTGACCTGTTTCTGAACAAGGCTAAGAAGATTGTATTATTTATCTAGCAGTGATGTCAGCATCCCAGATAAGCAAAAGGCCTATCCATTTTTAGCTTTTACAATGAATTCACCTTGGATTTGAATACATTAAATGGCCACTACTAATGTTACATCACTGCATATATAATAAAATGCTATTGAGAGAGGAAGAATATATGCAGTTGATGTGTGAAGAATTACAGAACAGAGCTAAAAGACTCTCAGGGATATTTAAACACTACAGAATCCACCAACTTTCATTTAAATGGCAAGAAAAAACACATACACAAACACACACAGGTAAACATTTTTGTAAAGGTATCTTACACAAATTGAGAAGTTCTTTCCCTCTAATTAAAGTTCATACATTGCATCCCACCTTAGCACAGCAAGAGGGATACTGGTGATAGAAGGAGAAAGTGATCTCTTGAGATGACCTTCTCATGTGAATAGGGACTTCTGATTGGTATTCAGTGCTTTCTTTGTCAACAGTGCTTCTAGGTGACTTCCACTCTGAGTGATTTCTTACCTTAAGCAGAAAAATAGAACTTTTGAAAAAAAAGGCAGAGGTTTAGAGCAATGACTACTAGTGGATGAGATTTATTGAGGGTAAAAACTTATTCTAAACCCTTTATTTTATAGAAAAGGAAATAAAACAGAGATTGAAGTGATTTTTCTCAAGTTTGCACACAGATGTTACCTGTCAGATCTTGGAAGAGAATCATTTCTCTGTCCACTGATGAAGGCTCCAGATCTACACTGTGATTAGAACTAAAAGATGGGAGAGGTGCATAGAATTAGTGGTTTGGATACTAATTACTGACAACAAATAGCCTTCCAGGGTCCATAGTGAGTACTATTATTCAATAGAATAAGGCTACACCCTCATTCTTCCAAACCTCTTTTAAGTGATAGCACTAAGGAATAGAGGGTATTGACTAGATCCAATAATTTAAATGTGGATACTGTGAAACAGAATCTTTATGCTTTCTCTCTTAAAATTGTTGTATTTCCTAGACAATTTTTTGCCTTTTTTATTTTGCCCTTTTCTTTTTATATTTTACTTTTTTTTTTTTTAAAGAAGATGTTGGGGGTAGGAGTTTATTAATTTATTTTATTTTATTTTTGCTGTGTTGGGTCTTCGTTTCTGTGTGAGGGCTTTCTCTAGTTGTGGCAAGCGGGGGCCACTCTTCATCGCGGTGCATGGGCCTCTCACTATCACGGCCTCTCTTGTTGCGGAGCACAGGCTCCAGACGCGCAGGCTCAGTAGTTGTGGCTCACGGGCCTAGTTGCTCCGCGTCATGTGGGATCCTCCCAGACCAGGGCTCAAACCCGTGTCCCCTGCATTAGCAGACAGATTCTCAACCACTGCGCCACCAGGGAAACCCTTATATTTTACTTTTGATGACTACCGGAAAATAAGAAATGCCACTTTGTTTAAGAAATTCCCATCTTACTTGGGAGCAAAACAGTAAACAGATAAATAACAGTACAAAGCAGTAAAGAGCTCTTAGTACAGTAAGACAACTTTCTTTTAGAATACAGACAATAGCAACTCAGTTCTTCAGGGAACTGAGAAGGCTTCACAAAGGAAATGACTTGTGAGTCAGTACTTGACTGTTGAGTAGAATCTTGCCAGCGATGGAGAGCAAAATGGGCAGCAAGAGTTATGCTGTTGGTGAAGCTCAATGCTAGAACCTAATAAACCCAGCTGGTACAATAGGGGGCTATTCTTCGTTCACGTGCCTTTTGCTATCATTAGATCATAAATCACTAACAGTCAGTGTTACTCCCTGTCCTTCAAGAACAAGTAAGTAGCAAGGAAAGAGCCTTGAAGCAGAACAGAGGAAAGCATACTCTCTTTTACGTATGATGAGGCATGTTTCTTTCTTTGACGGATAGAACTTAAGTCAGCAATAGAGGTCCCAAGAGGAAATGACTTCCATTCTCCACACTGAAAAGGAACATGTCTTTATTGTCCTCTGCAGCACTTAGCACAGTTTGGATGTTTAATTAATGAAGGCCTCTCTCACTGCAGTGAGTAATGTTGAATTCTAATATCCAGGCTTACGTTTCACTGTTCCTACATGGAAATTTAGAGCCTCTTCTCAAGTGCAGAGTCAAGTGACAAGTTGGTAATTTTTTTTCCTTCAAATGCAGAGTCAATAACACTTAACAAAGAGTTGTTACTTTTAAATCACCTTGTTCAGTGGCTCCTAACCTGTTGAGTGTTTCTCCTAGTTATAAATTAAAACCTGATTGATTTATACTAGGCCAACTACAATCTATGGCTAAGTGTGGGTTTTCGGAATATTAAACACTCAATATGTTTCTTGAATGATGCAATATATTTGTCACAAGAACATTCATGATTTGGCATTTGCTTTTAGTCAACATAGAAACATTTTCTACATTTAATAGACTTCCAAAGTTTTAACCTCAAAAGAAAACAAAGGAGTGACTGGCACCTTTACAAGTATGTTTCTAGCATTAAATGAGGTTGGTTCTACCCCAATAATGAGTGATATTAGTGTTGAGAAGTTAAATGAGAATAAATTTTTTAAATTAATTCTATACTAGAGTACTTTTCTTATCATACTGTTGGTGTAGATATGTATGAGGTGAATCCAAGTAGCAAGTCACAGTAATCCTGGACTATAAAAAGGCCCATCAATTCCCATATAGATTTGGAAGTTTCACATATCTGACCTAGAAGTAAATGAAATTAGATTTTAGTGACCAGTAAAGAGTCATTATAAGGTAGTTATCATTAATAACTGCCAACCTAGTAAAACATATATGAACACATACCAATGAACATACACTATATTCTTCTTAGAAATGGCATGCATTATTACCAATCATAAGGTATTTAAAACATAAACATGTTTCATCTTTGAATTCAGTTGTGGGATATTTCATAAAGAGAAAAAGGGAACAAATAAAGCAGCAAAAAACAACAAAGAAAACCAAAATAGAAATTTCCAAAGTAATATTAATATTGACCTAACATTTCTTAATATTTTTAGCAATACAGAAGCTAGTTATACTAATTGAACAAAATGAAGCCCAAGTTTCAGTTACATTGGATATTTTCAAAACTTGTGGCTGCAATAAGTTACAGTCTCTAGGAGTATTGTGAGTCTTACTTTTTTTTTTTTTTTTGTGAGTCTTACTTTTTAACCCTTGATCTGATCAATGATGAGGGGGTTATTTGGAAATACCCTGTTGTAAGAACCTTACACTACTGGTAAAGTAAGACAAGATTATTTGAAAGTAGAGTCTGATTAATTAAAGATGCATAATCTGAATCCTGAAGCAGCCAATCAAAAAAAAAATCAAGAAAAAAAATCAAATCATAGAAAAAAGCTCAGTTAAAACCAGATAAGTCCAATAATTCCCCATGAATTGTATGTTTTTCCAGCTTGGCTGGTGTGAATGCCTAGAACTGGTCTATAATTAGCACTCTACCAAATTCTCTGGGGATACCCTTTTCAGATTTCTGAAAAAGTTGTAAGAGTTTTCCAATATTTACCATATTTTTCCATTTACTTCGTTAATGGTGAGCATATGGTGTAAACTATGGAAATGTGATTTTCAAAATACTTTTTGAATCTTAGATTGGGAAAAAAACATTATAAATTTTTAATTCACCTATTGCTATATATTATAGTATGCAGTGTTGAAATATTTTTGAGAAAATAATTTTCAAAACTTTAATGGGCACCGTTCTGGGAGAGAATAGATTTCTTAAGGGGACAACTTTGTTTGCAGTTTTCGATATCCATTTTTTTTTTTTTTAATTCCCAATAGCAACTGGCAGGCCTTTGCTCCTACAGTGATACGTGTTTGTTGAATAAAGGAAAGAATGAATGTGTGAGTGAATGACTGACATGGAATAAGATGAGTCAATAGATGGCTACAGATATTGTTATTATTTATCTGCCTGCTTTACTTTCTCTTTGCACATACCTTTAGAAAGGCTATATAAGTCAGGTTTGTTGTGGCAAGAAAATAATCCCCAAATCAGTGTATTTCAACAATAAAAAGTTATTTCAGACTCACAGTTCTGCAGGTCAGTTCTGTTCTGCTCTGTTCAGCTTAGCTCTATTGTGTTCAGCTCTGCTCCTCAAGTCGCCTTCCTCCATGACCTATGACCTAGGATAGCACGTAACTGGAGCAAGCTGTTCTCATGGAAGAAGAGGGGAGCAAGAAACCTAACTGAACTGTGCAAATATGCTTACATCTTCTATTCATACATGGTGTACCCATCAGTTTTCTTGGTCAAAGTAAGTCACATGACTAAGCCTCAAAATAAGAGGGAATATATTGCAACTAAAAGGAGACTTGGCAAGAATGAGGACGTATGATACTCCTACAGGAGAGAGTGGATTATTGAGGACAATAATACAAAGACCTTGATGCGTTATCTGAACCTAGAGATTCTCTTGGGTCTATTTACATGAACTTCACAATCTTCTGTCATGGTGGACATGAACACCAGACTACTATTTTCCAAAAATTTTTAGAACTATCCTAGTATTGTGTGAACAAATATTTGCTGGATTTACGTATTGTTTGAATTCTAAGGATGTGTTTTAAAAACATATTTGTCTATTAAATAAGAATGCTCCTTTCACATATGTCCAATCTTCTTGGGCTATAAATATTTATCATTATTTATCCAGGTCATATTCAATTGAAGCTCAAAAGCACAAAGTTTTAAGAACATAAATATAAAACATGTAAAAACTTCCTAAAATGAAATAAAAAGAGAAAACTTTCAAAATATAAAAAAGAGGTTTAATAAATAATATGTCCTACTGTTAAAATAAATATATATATTAAGTGAAATTAATAATAATAAGATATACTGGAAAGTATACCTTAAAGGCAGAAGTCAAATACCTTTAAATGTGAATGTCCTTCTTTGACTGTCCCTGGGATACCCAAGCTCATACGTTTCTATGTATCTTGCAAAATTTAAAGTATAAAATACAGTAGATAATTTACATCAGGTTGATTAAGAGAAAAGTGAGGATTCGTTACACACACCCCTGAAAATGACAGAAGTAAGAGGTAAACACCTTTATATGGCAGTATAAAATTAATTTTTAAATGAACATAGCAGTTTACCTAAATTGATTGGAGATGGAAACACCCAATCTTCTTTAATGAATGGCAGTTTAAACTCCGAATAATAATGTTAGAACCACTCAAAACCACCTTTAAGATAGAGACAGTTTCTATTTAAATAATCCTAATATTTCTGCTTAATCAAAAATTATTCATGTCAAGCTGTATCAGACTATCTGTAGAGTTCATTAGGATAATTGGCAAGAGCAGAATAAACACTGATGACTTTTTTTCCCACATAACAATATCTTTATTTAGGAAGTAGGCTGTTTAACTGGGAGCACACTTATTTAAAATCATCTGCTGCATCTTAGTTATGTGAACCCTCGTAAGTGATGACTACAAGAGCCGTGCTTTATAAATTGCAATATATATGATTTTTGCGGGGAGAACTGCAGTAAAACTAATACTGTATGTTAAGAGTATGGGAAAGTTGGGCAGAAGCAGGAGGGATCTAGGAGCTAGCAGGGAAAACAAGAGACTGAGAGGCAGAAGACTGATCAAGGGCAATGTTAACACCCAACCTCAACCACCACTCCTAGTTAGCAGTTAGATTTGGGAACAGAGGCATTTACAAAGTTGTATGCTCTGAGATAAGTGTATTATGTAAGATAGTGTTTAAGATATTAATAGTGTTTCCATACACTATTAATTGATTACTCACTTGATTACTATGTAATGGTTAGTTTTGGATGTCAGCAGAACCAGCGTATGAAAAAGCCCGATATCTGTTAGATGTGGATTCTAACATTCATCCATTCATCCACTTGTTTATGTAGAAATTGGTACGTGTGTTTATTCACATAGAAAATAAACATACACAATACCTATAATGAAAATAACTAATGTTCATATGCACTTTAAAATTGCAAGATATTTTCATATATTTAGTCCTCATAATAGTCTTATGGAGTAAACATTTATATTATCTCATTTTGCCAGAGTGTGATGTATTATATTCAGGAGACTGAAAAATCCGGATTGAAACACAGGTCTCTGAAAAACCAGATTCCTACAAATCACTTAATATAAAGAGCAGTATTTGAAAAATACGTAAGTGTTGATCACTGTATAAATATTTCCAATAGAGAATATTATACCGAGACATCTGTCATTCTGACCTTTAAAGAGCTGCTGGAAATGTCATGTCTAGCCTAAATAGCATACCCAATATATGCTGAAGTGTTCAACAAAATCTAAGCTGGAAACAAACAAGGACAATCTGTCAAGCCAGCTGTTCCCAGAATTTGATAACACACTCTCCTTCAGAAAAAGAAGCTTGTCTCTGATACTGTTCTCTACTCAGTGGTGATAAATGCCATTGTGT
This sequence comes from Stenella coeruleoalba, assembly GCF_951394435.1. Lineage (NCBI taxonomy): Eukaryota > Metazoa > Chordata > Mammalia > Artiodactyla > Delphinidae > Stenella > Stenella coeruleoalba. The sequence continues at coordinate 55,239,766 of NC_137157.1, forward strand.
CAATTCTTCACATATTAAAAGGTTTCTATGTACCAAATTTGACAACAACATGTGGGGTCTCCACTCAACAGGGCAAACACAGCACTGCTAAGACATTTGTGCTTATAATGTAATTAGAGTCTGAATTTGTAGATTACTTGATATTTTTGCTAATGGGTCAAGCAGAAAGAAAGAAGTAGGGTGAAATGCCATTAGAACTATTTCATGTTTTTTCTTTTCCCCAACTCCAAATCATTTATTAGTTCTTGAAACATTGTTCTTTCAATTTAAGCTGAACGCTCAAAATGCCAACATTACACGTAACAGGAAAATACTATTAAGTTAATCTTTATTAAGGTACCTCAAGCCACTTTCTGCCTTTCTTGTTAGAGAAAAACACTTTAAAAAATGAAAATATGAAGAAGAGTATAACTTTTTAATTATTGACTAAAAATTTAGGAGGTAATTAAATTAGAACTTCAGTTAAAATTGACTCTGGAAAATGTGTTTCATCAGATATTAATATAAAATTAGCCTAAAGAGAAAAGAAAAAGTAGTGATCAAGAATGGGGCAGCATTTAACATCTTTAAAAATCTTAATGTTCTTTAAAGCAATCGTTACAACCTGGTACTGTTCACTTTCCGACATTTCTGGATTTAATATATAAAAACTAGCAAAACAGAGGGGGAAGAGAATGGAGTTCTGTTGAATCAAAGTTGCTGTATTCCCTGGCTTGAAAAATATAGTACATTTTGGTGCCCTTTCCTGAGATAAAGAAAGCTGAGGCAAAAATAGGTTATATACAATATCTGAATCGAGTCCAAAGCATATTAAGATGCATGTGAGATATACTAAGTTGGCAGTAAAAAGGCAGGAGATTTAAATTTGAGTATTTTTAACATGAAGATATGATTGATAGCTAAGGGGAAAAATAAAAAGATGATGCTATCAGTTAAAGTCACAGGGTAGAAAGAGAAGGGGTCTAGGTCTAAAGTAGACAACAGAAATATTTGGGAATCTTGCACGCAAAAGAATCAAATTAAGAAAATATTTTAGTGACAAATGAATAATAAACAGTCTCTATCCTAAAGGCATTTAAAATCTAGATTGGAATCAGACCAGAAACATGATAATTTAAATAGTAAATGATGTGTTAGCACAGGGTTAGGATGTTTGTCAAGCGCTCCGGAGACCTAAAGGACAAGCAGCAAGCAAAGCAAGTTGAGACTTATCAGGCAGCAGGCGTAGGTATGGGGTCCCCAGAGCTGGAAGGAAGTGTAAGAGACAAAGAGTGAACATAAGCTGGGCGTGAAAGGCCCACTTTATCCTGAGGTGGAGGAGAGCCACTGAAGGGGGTTAAACCTGCAAGGGAGGGTGGGGTGGGAGGGGGTGGTAGAAGGTGATATATAATGTATTATATTGATGTGTATATATCATAGTAGAGAGAGGAATGCATCAGGTCATTAACAGTCATTAACATATATGAAGAATTTGTTCCAGGAAACAAAAGAGGGAGAGGAATTAATGTCAGAATTATATTCTTGCCCTAAAACTGTGGGAAAATAGGGCTTTAAAATCTAACCAAAATTTGTAATCTAGTTGGAAGGTCAAAATCTTTGCATACAAAAATATTAGAGAATACATATGTTAGCTTACAGGGTGGAGATTTCAATGCAGTAGTAGTTCAGGGAAAGGCCTGCTCCAGAGAAGACTGAAGCAGCCTCAAGAGACCTTACGGGGCTTCCCTGGTGGCGCAGTGGTTAAGAATCCGCCTGTTTATAATCTGGTGGGGATGACCCACTAGAGGAGGAAGTTTGATGATGCATAATGGGGAGCAGAAAAGGAAAGGGGTGCATTTGAAAAGATAAGGGCATGGGTAGAGGGATTGGCCTTTGATAGTGAACTGTCAAGTCTTCCATGAATAAGGTGGTAAGATAGATGCATATTTAAGTAGATTTGTAGGTTTTACAGTATTCACATATGCCGATGTGTATTTTTCAAAGAATTATGAGGCAACATATTGAACTGGAAAATCCTACCAAAAAAGTTGATATTTACACATAGTTTTCATACATATAATGAAGTACTTTCAAAGAATGAAAACTTGATAAGTAGAAACAGGGACAAAATGCACTTCAGGCTTCAAGGACATTTCTGAATCATTTGTATAGGAAGATATTTTAATGCACCATTTGGTTGTATGAAGTTAATCCCAAAATCCTAATCAGAAATAGAGAGGTAATGAGACAAAGAGGAGCTAAATGCTCCGTATAATGATGTAAAAAATCATCTTTCTGAACTGCAGCCCTGAGTGTGTCACTCAAGCTAGAGGCAGCTCTGAGAGAAGGGAGAACCTATTTTTCTAATCTATTTGAACCCTGGAAGAGGTTGAATACCTGATTTGGGGGTGATGAAAATAGTCATTGGGGGTGGCTAGGGAGTGAGAGAACCGGGAATTGGAGGATTGGATCCTTTCAACATTTTAGCAGACCAGGAGAGAGATTGACAAGAAACCAGCCAAGGAAAAGCAAGACCTAGAGAGTTACTCCAGAGAAAGCAGTATCAGTTGTCTCATTTTAGGAATATTTCATTGTACTTTTCATATGCTATGTCTAAGCTTTCAGACATGTTATTTACAACTTTAATAACAGATTTAAAAAGTTATTTATGACAATAAAAGTTGACCAAAGTTCACCTTAACAATGATTGGCTGAGGTACGGAAGAACAATGGATTTGTAGACCATGTAAGCTCTCCCTTAGAATTCTTAAAAATAAAATAAACCAAAACAAAGAAAGAAAAATTAAAAAAAAAATACTTTGGTTGGAAAGCCCAATGAAAGAATTGAAGTGCTGCAGTGTTGCTGGAGAAGACTTTGAACTTTCATCTGGCTGTTAGAGGAATGGATTACATTCTGCAAGATGGAAGATTTGAGAAGATTTGAGAAGATTTGTTTCATTATGGGATCCTCTCTACAGTTGTTTTAAACTCTGGTACCCCATTGAACTGTAGAGAGGATTCGTTTTTTAACCAGTGGAATTATCCCTAAAAATCAATCAGTATTCCCATTTATCAGCAAAAGTGGTAGATGTCTGAAATGAAAAAAGTGAAAGGCAAAACCAGAATTATTTCTCCTATTATTTGGTTTATTAACATTATCCTTGGACTCCATTTCTATAGATTCTATAAATAGGCTTTCTAGAAGAAACTCTAATCTTTAGAGTTATCTGCTTAAAAGATTCCCAATAGATCAAATCCCAACCAAAAAAAAGATTTTGGCAGAAGCGATGACATATGAATGAGAATTATGTTGGCTCATAACTGACCACATATTATATATATAGGAGTCATACCAGTGAATGGTCCCAATGAATTAAGGAGATCAACTCAAAGACACTTTCTTCTATCAGATGTAATATTCTGTTACCTGTAAATAAAATAGTTATCCTCTACAAAATGGATATCTTGGTGGTGGCTTTCAGAATTGTTCTACTGAAATCTAGGGAGAAATAAGAAAATTGAAAGGGGGAGGACAGTTGGAGAAGGGAATATAGAGTAGTAGAACTAAACAAGGAATAGTGAATATAGTTGTATGTGTGTTTTCTAAGTAAACTTTTGATTGAAGTATGTCATATACACATAAAAGTGCACAAATCATAACTGTATAACAATAATTCTTCACAAAGTTAACACATAGACAGCATTCAAATGAAAAAAACATTACATGCACTCTAGAGGCTACATTTAAACTCTCTTTCTAGTCACCACATTCCTAGAAAGTTAACACTAAGATGATATATTATTTTTGCCTAATTTAAAATTTTACATAATGTAAATATACATTAACTACTCTTTTAGCCTGGATTTTTCTCAATGCTATGTTTGTGAGATCCATTTATGTTGATGTGTGTAGCTATAGTTTGTTCATTCTCATTATGGCACAGAACTGCACTGACTAAATATGCCATAATTTATATATTCATTTTACAGTTAATGGCCATTGGGTTGTTTCTAGTTTGGGGCAATTATGAACAGTGCTGGAATCAACATTTTTGTTAAGCATCTTTTGGTACACATTTTTACACATTTTTCTTGGTTATAGACTTAGAAGTAGAACTGTTGGGTCATCAGCATGAGGATGTTCTTTGATGGTAGATAATGACAAAAGGTTTTTCAAAGTAGTTACTCAGTTTGTACTCACAATATATGAAAGCTTCAGTTGTTCCACATACTAAATAATGTATAATATTATCCATCTTTTAAAATTTAGTCATGGGGGTAAGAGACATAAGTAATAGTAGTTCATTATAATGTTGTGCATTTTTCAGATGAAAAGTGATGTTGAATATTTTTCATGGTTATTGGTCAATTTGATATCCACATTTGTAAAGTGTCTTTTTCTGTTCCTTTTGTTCATTTTTAATTGTGAGTTTCTTTTTTAATAAATTTGTTGAAATTTATTATATATTTTGAATGAGTAATTTTCTGATTTTTGTTTTGCCCTTTCTTTATATGTTTAAAATATTTAATTAAAACATTTTTATGGATATAAATATTAACCTTCAGTTAATTCAGAACAGAAGATGTGAATCTATGATGTGTGTTTTTCTGCCTAGCTAGCGATCTGTCTATCCAGAGAATGACCAGAATACATTAACAGCATACTTAGAAGTTTTTTGAATGCATATACATATGCATAGACATACAGATAATACTAACTGTGCACCACTGTCAGTTTCTATTTCAAATATGACCACTAGTTAGGCTATTTCATGGGTCATACAAGTACAAGGATGACAGAAAATACTCACAAAATCTTCCTCCGTGTCACACACATAAAACAGATTCAATAAACTATATCTCACTTTTATAATTAATCCCTAGATCACCTAAAACTGATTATTACATGGCAGGTGGCCAATACACATTTGCTAGTTTCATTTAATCGATAGGCCACAATTTGATTGACATATGGTTTGGAACTGCGACAAATTTTCCTTCTTCCCCTTTTAAGACTGGGTATAACTAGCAGTCTCTTGGATGTGAGAAGAGCATAGAATCTAATATGCATCTATTCCAGTTAAAATATGGAAGAAGTTTGTAAAATGATTTGTGGTTGAAACCAAAGCTTTGAGTAAAAATACATTTGATTGCTTTTCTTTTTTTCCATTAATTAATTAATTTATTTATTTATTTTTGGCTGCATTGGGTCTTTGTTGCTGCGCATGGGCTTTCTCTAGTTTTGGCAAGCAGTTGCAGTGTGTGGGCTTCTCTTGTGGAGCATGGGCTCTAGGCACATGGGCTCAGTAGTTGTGGCTCGCGGGTTCTAGAGCACAGGCTCAGCAGCTGCAGCACACAGGCTTAGTTCTCCGTGGTATGTGGGATCTTCTTGAACCAAGGCTCGAACCCATGTGCCCTGCATTGGCAGGCAGATTCTTAACCACTGCACCACCAAGGAAGCCCTGATTGCTTTTCTTGAGAAATATATGATGTTTGTATTAATAAGCTTGTTCATAATTTGAATCTAACGCATTCAGGTCCCTTCCAATACTGAAAACATTTAGAGAGAAGATTTATAAATGACATGTGCAGGAATTCATATCAAGGTGAAAATTATAATATTGCAAAAGTGTTTTATTCCTTACTTTCTATAACTCAGCATGAGTTACATACTTGCTTTCATATTTGATCTCTTATGAGAGTCCATTGCTAATAAAAGCCAAGGAATTTACTTCCATGTTAAATAGATTTAGTAGCCATGAGCTCACAAATTAATGAGTACTTTTTTCTAATATCTTTACTGTGTAAATTCACAAGGGTTTCTTAGAAGTTAAGTATTAAGTGAATTTGTTACAATGTAAATTCATTACAGCTGAATTTAGACATTAAATACAATTAGGTTTACTATAAGATATTAGTTACCTCATACTTATCTTCTTGATGTTTTAAAATCATTTTTATAATCTATTTTATTCATTATTTTTACTACTTTATTCATATTAAATTTAAATGCTTTTTATATCTTCCTTATGTTTTTAAATAATGTAATTTTTACTTTTTCTTTGACATTTCACAATCAACTTGTGGTTTATAATGACAAAATTGGGCCAAATTTAATACAAGGATATATATTTTGTAAAACATTTAAATGTTAAAGTTTAGGATATAATCCATCAGATGCATTTGGAATAAGGTTTGCCATTTATCTTATTTACATGAGATATAGTGATTGTTGTAAACACATTTGATTCAGGGATATGAAGATGGTGGCCTTATTATTCATGAATTGTGAATTATTTTCTTCAGCTGTATCATTACAGTAGTCATTTACATGTGCATTGGGAAGCTACTATATTATCAATGAAATTATATGCTACTGGTTTCTATAGTTGCTTTAAGAATAATTTTTAGACTATCACTAGCATATTGTTAACAATTGTGTTAAATTCCAAAGAATATATATGACATATATATGGCAACATCTATATTAAGAAAATTTAATAGCCATTTGTGATCTCTGGGATATCACATTACATATATATGTACACATATACCTATATATACTTATGTACCTATAAATAATATACATGTATATAATATATATAAATTAAATGTATAGTGTATTTTGAAAGCATGCTAAGTATGCCATAAATTTAAATAATAAAATGTATATGTACATTGTAGCATAAAACACACTACCGATTCTCTATCAGTTCCTCATTGACATTAACCACAAAAATATGATTTTTCACAACACTATCTCAGATTTTCCAAGAGGGTTTAGTAATTTCTTTTCTGTTTTTTTTTTTTAAATCATCCTGTCCATATTCAATCTGAAATTTACTTGCTTACATAGGACAGTTTTGATTGTCTACTCGAATCTAATTATTTGTACTTTGAGGATTCAGGTTTGTCTTTGAGTTGCTGGCACTTGTTTGGGGAGATGATTTAAATCTTTGGAAATGTTAAGTTCCTTGCACTTCTGGCTTAACTAGGTGGAGATACTGAGTAGCTTATTGGAAACATGAGTTGTGGAGCTCAATAGAAATAGAGGTATTTGTTGTGTATGTAGTTACATGTGGTGGTGTGTGTGATAGAAACATTGTAATTTAATATGGAGCCATACTGAGTAAATTAGTCATTGTAATTTAATATGGAACCATACTGAGTAAATTAGTAGGGTGAAAGTAGAAAAATAGCAATATAATAAAAGTAACAAGGAATCAGCAACTAGGGAAAGATTGACTAGAAAGATTGGTGATAGAAGTAGAATTTGAGAAGCATTATTCATCTACTAACAGAACAAAGAGAGGACTTCATTGTAGAAACCATGAACCATGAGATTTCCAAAAGGAGGAGAATGTAAGAATTTCCAACTTCCCCCTTGAGGTCAAAAATATATTATCTAAGAAGAAGGTCATTAGATTTAGTAATTGGAAGATAATTAGTGATTTTAGTTACCATAGAACAAATTGGAAGCAAGATTTTGGTTGATATTAGAACGAAAGGGATTTGAAGAACTTCAGATAGTAAATTTAATCTATTATTTTTACTTGATCTGCATTGTGTCACAATTCTGTAATAATAGTCAAACTGTAAATAACTTAATATCTTTGTGCTATAAATTATATGAATTTTAATTATAATAATATGAATTTTAATGTGCTATCCCACCTTCACAAATACCTCATAAGTTAGACAACTATAAATTTCATTTTATCTATATGAAAACTAAGAGGGGTTTGGGAACTTACCCAAGAATTCATAATGAGGAATGAGGGAGATAGGCTATGAATTCATGTACATAGTCCAGCTCCAGTGTTTTTGCCTGTGAACGCTAAATTCAGCCTTCCTTAGTATTCTGACTCTCCTCCACTGGGCTCTCTAATTTACCAGAATTCTGAGTTGTAACTGACTCCACCTTGTTATCTTTTTTTTATGAAAATAGCTCTTTATTGTGTATTTTTTCCAACAAGTCAATATCAGTGGCTTCTCTAGTTAATGGTACTTACATCCACTGAGTAGGAAGGGCTAAAAGAATAATTTTGAAAATACTTAGCTTTTCCTCAGCCACTCCACTCCCCCAAAATACAAAAATACTTGACTTTACATTATTCTGGTTCTTGCCAGCCCTCAGATGATCCGTTATCTGCCTAGAACCTTCTCAATCTGTGATTTCCATCCTTTTTCAAAATGCTCTTTGTTGTGAAAACAAAGAAAAAATATGTGTTTATTTTCTTAGTTCTGACACTGGAGCCTTTTGAATGTAACTCATTGTTTCAAGCGCCCAAACTCCTTAAATATGATGCATTGCCTTGAGATCTTGATGATCATCTATCGTTACTTTTCAAAACAGAAAGATCTGTTGAGGCAGTAATTCTGAGCAATGATTGGTCTCTCCTCACTGTATATTCTAACATGAACAGAGAAAAAGCATGTGGATGCCTGTCAATGATATTTCTTGTACTTGTCTTCAGTTATTCTGAAGCTTTTGCTCATCTTTCTCCACACAAAGATACTGAGATTATTAATTTACAGAAGCAAAATCAAATTGTGTCTTTGCTAATGTTGTTCAGCCTGCTAAACAAGCCACATACCAACTGCTTCACCCAAGACTGAAAAAGAAAAATAGAATTAAAGTGTATGTAGGCATATTCCTTACATAATTATTTTATCATATTTTAAATTATTCTTTTGCATCTTACTGGGCTGTCAAGGCATAGAAGTAAGGGCAACATGGGACTTCATGAATGATGTCCAGTTGGACCTCCCATTGAGATGATAGTTTCCTGAAGTGGCCTCTACATATCATGAGTAGATGATTGGCCTTGGACCCCAGGTCTTCAGAACAGAAAGACAACCCTGACAAGCTTTATGAGCTAAAGTTCAAAGCTCAACAAATTATAAACCATTATAAACCAATTTGCCTCCTCAGTTCTAATCAGCCTCTCTAACTTCTCATCCATAAAATCAGAGCCAACTGACACCTTCCCACAAGGCCCCCTGACCAAACAGACAGTTGTGGTATTGACACAATTAATATATCAAGCGTTCCTAAGACAGTGGGATATCTTAGTGGTGAAAGCCTACACATTTTTTACATAAAGGAATTACAGGAATTAGGAAGAAAAGTGAATTCTAATGAACATCTAGAAAAATACAGAAAGGAAATACTTCTACATATTGTTAATGACTCTCAAGAGCTTGGTGACAGCAGCCTGTCAGCTTGTTCAGAATTGCAAGTTCAACATCCTGAACACGGAAGTATCCAGCTGATTCTAGGGTGCCAGTGGAAAATGTACACCCCAGAATTTGGATCTAAAGAAACCCAACCCTTCAGAAGGCTTGCCTCATGCAGGATCATAAGAAAGAGAATGACAATGAATGAGAAATAGTCAAGAGCTAAGTATGGAAGGTGCAGGGAATGAACATCAGTATATTGCAGACATGTGGTGTAAGGCCGAGCAACGTCATTCATAGAATTTGTGTGTGTCTGCAGGAGAGGGCTTTAAAGGGAAGCATTGATTTCAACTAACTACAAAGAACTATGTACAATGGACAAAGAGATCTGCAAAAAACCAACAACAACAACCAAAAAAAAAAGCAAAAAACAAAACAAACCATCCATCTGTCTTCAGGATTTTTTCCAAGCTCTCTTAAAGAGCTATACACTTTACAGAGAAAATTGTATTTGTAATTGATCATGTCAGAGTGATAGTTTTGATGGTTTTTACTGTAAAAAAACCTCTATGATCCTGTTTGATGACCCTGAATTAATGGAATTTGTAGAAGGTTTTGTTGTTTCTCACATACTCTTTTCTTATATATAGTACCGTGATTATTTATATAAATTTGTATATAAATATGAATATATTTATGTCAAAATGGAAATAGATTCCATTTGTTTTTCCAGAAGAAGAAAATGTTAATTTGATATTTTAAAAGCAAGTTAATAAGGGCCTATTATTTGCATGGTGATTTTCTCAATTGAGGAAACAAAAGCCTTTGAAAAAAACTATGTAAACCATTTACCCACCTAGCATACTACATTCTAATGGGAAGATACTCATGAATACAGAAATACATATACATATAAATGTGTGAGTTTAACAAAAACAAAACAAAAACTATTCACAAAGGGCTTAGGAAAAGGAAGGTACAGTATCTCAAGGGTAGTGACAACAGAAAGCTGTTGACACCCCTCAGCCTAAAATTAGAAGGAGAAGCAGACTCTGAACCCAGAGACATAGCTGCAGGGATAGGGCAGCCTGCACATAGAGCTGTTGTTTACACTGGAAAGGTAAAACCTATGCACAGGAACTCAGTGAAAGGGCTCTGGGTAACAAGTACCCTAATCTTATTTTCTTCCCATTTTCTTAACTTCTGTTACTTCCTTTAACAGGGAAACTAAATTGGAAGACAGAGGGCAAGAAAGCCACCCAGGACACAGATCAAAGCTGTGAAGTATGAGGAGTGGCGTTGGGAGAAAAGAAAGGTATCTAGTACATACGTAGAATGCATTTTCAATGAAAGTTGACTCTTCCATACATCACACAAGTGAGAGTGTATTAAAAAGTCTGAAAAGAACCTGTTCTAAACTATTGATAGTCCTTACTTCTTGGAAGTGAAATTGGGTAGGGGGAAGAAAGGACTTTATGTAACTTTGAGGCAAGGGAGGAGTGAAGCAGGGGGATAAAGGTAATTTTTAACTTATTTTTGATATTTTCAGTGTCTACCAAATTTCCCTTATAAACAAGCATTTAGTTTGAAATAAACATTGAGATCTAATAAAATGTTAAAACTGTACCTAAATTGATGTTTTATAAGTTCAGTTTAGTTCCAACATAGTGGAATAAACCATCACTGCATTTATCATATGGCAAATTCAATTTTTTTAACCAAGGCTTTTAAAAACCAATCATACACAAATATTTCACAGCATACATCACATTCATAGATTGAAAAGATTTAAGAGAAAAGAAGAGGAAGTCACATTAAGATCTTCTTATATGCTAAGAAACTTGTTAAATGCTATTATGTAAATTATCTTAATGTGTAAATCAATCTAGGAAGGTAGATATTTAACTTTTCCATTCATATAGATGAAAAAATTAGCTTAGAAATTTAAAAAAATACTAACAAGGGAAATAATTAGAATTCTTTAGCTAAGTTCTATTTAATGTATATTTTTGGGAACTTACTATTTATCAAGTATGGTTCTAAACAGAGAATAATAATTCCAAAAGGAATAAGACCACATACACTGATTTTCATCTATTGTGTGCATTTTTATCTTTAATAAGCAAAATATTTGAATTGAATAAATGCACAAAGAGACAGTAAAATACCAGAACGTTATCATTGATGTGATATAAATAGATTTTTGGAGAAACAACATTTTGGAAAATCATGTTAGTCAATTGAATAATTGACAAGTTATTTTGGAAAGTAGATGCAAGAATTATGTTTGCAGGAGTTTATAGATTTAATGACTATAGGAGAAAAAAGTTATTTTGAAAAATTTATATGACTTTTTCATAACTTTTCTGCATAGACATCCTATGGATCATTGTATTAAAAAGGGGGGGGAAGCATTTGATCTTAAAGAGTCTATGTTATTTTAATATTTTAATATTCATAATATCTTTTTTGTTTTATTTGTGTGATTCATAGGCAACATAGAATTGAGTATATTTTGTACACAATTTTTGCGGCAGTTCTTAAGATCAGAGAATCAATAGAGTATTTAAGGATGAATTTTAGGAAGACCATGAATAGTTTTAAAAAGTACAAAAACCATGAGTGTAAATATGTGTGTAGGTGTGTGTCTATGTGTAAGATTATATGCATTTTTCTAAGATGGTGATTCATAGTTTTCATGACATATTTTAGTGTGACAGTTGGTTTTTCTTTTTTGTAATGCAAGTGCTGACTTAACCTTTGATTGCCAAGGCATCCACTTTAAGACAGCTATAGTGAATAATAACATTGCCAGTCACAGGACTAGATAAAGAGGTAGGCTTTCCACCACCCCAGGCTCCTTAGATAACTGACCATTTAGGCCTCTTGTTTTCTCTCTTTCTGCACTTTAAATTTCCGCTCTTAGTTTTAAATTCACTAATAAAGAATGAGCCCGTCAAACCCTAGGCCATCAATCCATGACCCCAATAAAAGGAGAACCCCAGGCCCATATGCTCTCAGTCTCTCTCTATCTGTGACCTTGATATGTGGCTCCAGGTATGTCATGTAATTTCCAGGACCTGTAAGTAATAAACCTTGTCTCTTTCAAAGTTTCCTGATGGTTATTGCTGAGGATGTCTTGCAATCACGATAAGAACCACAAGGGCTAGTCCAGCCACACCATTGGATAGCAGTAGGCTAAGATTGGCACAAAACACATATTCAAATGCTTACGATGTGCAAAACATGTTTTAAAGCATGAGCTCTGAATTCTGGGAATGTTTCTTAACAACAAATAACTGATTCTGCCATATTTATATTTTAAAATATTTAGAAACAAAAGAATAAATTGGAGCAATATATCATGCTGAAGCTTGAGTCATTAAATATCATTAGATTACTGGAAGTTTGAAGCTAGAACAATCTAGGCAAACTGGGACCAAATCAACAGTATGAGACACCTCTGGGTGTACTACTTAAGCAAAGAGAATATCTGGTAAATGAATAATGCCCTAGAACAGAATTAGTTTTCTGTTATCCATAACTGATCTGCTATGTGAATTGCAAAGAGCTGGTGACAGGTTGCAGTTTGAGTTTTAAATCAGTTCATAGTGTACAGTTTCTTATAAAAATTTCAAACTTTGATTAGTCAAATGTAGCCAAAAGAAATCTGGTCGTGTATTGTTTTGGGTTTCTTCCTTCTCTAATATCATAAAATACGTCATTTATTTTCTTCAATTTTTTTTCATTTTTTTGTTTCTATAGCTCTTTAAATCAGTTGGTATTTATTTTAGTGTACAGGAGGTAGGAAAACTTTGTCATCAAATTGTTCTGTAATCCATGACAACACATACAGAATCATCGCAGGTGAAGATTTTCCATGTTATTTTTGGTGTAATTTTATTCTGCTTGGCTAACGTCTTTTTTTTTTTTTTTTTTTTTGAAGGGAGAGGGAGGCAGCCTAATATCTCAAGATAATATTGGGAGGATTAACACACATCAGAGCATCTTGCCTATACCAAGGATTAGCACAGATTTTTTTTATCAAAGAATCATGCATAGAAAAATTGGGCCCAGCTTCCTTGATAACTTTTCACTTTTGCAAATTATGCACTGTGCTATTCTTTAACTAATGCATTAGTTTCCTAAGGCTGCCATAACAAATTACTGCAAAACTGGTGACTTAAATCAACAGGAATTTATTATCTGACAGTTCTAGAGGCTAAGTCTGAAATCAAGGTATCAGCAAAACTGGTTCATTCTGAAAGTTCTGAAGGAGACTGTTCCAGGACTCTCTTCTAGCGTCTGGTGGTTGCCAAAAGTCTTTGGCATTCCTTTGCTTGTAGCTGGGTCACTCTAATCTCTGCTTCCATCATCACATGACCTTCTTTCCTGTGTGCATCTTTCCTCTTCTTATAAGGACATCAGTGATTGGATTTACAGCCCAGCATCCAGTCTGACCTCATGCTAACTAATTGCTTCTGCAGAGACTCTAAAAAGAAGTAAAAATCTGAGGTTTCAGGTGGACATGAGTTCTCTGAGGACACTATTCAACCCGTTATAACTGGGAATCATTTAATTTGGTCAATAATTGAATATTTATTTCTATCACTTGTGCAATTTATAGAATAAGGAACAAAAGCCCACTTACCATTTCCTTCCATTATCTAACTTTCTAATGGAATTTCAGCATGTGTGTTTAAGTTGATGCCATTTTTAGTTCCCTTTCAAAGGTAAGAACTGTTTTCTAAACAAGCCAGTTATTGCTATCAAACTCATGCTTCAGATAAATCCTGAAACAACATAACTGAAATATCCATGTTTCTCTTACTGAGTGAATTGAAAAAACACAGAAACTCGGAAGTCATTTGGGGGAGAGTAAGGCAATAGATTTGGATATAAATTTGTAAGGAGTATTTGAACCTGGATTAGCTTTGTCATCCGTTAAAACAGCAGCAGTGTTTTGCCTAGGTCTATGCTTATTACGTGTGAATTCTTTTCGAGTGATTTCTTCAGTGATGTTACACACATAAATGAGAGTACCAGCAACGTGCCTGATTCCTCATCTGTTCTCATTCTGGCTCCATGTGTCAATCTAGATGATGTTAATTTGAATATCAACACACATAAAATATAAACTAATGTGCAGTTAACTTGGGAATTTGCCGTTCATGGTGGCTGAAATTTCACTTCAGAAGGTATATCAGTGCTTTTTAATTTGAGATGAAATTCAATATGCAGGTTGCAAAATCTCCTCACTTCTCCAAAGAATTTCCACTTCGTTTAGGAATAGATGATTATTCACAAATTCTGAACATATAACTGGGAAAATATGGTTATGGTCCCAAAAGGGAAAGGAGACAGTGAATGTTTTCCCAGCTACAGAGTTTCTCATGCTCTTCTTTCCCAATGTGAAGGAGTAGCATAATGTAGTAACACCTCCAGCTGCTCTAGTTCCTCAGGACATCAGTTAAGCCATGTACTTCTGAATCTGTCTCTGTTTGTCAATTATGTGCATTTTTTGGATATGCATTTATTGCCCTCTAAATCACATTCCAGTTATGCTGAGGAAAATGGTGAAAGCATGAAATCTAAGCCTAAGCCCCTTTGTTGGTTGGAAAATAAATGACTCTCGTACTATTCATATTGATACTTCTATAAATATTGTACTAATTTAACATTGCTCTGGACCTTCAATTTTGGCAATGACACTTGTCATGTTTCCACTTAAGTGCATTATATTCAAGAGTCCTGATGTGTATTGTACCTAGAGCAAAGGCTTCCATAACATATTTATAATATAAAATATAAAGGCAAGATCAAATATTAAAATGGTAATTAATTCTACACTTCAAATCTCATGAAATTATAATTGCATATTAATAACTACAAGAGGCTTTGGGTCTGATGAAATGATTTAACTTTTATGATGAAGAAAGATTTTTTCCAGAAATAATGTTTCTTTTCACTGAGGTCAAACTAGCATAAGTACCTTAATAGTCATGGTGTTTAACCTGTCATTCTAGGCAAGTCTAATAGTTATGGCAGAGCTTATATCTTCAAATAAAGATTGCATATAAAGTCTCATGAGAACATAGGAGTTTATAATCCCAGAAAGTATTCCTTTGACAGTAGATAGCTCTTGTACAAAATATAGCTGGTGGGAATTCCCTGGCGGTCCAGTGGTTAGGACTCCACGCTTTCACTGCCAAGGGCCTGGGTTCAATCCCTGTTTGGGGAACTAAGATTCTACAAGCCATGCAGTGCGGCCTGTATATATATATATATATATATATATATATATATTTTTTTTTTTTTTCCATATACATATAGGAAAAAAGTATTAGCCTAACTTTTATCTACCACAACGACTTGATCTTTACTCCTGCAATGACCTATTAAATCCAAAGGGAAACATATAAGTTCCTTTAAAAAATAAAAGACAGAGAGAGAGAGAGAAGAAAGAAAGGGGGAGGGGTTGGTTTAAATAAACCAAGAAGTACAATTGATAAGCTTGATTCAGACCCATTCAAATAGTTCAAAGATTGAAGCTAGGCCAAAAGAGTAAAGTTACAATGATAATGGCTTGTTTCAAGTTTCTTACAATCAAATCCCTTTGTATCTCTTCAGTGAGAGTCACTATACTACAGCATACTTGTACTCTTCCCTGGGCTCTTGGATCTACTTGGCACCTAGGAAGGCAAGCAAATTCCAGAGCTTAGGATCTTAACTTTAACTGAGGCTTATTGTCATGTAATTAATACAGACATTATCAGATCAGATAATGAAAATTTTTAATTGAGGTAGAGTGGATTCACAGTATTATGTTTTAGGTGTACGACATAGTGATTTAAAATTTTTATAAATTATATTCCATTTATGGTTTTTATACAGTATTGGCTATATTCCCTATACAGTACAATATTTCTAATGTAGCTTATTTATTTTATACATAGTAGTTTGTTCTTAATACCCTACCCATATCTTGCCCCTCTCCACTGGTAACTACTCGTTCTCTATATCTGTGAATCTGTTTCTTTTTTGTTATATTCACTAGTTTATTTTATTTTCAGATTCCACATATAAGTGATAACATACAGTATTTGTCTTTCTGTGCCTGACTTGTTTCACTAAGCATAATACCTTCCAGGGCCATCCAGGCTGTTGCAAATGGAAAATGTTATTCTTTTTTATGGCTGAATAGTATTCCATGTCTTCTTTATCAGTTCATCTGCTGATGGACATTTAGGTTGCTTCCATATCTTGGCTATTGTAAATACTGCTACTGTGAACATTGAGGTGCATGCATCTTTTTGAATTAGTGTTTTCATTTTCTTCAGATACATACCCAGCAGTGGAATTGCTGGATAATGGGGTAGTTCTACTTTTAGTTTTTTGAGGGACTTCCATACTGTTTTCCACAGTGGCTGCACCAATTTACATTCCCATAAACAGTGTACAGGGGTTCCTTTTTCTCAACATCCTCACCAACATTTCTTGTTTGGAGTCTTTTTGATGATAGCCATTCTGACAGATGTGAGGTGATATGTTTTTCATTTGCATTTCTCTGACGATTAGTGATGTTTAGCATCTTTTCATGTGCCTGTATGTCTTCTTTGGAAAAATCTCTATCCAGGTCTTCTGCTGGTTTTTTAATCAGGTCATTTGTTTTGTTTTTTGGGTTTTGTTTTTTTTTTAAATATAGAATTGTATTAGCTGTTTATATATTTTGGATATTAACCCTTTATTGGTCGTATCATTTGCAAATATTTTCTCCCATTGAGTAATTTGTCTTTTCTTTTTAATGAAGAGTTTCTTTGCTGTACAAAAGCTTTTAAATTTGATTAGGTCCCATTTGTTTAGTTTTGTTTTTGTTTCCTTTGCCTTAGGGGACAGATCCAAAAATATATTGTTTTGATATATGTCAGAGAATGTTCTGCCTATGTTCTTTCTTAGAAGTGTTATGATCTCAGGTTTACATTTAAATCTTTAATCCATTTTGAGTTCATTTTTCTATATGGTGTAAGAAAATTTTCTAATTTCATTCTTTTATGTGCAGCTGTCCAATTTTCCCGGCACCACTTATTGAAGAGACTGTCTTTTCTCCATTATATACTCTTGCCTACTTTGTCATAGACTAATTGACCATAAGTGCCTGGGTTTATCTCTGGACTCTCAATTCTGTTCCATTGACCTATGTGTCTGCTTTTGTGCCAATACCACACTGTTGTGATTACTTAGCTTTGCAGTACAGTCTGAAGTCCGGGAGTGTGATACCTCCAGCTACGTTACCCTTTCTCAAGATTGTTTTGCCTACTCAGGGTCTTTTGTGGGCCTATCATATATGGCCTTTATTATGCTGAGGTATGTTCCCTCTATGCCCACTTTCTGGAGAGTTTTATAATTAATTGATGTTGAATTTTGTCAAAAGCTTTTTCTGCATCTGGTTTTTATTCTTCAATTTGTTAATATGGTATATCACAGTGATTGATTTGTGGATATTGAAAAATCCTTGCATCCCTGGCATAAATTCCACTTGATCATGATGTATGATCCTTTTAAACATATTGCTGAATTTGGTTTACAAATATTTTATTGAGGATTTTTGCAACTATGGTCATCAGTGATATTGGCCTGTACTTTTACTTATTTGCAGTGTATTTATCTGGTTTTAGTATAAGGATAACACTGGCCTTGTAGAATGAGTTTGGAACTGTCCCCTCCTCTTCATTTTTTTTGAATAGTTTGAGAAGGGATATGTGTTAACTCTTCTCTAAATGTTTTGTAGAATTCACCTGTGAAGCCATCTGGTCCTGGACTTTTGTTTGTTGGGAGGTTTTTTGTATTTTTGTTTTCTTTAACTACTGATTCAATTTCATTATTGATAATTAGTCTGTTCATATTATCTATTTCTTCCTGGTTCAGTCTTGAGAGATTGTACATTTCTAGGAATTTGTCCGTTTCTTCTAGGTTGTCCATTTTATTGGTGTATAGTTGCTCTTAGTAGTCTCATGATTATTTGTATTTCTGTGGTGTCGGGCGTAACTCTCCTTTTTCAGTTCTGATTTGGGCCCTCTCTCTTTTTTTCTTGATGAGTCTGGCTAAACGTTTATTAATTTTGTTTATCTTTTCAGAGAACTAGTTCTTTTTTTTTGCCTCTATTTCATTTATTTCTGCTCTGATCTTTGTTATTTCTTTCCTTCTACTAACTTTGGGTTTTGTTTGTTCTTTTTCTAGTTCCTTTAGGTGTAAGTTTAGGTTGTTTATTTGAGATTTTTCTTATTTCCAGTGGTAAGGTTGTATTGTTATAAACGTTCCTCTTAGAACTGCTTTTGCTGCATCCCATAAATTTTGGATAATTATGTTTCTATTTTTATATATCTCCAGGAATTTTTTGATTTCCTTGACTTCTTCAGTGATCCAATAGTCATTTAGTAGCCTCCACTTGTTTGTCCATCTAGTATGATGTGTCTTTTAAGGCCAGTGTTTCCTTAATGATTTTCTGTCAGGATGATCTGTCCCCTACTATTATTGTATTGCTGTCAGTTTTTCCCTTTATATCTGTTAATATTTGCTTTATGTATTTAGGTGCTCCTCCGTTGGGGATATATACAATTGTTATATCTTCTTCTTTGGTCAATCCTTGATCATTATGTAATGTCTTTCTTTGTCTCTTATAACAGTTTCTGTTTTAAAGTGTATTTTGTCTGATATAAGGATCGATACTCGAGCTTTCTTTTGATTCCCATTTGCACAGAATACATTTTTCCAACCCCTCTCTTTCAGTATATGTGTATCTTTAGATCTGAAGTGAGTCTCTTGTAGGCAGTATATATACAAGCCCTGTTTTTGTAACCATTCAGCCACTCTGTGTCTTCTGATTGGAGCATTTAGTCCGTTTACATTTAAAGTAATTATCGATTTGTGTGTTCTTATTACCACTTTGTAAATGGTTTTGGGATTGTTTTCGTATGGGTTTTTTTGTTTGTTTTCTTTTTCTATGTTCTCTTCCCTTGTGATTTGATGATTATCTTTCTGCTAAGTTTGGATTCCTTTCTCCTGTGTGTATGTGTATCATTATAGATTTCTGGTTTTGGTTACCATGAGGTTTATATATAGTAAACCATATATATAGAGAGAAAGAGAGATGTGGGTTGTGGGGGAGAAAGAGAGAGAGGTAGGAGCCTAACTTCAGTTAGCTTCTCATTCTAGATGGTAAAACTACCTCCTGTCATGACAAAAGGAGAAAATTTAATTTTCCTTTGGGTATGGCCAGTTAGCAAACACAGGTGGCCTACAATCCCCCCACCCCAGCTCTTAAAAACTCTGCTGCTTTTGTTTCAGTGAAATTGAGTTCAGTGTCTCTTCCCTGTTGTAATACAATTGGGATAAAATTGACTTTTGTTTGTTCATCCTGTTCAGTATGTTTTTTTTCTTTAACAATTGTTGGACCTGAGATGCCTATCCCTAGATTTACTGTTATTTGAAAGAAAGTTAATCTCAATCTTATTTAGTTACTGCTATTTTTGAAATTGAATCTAATCTCTAACTGATATATAATAACCCTCTAAGAGAGCCAGAAATTTTAAGGTTGAATCACAGCTTACAACCACTTGAAGTTCAATCCTCTTAGGTATGTAAATCGAGAGAGAGAGAGAGAGAGAGAGAGAGAGAGGGAGAGAGAAAGGAAGGAAGGAAGGAGGGAAGGGAGAGAGAAAGAAAGAAAGAAAGAAAGAAAGAAAGAAAGAAAGGAAGGAAGGAAGGAAGGAAGAAAGAGAAAGAGGAAGGAAGGAAGGGGGAGGGAGGGAGGGAGGAAGGAAAGGAGAAAGAAAGGAGGGAAGGAGGGAGGGAGGGAGGAAGGAAAGAAGGGAGACAAAGAGAACAAGAAAAGTGCAATCCAAGTATTAAACTGAACGATTGAAAGTCAATTTTTATAAAATAGTAACTTAAAAAATAGTGGAGCTAAGGAAGGTTAGCTATTCTATGGTGAAACCAATTCTTACTATCTAAAATGTTTTAAGTTTATTTCTTAATAAAATTAAATAACTCTTTTATTGAAAATTTTATCTTAAATAGAGAAAAAGACAGTTATTTACCATTTATCGTAAAATCTTTCCAAAAGTAAAAATTGAAAAATAAAAGAAAAAAGATCATGAGGTTAGTTTTAATTTGCCTGTTGTTTTCATATGTATATTCAGTAAAAGTACAGAGAATCTTGTGTAGGAAAAACTATTTGTCATTCAGAGTGGAAATGCAAAAAAGCAATGCCATACCTAATTAAATTAGCTAAATGTTGCTGTCTAGGTTTATCTAGCTGTTGTAATTTAATCAAAGCTAAATGAAATCATCATTTAATTAAAATTGAAACTAATTCATTGTTCCAATTGTTGTTTCTATGAGAGATGCAATTTCTTAACAAAACCACTTTGATGAAGTGAAGAGATCTTTCAGAACATTGCCTTAGGACCATTGCTCTGAATTGAAGTCATTCACAATATAATCATCTTCTTACTTTGAATTAACATACAACATCGAAGAGAAAATATTTACTTTAAGTGTTGGGCCTCCTAACTGTATTTTTTAAGACAAGAAATTTATTTATTAAAATAACTTTTTTGAGGAAATATAATAGGCACTAAAACAATTACAAGAGTTGAATTAAAAAAATTTACTACCTCTTATTCATTGTCTGACCCAAATTGATCTGATTTCCATTTCTACTACACTGCTTATAAATATCTTTCAGTTTTAATCTCACAGAATGTTTTAGTGTTAGTTGACTTGATTGATCTTTCTGTCTGACTTACCTGATTGCTGTTGCATTCTTCTCTCCTGATTTTTCTTATACTAACTCTGCTTTGGTTAGGCAGTGCTCATGCTAATCCACTGAAAGTGTGACATTTCTTATCATTTCTACTTTTCACTGATGGTTTGCACCCAGGGTGTGGACCAGAGAGGGGGTCAGTGTTCAGGTGCATTCCTGACACCTGTAGCAGTTTGAGCAAAGCCATGATGGCACTTGCTAGCATGTTTGGGAATCTCAGGTAGTTTCAGCTAGAAGAAGCCTAGATTTGGAAACAACAAAGTTAAAAGTGATAGTTTTGGGCTTCCCTGGTGGCGCAGTGGTTGAGAGTCCGCCTGCCGATGCAGGGTACACGGGTTCGTGCCCCGGTCCGGGAGGATCCCACATGCCGCGGAGCGGCTGGGCCCGTGAGCCATGGCCGCTGAGCCTGCGTGTCCGGAGCCTGTGCTCCGCGGCGGGAGGGGCCACAGCAGTGAGAGGCCCGCGTACCGCAAAAAGAAAAAAAAAAAAAAGATAGTTTTGTTTCTGGTGTTTTTTCCCCCCATCTCGATAAGTTGAAAGAATTGCTACTATTTCTGTAATCAGAAAGGGAAACATACATTTCTTGCTCTATTTTTCTTTACCACATCTCATTATCACTGTATTTTTCTTTTGCACTCTGATCCAGTATGCCCTTCCACATCACCATGGTGACAGGCAACCAAGAGAAAGACTCAGGACAGAATTGTCTCACTCTCCGTTGCACATGAGCACTCTAATCCTGTGCACCTTGGTGGAAATGGGCTATTCTTTCTTACGTTTAGCTCACCAAAGTGTTAGCGTCCATAGTGTGGGTGAGAAAAATAGGGAGCTCTTGACTCATGAACCCTAAAGGCTTGGTGGGGCTATCTTTCTATAATCACTCTTCCCCTGGCTAAAACCAGGGGAATGTTGAAAACTACTTTTGGCTAAATGTCAGCCTGTCCAAGTGAGATAAGGTGTTTTTTTTTAACAAAAATATTCAAACATAATATAAAATGCCAACATTCTCAGGGTAGAGAATGGCTTAGGATGTAGAAATCTTTTTCCCTTATGATATATTTTCAAGCTGCTGAGTATATTCATGGCCTAAGGGGAAGGAAGAAATATACTACTGTTAGGATCCTAGGAAGGGTTTTGCCCTTAATTCATATGCAGTCTTTGGGCTCTCATAATCCTTTCAGAAACTCAGCAGCTCCACTCTTTTGTTCAGGTTATGGCTGCCTGAGGAATAGAGGAGTTTAAAATAAAGCATACACCTAAAAGTGCACTGGATGATGACAAAATTTATAAACTGGCTAAGGGAAAACCAATCTAATCATGTTTCTGACACCAATTGGCTTTGTGCTCTTGGGAAATTATACTACCTTTTAGAGCATTTCCTCATCTCTGAGTGAAGGAGGTGATTGGGTCATTTCAAACATACCTTCCATTATTTAATATTACTTACTTTTTGTTCCAGGATGTATAGAAGGTTTGCGTGTGCTCTAACATTGCCCATACTGTGTTAGTAGCTGGTAATAAAGAGACAAATATAATTCATCCTCTGCTTCCAAAGAGTCCACATTGTAATGGCAGAAGAATAATGAATGAATAAGAAATGTCTTCCTAAAAGTTACCTTTAAACAGACTTCATGTTATATGGCTTTTATATGGAAACACATTAGGTGAAAAAAAGTGGGAATACAAAGACCATTACAAAAAGTCCCTATCGGGCTTCCCTGGTAGCGCAGTGGTTGAGAGTCCACCTGCCGATGCAGGGGACGCGGGTTCGTGCCCCGGTCCAGGAGGATCCCACATGCCGCGTCTGGCCCCGTGGGCCATGGCCGCTGAGCCTGCGCATCCGGAGCCTGTGCTCCGTAACGGGAGAAGCCGCAGCAGTGAGAGGCCCGCGTACCGCAAAAAAAAAAAAAAAAAAGAAAATCCCTATCTTTAAACAGGGTATTACCCAATGGAGAATGCAAAATGTAAACAGATAAATTGAGTGT
The DNA here is from genome assembly GCF_951394435.1 of Stenella coeruleoalba. Lineage (NCBI taxonomy): Eukaryota > Metazoa > Chordata > Mammalia > Artiodactyla > Delphinidae > Stenella > Stenella coeruleoalba. The sequence goes on from NC_137157.1 coordinate 55,262,734, forward strand.
GGAATGACATTTCCTAGGATACAGGTATATACAACTTGCAGTAACGTACACCTGAGGGCTATATCACCCAAATTAGAAGGTCAGGGAAGATGTATTCTGAAGCTGTGGCTTGAGACAAAGCATACATTTGTAATATCAATTATTTATTAAAGAAAAATTCTCCAGACAGCCAAAGACAACTACTAACACCCAATATATTTGCTCGACCACTGAGCCACAGCTCAACGAACTAGAGCAAAAGACTCCATGAGAGAGACTTGTGTCTTCTCAGTAACCATCTAAATACACAGCCAAATCCATACATGTTTTTTAATTTAGATACTGAATACTATATCCTGGACACTAGGCATAGTGTACAAAAGTGGCATTGGTCTTTATTAAACTCACAGTTATGTGGGAGACTAACAAAAACCAAGTAAGCAACTAATAAATATAAAATTGCAAGTTGTGATTGTGGTCATATAGAAATTAAATAAGATGTGTTGATAGAAAATACAGAGAGGTTCTGGCAGTTTAGTTTAACTTGGTGGCCAGAAAATTCTACCTGATGAAATTAGCTAAACAAAAATTGGTGTGATACTATATGTGAATGTGTTAGATGGAAGTGAAATAGAAGGGGAGGCAAAACGCAGTTACTCAACCTGTTAGTCTACAAGAGATAAATCAAAGCACTTCATTAAGAAAGCTTTGCTAAGGAGAAAACAAAACAAATACAAAACAAACAAACAAACATCAGCTGAGCTTAGTGAAGTGTTTGATTTACATTCAAAGAACTTAACTGTTTGCTGATCTATGACATACCATTTGCGCTAACTAGTAAGTCCATTCCACTTGTCTAGAGTACACCAGATATAGAAAATAAAATGTGAAAAGACCGTTGAAGAAATTGTCATGCTCCTTGAATAGACAACGGAACACGGAGTCTAGTGTGTAGCAAGTTTGCTCGGGCAGCATATGAAATTATGAAGGGGTCAGATTTCTCAAGACTTAACTTGTTAGATCAAGAAGTCTGGATTTATTTTTATATATAACCAAAAAGCACAAATCGCTTTTCAGAGGGTAATTATATATTTCAGCTTATAGTTTTAAAAAAAATGATTATTTTGTTGGCAACTGTCTCTTCTCATAAAGAAAATTAAGGTAAATGCAAGAGTCAGAAAATGAATTAAGGAGGGGTTGTATCAAGTTATTAAAGTTTGTCATTTTACCAGATGCCCTATACTGAGAACATTTGATAGTTGCCAAATCTACCACTTACATTTGTCAGGGAGGAGGAAATTTTCCCCTCTACCCCTTCTGAGTTCTTATGGCTGGACTAATAACAAAAATGACACAAGACAGATTAACAGGAGAAAAAGAAACAAATTTTAATTCATAGAAATGGGACCAAAAGAAGTGGCCAAAACAGCTTTTATACTTTTTTGAAAAATAAATGATAGATTTGTAAGAAATTGACAGTACAAAGAAACTTAGATTTTGGGTGCTCAATTAGTGAAGAATATAAACCGAGTGTGGGCTTCAGGTAGTAAATTAAAGAAATAACAAGGTTTCCACATACAAGCTTTTCGGTTCGAATTCCCTATCTCTGGCCATAAGGGTGTCCTTTTACCTCCAGATGCTGGTAGTGTACCTTCCACATGAGAGATTTATTTCCTGCTTTCATGGGACAGAAAGGAGGGTCAGAGTGTCCATTTTCCTTTGGCCATTTCTTAAGTAACTTTAGTTTTTAAATTTATTTGTTTATTTATTTTTGGCTGTGTTAGGTCTTCGTTGCTGCACACAGGCTTTCTCTAATTGCGGCAAGCAGGTGCTACTCTTTGTTGTGGTGCACGTGCTTCTCATTATGGTGGCTTCTCTTGTTGTGGAGCACGGGCTCTAGGCACGTGGGCTTCGGTAGTTGTGGCTCCCGGGCTCTAGAACGCAGGCTCAGTAGTTGTGGTACACGGGTGTAGTTGCTCTGCGGCGTGTGGGATCTTCCCGGACCAGGGCTCGAACCCGTGTCCCCTGCATTGGCATGCGGATTCTTAACCACTGCACCACCAGCGAAGTCCTTAAGTAACTTTAATTCAAAATAATATACTATTGAGGTACATTTTGTGTCAACTTACCCTGGGCCCCAACACATTTATACTTTTCTTCCTGTCTTATTAAAATATTAATCTGAGTACTTTTATATTTATGTGTTGTATCTTTAGGAATTATTTTAATTTTTAAGCATCTTCTCTAACGATGAAAAAAAATCTCATCCAATGTTAGAGGAATTCAGAACTTTACAAATAAGTGCAAAGGATTTGGGGAAGGTAGACGGTAAAATTTTTCTTTAAGTGAACTATCAAACTTTTACATAAGGTTGGCCGTCTATAGTGCTACATGTAGATAAGTACATGCTAAATGCTTTAGCTAATGAAGAAGCAATTGAATTGTCTTATAAAAGAACTTAAATACATTTCAATGAATTGGTATATATTTAGAAATTATATTTTGTTTTCTTTCATTGACAAGGTTATTGTACGTTAATGAGAAGTTGAATTACCTAAAAATACATCTCAGGTCATAGAAACTGAACACCGATGGGAAATACTACTACCACTTGTATGACTGCTATAGAAAATAATAACAAAAAAAATCTTAATTGCCACTGTACTTCTGCTAGTCTAACAAAAACAGGAACATTTTTACAAATATAAAATATATTTAAATTATATATATTTGTACAAATGATTCTTATAACCATTTATATATTATATAAAACAGTTCTTTTTGTTATATTAGCAGAAGTCTAGTGATGGTTAAGAATATGTACCAAAATACAGTTATAACTGACGTGGTGCTATCAGTACCCCCAGTTATTGAGGACCTATTATTCTGACCTCTTGGTATGTGTCCTCTACTACAGGTATAATATCTCTATGTTAATGGATCTTTTAGTGAAGTTGTGAGTTCCTGGACTCAGGAAATATCAGTGACCATACTTATCATCTGAAGAAAAGGAACTATATTAAGAATAAGCCTAATTAAGCAGAGAGAAACAGAGATGGACGAGAAATGCGGGATACTGTTTGATCCCTTACTGCCTGTTTTCAGGTGTTTGTTTTTCTTGACACAACTATATTCCCGTAATTAAGAGGCTTGGCTGTCAACCTCTTTAGCCATTAAGCGTGCCTTGAGATGGCTTATGCTAGCCAACTGGAGGGTAAAGGTGAATATTCAGGTAAGTCTGAATTAAACACACACACACACACACACACACCCATAATTAAAAAGGCAAACCTTTTGCCTGCTGCTATCGTACAGGTATAATTAATTCCTGCAACTAGCTTAGGTATTGATTATTTTCCACTGAGGTTTATTCACTTCATTGCTCAACTTCATTGATACAGATAACTAAAAATTAACCAATCTTTATAAATTTGTGCCAAAAATAGATATGTAGTAAAAATATGATGTAAATACATATTATATAGTAATAATCACATATAAGGAGTAAGTTTATTAAGCATATATTAGCGTTAATACAGAAAAAAAAATCTTCCACTGTTTGTAGCCCATGTATTCAAGTTCATACAAAGAAATTGAGAAATAATAACTGGAGGAGTATAATCCGCCACATTTGTTCTCAGAGGTAATTTCCTTATCCACTAATTTTTGTGGAAGTGTTTGCATGAGTAATCTCAGACAGAGATATGATAAGAGGAGGAAGCCAGGGAAGGCTTTGCTGTGCTTTTGCTATAAAATCTCTTTCTGAGGATTTGTCAGGTAATGCCATGTCAAGGGAGAGTTGGTCTCTCAAGGAGTATGTCAGTTGAATAATTTTAAGCAAATATCAAAGAGAATTAAATAAGCAATTAAATTAAATAGGTGAGTAAATGCCCATTTTACCATTAAAACTATCAAGGTAAAGTTTTACAAAGTGCTTAGGTTTCCAAGCTATTTGCAAGATTTGGAAGAAAGGAACAAAGGATTGGAAGGAAAACCAGCACTTAGGTTTCTGAACATTTTTGTCAAAGCATGTACTGCCACTAGAGAGTGTACTTACTGAATGTAAAGAAAGATATATGATGATTCTATACATGGACAAATACCACTTAAACAAGTAGCTAATTTTACTAAAATTTTAATTTTCTTTCAAAAGGTTTGAAGAAGCAAATGATGTAACTGCTACTGGAACATAATTATAATTAATGAGGAAAAACAAGTGAGCATTAGTGGACCTGGCAAAGAATATGTGCTAGTTAAATAAATGCTTATTAAATGATTTAATTGGTTAGAGATACAAAAGTTACCTGAATCATACACAGTGTCAAGTAGAAACTTATAACAAGATAGGAAGAAAGTACTGAAAAGTGTCAGACATAACAACTTAATTGTACAATAGATTTATTCTGAGAGTCAGACAAATGAGTACATCATCCCATGGTGAATACATTATAAAATAGACTCTACTCTTTATTATTCTTGTAACATTTAAATTCACTTAAACTTTTTGAGCCTCAGATTTTTTCACTTATAAAAAAGAATAAAATATTTAACTCACAGGACTGTTATAAATATATTTATACTATTTGCATGTGTACACACATACATACACAAACATCATGTAGACACATGTATACTGATCCTAGAAACTTGTAAGTTTCTAACAAATAAAACTACCACTTTTTAAAATTATAAATTCTAAATTGATAAATTTATTTTTTACTGTAATCAGCACTACTTTTGGCTTGAATGTGAAATTAGGTTTTGGCCATAAATCCAATATTCAATTCCAACTTCTCAGTTCATAACACATTGAAGCAGAGATTCCTGCAACCTCCACTGTGGATGGCCAGTTCCAAATGACTATTAGTCTGCCCTAGTTAGTGGTTCACTTTCCTGTTCTCCACTATAATTACATTCCTGTCCTGAACACTAGCCCAGTTGATGAGAGACGAGTTAATTCCCCTTATACGAATAAATTCTTAGTCCTGGGACAAAATCTTATCTCTATTCCCCAGCTACAGACTATGCCCCTTCTTTAAAGCAAAATGTTGACACTTACTGGATACTGACAGAGATCCCTGATAAAACTGTACTCTAAAATTTTGTCCTCCTCTCTCATCTCTCCCTCCAGTAGGAGAGTGAATCTAAATTTTTCTTACACAGGAATATAACTTCTTACAAGTAGAGAATCCTTATATCATCTTGATAATAATCTTACGTAAATATTTAGAGATATTTATCTAGGTTATTTAAGAAGTATTTGCAGATACCATCAAATGGACAGAATTAATTGGATAATAATTGACTTTAATCAACACTATTGCCAGCCTGTAAATAAGTGACCTTTTGATGGAATGACTGATTAGGATCAGGTTAATGTCAGGTTAATACAATGAAAATGGTAAAATTACTTGCGTAAACAGGTCTAATCTCAATGCTGAACATGAGGTGTTCATTCATACTCTATTTTCTACTGCTACAGAATACGTATTTCTAAATTATTGCTATGTGGAAAGAGCCAATTATGTATTTACAAGTGTATCGGTAATTTTACACTATTAAAAACGTAGATAGTTTTGTAAAGTCTTTGTTCCTTAGAAGTACCAATCTTTATTATGACAAAAATGCTTCAGGTTCTCTGGGGATTAGGATTCTAATTTATTTATATCTGTATCAATAATGTCTTGTATGGCATATAGTTGATAATCCATAAATTCATGTTTTTCCCTGTTTTTCCTGCGCTGTAATACAAATGCATTTCTTACTGTAGGTAATTATTTTAAAGTGTGAGAAACATGGCATAGAGACATTTATTGAGCTTACTCATTGAATGACTAAATTCCTTTGCCTTTACATCCCTTATCTAGCATAAATTTGAAAACTTGTAAAATTTAATTGAGATTGAGATGAAGAAGCTTTATATCGTCACCATAATAACTGTTGACTTAAAAAAAATGCGCAATGTGAGAGGTGCAAGTTAAGTTTTATTTGGGGCAAAATGAGAACTGCAGCCCCGGAGACAGCATTTCAGGTAGCTCTGAGAAACTCCTTCAAAGAGGTAGGGGGGAAGGTCAGTATATATATATGACTTTGGTGAAGGGGGAGTACGTGCAATAGAGCACATATGTTTTTTTGCAGAAGGTCTCTGCTAGTCACGAGGAGCACTCGTCACCATGCAGGATTTTAGTGTTTTTCTAGATGTGAGGAGATATGATATTTGGGCTCATAAAATCGGCTCCTGAAAATATCTATCTGAAGACTTGTTCTGCCAGTTTTTCCCAGAGCACAGAGTGCCTCATTTCTGCTCTCCACCCTGAACTCCTTTCAGGGGGTGTTGAAAGTCAGCAGCTGCAGCAGCACATGATTTAATCCTTGTAGAGGTAGATGGCAAGTGCCAATTTGTAGTTGACAGGACCCCCTCATGGTCATAAATTCGACCACGCTTTGGGAGGCATTTCATGACCATTTCATCCCACAGTGCTAGGAAGGCTCTTTCCTAGGTCTGGTGAAGATTTCGCTGATAGGCCACTCAGTGTGCTATTACTGGACTAAGTCTTATAAACAATAACTAAAGGGAGCTCTGGATCACCTGTCTTGCTAATTTGTTATGGTCCAGGAAAAATTCTCTCTTGTATCTTCCCATATGCAGAGTTACACTATTACAATCATTGATCTCATATAAAACTATATATTTTTGACAGTCACACATTTGGTAATGCAAGAAGCAACAATCTTGTAAAGCAGGCAAAATACAAATAACATAGCCAGCAGTATTATTAAAGTCATAAGTAAGAATTCAGCCAAGAACTTCCATTAGATGCAGCCCAGTATATCCTCAGGTCATCTGACTTAGTCTCTTGTGTACCACTCTTTATCTTTCAGGGAAATTATATATTGACACAGTCCATAAGGCTCCCTAAATTCTAGGTTTTCTAAATTCTAGATTATTGTCTAGTTAAAGTAATTGAGACTTGACTTAACATTTACAAAGTACAATTTGGTAAGGGAAAAAAGAGATTTAATCCTTTTATGATCTAAGAATGACATGCTATTTTTATTCTTTTTAATGTGAAGCAGATTTTCTAGCTGATTATTGAACATCGTAACATTATATAGCATATAGTGTTTATTAGGAAAATATAAAATATGTCTGATTTTGGTATTGGGATAATACGCATCTCATGAAGTAAGTTGAGAAATGTTTCTTCCTCTTCTATTGTTAGGAGAATTTGTGAAGGGTTAGCGTAAATTATTGTTTATATATTTGGTAGAATTCACCAGTAAAGTCATCTGCACCTGGAATTTTCTTTGTGGGTATTTTTTTTTCCCTGTACTTTATGTCTTTCCAGGAATTTGTCCATTTAATCTAAGCTCTCTAATTTGTTGGCATTCAACTGCTCATAGCATTCCCTCATATTCATCTTTTATTGCTGCAAGGTCAGTAGCAATGTCCCACTCTTTGTTTTCTTATTTTAATAACTTGAGTCTTTTCTCTTTTCCTCTTGGTCAGTCTACCTAAAATTTGTCAATTTTGCTGATACTTTCAAAGAACCAATTCTGGGGTTCTTGGGTTTTCTCTACTAGTTTTTTTCTTCTATAATTCACTAATCTACATTCAAATACTCATTATTTCCTTTTTTCTACTTGCTTTGGGTTTAGTTGCTCTTTTTTTTTCAGTTTCTCAAGGTGGAAGTTAGGTTATTGATATGAAATCTTTCTTCAAAATTAATGTAGATACGTATACCTATACATTGCCCTCTAAATACTGCTTTAGCTAAATTCCATAAGTTTGGTATATTATGACTTTTCATGCATTTCAAATCATTTTATAATTTCCCATGTGATTTCTTCTTGACCAGTTGGTTATTTAGAAGTGTACTGTTTAATTTCCACATACTTGAAATTTCCCAAAGTTCTTTTTGTAATTAATTTATAATTTTACTGCACTGTGGTCAGAGAACATAATTTGCATGATTTTGTTCCTTTTAAATTTATTGAAACTTGTTTTAGGTCCTAACGTATCATCTATCCTGGAGAATATTCCATGTACATTGTTAAGAAGTTTGGGGTGTAGTGTTTTATAGATACCTGTTAGGTCTAATTGTTTTGTAGTTATGCATTTTTAGTATAAGTTTGAAATACAAAGTTATAGAACTGCTATACCTTTTCAGTCTCTAGAAATATTATTCTGACTAATCTCTCTTTCAATTTTAATGTGTTCTTTTACTCAAGGAATATGTTTCATTCCTTTTTGCATCTCTAGATATCATAGTAAACATATTTATTACATCTAAGGAAATTATTTTATCTTTATGCTTCCCAAATGCTATGATTCAGTACCTCCACTGTAAGATCAAAGACCAAGATATATACATTAAAATGCAACTAAATCGTTTTATGATAGTGTGGCTATTTGGTATTAGGTTTTGAGCATTTATGATAAATGGTTCTTAAGGCTCATCTCCAAACCCCCTTATAACCTTCATGCCTACAGCACCAAATATGCTCTCATTCAATAAATTATGTTAGATAACTGAAAATATAACTATATTTATTTGCTGTTTAACATCATACAATTTAAATAGTTCATGTATTTTCCATATGTTTCTAAATTAAATAATAGGCATATACAAGACATTTTCTTATGATTTAGTTGAAACTATGACATTTAGAAGTGTATGTTTATAATCTCTGTCCATCACAGTATGCAACTCCAGGACCTAGTTTTTAAAATGAAAATACATGAGGAATATAAACAAACTACTAGAGACAGCAGAAAGTAAAAGAGCAAAGATTAAAAATTTAGTAAAATAGATTGGCAAGTCTCTGTAAAATTGCTGCATGCACAGAATTTTCCAAATTACAAGTCATGGCCTTAGGATAAAACATCTGTAATAACTGACTTATTAAAGGACATTAGTTCAGGGCTTTATGGATATTTATATCTTCTGTGAAAAATTGGAATCAAAAGTCAGTCATCAAAACATACCACAGACATACTTCCTTTTGAAAAGTGAAGACCAATTATTTAAAACAGAATTCACTTCTTTTTTCATTCTTCTTATAAGCAAAAGAAGTCTCAGTAAAAAGGCATTTCTTAAACATATTGAAAATAACTTCTATCTGCATAAGAATATCTTTCCTAAAATATTAAAATCTTAGCAAATTAGTTTACTATGAACAGTAAATAAGAATATGTAAACTTTCATAATATTTCTGAATGACCTAGAACAAATTTTAGGTCCTGGGAACCTGGGAATTTGTCAACCTATATGGCAAAAGAAATGCAATTAAGGTTAAAGACTTCGAGGTAGGGAAATTATCCTGGATTATCTGAGTGGACCCAATCCAATCATATGATCTTTAAAAATAGAAGAAAGAGGCAGAGTGAGTCAGAGAGATAAGACATGAAAACCAGGACCATGAGCCAAGAAACATGGCAGCCTCTAGAGCTGGAAACAGCCCTCAACTGACAGCTGCAAGAAAAGAGAAACCTCAGTCCTGCAATTGAAAGGAACTGAATTCTGCCGACAACCTGAATGAACAAGGCAACAGACTGTCCCCTAGAGCTTCCAGGAAGAAACACAGGCTGCCAGCACCTAGCCTGGTGAGACCTGTATCAGACTTCTGACCTAGTATAAAAACTATGAGATGATAAACTGGTGGTGTGTTAATCCGCTAAATTTGTCATAATTTATTATGGCAGCAATAGAAAAGTAATACAACACTCTATGTTTATTTGAGTAATGTGAAGCTTGTACTTAATTTTATTAGTAACCCTATCCTTGGCTTGTACGCCTGTCTTTATTCATCAAATTCATTTTATGAAAATGAAGTAGCTTTATACGTATACACATCTCTTAATCTTCTGAATTATTCTAAATACTGTTTAAAATCATTGGACTGCAGGAGTTATTTACTGTGTTAATTCTACCAAGTCCTTATTTGTGAGGCATAACTGCCTTATCTGTAGGTCTTTCAGATTAATCTTACCTGCTTCGGTAAAAATTATATAGTACCAAAGGGAATTTGGTTATAAAGAACTGGCACTTATATCCTCTGTGGAAACCTATCCCAACACACAAAGGATGCAAAACATAAGTTAGAGAGGCTCTGTGAAAATATATTAAGTCTCTTCCACAAGTTTATTTGATGTAACTTGAGAAAACAAAATATATGAATCCTAATTATTGTAGGATCTTACTAGAAGAGCAAAGTTTTTAAAGCTTAAATGTCTAATTTGTATATCCCATTTGTTTTATTTTTCTCTGTATTTACTTTTTTATTTAAATTTATTTATTTATTTTTGGCTGCATTGGGTCTTCGTTGCTGCACACAGGCTTTCTCTAGTTGTGGCGAGCAGGGGCTACTCTTCGTTGCGGAGCACAGACTTCTCACTGTGGTGGCTTCTCTTGTTGTGGAGTATGCGGGCTTCAGTAGTTGTGGTGCGTGGGCCCAGTAGTTGTGGCTCACAGGCTCTAGAGCGCAAGCTCAGTAGTTGTAGCGCACACTCTTGCTTGCTCCGCGGCATGTGGGATCTTCCCGGACCAGGATTCAAACCCATGTCCCCTGCATTGGCAGGCAGATTCTTAACCACTGCACCACCAGGGAAGCCCTGTATTTACATTGATTGTCAATTTAGAGGTATATTTATAGTTCCATTAGCCTTCTAAATTTTATTAAAATGCTGCCTACTTTGAATGGTATTTAATTACTCCTCATATCATTGTTTCATGAGATCCTCATCTAACTTGTTATGAACATGCTTATGTAAAGGTAGAATATGCTTTTTTATACAAGAGTTAGGTCAATTTTCCATCCCAGTAGTACTTAGCTCAGATGGAAAAAAATCTTGAGGCTCACGAGGATTGAATGGCTGAAACAAAAATTCATTGCTTCAATTGTTTTCTGGTAATGCAAGATTTAAAGATAAGAAATATTTAAGGTTCTTCTACAGTGAACTAATAAGTAAAAAACGTAGACATCGTGCTGGTGCTGCTTTCACTTCTTTCGTTTGGAGTCTTTTCGTGTACTGCCTTCATAGAAGTTTGGAGATTTAAGCTAAATCAAAATTACGTGATAGTTTGTGGTATTTGAAGTGGGAAAGGGAGTGAAGATTTAAAAGATAATTGGTATTTGAAGTCAAAACAAAAAGAAAATTCCGAGGAACTGTATGAATGTTCAATTCTCCTCTCATTTCCTACCTTTTGTAAAGGATCTGGAAGTGTTCTTAGGGTTTATCCAGTACAGATACCAAGCCACTGGAAGACTAAGGAAGTGGTCCAATAGCATGAAACTAATTAGAAGTAGAATGGGTTCTTGTCACTCCTAGTTAAGCATTTCTCTTTATCTATAAAAGATTAGCTTTCTGTGTAGCATTTTACATCTTTCTTAAGAAGAGAGGAGGGTAACGAAGAAAAATTTTTTTTAGAAAAAGTGTGTATAATAGTCACTCACTGTACCTGGGAGGATATAGAAATAGAAAGATTACAAAGAGTACTTCTTTAAAATAATATTCATTCTAATAGGACTTTGACAAATGCCCTAATATTTCTTTCTCAATGTCCTCATCTAATTCAGTTTGTATAATAATCCTTTTCTAAATGCATTATCCTAAGTGGTATAACTGAAAATGGATCATGAAGTTTGTGAATTTAATAGCCATAAATTGCTGTATATGCATATTCCTTAAGACAAGTTTAGATAAAGGAAGAATCTAGAGTAAAAAAGTCATGTTTTAATAGATATTTAATTGTAGCATACAGCTCACCTTTTTAATAAGGAAATCATGCTATCCAATGGCATATTACTTGAAGCTTCTGCTGGGTAGAGACCACAGGGTTGGCAAATTGGCTTGACTAAGTATGTGATAACATGTGTGGCTTCTGATATCCCTAAAAACTCATAGTAGGAATAACTTGAGCTTCTCATTTTGATGCTAGGCGATGTACTAGAATAAAAGCGTGCAATGGATGAAATAAAAAAATACATGGGGGAAAGTTATACGTCATTTCTTGAGTTCATGCATGCTGCTACTACTAGGGAGTGTTGAACCTGAGCATAAACACTGACAAGTGAACCACTCTAAAGGTAAAATAAAGCAAGGACTATAATGTTTATATCACTAATGATTTTTCTTTTTTTTTTTGATTCTGAATAGATTTTTTTTTTTTCCTTTGGCGGTACGCGGGCCTCTCACTGTTGTGGCCTCTCCCGTTGGGGAGCACAGGCTCCGGACGCGCAGGCTCAGCAGCCATGGCTCACGGGCCCAGCCGCTCCGTGGCATGTGGGATCTTCCCAGACCGGGGCACGAACCCGTGTCCCCTGCATCGGCAGGTGGACTCTCAACCACTGAGCCACCAGGGAAGCCCCTGAATAAATTTTTATTGCAAGAACAATTGTCAGCCTCACTATAAAATAATTTTGATTAACACATGTAAAATAGAAAAAATCCTTGTCTTAGTTCAGCCTGCTATAACAAATTACCATAGGCAGAGTGGCTTAATCAACAAATATCTATTTCTCACAGCTCTGTAAATGAAGTCTGAGATCATGGTGTCAGAGTAGTCAGGTTCTGGTGAGAGCCCTCTTCCCGGTTGCAGAGGGCTGGCTTCTTGTATTTTCAAGTGGCAGAAAGAGAGCTAGCTAGCTCTCTGACCTCTTTTTTTTTTTTTGCGGTACGCAGGCCTCTCACTGCTGTGGCCTCTCCCGTTGCGGAGCACAGGCTCTGGACGCGCAGGCTCAGCAGCCATGGCTCATGGGCCTAACCGCTCCGCGGCATGTGGGATCTTCCCGGACCGGGGCACAAACCCATGTCCCCTGCATCGGCAGGCAGACTCTCAACCGCTGCACCACCAGGGAAGCCCTCTGACCTCTTTTAATAAAAACACTACTCCCACTTATGAGGACTCTACCCTCATGACCTAATCACTTCTGAAAGGCCTCATCTCAAAATACCATCACAACAGGATTAGGGTTTAAACATAGGAATTTTGAAATTTTGAGAGGAGACAAACATTCAATCCATTGCAAAGTTTTTCTCCACAGTAACTCTTCACACTTTCCCTCAGGTTCAACCTCTCCTATCACTGCAAGAGGAAGTGGGGAGAAGATGATCAAAGGAGGCATGGGGAGTATGTGTAGCATTGGGTTAGCCTTCTCTCTCATATATTCACCCTACAAAATACACTCATCTTTGTGAGGGCTGGTAACAACTCATAACTCTATGCCTTCAAGGCTGAAATAACCTTGTTTACTAGATCCTACAGCTCCAAAGGCATCCCTAGGACTCTCCCCAAAACCCTATTTGTTGTGACCTAGTTAAATTAACATTTGTTTAGTAGACCTCCAGGGTGTGAATGGTGAGCCATATACAACAAAAGATCAGATCCCAAGGGAAGGTGAAATAGAGAAGTTTATTACTTGCAGGTCCTGAAAGAGGTACTTAGCACCTCCAGGGACCACAAGGGGAGGACAAGGTAGGGTGCAGGTAGAGAGAGCAGGGCAGGACCTGTGGCACATGCCTTTATTAGGGTCCAAGGGGGCGAAGTCCTCCATGAACTTCAAGTAGGGAGGGTCTTTTCTAAGGTTTGCACTGGTGGAAGGCTCTGGACAGCTGAGGAGAGTGCTTTTCACAGGGTTGTCGGGGAAGTCATAGCAGGAATTTACATTTACTTGTGACTCTGCAGTCTGTGAGCTAAGGCATGAGTTCCAAGAAGGGGGCTAGTGACAGTTCAAGGCCCCTGCATCCTGTCTGGCCACACAGAATGGACGTCAAGGCAGCAATATTATGGATTCCGTTAGCTAAGCTCTCAGCATCGTAGTAAAGAGCCATAATAACCACTTTGAATGTATCTTCTAATATTCCTGGTCTCAGTTCCCTGACCAGCCTCTATTCTGTTTCTTAAACATTCAAGTATTTTTTTACTAGGTCCATTTGCCTTACTTCATCTGCTAGGAGCACACATCTCACACATCTTCCCTTGGTTATTTATCACCCTGAAGCTCTTACCTAGTAACTGTCCTTAACAGGGTCTTTTCAGACACCACTCTAAAATAGCCCTGGTCTTTTCAGACACCACTCTAAAATAGCCCTCACCATTCTTTTTTTTTTTTTTTTTTTGTCTTTTTTCGTTGTTGTTGTCTTTCTTTTTTTAACATCTTTATTGGAGTATAATTACTTTACAATGGTGTGTTAGTTTCTGCTTTATAACAAAGTAAATCAGCTATACATATACATATATCCCCATATCTCCTGCTTCTTGCGTCTCCCTCCCACCCTCCCTATCCCACCCCTCTAGGTGGTCACAAAGCACCAAGCTGATGTCCCTGTACTATGGGGCTGCTTCCCACTAGCTATCTATTTTACATTTGGTAGTGTTTATATGTCCATGCCACTCTCTCACTTCATCCCAGCTTACCCTTCCCCCTCCCCATGTCCTCAAGACCATTCTCTACGTCTGTGCCTTTATTCCTGTCCTGCCCCTAGTTTCTTCAGAACCATTTTTTTTTAATTCCATGTATAAGTGTTAGCATATGGTATTTGTTTTTCTCTTTCTGACTTACTTCACTCTGTATGACAGTCTCTAGGTCGATCCACCTCACTACAAATAACTCAATTTCGTTTCTTTTTATGGCTGAGTAATATGCCATTGTATGTATGTACCACATCTTCTTTATCCATTCATCTGTCGATGGGCATTTAGTTTGCTTCCATGACCTGGCTATTGTAAATAGTGCTGCAGTGAACATTGGGGTGCATGTGTCTTTTTGAATTATGGTTTTCTCTGGGTATATGCCCAGTAGTGGGATTGCTCGGTCATATGGTAATTTTATTTTTAGTTCTTTAAGGAACCTCCATATTGTTCTCCATACTGGCTGTAACAATTTACCTTCCCACGAACAGTGCAAGAGGGCGTCTCTTCCTGCCCAGACAGGACAGGGTTAAAGGAGCAACTGATTAGGGGGCTCTGGCTCACTCAGGCATGGGGAGGGAGGGGTATGGAATGCAGGGTGAGCCTGTGGCAGCAGAGGCCAGTGTGTCTTTGCAAAAGCCTGAGACTCACCATATGTTCTCCCAGGGAAGTTGTCCCTGGATCACAGGACCCTGGCAGTGGCAGGCTGCTCAGGCTCCCGGGGTGCGGGGGGCATGTATGGATAGTGACCTGTACTTGCACACAGGCTTCTTGGTGGCAGCAGCAGCAGCCTTAACATTTCATGCACATCTCTGGTGTTCATGCAGATAGCCACGGCTCGTGCCCATCTCTGGAGCTCGTTTAGGCAGTGCTCTGAATCCCCTCTCCTTGCACACCCCAAAGCAATGGTCTCTTGCCTCTTAGTCAGGTCCAGACTTTTTCCCGGAATCCCTCCCGGCTAGCTGTGGCACACTAGCCTCCTCAGGCTGTGGTCACGCAGCCAACCCCAGTCCTGTCCCTGGGATCCGACCAAAGCCCGAGCCTCAGCTCCCAGCCCCGCCCGCCCCGGCGGGTGAGCAGACAAGCCTCTCAAGCTGGTGAGTGCTGGTCGGCACTGATCCTCTGTGCGGGAATCTCTCCACTTTGCCCTCCGCTCCCTGTTGCTGTGCTCTCCTCCGTGGCGCCGACGCTTCCCCCTCCTCCACCCTCAGTCTCCACCCGAGAAGGCGCTTCCTAGTGTGTGGAAACCTTTCCTCCTTCACAGCTCCCTCTCACTGGTGCAGGTCCTGTTCCTATTCTTTTGTCTCTGTTTTTTCTTTTTTCATTTGCCCTACTCAGGTACATGGGGAGTTTCTTGCCTTTTGGGAAGTCTGAGGTCTTCTGCCAGCGTTTAGTAGGTGTTCTGTAGGAGTTGTTCCACATGTAGATGTATTTTTGATGAATTTATTGGGAGGAAGGTGATCTCCACGTCTTACTCCTCCACCATCTTGAAGGTCCCCCTCCAACTAATGATTTTTCTAAGTTACTCAGCTATGTCCAGGGCCCTGAATTATCCAACTGAGTTATTCCACATTTCCCTAGGATGCTCTTTTATATCTGACAGCGGTGGAGGGAGGAACAGTGTAGATTAAAAAAGAATTTCTATTCTACATAGGAAGTCTCACAGTTTTCCACAAACTGGAGAGGAAAAGAAATTACGAGTATTAGTACCTCCCACATTGCTGAGGAAATTTCAAACTGTATTAAATACCAAAACATTTTTTTTTTCAGAATTCTTATTTCTCAGGTCTTAGAGTACTAATTTGATATATAACAAAGGTTTATTTCTCACTGCACACTATACCGTAATGTGGGTTGCCTGTAGAGGTGGGAAAGCGTCTCTGCTGCATGCAGTCATCTGAGACTCAGTTTTATGCCATGTAATGGTTTGGTCATGATGTAGGGCTTGAGTATACTCCACTGGTCATTGGCATCCTACTAGCCAATGACCAAAGAAAGAAATCTTTTGGAAGACCTCCAGGGACATTTTAAGGGCCAGCCTCTGTTCAGTTTTCAGTGGCTAAAACTAGGTCACTTGGCCCCACATAGATGCAAGGACACTGGGACGTAGTCTGGAAGTTTCTTTAATAGAGGGAGTTCATTGATACTGGTAAAAACTCTCTACTACAGTAAATACCATTAAATTATTCATAGACACAAAGTTAGCTCACAAACAGATTCCACCCCCAGCAGGTACTCCTCTGTATTTTCTTGCATCCCACATGTAATTCATCACTAAAAATATTCTAAATGACACTATAATTCGCTGCTATCCACTTTCACTAAAACTCAGTATTTACACTCCTTTTAAAGCCTGTAAAATCAGCTGCAGTTTTGTTGCCTAATAACTAAAACATTTGGTGACACCTTTAATCCACCTCTAGTTCAAATACTATAAGTACTTACTTCAGATATCCCTGAAGATTCAGTTGAACAATTAGCCTT
This sequence comes from Stenella coeruleoalba, assembly GCF_951394435.1. Taxonomy (NCBI): domain Eukaryota; kingdom Metazoa; phylum Chordata; class Mammalia; order Artiodactyla; family Delphinidae; genus Stenella; species Stenella coeruleoalba. The sequence goes on from NC_137157.1 coordinate 55,279,611, forward strand.
AATAAGCAGATTTTTAATCAAGGAAATAGCAGAGTTAATTATGCACATAGGCTGTGCTTTAAATGATTCTTATTAACTGAGTGCTTCACCTACTAGCACACAACCCAGGTGCAACATGGCAGCTCTTCCTTTAACTGATGCTTGCTGAGATTACAGTTAGAGACAGACTTAATCCAATTAGCAAATCAATCCTCATGTGAAAAGTGAAAAACCCGCTGACAGTTGCAAAGACTCCCATTAGTGATTTTCTATTGCTGTGTTCTCTAATTATATTCCTCCACTACACAAAGGTATCACACAAGGCCAGAAAAGAGACAATGAAATATATTTGAATACCAAAAAGATAATTTCTGCTGGAAATAATATAATCTCACCAGGATCTATGGTACAATATTAAAGCTAGGTAATCCCTTGAAAATGTTATTTTATTTAAAAATTTCCCCCCCAACTAGCTGCTTTTTTATTTAAGTTTAACTCTGTTGTGGAGAACAAAAGTTATAAGAAAAATCAATGGAAAAAAATTCTGAAATAGCCTGGAGTTTTCTGAATTCTACTTGAATGAATTTCAACATGAGTGCAGGATATATGTGTAATTTATTCTTAATGAGATTACTAGTGTAACTTTTTAAAGATAAGGTTATCTTATGTGATATCTTACAACAGTGGACGTTAAGCCCCATTGCTAGAGCAGAAAGGAAATTCAAAATGAAAATAGTCTGGTTCCTCGCATTATAGTGTATGTGTTTCACAATTATTATCAACTCAAGACAGGCTGGAAAGTGAAAGTCCCTGCTTTGTATTTAATATGAAATACTACTTGTTTAACCTGATTCTGTTACAGGACCACAAGAAAACATAATCTACACTTGGTATTTTTTTAAGATCTAAAAATCTGAGTTTAACATCTGGAGAATGTGTTTGAGAGAGACTTCCAGAAAACTGAGAATGGAGATTATGGCATCATTTTTATGCTTCTATAATCCTACTCTTTTCCTTGACAATCTTTCATGTTAAAGGAATGAAGGTCATAAAGTACACCTCTCTTCATTTAAATTTTTTTTCTTGCTAAATAGTATGAGCCTCTTTGATATACTCATTTTCATATAAACTGTGTGTATTATATTCTTCTGTGCAGACAACTATGAATTCTGCTTAGGATCTATATTACATTTTCTCAGAAGTGTCAATATCAGGGTCCAAATAATTAAAATGATAGAAACATTGGGTGATATTTTGTGAGATGTTAAAGGCAAGAGATATAGAATGCACAGATATAGTTTTAGATCAATAGATTGTATGTAGGCAGGTATCATATGCATATTAGCATACATTAATATATAAAATATATATTATAATTATATACTACATAATGCTTATTATACTTAAATATATAATAATCATTTATATACAGTCATATAATAATATATGATATCTAATAATTCATATCCATCTGTCTACATCTCAAAACTTAAAAGGGAGACTAGCAATATCCTTGAACTCTCAGTAGATCTTATTACAACATTCAAACTGTTAAATGAGTCATTATAGCACTCTAAGGATTAGTGAGTTGGAATTGATGAGTAAAGAATTGATAAATAGTTGAGATCAGAAATACAATTCAACGTGATGAAACTCACCAAAAATTATTCTGGGTGGTACAGTGCTAAGTATACAAAGAAAGTGTCTGTGAAGGCAGAAAGTTAATTTTACAAGCATAATACAGGAAATAAAAGTTTTGTCCTTTCTGGGACTAATGAGTGTGGGTTAGTTGTTCCATGGATGTCTAACCAAATGATCCAGAACTTCACCTAAAACTATTACCTAATCAAAGTGAAAAATGCATTTTGATGTGTGGTGCAATTAAACAATACGTTCTAAATGTATTCATTAAACAGGAATTGAAAATAAATATGACTTTAGGGTCAAGTCCTTCAAAACCTGAGTCAGTACTAAAGTCAAATCCATCAAAGTTACAATAATTATCTCAGCAGTTAAAATTCTCTGAGGTTCAAAATATTAATCTGCATATCCAGTATATTCTCTTGATTGAGGAGAATACTGCAGAAGTTCTTCATCTCACTCAAAAAGCAAACACAAAACCAAAAAACACCACTCATCTATTTCCATGATATTAAATCAATTTAGTTTTACCTACACGTTAAGGGTTTATGTAAGAGCTCACACTGTTTATATGGTAGAATTTCAGTTTTACTGTATATGGCAAGTTTTGTAGAGTGAAAAAGTTATGTAAATGGTAAGACTTTAAATATAATATAGCTAAGAAATTTAGCATTCTTTAATGAAAAAGTTTCATGAGAAAAAAACTTAAAACATGAACATGGTAGGTTTTATTTTACTCTAGTATATTTTATTCATTGCAAAATACCATTGTATTACATGAAGTAAAATAAAATAATCCAGTGAGAATCCATACATACATACAAATACTTCAATACATTAAAACGAAATTTTCTTCCCATGAACAGATGCAGGATCATTTTGACACTACAGGAGCTACTATGAGTAGAGTAATACAGGTTGAAAGGTTTCTGAGACAGGTCTTAATGTGTGACTGAGAGGAAGTATAGGCCCCCAAATTGGATGGAAATACACACGTATACACATATCACATACATAGTCTTTTTCTATTTATATAAAGATTCATGCTCTTAAAATCATAAAATTTTTGTAAGGTATTTAATCGTCCAGTAATTCTCAACTATTGTAACTAACCTTGGGGTATTTATTATTAAATTTATTAATGTATTTAAACATTTCAAATGGTATTAAACTATAAAGAAAATTTGAGAAACATTGGGTTAAGAAACATTGTATTAAAAAATGCAATTTCCATAAAGGGAAATCAATGGAGAAGTTAAAATATCTGAAAACTTGCTTGTGATAGGAAGACTTTTTAATCTAATTTAAAACAATATATTCAATAAAAGGTACTTTCTCTCCTTTTAAAAAATTATTTTGCAAGCTAAAATGATAAGTAATTAAACTTTTTTTTTCTGTTTGTATTGAGGTAGAAAAAAGATTAGTGTTTTTGCTTATTCTAAATATTTTTCCAACCTTAGCCATGTCTCATTTGGCTAAATACAGATCGACTCACACATTCCCAATTCTTGAGAATTTTACAGTAAAGCATAGTAAAATATGGATAACACTTTATAATGAAAGGTGAAGATACACCGAATGTTATATAAAAAGGTGAAATATGGAGATATCAGCTAGAAAGAAAGAATGCAGAAGTCACATGTCAGATGGAGGAGTGGGGGTATGTTAGGAACTAGAGTTGTCACTAAGCACCAGCTAACTAAGCACTAGTTTTCGCTAAGCACTAGCTAACTAAGCACTAGTTTTCACTAAGCACCAGCTAACCTATGGATAAAGCCAGTCCTGCATTCCTGGGTCTCTACTGATGCTTTTGTGCTGGCTGGAGATGTCATGCCCTTCACTCATCTGCTGGCTAATATTTATTCATCCTGCCTTTGAAGACGCAGATCAAATAGCATTTCTCTGCCTCCCCCACCTCCCCAAGAATCATCCATCCATTACTCCAGAGTTTATTTCCCTTTAATCTGTACTCTCATAGAACTTTGCCTGTTTATAATATTAGTCAAAAAGCATTTTTATTTTTTTGTCTTTCTACTTAACTATAACTATTGTTTGAGATCCTCAAGAATAGGACACAGTTTTTGGAGATGGAGAGAATTATTCAAAATCATAGTCAACCTCTTACTAGCTAACCAACTCTGGCCTAGTATGTTAAAGAATCTATAGGTTCCTCATTTGTTAAAATTGAGATAATAAAATCAATTTCATATGGTGGTGGCAAAGACAGATTTAGATAAAATGGGTGATCTGTTTTAACACATTGCTTATTGTAACATATATGGGCCCACGTCCCCATGCAACTCCCTTGCACTTACTTGTTCAAATTTAAATGCCCAGAACATCTATTACTTGTTAAGTGCTGAGTATATGGCATTTTCTTCCCATTTTTCATCCTTCTATTTATCTTCAGGTCTAATCTGAGAATCAAAAAAGTGCTTGAGAGCTTCCCTGGTGGTTCAGTGGTTGAGAGTCTGCCTGCTGATGCAGGGGACACGGGTTTGTGCCCCGGTCTGGGAAGATCCCACATGCCGCGGAGCGGCTGGGCCCGTGAGCCATGGCCGCTGGGCCTGCGCGTCCGGAGCCTGTGCTCCGCAATGGGAGAGGCCACAACAGTGAGAGGCCCGCGTACCGCAAAAAAAAAAAAAAAAGTGCTTGACAAACAGGAAAAAAAATAATTGAATTATGTGTGAATGTTTTTTTGCTGGTCTAATTTTAATAACTCTTATTATAAAATAAATGCAGCCGTTAAAAACATGAAAAATAAAATAAGCAATCATCCCATTGTCCTCAGACATCACACACACACACACACACACACACACACACATACATGCATACACAAAATGCCTTCTTTCTGTACTTTTACATTTTTATCATAAAAGTGTGTTTATATTATATGTATTATATCATTTATTATAATAATATGATACAAAATATAGTATGTAGGTTATATACAGTATATTCTATATAATACAATATTATACTATGTGTGTTATCTATAAATATATATACCTATTTTAGCCTGTACTGTTCACTTTAATATTGTTTCAATCATCTTCATATGGTTAAATATAGTAAAACATGTTGTTTATAATTCCTGAACACTATTGCCTCAAGTGATGCACTATCATTTATTTAACCATCCTGTTGCCGTGGTGAGATAAATGCTTAACATTTTTAAGTTTCTGTCTCTAAAATTTAACATATTCACATTTGCTTTCAACATTAATGTTTTCCCTTCATATAGTCATATTTTTTCTTTTTTATGTTTATTTGATGATTTGTTTGGGGGTTTTTTGAGGAAAATGTAGAGTACGCTAAAAACTTAAAGCAGGATACAATCTCTTTTGCTAAATGAAAATAATGTTGATAGAGATGCACTGAGCAGATATATATAAGAAATGTCCAAAGCATAAAAAGGTTTTTCTTTTAAATTTTGAGAAAACTGCTGTAAACACAGGGAAAAGAAGAAAGCCAGTCAATGCAGTTATCAAAATGATTGGTTTACCTACTGAGTATTTTATGAATTCAAAAACACTATAAAGAGATGTTACAGAAGTAATGTCACACAGGACATAGATTTATCCTGCTATTTTATTGACAGTTTTATAATTTGTTTTAGTTTTCCTCTTTTTCTGTCATTTTTCTTCCTTTTGAATAGTCACTTTTAATACATTTTCTTTTCCTTTACTAATTCACAAAATGCTTCACTGAAGTTTTTTTATATAACAAAATTAACTGAACTGACTAATTCTATATGCATGTACCAACATCCATGGATTTTCATTTCTACTATTGGCATGATATTCTTAGCCTAATTTCCTCTTTTTTTTTTTTTTTTTTTTTTTTCTGCGGGACGCGGGCCTCTCACTGCTGTGGCCTCTCCCGTTGCGGAGCACAGGCTCCGGACACGCAGGCTCAGCGGCCATGGCTCACGGGCCCAGCCGCTCCGTGGCATGTGGGATCTTCCCAGACCGGGGCACGAACCCGTGTCCCCTGCATCGGCAGGCGGACTCTCAACCACTGTGCCACCAGGGAAGCCCTAATTTCCTCTTTATTCATCTATTTAAACCAACATGTTCAATATTTTTCTAATTTGTATCTGGATAAATCAACCCTGTAAATAAGCTAGAGTGCTTGGGAACAATGACAAATCAGAGTAAGAACTCTGAAATAGAGCAGTTTACTAAAATTTTTCTTTTGTTTTTGTTGTTATAGCTGCTAATTTTATTCTAAATAATACAGATATTGGTAAGCAAAGCAGATGCTGTTGTAACAACAAAAATTAAAAATCCTAAAAACAAAAGGGTGGCATCTGTTAGAGGTTGTTCACCAGGCAGAGAGGAAACATAGTGCAGCTGGAAATTTGGAGACAGAGATTCTCATTGGTAAAAGTGCAAGAGATTCAGGTTATCTTCTGACACTAAGGCTCTATGGGAAAACATTAAGACACAGAAAGTTAAAGCATGCATTTGCTGTAACTGGCTGAGTTCATCAAGGTAGTAGAGAAAAGAGATGAGCTCAGACAAGACTGGGCAAGTTTAAGAGCAAATAGTGAAAGCTAATAGAAAGAATCCAAAATCTTGGGGCCTACAGTATTTGAAAAGTCAACCGCTTCTAACCCTCAAAAGTAAAAGATGTGATTGAAAAGGGATTTGGATGGGCCCATTAAGATTTACACGTGCAAGATTAGATTAAGAATAGGGACTTCCTCATTCAAACTCATTCTTTCAGGCAGCCTCAAGATGGGTGTTAAATTGAGAGCAATAACCAACGGAGTTAAAAACAAAAACATAAATCAGTTTTAGAAGTTTCCTCTGGAAAAGATTTTTGTATAGGTATTGGCTTATACAACTAACTAGAAATAAATGGATCTCAAGCCTACTAAGTTTTTGAGAAAATTATGTTGTCAAATTATTGATTTAAAAAACTTTGAATATTTGAATCTTTTATTTTTTATTGAATGAAACAATAGTGCTTTACAGTTTTCAAAAGTTTCACACATGTGATTTCATATAATCCGATAATAACCCTTTTTCAATCCCCTAACCCTTTATTGCTCCTCGCCCCTTCCATCCCCACTGGTAGCCACTAGTTTGTTCTCTGTATCTGTGAGTCTGCTTCTTTTTTGTTTTACTCACTAGTTTGTTGTATTTTTTAGATTCCACATATAAATGATATCATACAGTATTTGTCTTTCTCTGTCTGACTTATTTCACTTAGCATAATGCCCTCCAAGTCCATCCAGGTTGTTGCAAATGGCAAATTTTCATTCAATTTTATGGCTGAGTAGTATTCCATAGTATATGTACCACATCTTCTTTATCCATTCAATTGTTGATGGACACTTCAGTTGCTTCCATACCTTGGCAATTGTACATAACTCTGCTATGATCACTGGGGTGCATGTATCTTTTCAAATTACTGTTTTTGTTTTTTTTGGTTATATACCCAGGAGTGGAATTGCTGGGTCATATGGTAGTTCCATTTTTAGTTTTTTGAGAAATCTCCATACTGTTTTCCATAGTGACTGCACCAATTTACATTCCCATCAATAATGTAGGAGGGTTCTCTTTTCTCCACATCCTTGCCAATGTTTGTTGAATATTTGAATCTTAACCCTTGGGTCTCCAAACTTAAAAGAACCTAAGTCACCCCAAGAGGGTTCACCCCTGATACCCACCTTAAAAATGTCTGTGGAGGAAAATGGACAAGAAAAACCTCTCACTGTTGAGTCTGGAACATAAAGGACAATAGAGAGAGGAATTCTTCCTAGAAAGCAGAATCAAGGGTTTCACAGGGAACTTTACCACTGCCATAAAAGCAGGATGCACCCACAAGAGTTTATCATTGCCATGAACCAGTGAGACTGTGTTTTTTCTTATTTTTTCCTGATAAAAGTGTTCGCTGCAGTTATGGTTCCCCTTTGCCACCAGTGGGCACTAGTATATGTGTGTCTGTAGTGGGAAAAGATGGAAACAAATAAATTTACTTCCCATTTATAGAACACCAGTTTGTTTGCAGCTGCATTTAAACATGGAGAGTAGTTCACATAGTTCAGATTTCTTGATCTTTGAGCTGAGTAAAATAACTAAATGGGACTGCAGCTGATTTGTCTGTGGAAGAGTGTGAGGGTGCTCTGGGTGTGGGAATATCTGTACATAAATTTTTGTTGGCCAGAGTAAGAAAATCCAGAGACAGCTTACTATCTACCAAAGAGTTATGTTCTTTCTTCCATAGTGTTATCATGCTGGGGTGCAACTTCCTAGAAAGAGATTACTTTTTTCAACATTCCTCGTGTCTTGGGGACCTACATGAATAATATATTCATTTGTTAAGAAGAGAAAACATAGGTGAGGAAAAATATTGGTGTAGAGGGTGAGTGAATCAAGATAGTTATGTTGTTTTGGACAGATTTAGTTTGAGATGGCTATTAGATATCTGGGTGGAAATTTCAATTACAAATATGCAGTTACAGATCTTGTTTTGGAGTTCTCCTTATTAAAATCCTTTTATATTGTTAATGTTTACTGAGGCATATCCCTTAGCCTGGTGTTAAAGAAGTACTTACTAAGGTCATGCTTGGCTTTTTTTTTTTTTTTTTTTTTTTTTTTTTTTTTTGTGGTACACGGGCCTCTCACTGTTGTGGCCTCTCTCGTTGCGGAGCACAGGCTCTGGACGCGCAGGCTCAGCGGCCATGGCTCACGGGCCCAGCCGCTCCGCGGCATGTGGGATCTTCCTGGACTGGGGCATGAACCCGTGTCCCCTGCATCGGCAGGTGGACTCTCAACCACTGCGCCACCAGGGAAGCCTCATGCTTGGCTTTTTCCCTTATTTTTAGAGCTATTAAAACTCTATCATTCTAGAAACGATTTGTCCTGATGGCAAGATCCATTTTCCAGAAAAGAAGGAAACATACAACATAGTGGTTCAAGACAATATAGTGAGTATATCTGGATTCACATTTTGTTCTCCAACTTTCTAGCTCTGTAACAATAACAAAGTTACTTCATCTCTATAAGTTTATGTTTCTGTTGATGTAAAATGACATAAACACTTGTCAACTTGATGTAAGGATTAAATGAGCTAACATATTTAATATGTAAACCATAGAAAATGTTTGAAATATGGTAAAAATAAAATGACAATAATTGTGGTAAGGTTGATAAATTCCCTCTCTATCGTGCAAAAATTTAGTACTAAACCACATTGCACACCTCTGGGGCAAATGATTCCTGGTCTAAGGAATGGTAGCTTAATGCTATCATATTATAATACCGAATGAGTTTTATTTTTAGTAAAACCAAGATATCAAACTCCTAGCTCTATTATTTAATTTATAAATGATACCTCAAAGTCAATCTTTTAAAAATGGGGTAAATTATTTTGAGAAATACTTTTCCTTGCCAAGAAAAGAATAAAACCTGTTATTTTCTACTTATTCACATCATGTTCTGAATATTCGTACAATTTAGGCCCGTTAATTTTGACTAAAGGAATAGTAAGGAAAGGGAGTTGCTTTAAAAAAACCTATTAACTGCCATCAGTCTCTTAGCCATGAATGCAAACTAAAACCTTTTATTCATAGTTATCTTGTAAAATATTGGCAAATTTTTACAGTTTATTCTCAGTATCTTTTCACAAAGTGAGGAATGTAATCTGGGATTCTGCCTTAAAATTTAATATCATAACAAACATTTGGTTTTAATGAAAAGTTGAACTAAAGGAAATTCTCACTGACTTTTATTTCTTGTTTTCTGCTCTAAGATGATCTTTTTTAATGACGTAATTCTTTTTCACAGTATGTCAGAGGTTACAGTACATTTTGCATGTACTTCAAATGGCGTATCACAAGTTATTAGCCCATGAATTTAATTTTCTTACTACTAACAGAATGACTAAATGTTTTCATCTGGCAAAGTTGCCTGTAAATGGATTCTATGTGGCATGTTTCCAATGATGAGAGATTAAAAGATTATATTCAGGTGTTATTTGTCTTGCCCAGAAAGAGTACTCACCAATATATAAAAATGGCAGGATAATACATTTAGAATTAGTCCAAGTTCCAAAAGTGGATTACAAATGATCCATGTAAAAATAATACTCGTAAAGCAAAATAAGTGGTGCTATTCACTGGGAACATTTTGATACTTCAACATTTGGCAAACAGAAGCAGCAGATTTTAAATCTACTTGCTCTTAGAAATAACAGTTTTGATGATTTTGTACTTGACTGAATTTTCTGAAGTCACTCAATAAACAAACTATTAAGAATGCATTTCATGCACATAATAAAAGGGCAAAATTCCAAAGCAAACAAACACATATTTTATTAGTCTGCTTATGTCCCAAACAGGATAAGTTACTGACAATGAAACAATTTGATTTAAATATTCTAACTCATATTCCTCCAAAGACTTCCTTTCAACAGCTTGACATTCAAAATTATTGATGACTCTACTCACATATTAAAACAACTTTTATAGTTGCTTTTAATCAATTTCCTTGTGTTTTTCATTGTCCATCATATCTTCTCTCTGTTAGAAGGCCCCTTCTCTCTAGTAAGGCCCCACCTTTGACTGTTATTTTTTTAAATTTTCATGCTTTTCAGTTTGCTTCTGCATATATGTTGTCATTTACTATTCACAACATCCTGTTAGAGAATTAAGATAAATTTTTACCTTCATTCGTTTTATGTGTAGGAAACAATAAACATCGTGAAAAGTCAAGTGTCACAAGCTAGTTAATGATAGCTCCAATATTGGAAGGTAATTATAATTGTTCAAATTATGCCCCAATTTAAGGTGTATTATATCACCAAAATATTATTTGTGCTAGTGTGTTCCCCCTTTTAACCCTTTCCTCTGCTATTATTTGTATAATTTCTCACATCAAGAAGCCACAGTAAGCATGGAGACCATCTCATAGTGGTCCCACTATTTCATTAGTATACTTGCAAGCTCCTGTTATGTCACAGGATGAAAGTGTTTGGAGTTATGAGGAAAACAAGTGAAGTAAAAATATTTCAAACAGCATGACTGATATTGTAAACAATTAATAAAATTCAGTTTCTATTCATATATATCTAAAATGTAGAATACACGTATTTAAAACTTATAGAATAAAACAGTTCTCCATATAATTGTGCCATTAGTAACAATAGTCAACTGTTTGTTTGTTTTTTTTCTTTTTTTTTTTTTTTTTTTTGGCGGTACACGGGCCTCTCACTGTTGTGGCCTGTCCCGTTGCGGAGCACAGGCTCCGGACATGCAGGCTCCGGACGTGCAGGCTCAGCGGCCATGGCTCACGGGCCCAGCCGCTCCGCGGCATGTGGGATCCTCCCGGACCGGGGCACGAACCCGCGTCCCCTGCATCGGCAGGCGGACTCTCAACCACTGCGCCACCAGGGAAGCCCCCAGTCAACTGTTTTTAAAAAATGTTGAGGGAATTATTGTGTGTCACATCTCTTCAAGGACAACCTGTTTCTATTCCACAAAAGATCATGGACTCAACTGCATCTTGTTTCTTTAATGACTGCTTAATTTTTTAAGAATTGTGACATGTTTCCGTTAAGTTCATGTTGCTGCAGTCTTCTGTATAGCAAGGCAAAGTTTCCAAAGTCAGTACACAAAGAACTTCCATTTAAGCCTATAATCAATAGTTGCCAATGATGAATGAGCATCAGTTATTAACAGTGGATGTGGTTTAGGTTGTTTTACTTATGTCTGCTTTTAAAGCACTTGTAATGGATTGCTACTCTCAGGTGCATCCATTAAACAGAGTTCATTCCACTGAAAGCACAAAGGGTCAGAATTGTTGATAAGAGATGGTTAATAATCCCAGGATACCTCTCTTTGATTCAAAAATTCACTCTCTGTGATATACGAAGAAAATTTGGCTCACAGATTAATTTCTGCTATATTATTTATACAAAATAAATATTAGGATTATTATTGAATACCTGTATTCAGATTGTATTGAACTTGCAACAAATTTACTACAAAATGAGAATTTGCCAAAGATTAGACATAACGAGTTTTTCCATAAAACATTCCCAGCTAAAAGTCAGTAATCTTTACTGGAATAAGTGAATAAGTTACAAACTGAGTTGGGATAAAGTCTTGGCATGTGGCAGCACATGGCAGTATTATAATGTGGCAATAAAATGCATTAAGTGATATTTTAGAAGGTGTTATATAAAGACCCAGAAGATATCAGTATGGAGCAAAAATTCAGATTGAAACTTATCTAAAGTATCAGGGTCATGTGTGGAAAACAGAACTTGGAGTAGGACTCACTTAAATTTCAAAACTAGAAACCCAGGTAGAATAAAAGGCAGGCAAATGGTAGAAAATCACTCAACATCTTGAGTTTATACTATGAGAGAAAATGGGTCAACAGTGTAAAAGCAAGCAAGAAAAATACATAGATCCAATTAGCTTTTCTACAAAAGAATGACAAGAGTTTGACCTTTCAGAGGGAAAGAAATGATGTGAGATTAGTTATCAATGGAGTATAACCTTTAAAAATTGCCAATCAGTAACTTACATAGTATTGTACATCAACTATACTTCAATAAAAATAAATAAATAAAAACTTTAAAGTACATAATCATTAATTCATCATCAGTTACATGTAATGACTATGTGCCTAGTTTCTCAAGTATAAAGTATTATATTTAATTCCTAAAATAAACTTGTAGAGAAATCATTATGATAATATTTATTCCACATCGAGAACTGAGGTTCAAAGGTATTTAATAACATGACCAAGACAATATAGCAAAATAAATGAAAAAGCACAGTTAATCCTTATCTAATTTATGTCTATCATTGGTGTCTTCTGTAGCAGACAGCTAAGACCAAGTATAGAACTTAAAACACAATGTTTAATATGCATTATAATTTGCACTTTTCCCAATATTCTATCTCTTGCATGCACTTAATTGCCTAAAAATATATTAATGCATTAAATTAAGGAGAACAGCACTTAGCACCATGAATTTATGGATTGGTGAGTGATATCAGAATAATATTTCTTCATTATCAAATTCTAACTCTTCTGTTTCTACTAAGAATAGAATTTCTACTAACAGTAGCAGCTGAAGGTGTAGATTATTTCCTTGACCTGAAGCATGCTTTTTTCCAAACTTTTCTGTGACAAATGTTAGGGTCTCTGACACATAGGTCTGATTCTTCAAAGCTCAGTAGACCCTGGCTGCCCTCATGTGCTTCCTAACCCTCACTCTGAAACCTACTGAATATACACAATAACTGGGGATTTCAAAAGGAAGATTTTTATCCTCCTTTCTCCAGGGAGATTTTTGTCTCTATATTCTGTCAAGAAATTAGACATTTTAAATTTTGACACATATCCTTGAAGGCTTCCCACAATACCTTTTCTCTACCAAGGTTTGTCTATTTATTGGTTTGTCTTGTAGAACCCTCCAAACTCTTGATAGTTTTTCTGAATTACATAAAGTAAATCATTCACATATAATTATTTATTGACATAGGATATCACTGAAGTATGTATTGAGACAGCTAAGAGTAAATATAACTGATAAGTAAAAATGAAACATACCTTTTTACAGTGTCATTACAATTTTTTAAAGAGTTCAGATTACAATGATTTAAAACACTTCATTAAAATATGATTCTTTTTTATATATTTAAGTACCCATATTGCTTTTGTTTCTTATTTGTCTCAATGATAGTATTGAGTCATCTCAAGATTTTTAAATAGAAATTTACCAGCCAAATCACAGTTTAAATATCAAGTTGCTTCTGGCCTCAAAAGTATCATAAGTTTAACTCTGTAATATAGCAAGCCCAATATTTCCCTTAGACTTTATCACACCAAGTCTCAACCAGGTATCCGGGGGAAGCAGGTTAGTTTAAAAACTTAAAAATATCTGAATTTATCGTTTATGACATTCACTTACATAAGTATCTATGGAATAAAGAATAAAGGCTAACATAGATTGAAAAATCAGTTAATTTATATAGGAGAATCAATTCTTTCAAATGGTTTCACTATAAACTTTACTTATTTTATTGGCTTTTATATATAACACAGTCTCCAAACATTACAAAAAATGAAACCTAATATCTTGATAAAATAACATCAAAGGTATATTTTCAAATTCCTGGCTTATATAGAATTAGTTTGAAGGTTAAATCATTTCTCCAAGATTAGAGATCTAAAATATTTGCTTTCTGAATATAGTGAAGAAAGTGCTTTACTATTTACCTTTGCGAATACCAGACAGTTATCAGGAGAGAATATATAATAAAAAGACTGAGAGTGTGTTATCTGAACCTTTCTTTTGTGGTCAGATGCTTTTTGCCATAAACTAAAGTGGTTGTATGAGACTAAATTTCACATCCCTGTAATAGAATCAAACATGATCAGATTCCCATCTATTCCAATTCTTAAAATTAAAAGACTTATAAAACAATTTTTAAATTGATGTAAACATTTTAAATTGTTATAAATCAAATGAGAATGGAAACTATTTCCTTTGAAGCACAAGTTATAAAAATTATGTAACATTTAGGAAAGAAAATTAAATCTACCCAACCATATGATATCCTCTATGATAATTAATTAAAGTATAAAAAGATTATCATAGTATATTATATCTTATTATGCTTTTCTAGAATTAATTCATTAAACTGAAACACTGTGTAGAAAAGAGGCACAGGGGATGAAACCTGATACCCAGAGCAAAAGATAGCATTTGTTTTGATGATAAAAATATTTAAGTGAAATATTTTTAGGCTGTACATTACTAATCCCAGTTGTTATTTTACCTAATTAATGAAAAGTCATACATTACAGAAAAAAAAACATGATTTGTTAATTTTTCTACCAATTTATTGCAGTGTCTTTGTTCTTTTTTGGCTAGGAAAACTGCAACGAATTTAAATTGTCTCAAATTATTCATTTTCTCTCTCTCTCCCTCTCCCTCTCCCTCTCTCTTTAAACTTTTTCCCTATCTCCTGGATTTCAAGATTTTTTCTCCACTTCAACTATATTTATTTCATACCTAATACTGTGTTGGTATTAGAGTGAGATCTTAAAACTTATAAATTAAAAAAAACAAAAGCAGATGAATCAGTACTACCTTCTTTTTCCAAACTATATAAGTATAGTCCAGAGAGGAAAAAATAATTACAAGCAACATTGAGTATAGATTCATTTCTGTCAACAATAAGAATGGAAAAATCCTCTTTAGAAGGTAATCTTTTGCATTTCAACATATTTTACATTGCCAGAAGTTTTTCAGAAATTAAAAAGAAGGTCCTCTGTACTCTGTCCTCTAGAAGGAGATGTTGGAACAAAGTGATTCTCTGATTGAGGGAGAAACATTAAAGAGAAAATTTAGGTCTGCTGGCAACACATTCTTTTAGTTTTCCTTCTGTGACAATGCCATGATTTCTTCTTCATTCCTGAATATTTTCCAGGATATAGAACTCTAGACTAATAGTTTTTTTCTTTTAGCACTTGAGAAATGGTGTGCTAGCTCCTTCTGATTGCAGTGGTTTCTTCTGGGAAATTTGAGGTCATTTAAATTATTTCCCCTCATATGTACGGTACTGTCTCACTCTCAATACTTTAAAAGAATTTTCTTGGTCTTTAGTTTTCAGAATTTTGACAAATGATGTGTCTTGGTGTGATTTCTTTGAGCTTATTCTGTTTGGCATTTGTTCAGCTTCTTGAATCTGTAAGATTATATCTTTTGCTAAATTTTGGAAGTTTTCAGGTCAGTGTTCAAATACATTTTCACCACCACCCGTTTCTTCTATTTTTCCAGGACTCTAATGACACAAATGTCAAATATGTAAAGTCCCACATGTTTCTGAGACTCTGGGTTTTGTTTGTTTGTTTTCAGTCTGTCATCTTACTTTTGTTTAGATTGGATAATTTCTGTTCTGGTTTCTTCAAGTTCAGTAACTCTTTCCTCTGTGTACCTCATTCTGCTGTTGAGCCAATCCATCAATTAATAAAAAATTGCATTTTTTAATTTCTAAAATTTCAGTTTAGTTCTTCTTATCTTCTATTTCTTTACTAAAACTTTCTGTTTTTCATTTGTTTTAAGCATTTTAATAGTAATTCATTAAAATATCTTTATGATAGACATTTTGGCATCCTTGAAAGTATACATCTACACATAAATGAATAAAGAAAGTGTGGTATATGTATATAATGTAATATTATTTAGCCTTAAAATATGAGATCCTGCCATTCATGACAACATGGATGACCTAGAGGACATTATGCTAAGTGAAATAAGCCATATACAGAAAAATTTTTTAATCTATATGATGTCATTTATACAGGGGATCTAAAAATGTCAAATACATAGTAGCAGAGATTTGAATGGTGGTGGCGTGGGGAAAATGGGAAGATATTCATCAAAGGATACAAAATTGTAGTCTATAGGATGAATAAATCTAGAGATCTAAAGTGCATGATGAATATACTTAATAATACTGTATTGAACACTAGAAATTTGCTAAGAGGGTAGATTTCAGGTAAGGAGTATACATGTGAAAATTGAGAAGCTGGCCATGGATGATGTCATCCAGAGTAAGAAGAAAATATTGTCCAGAAGAGAAGACCTACTTAAAAATTAAGTAGAGAGGAGACCTTCAAGATGGCAGAGGAGTAAGATGTGGAGATCTCCTTCCTCCCGATAAATACATCAAAAATACATCTACATGTGGAACAACTCCTACAGATGAGCTACTGAATGTTGGCAGAAGATCTCAGACTTCCCAAAAGGCAAGAAACTCCCCACGTACCTGGGTAGAACAAAAGAAGAAAACAGAGACAAAAGAATAGGGACGGGACCCGCACCTCTGGGAGGGAGCTGCGAAGGAGGAAAAGTTTCCACACACTAGGGAGCACATTCACTGGAGGGGAAAGAGGGTTGGTGGCGGGGAAGCTTCAGAGCCATGAAGGAAAGCATGGCAACAAGGGTGCAGAGGGCAAAGTGGAGAGATTCCCACACAGAGGATCAGTGCCGACCAGCATTCACCAGCCTGAGACGCTTGTCTACTCACCCACCAGTGCAGGTGGGGGCTGGGAGCTGAGGCTCCGGCTTCGGAGGTCAGATCCCAAGGAGAAGACTGTGGTTGGCTATGTGAAGACAGCCTGAAGCGCACAGCTAGCCAGGAGGGAGTCTGGGAAAAAGTCTGGTCTTACCAGAGAGTCAGGAGACCTTTGTTTCAGGGTGCACGAGGAGAGGGGATTCCTTCCCTGTGTGCCCATAGGCACTAAAATCTACCTAAAGTCATCCTAAGTTCACAGACACTCCAAAACACACCACCGGTCATGGCCTTGCCCAACAGAAGGACAAGGTACAGCCCCACCGCGAGAACACAAGCACCAGTCCCCTCCACCAGGAAACCTACACAAGCCACTGAACGAACCTTACCCACTGGGGGCAGACACCAAAAATAATGGGAACTACGAACCATCAGTCTACAAAAAGGAGATGCCAAACACAGTAAGTTAAACAAAATGAGAAGACAGAGAAATATGCTGCAGATGAAGGAGCAAGGCAATGACCCACCAGACCAAACAAATGAAGAGGAAATAAGCAGTATAACTGAAAAAGAATTCAGAGTAATGAGAGTAAAGGTGACCCCAAATATTAGAAATAGAATGGAGAAAATAAAGAAAACATTTAACAAGGACCTTGAAGAAATAAGAGCAAACAAACAATGGTGAACAGCACAGTAAATGAAATTAAAAATTCTCTAGAAGGAATCAACAGCAGAAAACTGAGGCAGAAGAATGGATAAGTGAAGTGCAAAATGAAATGGAAATAACTGCCACACAGCAGAATAAAGAAAAAAGAATGAAAAGAATTGAGGACAGTCTCAGAGACCTCTGGGACAACATTAAATGCACCAGCGTTCGAATTATAGGGGTCCCAGAAGAAGAGAAAAAGAAAGGGTCTGAGAAAACGTTTGAAGAGGTTATAGTTGAAAAATTCCCTAATATGGGAAAGGAAATAGTCAAGTCCAGGAAACACAGAGAGTCCCATACAGGATAAATCCAAGGAGAAACACACCAAGACACATACTAATGAAACTATCAAAAATTAAATACAAAGAAAAAACATTAAAAGCAGCAAGGCAGAAGCAACAAATAACATACAGGGGAAACCCCATAAGATTAACAGCTGATCTTTCAGTTGAAACTCTTCAAGCCAGAAGGGAGTGGCAGGACTTATTTATTTATTTATTTAAATAGATCTTTACTGGAGTATAACTGCTTCACAATACTCTGTTAGTTTCTGTTGCACAGCAAAGTGGATCAGCCATATGCATACACATGTCCCCCTATTCCCTCCCTCTTGCATCTCCTCCCCATCCTCCCTTTCCCAACCCTCTAGGTCATCACAAAGCGCTGAGCTGATCTCCCTGTACTATGCTGCTGCTTCCCACCAGCCAACTTTTTACATTCAGCAGTGTATATATGTCGATGCAACTCTCACTTTGCCCCATCTTCCCCTTCTCACCACATGTCCTCAAGTCTATTCTCTATGTCTTCTTCTTTATTTCTGCCCTTCAACTAGGTTCATCAGTACCATTTTGTTTTTATTTTAGATTCCATATATATGCGTTAGCATCTCGTATTTGTTTTTCTCTTTCTTACTTACTTCACTATGTATGACAGGCTCTAGTTCTGTCCAGCTCACTACAAATGACTCAATTTCGTTACTTTTTTTGGCCAAGTAATATTCCATTGTATATATTTGCCACATCTTCTTTATCCATTCAGATGTCAATGGACATCTAGGTTGGTTCCATGCCCTGGTTACTGTAAATAGTGCTGCAGTGAACATTGTGGTACATGTCTCCTTTTGAATTATGGTTTTCTCAGGGTATATGCCCAGTAGGGGGATTGCTGAGTCATATGGTAGTTCTATTTTTAGTTTGTTGAGGGACCTACATACTGTTCTCCATAGTGGCTGTATCAATTTTCATTCCCACCAACAGTGCAAGAGGGTTCCCTTTTCTCCACACCCTCCCCAGCATTTATTGTTTGTAGATTTTTTGATGATGGCCACTCTGACCAGTGTGAGGTGATACCTCATTGTAGTTTTGATTTGCATTTCTCTAATGATTGGTGATGTTGAGCATCCTTTCATGTGTTTGTTGGCAATCTATATATCTTCTTTGGAGAAATCTCTATACTACAAAGCTACAGTAATCAAGACAGTATGGTACTGGCACAAAAATAGAAATATAGATCAGTGGAACAGGATAGAAAGCCCAGAGATAAACCCATACACATATGGTCACCTTATCTTTGATAAAGGAGGCCAAAATATACAATGGATAAAAAAAAAAGACAGCCTCTTCAATAAGTGGTGCTGGGAAAACTGGACAGCTACATGTAAAAGAATGAAATTAGACCACTCCCTAACACCATATGCAAAAATAGACTCAAAATGGATTAAAGACCTAAATGTAAGGCCAGACACTATAAAACTCTTAGAGGAAAACATAGGCAGAACACTCCATGACATAAGTGACAGCAAGATCCTTTTTGACTCACCTCCTAGAGTAATGGAAATAAAAACAAAAATAAACAAATGGGACCTAATGAAACTTAAAAGATTTTGCACAGCAAAGGAAACCATAAACAAGATGAAAAGGCAACCCTCAGAATGGGAGAAAATATTTGCAAGCAAAGCAACTGACAGAGGATTAATCCTCAAAATATATAGCAGCTCATGCAGCTCAGTATCAAAAAAACAGCAACCCAATCCAAAAATGGGTAGAAGATCTAAATAGTTATTTCTGCAAAGAACATATACAGATTGCCAAGAAACACATGAAAGGATGCTCAACATCACTAATCATTAGAGAAATGCAAATCAAAATCACAATGAGGTATCACCTCACACCAGTCAGACTGGCCATCATCAAAAATTCTACAAACAATAAATGCTGAAGAGGGTGTGGAGAAGAGGAAATCCTCTTGTACTGTTGGTAGGCATGAAATTGGTACAGCCACTATGGAGATCAGTATGTAGGTCCCTTAATCTAAAAATAGAACTACCATATGACTCAGCAATCCCATTACTGGGCATATACCCTGAGAAAACCATAATTCAAAAAGAGACATGTACCACAGTGTTCATTGCAGCACTATTTACAATAGCCAGGACATGGAAGCAACCTAAATGTCCATCAACAGATGAATGGGTAAAGAAGATGTGCCACATATATACAATGGAATATTACTCGGCAATAAAAAGAAATGAAATTAAGTTATTTGTAATGAGGTGGATGGACCTAGAGTTTGTCATACAGAGTGAAGTAAGTCAGAAAGAGAAAAACAAATACTGTATGCTAACACATATATATTTGGAATCTAAAAAAAAAAAAAAAGAAAAATGGTTCTGAAGAACCTAGGGGCAGGACAGGAATAAAGATGCAGACCTAGAGAATGGACTTGAGGACATGCGGAGGGGGAAGGGTAAGCTGAGACGAAGTGAATGAGTAGCATGGACATATATACACTACCAAATATAAAATACATAGCTTGTGGGAAGCTGGTGCCTAGCACAGGGAGATCAGCTCGGTGCTTTGTGACCACCCAGAGGGTGGAATAGGGAGGGTGGGAGGGAGGTGCAAGAGGGAGGGGATATGGGGTATATGTACACATATAACTGATTCACTTTGTTATACAGCAGAAACTAACACAACATTGTAAAGCAATTATACTCCAATAAAGATGTTAAAAAGAAAATTAAGTAGAGAAAGGTGAAATAGAGGGTTATTTTTTTCAGTTAGAAACTGTACTTGAAACATTAAAGATGGTACCTGACACCTAAAGTAAATTATTTTAGTAAAATATTCCACTTTAGAACCTATTTAGGTAATATAACATTGAGGTTGTCAATACTGTCACATATCCATATTGGTTTTTTTTCTTAAAATGAGGAGTTTCTCCAGTGTTGCATTGACTCATGTATCTTGAATAAAAGCCTTTAATATACAGCTGGTTTATACAGTGCTGTCTTTGAAGAATGCCCAAAGCACAACGCTTGTAATTGCGGAGACATGACTTATGAATAATCAGTACAATACATGCATATTTGAACCGGCTCACCAGTGACCCAGAAGCTTGTTAGAGCTAAGTCCATATAACAGCGTGTTAACTTTCCTAAAGCTCTTTGGAAATGAAGTGCTGTCTGGTAGTCATTAATTTTCATTATTCCTGATTAAACAGTTCTATTGGGAGGTGCATTAAAATTATGAGCTAAAATTAGACTTTGGGAATTACTGCAGATTTTCTTTACATGCTTTTCAACACTATATTATATAGGCTAATTCAGGCTCATTCTCTTTAGAGATAAAATTATCTTTTGTTAAGTTTTGTTTTCTTTTCTGTAATTCATGCATGAAGAAAAATCAAAATGACAGTTGCCTGCATTCAATGTGAAAGAGTGTTGAATGCTTTGTGGTAGGCATTTTATCAAAGTGAAAGGCTTTTCCAGCACCACGAGTCCCTGTCATTTTTGGTTTGACACTATGTGTCTCCCGCTTAGATTCTAGGAGGTGCAGTACCATTCAATATGCTTTGATTCTCCTTTAGACATCAAGTTTTAAGATTCAGTAAGATTTCCACCACAACATAGCAGTGCTGCCTTATAATTCTCCACTAATAAATGCATAAAACATGGAACAAATTAAGATTTATAATGCACATTATCTGTGTCCTGAATTTCATAACCATACATGTTAATCCCAGATGCTAAAATCAAGCAGATATGTTTTGTGAAAGTGGAAATTGAATATATGATTCCATCTCTATTGTAAAGATTAATAATGAAATTCAAAAGAAGAAACAAAAATTCTGAAAAAACATCAGCATGTGCTGTGTGTGGCATATTTATATTCTCTTGCCTTGTTAAAAAAACCCTAAAATAATATTAAATGAAGTGAACATGTTGAGTTTTTTTTAATTTTAAGGTCAGTAAATATTGAGTAAAATCTTGTCAGTGCATACATATTAAACATATTATTTGCAGGACATTATTTATTCATTTGATAACCTCATTTGCACATATTATTAGCATTAAGTTAAAAATGTCATGGTATGAGTCTGGATCAAGATGGTGAAGTAGTAAGATCCTGAGATCACCTCCTCCCATGGGCACACCAATACTACAACTACACATAGAATAGCTGAGAATTACTTGAAGACTAGCAGAACAGATTTTCTACAACTAAGAATATAGAGAAAAGGCCACATCAAGCGGGGGTTGGGGGGCAGTGTTGTGGTCTAGTCAGAATCCACACCCCTAGCACCGCAACTGGCAAGTAGGAGGAATATCAAAGTCGCAAAGGTCCCCCCCGGAGGAGCCAGGGGTCCAAGCCCCACATTGGGCTCCCCAGCCCAGGGGAGCCCCCATAATATCTGGCATTGAAAACCAGTAGGGCTTACACCCAGGAGAGTCAGAGGACTGTGGGAAACCTAAACTCCATTCTTAAAGGACCTGTACACAAACTCACTCTCTCCAGATGCCAGCACAGAGACAGCAGCTTGAAAAATGTCTGGGTCATGGAAGGAGATTCATTGATTTTAGGGCATGTGTCAGAGGGGCAGGGAACTGGTAGAACTTTCTCCAAGGACAGAAGTGATGGCGGGTGGCATTATTATTATTTTTTTTTAATTCTCTTTCCACTTAACTGACCTGGCGCTGGTGCGCACCATTTATGTCTCTTTCCATCAACCTAGCTAACACAAAAAGCCCACCCATGCGTTCCACTCAGGACCCACCTGATTCAGTCGGCCCCTCCTAAGCAGCTCTTGCCCCGCACTAGCTGGTGGGCTGCCCAGTCAGCACCACCACCCCTCCAAAGTGTCTCCCGCTCCAGGGTGCCAGCCCCACACACCAGCACGCCAGCAAAAGACACAGCTGGGCTTCGCAGCCAGCACACCCACAGCAATTGCAGCCCAATCACAACAGGAGGGTGCACACAGCACACAGGGGCTAACCTTGGAGCACCTGGCTTTGTGACCAGGGAGGAATGCACCACTGGACCCTGCAGGACACCTTGTACATAAGGCCACACTTTCAAGACCAGGAGGCATAACTGAAATGCCTAATACATAGAAACAAACACAGAGCATTAGGCAAAATGAGGAGAGAAAAGAATACCTTCCGAACGAAAGAATAAGACAAAACCTGAGAAAATGAACAAAATGAAATGCAGATGAGCAATTTACCAGATAAAGAGTTCAAAATAACTTACCTTTTCACCTACCTAACATGTGCTCAGAGTCTTTCTTTAAAGACTTCTCTGAGACAGAAATTAATACACAGTGTAACTCTGAGAAGTTAATAGTGACTGTAGGCCTGTATTGAGAAGAATTCTGAGTCCCATCTATATTCAGTGCAACAGAGTTTCATAAATTTTTTTCAGTCTTTGCTCTTAATGCCTGCAGGTGGAAAAGTGTCACTTGAGGGTACATTCATAGAGACTGTATGATTAAAGCTTAAGATGATATTGTCAGAGCTTTGAAATAGGATGATTTTAGTTTCTAAGCCAGGATCTGTGAATTACTAATTCTGTGTCTTTTAGGCAAGCTAGTTGGACTCCTTGTCCCTTGGTTTCCTTATCCATTAAATCCAGTAATAATGCCTGCTGAAAACGTTTAGTCTAGGCACAAATGAGAGGAGTCAGGTAAGGAAAGCTTAGTGAAGTAACTTTATATGTGGTAAAGTTACTATATATATAAATATATATACACAGTTGATGTTGTTTTTATGTCTACTGACCACTCAGCCACTATGTCTCCTTCTTCTTTGCTATCAGAGCACTTGAAACATAACATATATGCATTCCACTCTGCTGTGACTATACATCAAGGCATGGATTTCTGTCCTTAAACTCTGAACTTCTTTACAGTAGAGCTTGCATCTTATTCACTAGTATATTCCCAGCATCCATCTCAGTGTCAGGTATGTAGAAACACTCAATAAATCTTGAATAATTGACTAAATAAAATAACAGAGGAACAACTTACTATATTCTTGGATCAGGCTCAAACCCTCCCTCACTCACGGGATTTTCCCCATGATGCATTTTGTCCAAATGTACCTTTCTTCCATCTTAATGGCAGTACTTATTATAGATTTCATTGTAATATAAAATCAAAAGTATATACTTTTCATTTAAAGTCAAAAATTGAGGGGACAGAAACTTCACATATTCATCTTTGTACTTGTTTTTGTCTTACATATAGCATACACTTAATGAGGGAGAAGGCATTGAAACAAGTATGAGGCTAAACAGAATTACACATGTATTATAATAATAATATAGAAACAAAGCAAAGTACTCTTAAATAACAGAAGAAGGGACTATTGATTTTCACTGGAGATCTTAGGGCAACTACACTGAATATTTAGCATTTGAAATAACTTTGAAGCAGGAGTACAGTTTTGATAGCAGAAATGAGGAGAGATAGTTCATTCTCTCATTCTCTTTGTTGAAATATATTATTGTAATTATATTATAAAACATCTTTATTTTTCAAGACATTTATTATGATTTATATTAAACATATCTCCCTCCCATAGATACGGGTTGATATATGGATGAAGAAAGCAAGAAACGGATACATACCCTATTTCTTCTCCTAGCATCTTTCGCAGAAGTAAATGTCATGGTAGGATAGTGTAGCATACAAGAACACATATTCTTGTATGGTTTTATATTTCCCAATAATAGAAATATGGCCATTATTCGAATAGCAACAATTTCCTCAAAACAATGTTAGACAAATATTTGATTAACAATATTTTATTGAAATACAGTGTGCAGAATGGAAAATATATGCATGAAATGTGTATAACTTCTTTAATTTTCACAATGTGAATACACCTGTGTAAGAACCACTCACATCAAAATATAGAAAAATCACCATGAAAATTAGAAACAATTTTTGTGCTCCTTCCATGACACTGTGCCCCTAAAGAACCATTATTCTGAATTCTGTAAGCAAAGATGAGTTTTTCTTGGTTTTGAAATTTACGTAAATGAAATCACACAGTGTGTGTTCTTGATTGTGGCTTCTTTCATTTGTGATTATAATTTGAAATTCATCTATGTTGTTGCATGTAGCAGTGATCTGTGAGATTTATCCATGCTGTTGCACATAGTAGAGATTTATTAATTTAGATTTGGTGCTGTTACAAATAAGGATGCTTTACACAATTTTATACATGTGTTTTGATGTAAAGTTATACACAAATACTTTGGATATATATGTAGGAATGAAATTGCTATAAGATATGCATACGTTTAGCTTTACTATTTTTAAAGTGGTTGTGCAGTTTACAAACATACTAACAATAAATGTATTTTCAATCACACTATATCCTCACCAACACTTTGTATTCAGTTTTTTTTTTTTCCTTTTAGTTTAAATAATTTGGGGGGAGGTGTATAGGTAAATAGTTGTGGTTATGAGTAGTCATGTTGAATATTTTAATATCGTCTATTGAAAAGCATTTTTAGTCATTTTCCCATTTCCTTATTACAGTCTGTCCTTTCTCAATGATTTGTAACAATCTTTTTATGCTAATGTATATGAATCTTTGGTCTGAGACATGTAGTCTAAATATATTATTTTATTCTCTATTTTTTCATTTTCTTAATAGTAACATATTTTACAAACTCAAATTCTGCATTTAACTAAGATCCATTTAATTAATATTTTCCTTCATTATTAATTTTTTTCTCTTTTATTGTTTTTATCTTAAAGAAATAGTCATTTATCCCAAGGTAAGCAAAAGATACTCTTCTATTATTTTTTCTGGAAAAATTATTTTATTTTTCCATTTAGGCCTACAGTTCAATCGAAATTGATTTTTTATATATGGCATAAGATAGGAGTCAGGTTCATTTTTCCCTATCTGAATATTCAGTTGATCCAGCATAAACAGTGGCAATTATTGTTATAAGTGAAGTGACTGTGTAAGTAGATTTGTATCTGTACAAGTAGGTCTGACTCTTTATTCTGTCCTGTCTGCTCTTTAATTCTTATTTCAACAACACTTTTAATTGTCAAAAATTGGAAATAAGTTTCTATAACATATAGTGCAAGTCCTTCAACTTTGTTGTTCCTCACAAAAGTGTCTTCACTGTTCTTGCCACTTGCATTTCCATGTAAGTCTTAGATTCATTTTGTCAGTTTTCTCAGGTGAAAAAATAAAATAAAACAAACCTCTAAGAATTTTACTTTAAATTTCTTTGGATCCACAGATCAATTTTAAAAGAATGGACATTTTTACAATATTGAGTCTTTCCATTCATAAAAAGGATAAACTTTTAATTTATTTCATTTTTTAATGCTTCTCAGAAATGTATTTTAGTTTTCTGAGTTTTACACATCTTAATTAGCTAATTCCAAACATATTTGATAATTTTAATACTATTACAAATGTATTCCTTTATTTGATCTAATAACTTTTTTCTGATGTATAGAAATGCAATCTAATTTTGTATGTTGGCATTGTATCCAGTGATTGTGTTAAATTTACTTAATAGTTCTAATAGTTTACATGCATACTCTTGGGACTTTTTTTATGTAAACAATAATGCCTTGTATTAAGACAGTTTTATTTCTCCTTCTCTCTTTCTCATATCTGTCTTTGTCTTGCCAGAATAACATAAAATATAAATAGTGTTAACAAATAGACTTCTCTAACTTCCTGAGCAAGATTGCACTATTCTGTCTTTAGATATGGTACTTGGTATATAGTTATTTAATAACGGATGACTCTTACTATTCTTGGCTGCTTAGACGTTTTGTATGGCTTGTTTTTATTTTGTTTTCTTGAACCATGATTGGGTGCTGAATTTTATCAAGTATATTTATGCATTAAATATAAATTTTCTCATTTAGTCTCCTAAGTAGTGAGGTGCAGGATTGATTTTCAAACATTTAAATAGGCTTGCATCCTGACATCAGCTGTAGTTGACTTTTATTTGAGGTGTTCGTTCAAGTCCTGGCTGCCTTGGTAACTCAGTGAGATTGCTACAAACTCAAGGTTTCTGCTTTCTGATGGCCAAAAGTGCCAGGAGAAAAAAAAAAAAATGCCTACAAATATACAGGTGACCTCAATATGTTTTGTTCTTAAATCTTGGTCTGAGTACTGACTACTCTTCAGTGCCTTCAAACCCATATTTTCACTTGTTTGGGTTTGTTTATTTTTTCTCCCCCATCTCTTTATTTTTTCTTTCTTAAAAAATAATTATCTAGCATTTGTGGTCTGATTATATCTACACTGTCAAAGTTAGAAGCAAAACCTTCAATAATATATTTTCATTGTGAAAATTTATAAATTCTTGAGATAAGAGAATTAAAATGTCCCAAATCTAATTTGTGACAGGCCCAGTGACAATGTAAGATATGTTTTGTTCTTATCCATCCCAGAATTGTAAATTTTCTTAAGGGCCCAATCATGTAGACGCATGTGGCACAAAAATCTTTATACTCAGACAGAATAAAGGGAAAGATAAACTTCTCAGAGTCCAGGAAACTCTGCATTAAACCTGCGTTCTATAAAATTACCTCTTTTGGAAATATTTACCATAGAAACAGATCCACATTTTAGGAGAAATATTATGTGCTGGTCTTCCTAGAAAGTGTCTATGAGTGGTTCTGAATCAAGAGACTAGCCAGCCATTGTAGAGTGTCATTATTTGCTGATTTCAGAAATAACAGCATTTACTTTAACTTATTTTGGGGTGTCCTTTTACACTTTTGGTATACTGATTATGATATAAGGCAAAGCACAAGAGTCTTTTGTGATCATGCATAAGTGCAGAATGTAAATACACTATCATATTTGCATAAGAGTTTGAGCACAAACAGAATCTGAAACTGATAGAAATCATGTTGATCTTTAGTCCCTCACATTACATTCATATTAATAATGAATGTGACAAGAGCATCATAAATATGTAAAAGAGTAACACATCAGCCTAAACATCACCAGTAATTTGTAGACTTACACTTATAGGAAACCGCTAATGGAATATAGTGCATTTTCTTTTCTATGAATAGTCAAATGTCATGCATAATGTAACAGTGCGATTGCTAATAGCAGACTCAGGCAGGATCGTTTAAACTTGTTATTATGGGCAGTACGAACTGATCTTTGAAGTGGCCTATAATAAAATACTTCTCTGCCTTTACCCTATCCTGATTGTTCAGTTATCCTTTCCCAGAGCTTGTATTTTATAGGAAGCACAAAAATGATTACCTTGATATCAGGTTGGGGGAAGTACTTAACATTCTCTAACAAATATAGAAGAATGGTGACCAATGAATAGCAAATCAAAGTTAAACGTAGGTGAACCATCTGCTCTGCCTTTATAATGTCAGAGTATTGAAACATTCTTTCAGAATATCCATTATCACATTTTACCCTCATGGTATGTATTTTCAAAACAGCCTTTGTTTATGTAAAATCCCTTACAGAAATGGTAATACTGAAGTCATCTGCAAATAAGTAGGAGCAGAGTCTTAGTTGTTGGAGCTCACAGGATAATTAACAGCACCTAGAACTAAGATTAAGTATTGGAAGCTCCAGGAAAATGCTGACTTATAAAGGAATCCTGCTTGATATAAATATCCTGGGAATTTCTGTTTAGTCACAGGTTATATTAGGTTAGATAATAGTGGATAAACTAAACGATCCTAGTATTTTAGTTCTATTTGGACCCCCTAAGAATTCTTGAGTTCTTAGTTATAGAGTACCATTCTATACTCTATTCTCAAGGCTAAGCAGAGTATGTCTAGCATCTATTTGGTCTTGTTATAAAGGTATTATAGAAGAAGCCATTAAATTGCAGAGATTCCCCAACCTAGGATTTTTTAATACTTTGTATGAGAGATTAATAATACTTTATTATATGATTTTATGGCACAATATAAAATGTTACTTTTAATACAGGCAATTAGTGAAAGCTCTTAATGTGTATTATCAGAAATCATTGACGAATTTGAAATTCTATAATATATATTTATAAAATAGTTTCGCAAATATTTATTAAAATATGAAATACATATATTTTAGTATTTGAAGAGATAAAGCCTCTAATGTAGCCTACTTAATTAAATTATATGAAAATATGCAAAATCTCATCTTTGGATTACATGTATCATTAAGATATAGTCATATAATACATTGGTATTGAATCAGAAAACCACACCCCACTCCCAGGGATTGTCTGCATGCAATGACTGACAGAAGCAAAGGTGAAGCCGAGCCACCTAGTTGTAAACTGAGCATACTAGAAGAGCTGTCTCAGACTGGGAGTTCCTCATCCGTTCTGCCAGTACCTTTGTTGATACTGCCGTGCAGCCACAATTCTTCCTCTCCCCAGTTAATGCTCCCTTTATTTTTCTTGATATAGATTTCAAGAATAATATTTAATTAGCTTATTGTATGCTAATCTTCATCTCAGAGTCTGCTTCCTGGTTAACTCATCTCGTAGTAAGTCCTTTGCTGCATATTCTCTGAGAAGCAAGTATCAAGACAAACATGCGAGGCTTTTTATCACATTCAGTGCTTGTGAGAACAAATGGAGAGAGATCTTGGAGAAGCTTGGATAGTCATCAGACCTTGAAGGAAGTCTTACTGTATAGTATAATGTTCAGTGTAGTCTTACTGAATAGTATAATGTTTCACAAACTCACTGGAGATTCTTAAATCAAAGTCAGCCCTCCAAGGAATCCTGTGCCTCTCAGGAATTGGCTGGCTTTAATATCCCTGCTCTAAGAGGTATACAGTGTCCCCAGTATCCTTGGGGTATTGGTTCCAGGACCTACCATGGATACTAAAACCTGCAGATGTTTTCTACATCTGTGACTCTATTTCTGTTTTGTAAATAAGTTCATTTGTACCATTTTTTTTAGATTCCACGTATAAATGATATCATATGATATTTGTCTTTCTCTGTCTGACTTACTTCACTCAATATGACAATCTCTAGGTCCATCCATGTTGCTGCAAATGGCATTATTTCATTCTTTTTTATGGCCAAGTAATATTCCATTATATATATGTACCACATCTCCTTTATCCACTCCGCTGTTGATGGACATTTAGGTTGCTTACTGCGGGGAAGAGGGAGGAGGGATAAGTTGGGAGATTGGGATTGACATACACACACTACTACATAGGAAATAGATAACTAATAAGAACCTACTGTATAGCACAGGGGACTCTACTCAATACTGTGTGATAACCTGTATGGGAAAAGAATCTAAAAAAGAGTGGATATATGTATATGTATAACTGATTCACATTGCTGTACAGCAGAAACTAACACAACACTGTAAATCAACTACACTCCAATAAAAATTTTTTTAAAAAGAAAAATTACAAAAAAATAAAACTTTTAGATGCTCAAGTCCTGTAGTCGGTCCCCCTTATCCGCAGTTCTGCATCCTCAATTCAACCCGAGGATCGTGTAGTATGACTTACTGGAAAAAAAAAAAAATCCATGTATATGTGGACCCGTGCAGTTCAAACCCATGTTGTTTGGGGGTCAACTATCTATTCCTTAACTTGGTTAATTCTCACAACAAACCTGCAAGGTAAATGTTCACACACCTCATTTTACTGATGAGAAGCTATTTCACTGGAGTGTTAACTGCCTAAACTTACCCAACCTGTGAGTTACAGAGCAGTGTTAACCAAGACAATCTGGTCCCAGGGTTTGTGCTCCTAAGAACCACACTGTAATCACACTGAGCCACTTCATGGGCAGGAATTCCTTGAAGCAAATGAGACTAGGTCACCCAAAGCAGTACCCTGCTTTCCCCCCACAATTATATACTTTAAGTCTTTATTCCAGCCTTCCCGTAATGAAACATAAGACCATTGTCAGAATGTACACAGACAAAAGGGAAATTCTAAAACTTTCTAGATTATTAAACACAGGCTATGAATGACTAGATAATCAAATACCATTAATGTTTCATACCAATTACCATTTTATTTCTGGATGCATGGTTGGAATAGACAAACTCAGTAATGGCAGAATTCCTACTTTAGGTCCCTGAACCATCTCATGAGGAAAATGAATTAGGAAAGGCTAAGTGGGAGCCTCTGAAATTTCTCTACTTTACCAGCATACAGTAAATAAAGAAAAATATCACTTTGTCCCTGAGAGAACTGGAATAATTATTTCTATCATCAGAGATTTTAAATACACTGTATTTGGAAAGAAAAAAAATGAGGAGTAATTAGGAAGAGAGAGATAACCCTGAAAGTAAGTTTAAATGTTGAATCGACTGAATAATTATCCAGAAGATACTGTTTTACCTAAAAGAATGTTTTGTTGTTGTTTGTTTTAAGCCAGAAACTACTCTTATATTTATTTGGAAAGCTCAAGTATTTCATCAACCTTGCTTTGACCTTTATAATTCCCACCCTCAACCCGTACCAAGTTGAAAACTGGAGCTTCTAGCTTAAGGAGCCAAGAAAAGAAAAAGAAATTTGTTGCAACACTATTTTTGCTTTAAGCAATAATTCCTCTACACCTCCCTATCTTATCTCTCTATCTCTATCTCTAGATGTATTTATATAGAGATATAATAGAACTTTTCTAAGTACTTCTATAAGTATTAACTGATTTAATCCTCTTGATATCCCAGTCGAGCAGAAACTGTTATTAATCACATTTTCACCTGAGAAAACCAAGTCCAAGGGCTACTAAGTAAATTGCACCAAAGTTCACAGTTCATAAAGAAAATGAAACAAGGTTTTGCATTCAAGGAATTAACTCAAGAGCCTGTGCAGGCACTTAATAGGCAGTTAAGACATGTCTGTTTTAAATCTTATGGAAATATGAGTAAATTAGTCAATTTAATGAGAGCTTAGAGGCCAGTTAGTAAGAAAAATGTTTTATTAAGAACTGAGGCAGAGTTTAAGGATTTACCACATTTTTTCTTAGAAATAACAGGTCTATTTGGCATCAATATGCACAAATTGTATACACATAGATTTATATGCATTCATGTATATTTATATATTATTCAAAGACATAATTAACTTTATTGGTAAATAATTTAAGGTACTAGCTAGATACCATTGGGCATCAATTACAGTTCTACAAGGATCTAGCACAGATTTACAGTCACAATTAATGGCATGTCAAATTGTTGGAAGAAAGTATTGATGTTCAATAATAAAGCAATCAGATTCTCAGAAGGCCAGATAGTTTGAACATCTTTCAAAAAGTGTCATTTATGTAAGATTACATTCAAAATGTTCTCATATTTCAAAAAGAAATGGTGGAAGTATCAAAGTAAGCGTATTTATCTTTGTGGCCGTGTTTTATGGCACAAGAAAAACATAGACTAAAGGTGAATATTCAAGTCTATCATCTGAATCTTTGGCTACATGTTGCCAAATATTCAGAAACATTTGGTTTGTTATTATATGGTGATACAATAGTGTAATAATAATTTTCCCCTATGTACTGTGGTGTCATTTGATACAATCTTATTGTAGCAAGCTGACTTCTAAGATTTCCCCCAGTGAACCCTGCCTCCTGAGATGTTATGCTTGTGTAATCCTCTTCTTCTGACTGTGGGTTGGACTTAGTCACTTAATTTTAACCACTATAATATGATAAAAACGATGAGATGTCACTCATGTGATTAGCTTACAAAGGATTGTGACTTCTGTTTTTCCAGTATACCCTCCCTTTCTGTCTGGCTTTGATGGAGCAATCTGCCATGTTGAAAAAGCCATGTAGCAAGGAACTGAGAGTGCGCACTAATGAGTGAGGAACTAAGCTTCTCAGTCCAACAACCCTCAACTAACTGAACCAGCCAACAACCACACACGTGAGTATGAGAGCAGATTATTATTCCCCAGTAGAACCTTCAGTGCTGCACCATACATTGATGACAGTCTTATGGAAGACTCTGAAGTAGAAGGCCCAGCTAAGCTGGGCATGTATTCCTGACCCACATAGACTGGGAGATAATAAATACGTGTTGTTTTTATTGTTCTATTGTGGCAAAATATACATAATGTTTATCATTTTGACCATTTGTAATTGTACAGTTGAGTAAGTAGCCTTATATACATTAGCAGTGTTATGCAACTATTACCACTATTTCTATTCAAAACTTTTTCATCATCATCCAGAAGAGTTTGTACCCATTAACAGTAACACCCCTTCCCCCTGAGCCCAAGTAACCACTATTCTTTCTGACTCTATGGATTTGCCTATTCTGTGCATCTCATGTAAGTATAATCATAAAAATTTGTCCTTCTATATCTGGCTTATTTCACTAAGCACAATGATTACAAGGTCCATGTTGTAGTATACATCAAAATTTCATTCCTTTTTATGGTTGAATAATAGTCCAATGAAGCATATACCACATTTTGTTTATCCATTCATCTGAAGACGGACAGTGGGTAGTTTCCATCTTTTGGCTATTGTGAATAATGCTGCTATGAAAATTGGTGCACAAATATCTCTTTGAGTCCCTACTTTCAGTTCTTTTAGATACATACCTTGGAGTAGAATTGCTGGGTCATATGGTACTTCTATGTTTAATCTTTGGAGAAACTGCCGAAATATTCTGCAGTGGCTCCACCATTTTACAATCTCTACAACAATGCATGAGTGTTCCATTTTCTCCACATCCTCACCAACACTTGTTATTTTCTGGTGCTTTTTATTTATTTATTTATTTTTATTATTTAGCCATTCCATTAGGTTTGAAGTGGTATCTCATTGTGGTTTGGGTTTGCAGTTCTCTAATAACTACTGATGTTGTGTCTTTTCACGAGCAATTGGTCATTTGTGTATGTTCTTTGAAGAAATATCTCTTCAAGTCCATTGTCCATTTTTTATTTGGGTTGTTTGCCTATTGTTGTTGAGCTTTAGGGGTTCTTTATATAACCTGGATATTAGTTTTACACTTAATTTGAAAATATCTTCTCTCATTCATTAGGTTGTCTTTTTGCTTTCTTGATACATAAATGTTCTTAATTTTAACAAAGTTCCGTCTATTTTTTTTCTTTTGTTGCCTATGCTTTGGTGCCGGTGTCATGTCTATGAAGTCGTTGACAAATTCAGTATCATGGAGATTTTCTCCAATGTTTTCTTCTAATGGTTTTAGTGTTTTAGCTCTTGAGTTTAGGTTTTTGATCCATCTTTAGTTAATTTTCATATATGGTATGGGTAAGGTCCAAATTTATACTTTTGCATGTAGATGTTCAGTTTTCCCAGAACCATTTCTTAAAAAGACTCTTCTTCCCCAATGAATAGTCTTGATACTCTTGTCAAAAATCAACTCATGATTTTGTGAGGATTTATTTCTGGGCTCTCCATTCTATTCCTTAGGTTTATGTGTCTGTCATGCTAGTACCACACTTTTTAACTATTGTAGTTTTCTAGTAAGTTTTGAAATTGTAAACAATGAAGACATTGTTCTTCAATGTCCTTCCTCTTTTTCAAGATGGTTTTATCTAGTCAAGGCCCATGGGACTCCATATGTATTTGGGGACTGGGTTTTCCAAATTTTTTTTTTTTTTTTGCAAAAAAAGAATGTAAGAAGTTTGATAGAGGTTATGTTAAACCTGTAAGTTGTTTGGTGCATTAACTCTTCCAATCCATGAACACGGTGTCTTTCCATTTTATTAGGTCTTCTTCAACTTCTTTCAGCAGTATTTTCTAGTTGCAGCATACAAGTCTTTCACCTCCTTGGTTATATTTATTTCTAATTATTTAATTCTTTCAGGTGCTAATGTAAATTTAATAATTTAAATTATTAATAATAATTATTATTTAATTTATTATTTAATTTAATAATTTCTTTCTTAATCTCCATTTTGGATTATTTATTTCTGGTGTGAACACAAATGACTTTTGTATGTTGATCTTTTACCCTGCAACTTTGCTGAATTTGTTTACTAGCTCTATCAGCTTTCTTGTGAATTTTTTGGGGGGGATTTTCTACATATAAAATGATGTCATCTATGAGTAGAGATAATTTTTTCATCTTCCTTTTTAATTTGGATACCATGTATTCTTTTTTTTCTTGTCTAAAAATTCAGACTAAAACTTCTAATACAACGTTGAATTGCAGTGGTGAAATGGGCATCTGTGTTCATGACAATAGTGGGGAAGTTTTCAGTCTTTCAACATTGTATATGATGTTGGCTGTGGGTTTTTCATAAATAACTTTTATCATGTTGAGGAATTTTACCTCTATGATCAGTACTCTGAGAGTTTTTATTATGAAAGCATGTTACGTTTTCTCAAAAGCCTTTTTCTGAGTCAGTTTAAATAATCATGTAGTTTTTTCCCCTACTTTTATTAATATGATGTATTACCTTGATTTTTCTTGTGCTGAACCACTTTTGCATGTCCTAGGATAAATCCCATTTGATCATCGTTAATAATCTTATTAATATATTTTTGGATTTTATTTGCTAAATTTTGTAGAAGATTTTGCATCTATATTCATAAGGTATATTGTTCTATACTTTTATTTTCTCATGATATTTTTATCTGGTTTTGGTATCAGAGTAATGCTGGCATAGTAGAATGATTTAGGAAGTGTTGCTGCCTCTTAAATTTTTTGGAAAGTATAAGAATGACTGGTGTTAATAATTAGTTAAATGTTTAGTAGAATTCACTGGTAAAGCCATCTGCTCCAGAACTTTTCTTTGCAGGGAGAATTTTGATTACTGATTCAATCTCTTGCTATAGGTCAATTGAGATTTTCTATTTTTTTCTTGAGTGGAAAGTTAAATTATTGATTTAAGATCTTTCTTCTTTTTTAAAGTAGACATTTATAGCTATTAATTTTCCTCTGAGTTCTGCTTTCATTGCATCCATACATTTTGGTATACTGAATGTTTATTTTCATTCATCTTCATTTTCTAATTTCCCTTATGATTTTTTCTTTGAATCACTGAGTATTTAAGAGGATGTTGTTTAATTTCAACATGTTATTAATTTTTTAGTTTTCCTTTTGTTGTTGATTTCTAGCTTCATCCTGTTGTAGTCAGAGAAGATGCTATGTGTGTTGACTATATTTTTAAATCTATTGAGAATAGTTTTACGACCTACCATGTGACCTATGCTGGAGAAGCTCCCATGAGCAATTGAGAAGAAGATGTATTCCACTGTTGTTGTGGGAGTATTTGTATATGTCTGTGAAATCTATTTGGCAATTGTTTTATTTAGGTTCTCTATTTCCTTACCTTTATTCTAAACATTTTCTTGGTAATTACTTATGTTTTTATGCCCAACTATTTCCAGGCTTCCTGTAGATAAGTATAATTTAACTTTGAATTCTAATATATCTGTTTCTTAAGCTTAGTTCATCTATGATTCCCTATGCCAAATATTAGAAAATCACTTTGGCAGCAGCCTTGTTGATATTCATATACAAGACTCAAAGCCTAGAGACTACAGCCTTGGTTCCTAGAAGGAGTCATGAAGGGATAAATTTGATAATAATTACTGGCCTTCATCAGAAATCATCAACAGTAGCCCAGTCCTCTCTAATGAGTGTCGTTAACATCAGGACAGCCTAAGAGCTCTGCTAAGATGAGGAATTAATGAATAATGCAAGAGATATTTTAGATATGATCAGAGAAGATAATCTTTGATACTTCCCCTTCCAGACCCACATGGTTGGTGTATTAGATAAAATCTTTATTTTCTCCCTATTTTTCTCTTCCAAAATAGTTTAAAATTGAAATCTTGAGCAGAGGTGTTGCTTTATAGAGGGACAACAAAAGGAATAATTAACATGATTGCCTACATGGGGCTCAGGCTCTCCTACATATACCTGTAAGCACAGTCTGTGTCCAGGTCTTTGACATTTCCCCAAGATATATTACTCACAGGTAAACATGAACTCACAGGTCAGAGTAAGTAGACACCTGAGTAACACAACTACTCTAAAAGAAATGTAACAGGCTAAAATACATTTATTATATAAAGTAGAATTAGTGGAAAATATAAACTAAGCACTTAAAGTATGTTTTATAAACATAACCACAGAGGTAATAAAGTTGTTTATACTGTGAAATAAAAATAAGAAAGCCTAAAATGGGTGAATGCATATATCAAGTGTAAAATATAATAGGTGAGCGCACAAAATGTATACACTAAGGAAAATAAAATAATGAATTAAAAGATCAAATTGTAAAAATATTCCAGATGTCAGCAGAAAAGGATACAGGAACAGAGAATTTAAAAAAAGAACAAAAAACCTAGATGATTTTAAAATGGGAGTAGCAGTCTGAAATCAAATATAATATTTGATTATAATAGTACAATCAAAATTGAATGAGAAGAAAAATTTAAGATGTAGGAAAAAGGTAAAGGTGAGGAAAATATTTGAAACAGTAGAAATAAAATACACGGCATTAAAGAAAATGAGAGTCCTCTATTGATGTGTATGTGTGTGTGTAATATCAGGCAAAATGAAAAGCTAAAATCAAACACATTATAGAGAAATTTAAGATATTAAAAACCAAGAGAAAAGTCTAAAAGCTTCTAAAAGGAAAGTGATTACCATTTATAAAAGAACAAGATTAATTTGGCACTAAACTTCTCAAGAGCAACCCTAGATATGATAAATAAATGGAATAATTACTTTTAAGGTTAAAGATAAAGAACTTTAGACACAAAATTTTGTGTGCTTCAAAATTTTCAAAGATTTTCTTTCAAATACTAGGCATAATAAAAATACTTTTAGGAACTCAAGGTCTAATAACTTTTGTTTTACAAAAATTCATGTTGAGAAATGTATTTGGAAAAAAAAGAGAGAAAACAAAAGAGTAATCAGAGTTAAATAATCATATACCTTGATAAAGTTTAACATTGACTTTTATAAAAGCTTAAGACAAATAAAATAAAATAAATGAAAAGAAAAGAAAAAGAGAACTCATCAGCCAAAGCAAAATCAACATTATGGAAAGGGTGGGTGTCTAAAAGTACTTGAATACTTAACTTGTAAAATATGATAAGAATTGATAAGAGTAAGAAATTTTAAAATAATATTATGATTCAGAAAATCACTATAAGACCTAAATAGAATGCACAAATTTTAAAGCAGTGTAGAAACTCTGATATCTACTATCTGCTGTAAGAGAAAAAAAGAAAACTATTTTTATTAAAGAAAAAAAGGAAGTAGAGAATATTAAAAATATTAAAAATATGGCAAGAATAACTTCTAATGTTTCAAAATGCAATAAATGTAGATGAGTTATACTACATAAATGACAGTCCTTGAATTTTGTTGAAAAATATATAAAAAGCCAACAATACATGGTTTATAAGAAATAAGTTCAAATTAATTATGAGATTTATAAATCTGTGATAATTTACTCAAAGAGGATATTTAGAATCATAGATAGAGCATCTTGAAAGAGAGTATCCCCAAGTTAAAATAAGAAAATAGAGCTCAGAATCTGAATATCGAAATAGGCAAACACATCAAGGTCAAGTAGTAGATAAATAACCAACAAAGAATATATATTCTACCTCTAAAGTGTGTTGGAAACATCACATGATACTTTAAATATGGAAGTGCTTTTAAAAGTGCTAAAGTTCAATACAAATATAGCAGTTTGTTATATTAATGAGTAAAATTTGTTTTTCTTTTTTTAAAACTGTGAGTGAATTTTCTGGTTAGAAAGAATTACAAATCACAGGAATTGTTCCTTTCCCAGCAAAAGGCAGCAAAATATTTACCTCCTAGGTGAGAATATGTGAATAACCACCCCGCTTCAAAGAAGCACTGTGAAGTCCCATTGTATAATAATAAGAATGCATAGACATGTAACATTTGAAGACATAAAATCTCTTCAAGGCCAGTGGTTCTCAGCTTTTGAAATGTATTAGAATGAATTAAGAAGTGGTTAAAAACAAAAAAGGGAGAGAGAAAATTAAGACACATGATCCATCTCAGTTCAAATTACTAGAACTAAAAAAGATGCTTCAAAAATTACTCTAATTTTAATAAATTAAAATAATTTTGATTTATTAATAATATTTTATTGTTTATCCTTAGTTATAAAATGCTTCAGGCTTCCATAAGGTGATCAAAATTTTCTAGTAAGAAGATCAAAAAATTATTTTTGACTAAATATTGTCATAAACGTATATAAATATCCATTCATACTATAGTATTTTTTAAATTAGCTAAATATATATACTTAAATCACATATTATCTAATAAACCAATTTATAAATAATGCTGTTTTGCACTGATAAATTATGAAATATTTTATCCAGATTTTTTACCTGCATTTTGGCAATATCCAGAACTACTATCTGAGTCATATTGTTTTGCTTTCTGGAATACAGTATTTTCATTTATGTCTTAGTTTTTTCAAATATAGTAACATTTGAATTATGTGCATGTTGTTTTCAATGGAAATTAAATCAGAAGCCACAATTTGAATAATATTAAGGCAAGCCCATTCATCTATACTGGGACTATATTCTGTGACCTCCATAAAAAATACTTGATGTTTTTTTTTTAATGATGATTTTAAAAATGTTTAAAAGCCAATCAACATTTGTGAGCTCATAATCCAGGAATATTTATTAGATTTGTATTAGTTATCTTTTGTTCCTTTATAATTGGTTCATCCTAGTAACCTAAAAAAAACTAAAATTAGCATTAATTGAGAGAGTATCCCATTTTCCCATTATTATATAGTTGAAAATAAACAATTAAAAGAATTCCCTACAATATGACAGTGCAAGTAAAATCCTCAAAAATAAGGTAACTTCTTCATTTTCGAAGGATAATTTTGGGGAAAAAATGTGTTTTTATATTTGGGCATTTTTTCTCATTAAATAAGTTGAGAACTTTCACATAGTATTAATGATAAATTAATATCCATAGAAGTTAATTTAAGAGATAACATGCTTATAATGTATAATTATAGACATTAATGGCATAAACAGTTACAAATATCATGGAAATATATGCTTAGAATCCTCCTGAAAATTGATAAAATGCAACAAATTCAAACTTTGAAATATATCAAAACTGATTGTTTGAAGGAAATGAAACATAATTGTACTTTAAAATTACTAGTGAATAATTTTTGTGCTTCAATGTATATGGAAACAACAAAATTGTTTTTATAGACATCATCTACTTGTCTTGTTATATAAAGCTGGTTGTAAGGGAAATAGATAAACTGCCTAGACTTGAGTGTGTATGTAATTGTGGAAGATGATGTTAATGTTTGATGATTATTATTCTTATAATAAGAGATCTGAGTTATTACTAACAGTGTCCCAGAATTCTTCTGAAAATAGGCTAGTATATGACATTCGGTTTTTTTAAGCTGCATATTTTGGTGATTCTGTAAATTAAATATTTTAAATAAGAACTGGGTTTAATACAATGACTAAATAGGGTGACTTTTTTCCTGCAGTGTAATAAAGGAGAGCTTCTTTTAAAAGTGCCTGACTGCTATGGCTGTAAATATACTTTTCTAGAAGCTGCTCTTGGTAAATCCAAATAGGCATTTTAATAATCAGTTATTGAACATTTATATTGTATTGTAAAATATTTTAGTCAATATCTATTACAGTATACAATACATCCATCTTAAAATTATTGTATGATAATTTTTATCAACTGATACAGTTACCATAGAACAATATATTAAATCACAAAAATAAATGTGTACTTCCTTTATCTTTCCCATTACTACGTACTAAAAGTGCTTTTTTTTTTTGCGATACACGGGCCTCTCTCTGCTGTGGCCTCTCCCGTCGCGGAGCACAGGCTCCGGACGCACAGGCCCAGCGGCCATGGCTCACGGGCCCAGCCGCTCCGCGGCATGTGGGATCCTCCCGGACCGGGGCATGAACCCGTGTCCCCTGCATCGGCAGGCGGACTCTCAACCACTGCGCCACCAGGGAAGCCCCTAAAAGTGCTTTTTTCCACAATCCTTATGTCAGTCAATCAAAGATAAAGATAAGAATTTTTCCAAAACTTTCTCATCTCTTAAGAAATCTAGTTTCTGTGCTTGATTTCATCTGCTTCCCTTACTTATTGCTCTATGTCCTTTAATGCTTTATAGAAAATAATAAACAGAAAAACTTACAAAAGAAAATATCATGATAATACACCTACTAGAAACAAGTTAAAATTTTTTTTTCGCTACCTTGTAAACAATTTCTTTATCTAGATTTTCAGAGGTCTGCCTGACATAAGGTAAAGTACTGAAGGGAGTGACAATTGCCCAATAAGTTGAAGCTATGTGAATGATTAAAAATTTATGTAACTTTCTGGTTCCACATGTAAGGAGTTTGGAAGTCACCACTTCATCCTAACAAGTTAAAAACGGAACAGACTGAAAAATCAACAACGCTTCTTGGATTCCTAAGAGAAGGGAGAACATAGGACAAACTACTGCCCCCTAGACTGGAGATATAGACAGGCAAATACAGGGAGTCACAGCTTCCAAGAGCAGACACTCACAAAGAGAAATCACCACAGAAACCAGTGATGGGACAGGAAAATCTGAACTATAATTGGCAAATTGCTAGAGGCTCAGTGTGGACAACTCTGTTAAAAACTCCAGGGGGACCCAGTCATAGGGGGCCCCCATAATATTGTGAGATATACTCCCAGAAGCTCAACCAGGTTCCCACAGTAAATATTAGGGGAAAAAATCCTTGTGCCTCCAGCAGGGGGATGGGCAAAGGAATCCTTTTGAAATATACCAGAGCACTCGGTTCTTTTTAAGGAGGTCTGACCTCAGGGGAAACTTGTTAACCAGAGCCTAACCTGCTAGGGTATTATCGGAGCCTAACTGACCTGAAGGAAGAGAAATACTCAACTCTAGCCCATTCTAGTCACCTAATGGGGGAGAAAAAACTGAGAAACACCTGTGAAATTTACAGTCCAAGGCATAGGCTCACTGAAAGACTGAGACCTAATCATAGGACTGTGGAATGTTTCTCCTCCTTTCACACCACGTTACTAATGCCTATTTACAGCAGTTCTACCCAGTACATCATGTCTAGCTATCAAGAAAAATTGCAAGGCATACTGTAGGCAAAAAAAACACAATTTGAAGAGGAAGAGTAAGCATCAGAGCCAGACATGTGAGGGAAGTTAGAATTATCAGACCAGAAATTTAAGACTGACTGATGTACTAAGGGCTTTAATGGATAAAATAGACAACATGCAAGTACTGAGCAATGTAAGCAAACAGATGTATATCCTAAAATAGGACCAAAAAGAAATGTGAGAGATAAAAAGTGTGTAACAGAAATGAAGAATGTCTTTGGCAGGCTTATTAGTAGACTGGACATAGCTGAGAAAACAATCTCTGAGCTAGTGGACATGTCAGTAGAATCCTCTAAAACCAAAGTGCAGTATGTGAAGGAGAGAAAAGGGAACCATGTAAAATGTTCAATTAAATCCACAAAAGGGAGAAAAAGAGTAAAAGACAAAATAGGAACAAAGATAAGGGTAACAAATGGAAAATTTAATAAATATGATAGATATATATCAACATATCAATAATCATTTTGAAAGTTAAAGTCTAAATGCACCAATTAAAAGAAAGGGATTGCCCAAGTGGATCAAAAAAACAAAATAACAGACCCAACTGTATGTTGTCTACAAGAAATTCTCTTTAAATATAAAGACATACATAGATTAAAAGTAAATGGATGGATTCTGTTTCTGTTTCATAGGTAGGTTCATTTATGTCATATTTTAGATTCCACATATAAGTTGTATCATATGGTATTTGTCTTTCTCTTTCTGACTTACTTCACTTAATATGATAATATGAATCACTTTGCTGTACAGAAGATATTAACACAACATTGTAAATCAACTATACTTCAATTAAAAAAAAAAGTAAATGGATGGAGGAAAATTTACAATGCTCACACCAACCAAAAGAAAGAAGGATTAGTTATATGAATTTCAGACAAAGCAGACTTCAAAGCAAGGAAAGTTATCAGGGATAAAGAAGGGCATTACTTAATGAAAAAGGATCAGTTCTCCAAAAAGATATAACAATCCTTAACACATATATGCCTAACAACAGAGTGTCAAATTACCTGAGGCAAAAACCAGTAGAAATTCAACGAAAAAAAATAAATCCACTAATATACTTCAAGACTTCAACACCCTTTTCTCAGAAATGGAAAGTTCCAGCAGGCAGAAAGTCAGTAAAGACATAGCAGAACTCAACAACACCATTAATCAACTGTATACATAATTGACATCTATAGACTACTTCATCTAACAACAGCAGAGTTCACATTCTTCTCATGTTCACATTCTTCTCATGCTCACATGAAACATTCAACAAGATAGACCACATTCTGGGCCATAAAACACATCTTAACAAATTTAAAATAATAAGATATATACAGTGTCTTCTCTCATACCACCATGGAATTAAACAAAAAAATCAGTAACAGAAAAACAACTGGAAAATCCCAAATACATGGAGATTAACAACATATTTCTAAGTAACATATGGGTCAAAGAAGAAATTTCAAGGAAAATTTAGAAGACTACTTTTTACTAAATGAAAATGAAAACACAACTTATCAAAATATGTCAGATGCAGTGAAAGCAGTGCTTAGAAGGAAGTTTATAGCATTGAATACATATATTAAAAAAGAAGAAAAATCTAAAATAAATAATTTATGTTTCCTCCATAGGAAACTGGAAAAAGAAGAGCAAATTAAATCCAAAGTAAGCAGAAGAAAAGAAATAATAAGATTAGAGTAGAAATCAATGAAATTGAAAACAGGAAATCAGTAGAGACAATCAACAAAACCAAAAGGTGGTTCTTTGGAAAAAAACCAATAAATTCTCTAAGCTGC
The DNA here is from genome assembly GCF_951394435.1 of Stenella coeruleoalba. Classification (NCBI taxonomy): domain Eukaryota; kingdom Metazoa; phylum Chordata; class Mammalia; order Artiodactyla; family Delphinidae; genus Stenella; species Stenella coeruleoalba. Next base: position 55,323,175 of record NC_137157.1, read on the forward strand.
TAGCCAGACTACATAAGAAAAAAGGGTTAGGATACAAATTACTAATATCAAAAATGAAAGAGGGGACACACCTTCAGATCCTATGGATATTAAAGGATATGAAGGAATACAATGAACCATTGTATGCCCACAAATTAGAAACCTAGATCAAATTGATCAATTCCTTGAAAGAAAATCTGCAAAACTCACACAAGAAGAAATAACAATCTGAATAGCCCTTTATCTAGCAAAGAAATCAAATGAATAATTAATAACTTTCCAAAACAGAAAACACCAGATGTGGATGTGTTCACTGGTGAATTCCACCAAATATTTAATGAAGAAATTGTACCAATTCTCTACACTCTCTTTTGGAGGACAGAAACAGACAAAATACTTTCTAACTTATTCCGAGGCCAGCATTACCCTAATAATAAAACCAGATAAAGGCATTGCAAGAAAAGAAATTACAGTCCAATATTTCTCATGAACATGGATACAAAAATTCTCAACAAAATATTAGCTATTGAGTTGAACAATGTATGAAAAGAATTACACACCATGACCAACTGGGATTTATCCCAGGTATGTAAGGCTGGTTTAATAGTCAGAAGTGAATTAAGGTAATCCATCACATCAACAGACTAAAATAGAAAACTCATGATCATTGATATGATGCCAAAGAACATTTGACAAAACAACACCCATTCATGATAAAAATTCACACTAACTAGAAATTCACACTAAGTGGAAATAGAGAGAAACTTCCTCAACCTGCTTAAGAATAATTACAAAAAACCTACAGCTAACATCATACTTAATAGTGGGAAACATGAAGCTTTCCCACTGACTCAGGTACACAGCAGGATTGTACCTTCTCACCACTTGGTGTGAACATCTACTAGAATTCTAGACAGAATTCTACTAGAATTCTGGCTAATGCAATAAGGGAAGAAAAGGAAATAAAATGTGTACAAAGTGGGAAGGAAAAAATAAAACTGTCTTTGTTCACTTATGTAGAAAAGTCCAAAAGAATCAATAAAGAAACTTCAGAAACTTGTAAGTGATTACAACAAGGTTATAGAATACAAGGTTAATATACAAAACTAAATCACTTTCTTATATACCAACAATGAACAAGTAGAATTTGAAATTAAAAACAGAGTATCATTTACATTGACACCCCTTAAAATGAAATATTTATACATAAATCTAACAAAATATGTACAAAATCTATATGAGGAAAACTATAAAACTCAGATGAATTAATTTAAAAAAGAACTACATATATGCAGAGATGATCCATGTTCATCAATAGGAAGACACAATATTGTCAAGATGTCAATTTTTCCCAACTTGATCTATACATTCGATGAACTCTCCATCAGTATCACAGCAAATTATTTTATGGTTATCAACATACTGATTCTAAAGCTTATGTGGAGAGGAAGAAGACACAGAATATTCAACACAACACTGAAGGAGAAGAATAAAGTTGAGGACTGGCACTGTCCAACTTCAAGACTTGCTATAAAGAAAAAGAACTCAGGATAGTGTGGTATTGGTGAAAGATTAGACAAATAGATCAATGAAACAATAGAGATTTAAGAAATAGATCAATATAAATATAGCCAACTCATCTTTGACAAAGGAGCAAAGGTAATAAAATAGATAAAATATATTTCGACAAGTGATGTTGGAACAACTGAAAATATACATACAAAAAATAAATTAGACAAAAACCTTACACTCCACAAAAATTAAGTAAAAATGGATTTGAGACCTATATGTAAAACACAAAACTAAGAGGATAACATAGGAGAAAATCTAGATGACCTTACGTATGCCAGTGCCTTTTTAGGTAGAACAATAAAGGCATGATTCATGAAAGAAATAACTGATAAGCTGGATTTCATTACAATTAAAAACTTCTGCTCGGAGAAAGACACTATCCAAAAAAAAAAAAAAAAAAGAGAGAGAGAGAAAAAAGCCACACACTTGGAGAAAATATTGCAGAAGACACATCTGATAAATGACTGTTATCCAAAATATACAAAGAACTCTTAAAATTCAACAATAAGAAAATAACCTGATTTTAAAATGTGCCAAACACTTAATAGACATCTCACCAAAGAAAATATACAGGTAGCAAATAAGCATATGAATATATGTTCCACATCGTACGTCATCAGGGAAATGCAAATGAAAACAAGATACCACTATATATATACTAGAATGGCCAAAATCCAGAACACTGACAACACCAAATGATGGTGAGGATGCGGAGCAACAGGAACTCTCATTCATTACAAATGCAAAATGGTACAAGCACTTTGGGAGACATTTTGGCAGTTTCTCACAAAATAGAACATACTCTTATGATACGATCCAGCAACTGTGCTCCTTGGTATTTATGCAAAGGTATTGAAAACATATGTCCACACAAAAACCTGCATGTGGAGGTTTATAGCAGCTTTATTTGTACTTGCCAAAACTTGGAAGCTATGAAGATGTTCTTCAGTAGGTGAATGGGTAAGTAAACTGTAGTACACCTAGACAATGGAATATTATTCAGCACTAAAAACAAATGAGTTGTCAAGGAATGAAAAGACAAAGGGGAACCTTAAATGTATGTTGCTACATGAAAGAAGCCTATTTTTAAAGACTATATACTGTATAATTCCACCTATATGACATACTGGAAAAGGCAAAACTATGGAGACAGAAAAAAGATCAGTGTTTTCCAGGGGTTTTGGGGTACAGAGGGATGAATAGGGAAGACACAGGGGATTTTTAGGCCAGTGAAACTATTACTATATTGTTGGATACATGTCATGATACATTTGTCCAAATCCACAGAAACAGAATGCACACTACCAGGGGTGAATTCTAATGTACGTTATGGACTTTGGCTGATTATGATATGTCGACAAAGGTTCATTAGTTGTAACAAATGTAACACCCTGGTGGGGGATGTTGATAATGGGCATGGCTATGCATATATGTGGGCAGGTGTGCATTGGAAATCTCTGTACCTTCCCCTCAATTTTGCTGTGAACCTTAAACTGCTCTAAAAAACCAAATATCTCAATTTAGAAAAAGAAAATAACCCTAAAATATTTACATAAATGATTGTTTGGGTTTACTTTAATGTTATCTTATTTGTCGAGAAATCTTGGTCTGGTCACTTTCATTACCCTATAGTCAATTTTGTTATTTTAAAACTTTTCAGATTTATTTGCAACCTGCAAGCAACCCACATGCAGTACTCTTAGTCAATGCATGTGTCATCATAGTTCTTAGATATAAATTACAGAAATGAATTCCAATTGCTATATTTAAAAGCTGGATTATTAGAAGCATAACATACAGCTCAGAGAATCTATGGAAAGCCTATTAAAATAAGCACCTAGAAAGTGGAAGGGAAGAGAGAAAAACTGAGAACACAGTGATATCTCCCAAAGACCTCCAGAACAGCACAGTTTATGATGGGGCACAAAAGATTGACTGACACAGCTGGATAACCACCCTCATTCGGTACTTAATGCAGCACTGATGGGCTTTTTGATTCCAGTGTCATGTCTTCAGGGTATTCCAGATTCTGATAGTCAAAGCCACGATTGGTAGAATGAATCTTAAACTGTCACTGTTGTTTTGGGTTATTAACACCAGAGTCAGAGTCGGATATTTACTATAGGCTCACCGTTCCAAGTGATACCATGTGACTGGCTTAGCTTTAGTCACATACTGGTGAATTGGATGCCAAGGTCTGAAGGAAATATAGAAAAGGTTGTCCAGTAGGACAACATTGCTAGCAAAAATTCCCAATATAGTTTACCACTTTGGCTACCCAACACCCATATATGCTTCTTTGCCTAATTAAAACTGTTTATACCTAATTCAATGCAACCATTCTGCATTTTGCCCAAAACACATTCACCCATCCACAAGGTATTATAAGTTACTGCCTCTAGTTCTGTTCTATCAACTCAATATTCTTCATATCACAAAATTAAGCATCACAGCATATCTTATATAGCAAGGTCAGTGAATATTCAGGAATAAGGCAAAAATAGTTAAACTGTATAAGTATTCACAGGCTATAGCAATAAAGAAAATTATGTAGAGACTACAGTCTTCATTTCTACAAGTCATACACCAATAATTTCATGGTGAATTGAGTTTCTTAATTACCCTTACTTTACCCAGTGTCACAGCTAGTAAGTAGTAGGACCAGATTCCAGACCAGGTGGTCAAGTTTCAGAGTCCATGCTGTTAATCTGTAGGCATTATTACTTCTCAGTCCTACTAGCTTTCAGTCCTTTTTCTGGTTTCTATAATAAATAATTTTCAGGTGCTTATTTGTCTCAAGATCTTTAAGATGAAGTTTTCCAGTCTTCATTCTTCTTTGAAATTTTCTAATGTCTCATATTCCTTCTAATTTATCCCTTGTATTTACTGAAATTCAATGTGCAACACCATATTTGGATCTTATGTTTAGAGACTGTCTGAGCAAGTGATGTTCCCCTGCATCATTATTGTTCTTCTTAGAGCCTTCTCACCCTTTCCCATGATTTTCCCCTTTGCTTTCTCCTCAGTGAGAAAGTCAGTGCTGTTTCTCTTACAGACTTCTTGTCCAAAGTAAGCCTGTTAGGCAGCCTAAATCAGCCACACACTTGACCCTGTGTCAACTCTCTTGTTCTTACACTGCTTTATTCTTTCTAGTGGAACCATTTCTCCCGAGCTAAGCTTCCTCAAATATAATAGAGGTAAACAATTTTGGCCTGAGATTTAGGTGTGGACATTTTTTTTCAGTCATTTGGAATGTTGTAGTTTTTTAAGTCACAGAGTATCTCTCTTAGATACTTTTCCACATCATGTAGCCTAATTTATCATAAAGATTTATTAGATTGTAGCCCTAATTTTTTTTTTTTTTTTTTGCAGCACGCAGGCCTCTCACTGTTGTGGTCTCTCCCACTGCGGAGCACAGGCTCCAGACGCGCAGGCCCAGCGGCCATGGCCTACGGGCCTAGCCGCTCTGCGGCATGTGGGATCTTCCCGGACCGGGGCACAAACCCATGTCCCCTGCATTGGCAGGCGGACTCTCAACCACTGTGCCACCAGGGAAGCCCCAGCCCTAAATTTTTATAAAACTTAAGAATTTGCTTAAGATGTACTCCATGCACATATTTTATTGGAAGCATAAAGGAAGAGTGGAAGGAAGGCATTCAAGAATAAGTTTCAAGTTTATTAGACCCCTTGTTTTGTGCATTTAACTCTCAACTATTTTTTCATTGCTGTCCCTAATGGGTATGTGGAGGATAAGAGTACTTTGAGTTTCTCAAGAAAACATGCATACATAATAGGAGACATTACAAGAGTAACTGTTTTTGACCTGATTTAATTAGAGTGATTCTAGAATCTCATAAGTATAATGCCAATTATTACTTTTAGATGTACTTTATCATGTTGGTAATACTGTCATTCACATCTAATTTGTAATGAAATATTTAAATAAAGAATTTTTAAAAATATTTTCTTTCAAGGAATTCCCTGGTGGTCTAGTGGTTAGGACTCCACACTTTCACTGTCAAGGGTGTTGGTTTGATCCCTGGTCAGGGAACTAAGATCCCACAAGCCTTGCAGCAGGGCCAAAAAAATTAATAATAATAATTTAAAAAATAAAAATATTTTCTTTCAAATTTCCCTTTTGGTTGATTCTATTCCCCCCTTTCTTTTTCACCCTCAGTTCTCAAGACTTAACATTTCCTCCTTAATATTTTTCACATCTGAACTTCCTTTTAATCTGTCTTCCTAGAACAGGCCTTTATCATCTCTTGACTGTACCATTTTAGTGGTTTCCTGTGAGATAGATTATTAATACTACGAAAATGGAAACTGTGTCTCTGGTTCTCCTTCGTATCCTATGTATACTGAGAACAATGCCTGAGTATAGTAAGGAGGCTTTTAAAATGTATCATAAACTGATGAATGAATAATGAAGATGCATTTCCTAATTCATTCTCCCCTTCTCTCCAATAAATGCCCAATGAATAATCAGACTAATCAACTGCTTGTATAACAGCACTTTTCTGCATATATAAATACACACATATATATATGTTTGTATGTTATGTATTGGATCACAATTTTTCTTAGAATAAATTACTTTTGTTCGAATAGTTTGAAAACTCATTGATTAAAAAAAATTATCTAGGAAATTAATTTCACCAGACTTACTAAATTTTTCTCTTCGTGGTGATAGTGGATCACAATATCAGAAAAAGTAAAGATCCCATGTGCAAAGAATACAGAAGGTGGCAAAATATGCAAATATTTAGATTAATGGTTACTACTGATGTTCAGAAAATTATCTTCAGGATATTGCAAAAATCCTGGGATATCACTATTGCTTTCATGGGTCAGATTTCCTCTCCCATGTTGTTTTCGGATTTGTCTAAATGAAAGCTTTCCTGTTTTATTTTCTTTTCTCTGTGTTCCATCATTGTTGAATGCTACATGTGAGAAAGGCGGTAGAATTCAAGTGCAGTTTTAAGGCAGCCAAGTATAGTGGTTAAGAGCATGCACTTTGGAGTCAGACCACATGAGCTTGAATTCTTGCTGGGCAACTTTGGTACTTTTCTTTCTTTTTTTTTTTTTTAAAGAAGATGTTAGGGGTAGGAGTTTATTAATTAATTAATTTATTTTTGCTGTGTTGGGTCTTCGTTTCTGTGCGAGGGCTTTCTCTAGTTGTGGCAAGCGGGGGCCACTCTTCATCGCGGTGCGCGGGCCTCTGACTATCGCGGCCTCTCTTGTTGTGGAGCACAGGCTCCAGACGCGCAGGCTCAGTAGTTGTGGCTCACGGGCCTAGATGCTCTGCGGCATGTGGGATCCTCCCAGACCAGGGCTCGAACCCATGTCCCCTGCATTAGCAGGCAGATTCTCAACCACTACGCCACCAGGGAAGCCCTGGTACTTTTCTTAATCTCCATGTACCTCAGTTTCCTTATCTGTGTAATATGAATATCACAGCACTTATTTTGTGGAGATGATGTGAGGATTTAATAGGTGCTGGTCACATGGATGATTCTCACACGTTTTATCGTCACTTGTTTTTTCACTTTAACCTTGGTTTCGTCTTCATATGCAGAATGAAATTAGTAATTAAATAAGTAACCCACAAAATATAGTAAAATTAAAATTGCACTTTTAAAAATGTTTCAACAAAAACCTTTTTTTATGTATAAAGTATCCAAATTATCACCTAAATGTACATTGTTCTTTCTTAGCAATAACTGTATAGAACATAACTCTCTAATTCTAGTGATTCTACTTTCTTTCAATCAATTTACATTAAAAAACACTATTCAATATAAGTAATAGTTAATTAAAGTATGAGTTTAATGTAAGTATAGAGTGCTAGTATACACATTCCTATATGTACGCACTGCTAAAAAAACCCCCAAATCTTCAAACCATGGGTCTAGGCTTCATTAAATAAGTTCAGCAATTGCTTCTTTTTTCACTATAGTGTAGCATCACATTGTGTGACTGGGGCTTCAGTGCTTCATGATAATTGGCCTCCTGTTCCTCTGACTCACAGTTTGATGTTGTATACTGGAGATAATTGGGCAGATAGGCCTTGAAAGAATTTTCTCTCACTGCTCTTGGTCTATTTTTCACTGACCAACAATGCTAATCATATTTTGTTCTTCATATACAAAGGGAAAGGAAAAAGAGCACACTGAAATGCCAAGACCAAAATATTCCTTGCTCTTGATGTCAAAAATCTATTTGAAGGTAGTCTACAAAGAGGAAAATCTCAATAGGCAGCAACTTTATGTCTGCTTATATACTATTCAACTGGAAGTAAGTTCCAGTGAGAAAATTCAAGCATCTTGCTTCCCCTATGCATTATTCATTGTAAATCAGCAAACATCTGCCCTATGTCTTCCAAATGTAGGTTCCAGGGCCCCAGTGGACGTAATGGCCCAGAATTTAGATATTCACTTTTTCCAATATTTGATGAAATTTAAGATGACTGGGCTTTGGTCAGTGACCTTTACTTTAGAGTGAGTGTACCATGTAATGCCATGTTACTATCATTATTTTCTTCCATCTAAATCAGTTTCTTCTATGTTGTTTGAGACAAAAGTAAAAGTAGAAATATTTTTGGTAGATTAAAGCAAAATAATATAATTTTTTATGGAATTGTTCAATGCCATTCTACTCGTAGAGGCAGAAAATGGGTTGATTCTATTAACTATAAATTACATTTTTATATAGTAAGTCCTAATAATGAGAATACCATATCATTCACATCTAATTTTTGTTCATAAATCATATACAGAATGCAATGCATACATTTTAATGTGTTATATTATTAGGAAAAATTTTATAGAATATTAGTGAACATACTTAGCTATCAGATTTACTTTTGATAAGTCAAAAGAAAGATCAATGAAATTTCTGCAAGTTAATACAAATCCCTATAAATAAAGTGTCAGGTAAGGGTTATGCTAGTTTACACTATTTCATGTTGGTTTTGGTAAGATATGGTAACACAGTCAAGGACTGATTACATGACACTAATTCTGTCTGGCTGGAGGAAGGCAAAACTGTTCATAACAGAATAATAATTCAGTTTCTTTTTCTGAAATCCAAAGAACTATTCAAAGTGAGTATAAAAATGGAACATAATCTTGAAGTTATCCTAAAAAACTAATAATGTGCATGTCATCTAAAAACTGAAAACTATAGCATGACTTAATAAATCATATCACCTGCTGACTACCCAACAGTGGGCTGTGTCAGGTTAAGATGAAAAGATTACGTTTCAAACTTATAGAAGGAAAAACATAAAAATGGGAAGGGATGACCAGGGAGATTTTTTCCTAATGCTCTTATCCAACTTAACAATATTTATTAAACCACAGTTTGGGGGAAATTTTATTTATATATTTTTATCAGACAGGAAATATTTATTGAAAGCATACAAGTTACATTAAACTTTTCTTGGCTTTATATTTCTTTATTTAAAAAGTAAATTAGAAAATTATTTTTTTACATATTCTAGAAATGCCATTCATTTGTATTACTTTCTATCATTTCTGTCTATATGGACTGGTTTTACTAATAATAGAAATAGTAGTAAAAATGGTTTACATTTATTACAGATTTACCACTTGCCATGCTCTGTGTCAGGCACTCTACATTCACTTCATGTTATGTTTCCTAATGAGGAAGATAATATCTCCATTCTCCACATAAACACATGCCTGAATTATAGCTCTGCCTATATAGTCTTCCAGGGACACCTAAGGAAGAGGTGACATTTCTTGCAAGGCATTCTAGAGGAAGGCAATAATACTGAACTGGAGTATTGAAATCTTCTCAATACCCATGTTAAAAAGCATTTTCCCAGATCATATTTGGTAATACATAGGATAAGGGTTGTCTTGGAGGATTCAGCTTTATTTTTCAACAAAATATCAGGCTGGCTTCATTAGGCAATAGCAAGTGTCTCGGCTTGTCGCCTTTAATCCTTCCTGCTGCCGATGCCCTAGTCCAGAACTTAATTCCTTATTTGAATTTTCCTTTATATATCTCTCTCCAACCTCTCCCCACTCCAATCCAATCCTTCCTTATTTGGACTGTCTAAATTGTAAAGCCCATCATGTTACACTGTGATTTAAATTTTTTACATCATACATCACTGCTTAATATAGTTGAACACTGACCAACTGGGTAAGTATGACCCTTAGACTGTTTCATGTAGCTAAGCACATATTTGAATTTGAATGTCTTGTGGCTGAGCATATATTTTCCAGTTCCACAGCTCTTAACATTCCCCAATATCTTTTGCTATTTAGATTCATACATGTACATGTTCCTGTACTCACACAGGGAGTAGATTTTTTTACTTTTAATTAAGTAGATATAATTGAGTATACTTAGCTACCATTTATGGACCAGAAGATGGTATGGTTTCTGAAGTTATGCTGCCTGGTTTCAAATTCTGGGTTCAAAATCATGGTAAACAAAATTGCCATGTGTCTATAATAATTTTGTTGTGGCAATACAGTGGACTTAGGCAAGTAACTAAATCTGCTTTTCAATCTCTCATCAAACAAGTGGGGTAATAATTTTACTACAATGCCACAGTGTCATTGAAATTTTGCAGCCTAAGAGCTTAACACAGTCCTTGGTTCATAGTAAAGTGTTCATTAGATAATAATGAAAATTATTTATTTTTATACACTCCCAATTTCAAAGTAGTAAGACTGATCTCTATCAAAGCAATACAAGAATACTATTTCTCACACACACAGGGATGTTTTTCAGCTTATGTTCATTCCAGTATCTTATCTGGAATTGTCTTTCCTGCTTTTGCTGCCCAGCTTTCACTGCCCAGCCTTCTCTTCATTCTCTAAGTTCCAGATCAAATATCACCTGTTATCTGTAGCTTTACCTGAGTCTCCTAGGGAGAATAATTTATCCTGTGTTCTCAAAGTTACTTTTTGCATATCTCTGAAATGCTATTCATCACATTGAAATTTATTTATTTAGAATAATAGCTAACATTGGTTGAACACTTACTATGTGCCAAGTGTTATGTTAAGTACTTTACATGCATTATTTCAATTTAAGTAATCCTCAGTGGTATCTATTGTTATCCTCATTTCTCAGATTCATACACTTAATTCAAATTTTATTTTATGTAAGAGAAAGAAGTAAATTGCTTAAGTATATACTCTTTGTAAGTAGCTGACCTGGGTTTTATCCGAAGACTATATGATACCAGAGCATATTTCTTTTCTTTTTTTTTTTGCGGTACACGGGCCTCTTACTGTTGTGGCCTCTCCCATTGCGGAGCACAGGCTCTGGACGCGCAGGCTCAGCGGCCGTGGCTCACGGGCCCAGCCGCCCCGCGGCATGTGGGATCTTCCCGGACCGGGGCACGAACCCATGTCCCCTGCATCAGCAGGCAGACTCTCAACAACTGTGCCACCAGGGAAGCCCCAGAGCATATTTCTTAATCCCTATAATATGTGAGTAGTAAGTACCACATTCATCCCAAAACCCCAGAGCAGGGATCATGTCTCATTCATCATGTTTAAGCCTCAGCATCTAGATGAGCTTCTGACCAGAGTAGGGGCTCAAATATGTTGAACATGTGTAAATCATTTGATTAACCTGTCTCTAGAGGAAGTGAGGTACCTGAAAATAGCTAACAAAAATTTTAACATACAAAGGATCTTTAGCATCCCTGGAAGAAACTTGCCAGAAGACCAGAGCGTGAGCTAGGTGATTATTAGAAAGACCTAAGGATTAGCACTGAGTAATCTTTGTCTCTAATAGAAATAACTTGGACACCAAAAACAGGACATCAAGAGAAATAGTCATGAGGATATACTATGGTAACTTTCAAAACAGGTGAAATAAAACTAATTTGACTCAGAATGAATGGAGCTTACAAGGCAATCAACTGCTATAGCAGTTAACTATTACTATAAAATAAGTCATCACAAAATGTATGTTAAATCAATAATCTTTTTTTTTCCTCATTTATTTATAAATTAGCTGGATGGTTTAGCTGACCTTGTTGGGCACTGCTGATCTTGGTTGGGCTAACTTCTGTACAGGTGGACAGCCGGTGAGTTGGGTAGAAGCTGGCTTAAGATGGCCTTGGCTAAGATAAGGTTTGAAGGTACAAAGAGTTGCCTTCAAAGAAATTACCAAATAGTAGAATATATGCTATGTAAAGAATCAATTCTAATTCAATAAACTATGTGATACATGATTCAAAAGAATATATGATTCTGCTGGAGTTAGAAGAAATACTTTTGTAATGACGATTGGAGATGATTTCATGAAAGTCACATTACTACTGGGGCTTAAAAGAAGCCTTGGTTTATGGCAAATGGATACTTTTTAACAGATGGGTTGAAAGTTGTAAATATACTGAGGCTAAAATGTTCAAGACATATTCAGGTAAGGGCAGATTGTCCAAACTGAGCAGAAAATCGGCAAATAATGGAAAGAGCTCAGCTGGGGTTGGAAAGTTGGGGTCTAGTTTATGCTGAGTTATTTTGGATATGTTTCATATCCCTTACGTAGTCTCTTCCTCAGATATTTTATATTTAATTGTGGAGCAAAAAAAAAAAAGTTAAAGGAAGGAGCAATTACTCATTTGCTAGTAGAGAGACTGCTCCTTAGCAGAATCATGCATAATAAAATGGATAGTAATTATGTGCCAAATTTTAAAGTAACAATAAAACCTTGCCTAAACTTTTTCTCAAAGTTTGGGATAAAAATGTTTGAACCAAATAGAGCTAAGACACTAACAAGAACATATAAGTGCTCTTATTTCATAGTTTTCCCTATTAGGAAACATGGGTAATAATATTATAAAAATGCCATGTAATTTCTCCTGTTCACCTTTTCCTTACTGCTGTGATTAGTGATTAGTGCTGGGATGTCAGGGACAATGACTTCTTTGCTGATGTAGTGATTAAATGCTGTGGAGCCCGTTTTCACTAGCAAAGGTGGTAATCGCATGGAGGAGACTAACAAAAGCATCAGTACACGTCCATGGAACTCTCTCTAGAACAAAAACATAAGAAGCAGGATGCTTTCATAGACACTAGACTGCTCTTCATCACTGCCCCATCAGACTTCTAAAACTGATCCCTGTCATCAGCTCTAAAGAAATATAACAACAACAAAGAATAAAAGTTGTCTGGGAATTTTAGTGTAACCAAGTCCTTCCAGTTTTGCCTTATCTGGAGGCACTGAAATAAGCTGCTGGAGGCACCATTAAATTCAGCCAAAATATAAATGTAAATATTTTTATTCCAAAAGTTTCAAATGAGAAGGTAGTTTCTATATTTATTTTATATTTTATGAGGTAGATTCAAGCCCACTTCAACAAATGATACATGCTAAGAACCTTATGTAATGTATTTAAAGTACATGCTACTTAAAAAAAATTTTTTCAGGCTGGCTACTCTTGAACTTAAACTTTGCTCTTCATTTAAACATACAGAAGAAGATTTAACTTAGACGCTGGCTATTCATACATAACTATCCAAAGCAGAAACATTAACTTATCTTGTACATTTTCTTCCAACTCTTTTTAAATTTTACTTACAGAAATTAAAGAGATTCTTCTTATCCCATTCTACATATTAATATGCAGCTCAATATTAAAAAAACAAACAACCCAATCCAAAAATGGGCAGAACACTTAAATAGACATTTCTCCAAAGAAGATATACAGATGGCCAAGAGGCACAGGAAAAGATACTCAACATCACTAATTATTAGAGAAATGCAAATCAAAACTACAATGAGGTATCACCTCACACCAGTTAGAATGGGCATCATCAGAAAATCTACAAACAACAAATGCTGGAGAGGGTGTGGAGAAAAGGGAACCCTCTTGCACTCTTGGTGGTAATGTAAATTGATACAGCCACTATGGAGAACAGTATGGAGGTTCCTTAAAAAACTAAAAATAGAATTACCATATGACCCAGCAGTCCCACTACTGGTCATATACCCAGAGCAAACCATAATTCAAAAAGACACACGCACCCCAATGTTCATTGCAGCACTATTTACAATAGCCAGGTCATGGAAGCAACCTAAATGCCCATCGACAGACAAATGGATAAAGAAGATGTGGTACATATATATAATGGAATATTACTCAGCCATAAAAAGGAACGAAATTGGGTCATTTGTAGAGACGTGGATGCATCTAGAGACTGTCATACAGAGTGAAGTAAGTCAGAAAGAAAAACAAATATCGTATATTAACGCATATATGTGGAAACCCAGATGAACTGGTTTGCAGGGCAGAAATTGAGACACAGAAGTAGAGAAAACACGTATGGACACCAAGGGGGGAAAGTGGCAGGGGATGGGAGTGGTGGTGGGATGAATTGGGAGACTGGGATTGACATGTATACATTGATGTGTATAAAATAGATGACTAATAAGAACCTGCTGTATAAAAAAATAAATATAGGGCTTCCCTGGTGGCACAGTGGTTGAGAGTCTGCCTGACGATGCAGGGGACGTGGGTTCGTGCCCCGGTCCGGGAAGATCCCGCATGGCGCGGAGCGGCTGGGCCCGTGAGCCATGGCCGCTGAGCCTGCGCGTCCGGAGCCTGTGCTCCGCAGTGGGAGAGGCCACAACCGTGAGGGGCCCGCGTACCGCAAATAAATAAATAAATAAATATAATTTTAAAAGACACCATTACAATATTTTTAAATATTTAATTTAATCCAGCTGACAGTATTTTGAGACCTGTAAACTTTTGCTTATTGTTGGATTATCAATGAGCTTTGTGTGAATGACAATCACAAATTCTGAATGTCGTCACAAAAACAGTTTTATTATTTTAGTAATTTTTCCCTTCCAGGAACCACTGCTCTGGTTTCTTCCACCAGAGTTTTGTGATTACATTTTCCTAGGCTTTCAACATCATTAACAACGTGCATGTTTAAGTACATATACATTGTTTGAGCTCTGTCATTGCAGATTTGAATACATTTAATTACTGATTTCAGTTGCTTGGAAGGTTGTTAAACAAAAACTGTTATTATCTTTTATTTTAGGTTTATCATTCTTATGCAACACACTGCTATTCAGGCATTTCTCCGATATTATACACACTTATCTATTTATATAATCATTTCCTAATTTTGTGCAAGTGAATAATGAATTCTACATCCCCAGGATGTTTAAATAGAGTTTGAAGAACCAAATAGATACCGAAATAATCCCCCTTATTACATACTATCTATGTATACGTTTCTGACTGCTGATATCACTAAAAATTTTATCCATGCACTTATCTGTGTTTGTTTCAAAACATTTCTGCCTGGTAGAAGGATATAGTTCATCTGAGTTTTGATAGCTTAATATATTTGTCAAATAGCACTGGCAATCTCTGAATGTCTGTTGTGAATATGTTCATCTAATATGATAAAAATAATCCAGAACCTTGCAAAGCCAAAACAGCCTAGTAGTTAAAAGCACAGACTCTAGAACTAGACTCCCTGGGTTTGTCTCTTAGCTCTGCCACTTGCTGTTGTGTGACCGAGGACAAGTTGAATATGTATGTGGTGCACGTGTCTTTGTGTATGTGTATATTTATAAACAGTGATATCTAACTTCTTAAACCATAGTTTGTACTATTATTATTATTCTTATTCATGATTGTCCTTATTTCTTGAGTTAACCCAAAACTGACGATTAATTAGGAGCATCACTAATTCCCACAAAGAGTCTGGATGAGGGCTTTAGGGAGACATCTCCAAAAATTTTAAACTTTGACACGATTATTAAAAAAAAATTCCTCTCTCTAAATGTGGATTAATGATCATTGATAAAAATGAAAAAACACATTTCCTTTGAGGATTGGAATCTAAGGATTGGGCATTAAGAGAACAGAGTATTGAGAGGTCTTTCAACCAAGGCAATGTGAGGGGAACTCGTGCTCAAACCTCAAAGGTATACATTTCATTTTCTGACACTTACATATGGAGAGAATAGCCTTACTGTATATTTTATATATGACTAATACAGTGCATTTTTGTGCAATAAAAATCACAAAATTGAAACAAACTCTCAGCTATAGTCTTTCATGTTTTCAAAAGATACTGTCAGTTCAAATATATTCCTCTAGTCAGCTCTGCCTCTCATCCTCACAGCAGTATTTAAAAACACTGAATTGCCTTATTCTCAGGCTCAGTGGGTGGCCCTGCAACCTACCTCACAAGAAAATGGAAAGCGAACAAATAATTCTTACCTCAACTTCCCAACACCAAACCCCAACAGAATAATCCATTCGCTTTTCTTTCTATTACAATAGATCTTCCCACATACAACTTTTCTTATTTAGACACTATTTGTTTATTTTTCATTTAGTGTTAACTAGAAATATCACTTCTCTTTCCTGGAACATAGACACGTCTTCTAGATTGATTTCTACTCATTAGCCCTTAAGCCTGTTTAAAAATTAACCAAAACCAAAATTTAAAAATGTCTACACCACCAAAAAAATTAACACCCTGGAATTACTTACTGGATCACACTATCCTTCCATCACTTAGCTTTTGTTGTGTAACATACTACTCAGAAACTACTTAGTGGCCTAAAAGAGTAAACATTCATTATTTTCATAATTCTCTAAGTTGGCTGAGTAGTTCTTCTTGTCTGGGCTATCTTCCCTGTGGCTGGATGGTCTAGGGTGACCTCACCCAAATGTCTGATAATTTGTGGTCTGAATGGTCTCATGGTTGTGTAGCTTGGTAGAGATGGCTCATGTCTGCTCTTTCATCTTCCAGTAGCTTTGCTTGACTCTTGTAAACTATTCATGAATACTAGCACTATTTTTGAAACTTGATTTATGCCCTCTTCAAGACGTATTTGATAAGAGATACTGTACCATTTCATGGTTATATCAGAGGTTCATAATGTGATTCTGGTATTTATGTAAATACAGTTTAAACAGTCATGCACCATTTTACACCAGATAGCACTCTCAAGAAAAATATTTGACTAACCAAAAGTGAAATCTCAAGAAGAAGTTAGACAAAGGGTGGAGAATTGAACCTTAAAATGAGCTACATGACAGCTATTACTGAAGATTCCAAGACCTAGAAATATTTATAATTATCATTTTTACAACTTAAGATAACCTCTTTGTGGTAGAAGAGTTAATGCCAGTTATAGAATGCCTTAAGAAAGACTTTACTTTGATTTCTGAATCAAATAAAAGCACTATTAATATCTCAGAAATAGCTTTTTCAAGTATACACATAATGCCTAAATCATGCAGTCTAATCGCAAGCATAATTCAGGAAATTCAGTTAAATGCAGCCACTGCTTTGGAAGGTACAGGTCAATTAATTGTTCCTTAAATATATTGGGTAAAGTTCAGTAATCCAGAGAGAATAGCTTCCTCCCCTTAAAAATTAGCATAAATCTGTAAGCCTTAGGTATACAGAGAAATATAATAAAAATAATATATTTCTATTATAATAGGAAGTAATGCCAAGAGAGAAAGATAGAATTGCTAAAATATACATCAGTTCTCTCTCAACTCGGTTTCAAATATTTCTCTTATGACTTCTTCCTGGAGACCCAGATCCACATAGAGTCATTCATTCTCTTTGGCGGGTCTAGCTCTCAAAATTCATTCTTGTAATTTGAATCCACCCTTACGTATCCCTGTCTGAACCTCCCATTTCCTCTTAGCTCAATGTTAAACCAGAAACATATACTCACATTTAAAGCAAGATTAGAATCATCAAATAAAAATCCAACATTTTGCAATAGAAAAGGGGCCTACAAAGTTTGAGTTGCCTAAGACAGTTAAGACAAAATCAAGACTTATAGACTAGTGTTCTTTCCATTCAATCACACATGAACTTTGCTAATGGTGACTGTCAAAATGTGCTTTCCTTCAGGACCTTTGGGCTGTTTTTATCTTACAAAGGTCCTCTGGAATCTAGCACATCTTTAGCAAAAAATGTCATTCATATCACACTACATAAGGCTTTGCTTATTCCAACCACATGTCATAGCAGTTGCAGCCCCATGAAGTCTATGATAATCATTTTAAATACATAAAATGGTATATATTTGCACATAAAATCAATTTTATTGAAATGCAGTTATTAAAACATAAATATGATATGGTAATACATGCTCTTATATAAACTAAGAATTTACGATATTGGCCACGTGTGAAGTATATGGTTAGCTTGAATTAGAACATTATACTATAGAGTAGTCTTTCCCTTATCTCCTTCTACATATTGATCAAACAACAATTGAAGTTAGGGAACACTAGAAAGCAATAAGAAAATGCAACTTTATTTAAAATCACTTGAAAAAAAATGACCAGATATCTTTGAGGGTTTTTGCATATATTTTGCAGTCCTAAAATATATATATATATTTTAAATTAATTAACTTATTTATTTATTTTTGGCTGCATTGGGTCTTCATTGCTTTGTGCAGGCTTTCCCTAGTTGCAGCAAGCAGGGGCTACTCTTTGTTGAGGTGAGCAGGCTTCTCATTGCAGTGGCTTCTCTTGTTGCGGAGCTTGGGCTCTCGGCACGCGGGCTTCAGTAGTTGTGGCACGTGGGCTCAGTAGTTGTGGCTCTCGGGCTCTAGAGTGCAGGCTCAGTAGTTGTGGCACACAGGCTTGCTTGTGGCATGTGGGATCTTCCCAGACCAGGGCATGAACCCCTGTCCCCTGCATTGGCAGGTGGATTCTTAACCACTGCGTCACCAAGGAAGTCCCAAAATTATATTTAAATTTAATTAAATTCCAATTATTTAATCAAACTTAAATTTTACTTAAATTGTTCTGTCTAATCATCAGTTTGACAAATGGCTAATTTTCCTAAAAAGAAATACCTTTTAAATGTTTTGGATTTTTAAAAAATCATTCACTAGGATGTCTTTTAAAAAGTAAAATTTAAGTAATTAAATTTTTGACTACAAGATCATACAAATTGCACACATATAGTAGTGTGACTGAAAGCAAATAAAATTGAAAAAAATCCAAATATACAACAATCTTCGCATTCTTAAGATGGTAAAAAATGTGATACATATAAAAATTTAAATTATCCTCAAAACAGTTTTAACAAAAGCCCAAAGGATACCTGAACAAATATTAAAACATTAAAAAGTGATTGAATATAGGTGAAATGTCATTAGATATCCTAGTCAAACACAGCATCAGGATAAATAATGGTTGAGTACACTGGTATCAAGTCACCATTTTCTGTCAGCTGGATTTGGGTGATTGTGCTACAAACAATTTATGGCCTAGGATACCTTCATTTTCTCACCAAATCTTCAACTTCTTGGTCAGAGGCATCACTTCCATACAGTGGTCCTTGATTCCACCAGGCTGAAGTAATGATTTTTTCCCACCTCTATTGTCAATTTCACTTTAGATACATAAGGTTGTCAAATATATCATGTAGGTGAGCAAAATTTGCCACCCCAAAATGTGTCTCTTTGGCATAAGGATTAATTTAGCCTCATTATTTTTAAGGCCCAAAAGATTCAGGAAAAACCTTTGACTTTCCTCTTAAATGCCTAAAAAAATATAAAAAGAGGATATGTTCCAGCAAGGGAGCTATCGCCATAGGTAACTTCAGTATAAACTAGGTGCAGTAGACAGGGAAGAACCTAGCAAAGTCTGTTAAGCCTGTTTGTTGTTCCTCTCTGCGTCACATTGTCTCTGCAAGGTGCAACAAATATTTGATTACCAAACATTTGCTTTTCTGTCTCCTTGTCAATTGCCTTCCTCCCCTTTGAAGTCCCAAACCACTACTCCCAAAACCATTTTTGTATTTAGCTGAAGACAGCATTTAAGGTGAGGGTTTCAGTCATTTTGGTGAGTTGCTCAGTTTTCCTGGGTCTCTCCAATGTATATGTTATTAAAGTTCTGCTTGATTTTCCCCTGTTAGTCTGTCTCACATCAACTTAATTCCTAGACCAGTCAGAGGAACCTAGAAGAGTAGAGGAAAATCTCTTCCTTTCTGACAATCACATTGGAACAGTGAGATATCATCTAGTGTATGAATATGTAAATATGTGAATGTCACTCAATTTATGAACCAACAGATTTTAATGTTTTATAGTATACCTAATTTGAGTCAAGCTATGACACAGTTACAAGTCATTAACCACATTGTAGAAGGAGGAAGAGGATGATGACACTCTGAATTCCATTTTGATGATGTCCTGCATACTTTATTTCAATCCTATTCTATACCTATTACATACAGTGCATAGCATACTGCACTAAAGGGCAAAGACTGCAACAGCATTCTTTGTGATTATGGTGATTATTGCCATAGGTCAATTTACCCATTTACCATTCACAGAAAACTCCACTATATCGTTTTAAGCAATTCCTTCTGCTGGTAACATTTAAATATACTTTGTTTATCCAAATGATAAATTCAACTATATAAATGACTTGAGTACACCTGGATGGCACTACTAAATGATAATTAGTGCCTAAGTTTTAAGTATCTTCCTTCCCTATACACATCATCTGGTTATTGATTTGTCTGGAAATACAATCAACGTAAATTGCTAGATTTCATCTATAAAAGAATATTGTCAACTTGCCTTACAACCTTTGTAAATATCTCTCCTCATGTGCATAGAAAGCATTAGGAACACCTATTCGTAAGATCTGAAACTCAGGCTACTGTGGCGTTTTCATTCAAAGACCAAAGACCAACATTTCTGATCTAATAAGTCTTGAATTTATTGTCCCTTCAAGCCATTTGAAGAATGAGCCATGTTCTATTTGAAAGCCCACCCATAAGCCATTCTTTTTATTTGCTCAGTGGCTTGCATTTGTGAACTTTCTTGAAGTTTGATGGTAGGTGTAATTCTAAGACTTTAAATCTGCCACTGGCCTTTAAATAAAGATCACTGTTTAGTGAATAAATTCCTTTAGCTAAAAATTGCCCCAAAAGGGGGAGGCTTTTTCTATTGCTAAATATGATTGAAAGAAAGACAGCTGAGAAAGAAAGGACATTGGCTAATAGATTAATGGATTTCAATCTCAATCACAAGTGGAGCAACCATTAAACTTTTTGAATCTTTTTTAAAAATGAGGATGTCAGCTCAAATAACCTTTAAATTTCTAGTCAAATTAACATTTTACCAGGAACTTCATGAGACAGAAGTTATATCTGTGACTAAATCTGACAGACTTTATGAGATTCAAATAAAAGAAATAATTTTATTCTTGCCTTTACAAAAACTTCTTTTCTACCCTTTTCTTCAATGAGTATCTCACTTTGTCATTGGCATCAGCAGTCCAAATATCAACATTATTAATATGTCAATTACTTTCTGTATGAATTTTGAAGGCTCATTACCTTTTGATCAAATGCTTTCTAATTTATTCTTTTGATTGATGTTCAAAGTATACCAAATATATATATAGGAATTGTGATATAAAGGCATGTCTTTTCTTTATTTGTTTCCTCTCCTTCATCGAGCAGTCATTGAACTTTGACATCTGTAACTTGCTAATAACTTCAGGCCCTAAAAAGGTAAATTAGATCCCAGTAGAGACACTCGGCATACCCAGCAGCAATACACTTTTACTCAGATCTCAACTAAAACAATAGTCAGCACTTAATGAATTGATATCACATTTTATGTCTTTCCAGACATTACTTGATGTTTCCTTGTTTGCTGGTTCTTTTAGAGATTTCCCTGGTTGATAATGTTTTTGTGTTGCTACCAAGCCTAATTTGGCTTTTAGCAGAGCCTTTGAATTTTTTATAATAAAGTCATTTACAGATGCCAGTAGATAAATTAGCACCACAAATGCAGCTAAATCGCATAATTGCACCAACTGATTTTGTGTTAGCTTTCAAGATGTATAGATACCTGGTGGCATCTCTGTCAAGTTTATAGATGCTCAACAGAGTGATATCACCTTGCCATAGCATTTAAATGTATGTGAAGCCTAACACACACACACACGCACACACACACACACACACACACACACACACACACATTGATTCTTAAGGGGATATCTAACCATATGATTCTATTAGAAATAGATGCCATAATTGACCTTGCTTCTTTTTTAATTAATTAATTAATTAATTTTGGGCTGCGTTTGGGTCTTCGTTGCTGTGCATGGGGTTTCTCTAGTTGCGGCAAAGGGGGGCTACTCTTTGTTGCTGTGCGTGGGTTTCTTATTGCGGTGGCTTCTCTTGTGGTGGAGCACGGGCTCTAGGTGGGTGGGCTTCAGTAGTTGTGGCCTGCGGGCTTCAGTAGTTGTGGTGCACGGGCTTAGTTGCTCTGTGGCATGTGAGATCTTCCCAGACCAGGGATCAAACCTGTGTCCCCTGTACTGGCAGGCGGATTCTTAACCACTCCTGCCACCAGGGAAGTCCTGACCTTGACTTCTTTTTCTTTGAATTATCAAGTGAAATTAACTTACATTTTCATTTCCTACACATATTTTTAATCTCCCCCAAGAGATCTATACTTCTCAGTATAAATAGAATTTTAGAGGATTAATGTGACCATTGCAGAATCTCTCCAAATTAAGCCAAAGTACACAGTGATTTTTTCATTTTATATCTTGATTCCAAACACTTGGGCAATTGTATACAATATACTCCAAGATGGTAGCACTAGAATGGTATGGCTGGTCATTGGAAATGATCACATTTGAAAACTCTTGATTGGAAATGCTCACCATTGAAATCTCTTGAGAATAAAGAAAAATTTAATTCATGGTCCCTCTTATGTAGAGAAAATCATATTATTAGTACTCCTCATACTGGCTTGCCTTTGGGTCTACCTATACTAAATAATCTTAAAGTGTTTGAATCTAGCTTCTAGAGTGCTTTTAAGTCATAGAATCACATTCCTTCAGACTGAAATAAAACTATTTAGGGAGTTAAAGTGTCATTTGTTTAGAAAAGAATAGCACAGAAAAATGAAATAGATGGAAATATACTAGAAAAATAAGCTCTATGCTTAATGTTTAAATATATGTTTTTTTGTCATGAAATTCCTCTTAAAGTTAACTTAATTTCTTACTAGTCTAGAAATAGTATATATGGCAGAAAGATGGAAACCTTAGAGTCATGTCAACTTAGGTTTGATTTCCAACTTTAATATTTTCTTGACCTTACCTTTCAGATTCTCAATTTTCTCATCAATAAGATTGTGATAAGAATACATACTCATCTTATATGATTATTGTGAAAATTAGAGTCACAAATGATGTTTGGGACAAATAAGTACATATAAGTGGTGCCATTTTCTGTTCCTGAACAAACAAGTCATGTGTAGTTGAGTCTGTGCTGTTCTCCCTAATTTCCCCTTCAGGATTGAAGGAGGTATTCTCCCAGCTACCGGAAGTG
The DNA here is from genome assembly GCF_951394435.1 of Stenella coeruleoalba. Lineage (NCBI taxonomy): Eukaryota > Metazoa > Chordata > Mammalia > Artiodactyla > Delphinidae > Stenella > Stenella coeruleoalba. Next base: position 55,346,118 of record NC_137157.1, read on the forward strand.
CTTCTGACTGACAGTCCTCGACTTTAGTCTTCAGCTAAAGTAAGCCAGTTAGCCCAAGGTCAAGCTCCCTTCCAAATGACAGCCTACACGTAGCAATTGGTTGATGGAAACTTTATAATTCTTAGTCATCTCCCTCCGAATCAGGCAACTCTGAAGGGCTTTATCAGCTTCATTCCATGCATGGAGTTGCCTCAGCCCACATTCTAACTGTGGTGGAACCCATCTTACCTCATTCCCATACCTGCTTCCTTTATTCTCCCTACAGTTGCTCATCCTAAGAGTATTCCTCCAAAAAATTTCAGCTGATTTCCATCTGAGTTGGCTGTCCAGAGAATGTGAGATCTACATCTTGTTGCAAAGTCTACTTTTTATATTTTATATTAGATTTCTTCTGGTTAGAGTTTTTTTTTTTTTTTTTCTTTTGCGGTACGTGGGCCTCTCACTGCTGTGGCCTCTCCCATTGCAGAGCACAGGCTCTGGACGTGCAGGCTTAGCAGCCATGGCTCACGGGCCTAGCTGCTCCGCGGCATGTAGGATCTTCCCGGACCGGGGCACGAACCCGTGTCCCCTGCATCGGCAGGCGGACTCTCAACCACTGCGCCACCAGGGAAGCCCTGGTTAGAGTTTTTATGGGTGTCTTTCTATAATTTTATTTTTAACCTTACTACATTATAATATTTAAGAAGTGTGTCTAGTAAGAAGCATATAAATATCTTTTTATCCAGTCTGACAATCTTTATTTATCCATTAATGTATTCAGTCCATTTACATTTCAGATAATCACTGATGCATTTAGTTTGACAACTATCTTCTTACTATTTGTTTTTATTTGGTTTACCAGGTTTTTAAAATTTGTTTTTATTATTTTTTCATTTTTCTCTTGGGTTGTTTTATTTATTATTTATTTTTCCATTCTATGAATTTGCTAATTAAATACTGTTTTCCTGTTTTGACATTCCTGACTTTTAATCAATGTAAAATAGTCTTTTTGCATCTTATACAATACAAGGCACTTAAAACACTTTTTTTTTCTAAAGGTTACTCAAATAGGCTTTACTTCAGGGATTTAAAAATTTTTTTTTTCTATTAAAGTATAGTTGATTTACAATGCTGTGTTAGTTTCAGGTGTACAGCAAAGTGATTCAGTTTTATATATATGTAATATATATGTTATATATATATATACATATATATATATATATATGTTCTTTTTAAGGTTCTTTTTCATTATAGGTTATTACAAGTTATAGAGTATAGTTCCCTGTGCTATACAGTAGGTCCTTGTTGTTTATCTATTTTATATATAGTAGTGTGTATCTGTTAATCCCAAACTCCTAATTTATCCCCCCCATTCCCCCTTAGTAACCATAAGTTTGTTTTCTATGTCTGTGGGAACTTACAATACTTTAAATCTAATCCTCTCCCTCTTGCTTTTGTGATCTTATTCATATATATGTTACTTCTACATACTTTTAAACCTCAAAAATAACTGTTATTCTCATTTTATAGAGTCAATTCTCCTTTGTATTTATCCATACATATATTGTTCCCTTTGTTCTTCATTCCTGCCTTCATTTACATGTTTCCATTTGGAATCAATATTTATCTGCCTGAAGAACTCCTTATTAGGTGATTTCTCTTAACTAATCTTCTTAGTTTTTTGTTTTTGAAGGTTCTTTTTCAGCTTTTGTTTCTTGGGTTTTTTTGAACATCATTTTTGTTGGATATAGAATCAAAGATGGGCAGTTATTTCCTTTTATCCTTTAAAAAAATCCATCTCATTACATTTTGGGTTCCCTCATTTCTGTTTACAAGTCAGTTACCATTCTCAATCTTGTTCCTTTAAAAATAGTCTGTCTTTCCCCTCCACCCCGCTTCTGACTGCATTTAAGATTTTCTCTTCATTGTGATTTTCAGTAATTTTACTATCAGGTGCCTCAGCATAGCCTTATTCAAATTTATCTTGATTGGGGTTCATACTTCTTTCTTCCTTCTTAAATATATGCATTATATATATATATTTTAAATTCTCATACATTATCTCTTCAAATATTGCCTCTTCCCCATGTATTTTTCTTCTCCGCCTGAGAATCTCAGCATATGTATGTTTGGCCTATTCTTTAGGTCTGGTATGTCTCTTACAGTCTCATCTGTACTTTCAATTCTTCTTTTGTCTTCTCTGTTAACCGTCCATATTTTAATCTCTTAAAATATGAATGATATTTATATTTAAGTTACTTTCTGTTAACTCCAAAACCTAGACCTCCCTCCTGTGAGTCTGTTTAAGTTATGTGGATTGTTTTCTGCTTGTTTAAGTGTGTTTTTTTTGACTGTCTGATTATTTTTATTGAAGTCTGAATATTGTAAGCTGTAGAGATAATTTAAGACTCCATATATTACCTTTTTTGCGTAGAGAATTTACTTTTCCACCCAATAGGAAGTTAGTGTAAGGAACATCATTTTAATCCATTTAAGATTTAGCTAATTTGAAACTCCGTGTTAGTATTTTTCTATACCCTTTTCCTAAAGTATAGCCTTTAAGGGTCAAACTGAAAGCTTGGGGTGTTTACTCATTCTTCTTGGGTCTTGAACTGTAATTTTTTGTCTCCCTGTCCCCTTTACCATGTAAATCTCTGCTCAACTTCTTTGCTTCTCAGCCTCTAAGGTACAGCTTGGTAAAGGCAAATGCCATAAAGGAAAAAGAGGCACAGAATGTCAGGGTCATTTCTCTGAATTTCCCTTCTAGCTAGGATCTTGGTCCTTCAAGTCTTGACTAAGTTGGTAGTTTTCCAAAGTCTTTCAAGCGATTGTTTTCTTCTGTTTTGATTTCATAAAATTTTCTAAATGTTCTCAGCAGGAGGAATGAGGTGATCTACCACACAGACAGAAGTAGAAGTTTCAGACTTAACTCATTTTTACCCCCAGCACCTAGTAAAATGCTTCATGTTTCAGTGGTAATTCAGTCAATATTTGTTACATAATTTAAGGCAAGAAATAGCATTTTGCTTTAAGAGAAAGGATAGTAATTTAGTTTTATTTTTGCCTAAGTTATTAAAGATATAATGATCAGGTATATATAAGGCTGGTATGAAAATCAGAGGCTAGATTTTAAAGGGCTTTCCATGTGTTTGAACATTACTTTGAAAGTAATGGAAAGCATTGATTTTCTTTCTTCTATACATTGCAGTGGAATAATCAATTATACATTCTTCAGTCAACAATCATTTAATTTGGGCCCATGATGTACTGTGCATTATGTCAAAGTATAAGTTAGAACCATAAATAGGATGTTAGTTCTATCTTTAAGAATCTTAAAGTATATAAAATAATATAGGGGATAAGGAGTTTGATTTGCATACTAAGAAGTTCAACAATTTTGTGTATTGGAGTTCTTAATTGCTTGCATTTAGTGATAGTGATCCTGGTCGATATAAGACAATTGTGATTTATTAAAACAATATTGAATAACTCATAGATTCTCTAGTAGATCAGGGAATCAGCCTTGCTAATCAGCAAGAATTATTTTCTATGTCACGCTCCATTACTGGTCTGGTAAAGACTCACATCTCTCCTGGCCTCTTTCTTACAAAGACACTTGTAATTACATTTAAGGCCCACCCGGATAATCCAAGATAATCTTCCCATCTCAAGATCCTTAATCACATCTGCAAAAACCTTTTCTCCATATATATATACATGGAAATGGTAATATTTACAGGTTCAAGATTAGTACCTCATATCTTTGGATGGCCATTATTCAGCCTACTACAAACATTGCCCCAGGATAAATGCAGAAGCAGATATCAGAATGGGACTCTCTTCTATTAAGCCACAAATTAAAGAGATTAAAAAAAAATTAAAACAGTGCTGTTTTCAATATTTTTTATTTGGAAAATATAACTATTTTTAATTAAAGTATATTGTTGAGATTAATGTGTTTTATATAAAGCAGCACTGTTTTCACTATTTTTTATTTGGAAAATAGAACTATTTTCTAATTAAAGTATTTTGTTGAAATTAACATGTTTTATACCTATTATTATTTTAAGTGAATTAATAAATAAATATTTTAATGATTTTGTATTAATAGATATAACCTGCAGAAACAAAAAAGATTTTTAAGATCCTCAATAATTTAAAAGGTTAACCAAAAAAAAAAAAAAACAAAGTGAGAACTTCTGCATTATCAGTACTTAGGTAGGAGTAAACTAAGAAAAAGTGAGTTCCTAGGAGCCAAGTTGTATGTTTTTCCATTGCTGTTTAATATGTGCTTTGTATGGTATCTGAAGTCCAAAATACTAAACCACTATCATTTACTATGAGGGTTTTATATATAATGTTATAAACAGGAAAACTAAATGGATATTCTAAATATCCTTGAAACTGAATTCCTTGAGTAGCTTTAACAATTTCTCCAAGGATATTATGGATTTTCCTTTGAAAGCTCCCGTATTATCTACTAGGCAACTTTCAATCTCAGAGTTGTCTAGTAACATGCTTCTTAACTGCTGCGTGCCTTTTAAATCACAACATCTTTAATTCTCTACCAAGGGAGCCAGCAATACCCTCCTGAGGCTACCAATGATATCCTTGAAATTTCTTCTTAAATTCAAGAGTATTTTGTGGATTTTCTAAAGGAGTTTTAAAAATGTGTAAATGTGAGAGTTTTCTCATTCAAACCCATGTCCTTCGTGTCCTGCAGAAAGAGTTCTGAAAATTGCTGTGACATTATAGAGATCTCCTTTGTATTAGTCAGGATTTTTAGTGGGATTATACGTGTCTATGTTCTTAGCCAGTGGACTATCACTTAACAAGGTGTGTGCTTAATTTATCTCTGAATAAAACACGTTAAACCAAGAGCTTAGTCTTTAGAGTTAAAGAGACCTTGATTCAAATCCTATATGAGCCATTTCCCAATTGTGAGCCCTAGTGAAATTGCTCAACTCTGCAGATTAGTTTCCTCTACCATAAAATAGGGATAACAGCATCTATCTAAGGGGTTTGTGTAAAAATTAAGGAAGATACCATGAGTAAATCAGTTGTTCAATTAAGAAAGCCTCTCGTTACTATACTAAGAATTTTTTTTCCATTCTCTTCTTCCAGTTCCATATATGTGTCTATTTCTCAGTCCATCAATGTTTGGTCAATGTCTTAGAGAAAAAAGAAGTAACTTCTCGGTCTTTTCAGAAGTTAGTATTTCCAACCCAATTTATAGCCTGGGTTAAGACCAAAATAGGAAGGGAATACATTTTATTTCCCTGTAAGTAAATGAATTCCTTCTAGCTTCTTGGTTTTCATGCTTATCTCACTCGTTAATTGCCTTGCCCATGGCTCCTGGTCTGCTGCTTCAGTTTACCCATCTTTGAACACTAAACACAAAAACCTTAGTTTAAGACACACATTCACCTAAGTATGACATGCATTTTGCCAACACTGCTGAAGAGTGAGGAGTGTTTTTTTCCCAACAGATTCATTACAACACACACACATATATATAGACCCCTAAACATTAGAGGGCAATTTGTGGGAGAGAGTACTTTGATTTTATTTTTCTGTGCTGTAGAGTACTCTTAGCTTTTGGATTGAAGAGAGGTTTCAGCCGAGGCTACCAAGGAGTAGATGCCAAAAATCTTCTCTAGACCATAAATTCATTAATAGCAGAGGATAGGCCTTCATAATTTCAGTAGACTTCAAGAAGTGATTGTTGGGTAAAAATACAGGCTTAATAGGGGATTGCTTAGCCCTAAGGATTTCCATTCATCAGGAAAATTATTAAAGATTATGTTATAATATTAAATAACTGATCAATTAATAAAAATCAGGGCCATCTCATATCACATGTAGATCTTTTCTTCCAAGGAGTGTCCTGAGCATAAGATATTCTTGTACATATGTTTCTGATGCAAACATGGGAATTCTCTGGAACTTCTGAGTTTACTGGATTCATATTCCAAGCTGATTTATACTGTCATATATGGATGCTAATGGATACTTTTGTTAACTCTCCCAGGTTATATTCGTGTGGTAAAGGGATTTTTAATATATTAACTGAAAAAAGTGAATTATCCAGAACTTCCAGATACCTTTTCAAAAAAGTAGAACAAATTGTAGGGGTAGAAGGATTTTAGAGTCTTTAAAAACATATAATATAGGTAATAACCAAATGGTAATATTATTATTGCTAAAGGGTTCATAAATAAATGGTTTAAATAATGATTAACATTTATAAATTTAGAATATTGAAGCCAAGAAAATGAAAAGAATATTAACACTAAAAATATAGCTAAATATCCATTTTCCTATCTATCAAACCATCTATCATCCATTCATTTACACATCCTCACATTCAGTGAACTTTGTTTCGTGTGGATAAATGTAAGAAATTAGACAAGACTTCAGCCTCCAGACAGCAAGAAACTGAAGTACTCAGCCTAACAGTCTACAATGAGCTAAATGTAGGCAACAGCTATGTGAGCTTGGAAACAAATTCTTCCTCAGTTGAGCCTTTGGATAAGAAGTCAGTCCTGACCAGTACTTTCCCACCTTTCAGGGAACAAAACTAATCTGTGATTCCTTGTCCACAGTTATTGTGAGATACAAAAGTATGTTCTTTTAAGTGTCTAAGTTTATGGTAATTTGTTACACAGTAATAGATAACTCTTAAGGATTTTGACCTATTTCAATTTTTTATAGATACACATTCTTGCAGTAATAAGAGGCCCTAGTGTTCATCAAATTTGAACCCACTAGTTCACATTTTATGTCTAGTATCTGTTCTTTTGCTCAGGTTGAAATATTCTGCAGTGAATTATGTATAATTTAGAGCAAATACAGCCAAATAACATTTTAACTGTTAGACATACAACCAAGGATATCACTAAGTAATTTAATGGGAAATAATATATTTATGAGAATAGTTCTACTAAATGTCACTGGCTTTTGAAAAATACTAGTTAAAAATATTGTCCATTAGTAGCCATGCACAATATTACCATGTACCACTGGGCTCCTTATCTTGATCAATTTATGGGGAATTCTTGTATAACATTTAAGGCAAAATGCTCTTTGTTTTCATCTGAGTATTCATTAAATTAGTCTTTCTTTCTCAGGAAATGTTTGATTTGTGTTTAAATCTGTTCTTGGATGCTGGGAAGAAAAGCAAGAGTAGTGTGACAGTGTTTTGTGAACAATATATGTTTGACAGCATGCACCATGATTCATGTAAAATGAAAGTTATTAGAATCTTGAAGTCAGTAATCAAAGTTCAATTGCATTTTCCTTAGGAAAAATTTTCAGTAATAATAAAAATTGTTCAGAAATAAAAATATCAAAGAAATAAAATTTCTATTTCAACATGTTTTGGAAATGCAGTCCACATAATGATACCACTATTAAACTCTGAAGTTTAAGGTTTCTATTGTCCAAGCCAGTTAATATTTTCCTGTTGAGGTAATATTGTTACATTAGTTTTTTTCCAACTTAGGAAACTGTTATTTAAAGAATACAGCAAAGGAGGAGGAGGGTTTAAGATGACATAGGAAGATTCTGAACTCACCTCCTCCCATGGACACAACAAACCTACAGTTAGCTATTAAACAATTTCCTTGGAAAGGAACTTGAAAACTGGATGAACAGAGCCTCCAAAACAAAGGGTAAAATGACAACAATGAGACAGGTAAGAGAGGCAGAGATATAGTCTCACCAGGGAACAAACTGTACCCTAGCTGTTGTGATGCACAATCAAATTCAAGCTCCACTCCAATCCCTAGATCTTGCATCAGAGAGACAGGTGCCCAAAACAACCGATTTTGAAAACAAATGGGGAAAACTATAGAATTATAGGAAATGGAAAGCCCACTCTTGAAGGACTTTCACACAGATTCACTTAACACAAAAACCAGCACACTTACTAATCTCAAAGCATTTGCCAGATGCAGGGACCAGTTGGGCTGCTCCCTGGAAACTGAGACACCGGCAGGAACCATTTTTATGACATCAGGCTACCTTGTTAATGCTCGTGCTGGTAGGCACCATTTTGGAATTCTTCCTCCAACTTCTTAATGTCAGTGAGGCATAGTAGGGGACTTTAATATACCATTGACATCAACGGATAGATCATTCAGAAAGAAAATCAACAAGGATACAGTGAACTTAAATGACATATTACACCAAAGAGACAACAGAGATATATTTCAGGAATTTGTATTTTCAAATACAATTCTTGTATTTCAAGAATTCCATTGAAATACATCAGAATACATATTATTCTCACGTGCACATGAAACATTCTCTATGATAGATATATTTTAGTTACAAAGCAAGTCTTAATAAATTCAAGAAGATTAAAATCATATCAAGCAATTTTATGACCAAAATGGTATGAAACTAGAAACCAATCTCAAGGAAAAAATGGCAAAAACATTAACATTAAACAGCATGTGCGGCGAGCCGTTTCTGACCGGCAGAATAACGAGCCGCCACACGCAAGATTCTTCTCGTATCACACTTTATTGGAGCACAGCTTGGTTGAAGAAAGATGGAAGGAAGACCCCGCAATCCTATAGCAGTCTGCTTATATAGGGATTAAGAACATGTGTCGCTCTGTGATTGGCTTTCGCCGATGGTGCGATTTGTGAGCGAGCATCGGATAGGTCGCTACTTTAAAACCTCATTAGTATACTTAGCGCAAGCGCAGTGGCCACAGGAAGGATGACTCAGCTTATTTCAGCTTCCTGCCGCGTAGCAGTTAGCTGACCGCGCCCTACATCTCCCCCTTTTTTATTTATTAGAACACCAAGCAGAATGTAGCCCGTACAAGTGTTCACCTCATGATGTGCTCACTGTTCGAGGGCAGTTTTCTGTTGGCATGTCTGAGACACCTTCCTGCGTGCAATGCCAACAAGGGCTGCAGGGTGCAAAGGCTGACTCAGAATAATGGCTGATTCCCTATAGAGGTGCAATGGCAACAAGGCCTCTCTGTGCAAGGGCAATCAGGACAATGGATGACTCCCTATAGAGGTGCAATGGCAACAAGGCCTCTCTGTGCAAGGGCAATCAGGACAATGGATGACTCCCTATAGAGGTGCAATGGCAACAAGGCCTCTCTGTGCAAGGGCAATCAGGACAATGAATGAATGACTCCCTATAGAGGTGCAATGGCAACAAGGCCTCTCTGTGCAAGGGCAATCATTTCGAATTATTCAGGGCGGAGAGCCAGGCTGCGGGAGAATCTCCTTCATTAATAGCCAGAAGTGCCTGAGTGAGCAGGACCCTATCTCGATGTGCCCTGATGCGCACACGACAGACCAACCAGAGACACAGCATAATCCCAAATACACAGCAGACTCCAAAGATTCCTACCCCCACCCACTCCCCAAAGGAGGAAAAGGCAGAAGAGAGCCAAGAGGCAAAATCTCCAAAGGCAACGGGCTCCAGCCCGGCAGCACTCAGTTGCACAATCTGAATAATCCTTTGTGGAATTCCAACTAATACAAAGACTTCGATTAAGAATCATCAGGAACATCCAGCTCAGCATCTTCTCCGAAGTTTTCTTCAACAATTCTCGTCAGTCTTGATGGCACCCAGATCGGATCTTGATCCTGTGGGGAGACACTAGAGATCCCCTGGATCGAGTAATAACACGATCCGGGCCCTTCCATTGATTGGACAACACATCTTTCCACATCACTTTGCCATAATTTTTATGGTTTGTTGCCACATGGCGTTCAGCAGAGGTTTCTTTATCATCATTTAAATGTAAAAAATTTATGGTAAATAAGGCAAGTGAAAGTCTCTGTCTAGGGGTACAGTTCTCTGCGATTCCCCCTTTTTGTTTTATTAAGAGTTCTTTAAGTGTGCGATTTGTGCGTTCTATAATTCCTTGTCCTTGTGGATTATAGGACAAGCCTGTAATATGAATCACCTGCATTTTTTGACAAAAAAGAGCAAAGCTTTTGGAAGTATAGGCTGGGCCATTATCAGTCTTAATCTTAGCGGGTTTGCCCCACGCTGCCCAAGCTTCAAGGCAGTGGGTAATAACATTTTGAACCTTTTCTCCAAAAAGAGACGTGGCATGTACCACTCCAGAACAGGTATCCACTGAAACATGTACATATTGGAGCGTTCCAAAGGAGGAAACATGGGTAACATCCATTTGCCATAATTCATTTGGAAGAATGCCTCTGGGGTTAACCCCAGTCTTTTGGGTAGGCAAAAATTGGGCGCAAGCAGAACAACTCTTCACAATATTCCTAGCCAAAGCTCTGGTAATGTTAAATTTTTTTCTTAAGACTGTAGATGACACATGATATAGCTTATGAAACTCTTGAGCCTGTGTCGTAGAGTCTAGCGCTGTTAGAGCGCGTGTGGCCAGATCAATTTGTTCATTAGCTTTAGCCATGGGGCCGGGTAACAAAGAATGAGCCCGAATATGGGTAATATAAAAGGGATGTTGACGATGTAATATTTGACATCTTATTCCTGTCAACAAGGAAGCTACAGTGCTAGATGTTTTAACAAAAGAAATAACTTCTAAGTGCTTAACAGCATTCACCACATATAAGGAATCAGAAATTAAATTAAAAGGCTCTTGAAAGCGTTTAAAAACTTCCAAGACTACTTGACATTCAACCACTTGAGGAGCATCAGGTCGACATTCAATGATCACTGGTTGTTTTCCTTGGACCATATAAGCTCCTTTTCCCGTTTTAGACCCGTCTGTATAAATGGTCAAAGCATTAAACAGTGGCTGATCTACAGTAATTCTTGGGAATACAACAGGTTGTTGAGTCACAAACTTCAAAAGTTCACTCTTTGGTAAATGATTATCAATAATACCAGAAAATATACATATAAGTATGGACCACTCGGAAGTAGCTGCTGCTAGCACTTCTACTTGATCTTTCGTATATGGGACTACAAGCCTTTCGGGCGTTCTTGCAAAAGAGGAAACACATTGCTTAATACCCAATAAGGCGACCTCGGCAACCATAGATGGGTAATGTGACAAAGTTCTCATTCCCATAGATTTGGTGTGAATCCACAATAAAGGTCCACTTTGCCAAAGAACACCAGTTGGAAACCCCAAGGTAGGAAGAATACACATCCAAACAGGTTGAGAATCATCACAGCGTTCTAATTGTGCATTTGTAATAGCTTGTTCTACCTTTTGAAGTGCCTGATGGGCTTCTGGGGTCAATTGGCGTGGGGAATTAAGATCAGGATTTCCCTCTAATACACTAAACAAAGGTTTTAGATCCAAGCGAGTTAAACTTAAATATGGCCGAATCCAATTCACATCTCCAAGCAACCTCCAAAAATCATTCAATGCTTCTAAGCAATTAGTCCCAATCTCAATTTCTTGAGGTACTATCTTATTCCCATGTACAGCAGCTCCTTAAAAATTTACAACATCTCCCTTCTGTATTCCCTCGGGAGCAAGAAACAATCCCCCATTCCCTAAATATTTAATCAAAACGCCTAAGGCCTGTTCAAGCAACTCCATACAAGGGGCTTTATCTCGACTATTCAAAGGAATAGAAAAGAAACAATCTTTACGCCATTTCCCTAATTTTTTCTTAATTATTCCAGGGTGACTGGGAGGGTTCTAAATGCCCTAATTGTAACTGCTCATCCACTAGTTTGGATGCCGCCTCCAGCTTTTCCTTTGACAAAGGCCACTGAGGTACCCACACAGGTGTTGTGGTCCTCCATGTAATCATAAACTCAGTGACCCTTGAGAAAAACCCAAGCCTCGGCGGTTTAAATTTCCGCGGGCTTCTATAGGGGCGGTCATGCCTTATAACTTACGTCTTATCCCTCTATTAGATATCAGGTTGAAACAAATATAATCCCTTAAACTCATCTAGGATTGGATATAATCCTGGCACCGTTTCTTGCTTTTCCTTTTGTTTTCTTTTTTCTCTTTTCATAATTTCAGGCCTATCTACCGTAGTCCCTGTTTGTTCATTCTCTGATGCACTATCTTGAAAACATACCTGACTGGACTACTCACCGACGGTTCACTCCGTGTGTCGAGTTCTGAATCGGTCCTCCATGCAGGGCGCGAAGTTCCCGGGTTTCGGCACCACTTGCGGCGAGCCGTTTCTGACCGGCAGAATAACGAGCCGCCACACGCAAGATTCTTCTCGTATCACACTTTATTGGAGCACAGCTTGGTTGAAGAAAGATGGAAGGAAGACCCCGCAATCCTATAGCAGTCTGCTTATATAGGGATTAAGAACATGTGTCGCTCTGTGATTGGCTTTCGCCGATGGTGCGATTTGTGAGCGAGCATCGGATAGGTCGCTACTTTAAAACCTCATTAGTATACTTAGCGCAAGCGCAGTGGCCACAGGAAGGATGACTCAGCTTATTTCAGCTTCCTGCCGCGTAGCAGTTAGCTGACCGCGCCCTACAGCATGCTGCTGAACAGCAAATGGGTCATTGGAGATACCAAAGGAGAAATCAAAAAATACCTAGACAAGTGAAAAACAGAAATAAAACATTCCAAAATCTCTGGAATGTAGCAAAAGTGGTTCTAAGAGGGAAGTTCATACCAATATAGGCCTACCTGAAGACAAGAAAAATCCCAAATAAGCAACCTAACTTTAATGCTAAAGGAATTAGAAAAATAAGAACAAACAAAGCCCTGTTTAGTAGAAGGAAAGAAATAATAAAGATCAGAGCAGAAATAAATGAAATGGAGATGAAAAAACAATAGGAAAGATCAATGAGATGAAGAACTTGTGCTTTGAAAAGATTAACAAAACTAGCAAACCTTTAGTTAGACTAACAAAAAGAGAGGACTCAAATAAAATCAGAATGAATGAGGAGAAGTTACAACAGATACCACAGAAACACAAAGAATCATAAGAGACTATTATGAACAATTATACGCCAACAAATGGACAAACTATAAGAATGGATAAATTCCTAGAAACATACAATCTTCTAAGACTGAATCATGAAGAAATAGAAAATCTGAATAGACCAATACTAGTAAGGAGATTGAAACAGTAATCAATAAAATCTCCTAACAAGCAAAACTCTAGGACCAGATGGCTTCACTGGCAAATTCTATGATAAATTCAAAGAATATTTAGTATCTGTTCTTCTCAAATTGTTTCAAAGAATTGAAAAAGAGGGAAACCTTCCAAATACATTTATTAATCTAGCATTACTCTGATACCAAAACCAGGTGAAAACACCACACAAAAAAGAAAATTACAGGCCAGTATCACTAATGAACACAGATGCAGAAATCCTCAACAAAATATTAGCAAACCCAATCCAACAATACATTAAAAGGATCATACACCACGATTGAGTGGGTTTTATTCCAGAGATACAAGGATGGTTCAACAATTGCAAGTCAATCAACATGATACATCCCACTAAAAAAATCAAGGGTAAAAATTATATGATGATCTCAATAAATGCAGAAAAAACTTTTGACAAAATTTGACATCCATTTATGATGAAAACTCTCAACAAAGTGGGTATAGAGGGAAACACCTCAACATAGTAAAGGCCATATATGACAAACCCACAGCTAATATCATATATACAGAGATCTGTGGTTTTCTGTACAGTAATACTGGGCTCTAAAAAAACAAATTAATAAAAACAATCCCATATACAATTGCATAAAAAAGAAAAAAATACCAAGGAATAATTTTAACCACAGAGGGGAAAGAACTGTACACTGAAAACTACAAGACACTGAAGGAGACACAAATAAACGGAAAGATATTCCATGTTTATTGATTGGACAAATTAACATTGTTAAAATGGCTGTACTGCACAAAACAATCTACAGATTCAATGCAATCCCTATCAAAATTCCAATAGCATATTTCACACAGCAAGAACAAATAATTCTAAAATTTGTATGGAGCCACAAACGATCCAAATAGCCAAAGCAGTCTTGAGAAAGAAGAGCAAAGCTGGAGGTATCACCCTCCCTGGTTTCAAACTACACTACAAAACTACAGCAATCAAAGCAGTATGGTAGTGGCACAAAACAGAAACACAGATGAATGGAGCAGAATTGAGAGCCCAGAAATAAACCCACACATGTATGGACAATTAACTTACCACAAAGGAGCTAAGAACATACACTGAAGAAAGGATAGTGTTTTCAATAAATGTTGTTGGAAAAACTGGACAGCCACATGCAAAAAAATGAAACTAGACCAGTATCTTACATCATACACAAAATTAACTCAAAATAGATTAAGTACTTTAATGTAAAAAAAAAAAAGTAAAATTCCTAGAAGAAAATTTAGGTAATAACATCATTGACATTGGTTTTAGCAATGTTTTTGTGGATTTGACTCCAAAGACAAGGGAAACAAAAACAAAAATAAGCAAATGGGACTATATCAAACTAAAAAGTTTCTGCACAGTGAAGAAAACCATCATCAAAACAAAAAAGCAACCTCCTGAATGGGAGAAGATATTTGCAAATCATATAACCATTAAGCAGTTAATATCCAAAATATATAAAGAACTCAAACAACTCAACAGTGAGAAAAAAACCCTATTAAAAAATGTGCAGAAAGTTTGAATAGATACATTTCCAAAGACTTATAGATGACCAACAGGCACATGAAAAGATGTGCAACATCACTAATTATTAGGGAAATGAAAATCAAAATAGCAATGAGATGTCACCTCATACCTGTTAGAATGGCTATTATCAAAAAAGAGAAAAGGAAACCCTTTTACACTGTTAGTGGGACCATAATTCTTGCAGCCACTATGGCAAAAAAGTATGTAGATTCCTCAAAAAAATTAAGAATAGAACTACCATATGATCCAGTGCTTCCTCAACTGTGTATTTATCCAGAGAACACAAGAACACTGATTTGAAAAGATGTATGCACCCCTATGTTCATTACAGCATTATTTACAATAGCCAAGATACGGAAACAACCTAAGTGCCCATCAATGGATGAATGAATAAAGAAGATGTGTACATGATGGAATACTACTCAGCCATGAAAACAAATTAAATCCTTCATTTGCAACAACATGAATGGACCTTGAAGGTATGCTAAGTGAAATATTTTAGACAGAAAAAGAGAAATGCTATATGATCTCTCTCACGTGTGGAATCTAAGAAAGCCAAACAAATGAACAAAATAAAACAAAAACAAACCGATACAGAGATCAGACTTGTGGTTACCAGAAGGGAAAGGGTTGGGGGTCTGCAAAGTGGGTGAAGAGGACCAGCTCTGCAGTGATGGATGGTAATGAGGTTTGTGGCGGTGATCATTTGCAATGTATACAGATGTCCAGTTATAATGTTGAACACCTGTGATGTATATACTTTTTTTAAAACACAGCAAAGCAGATAAGGACATATTCTATTATCACACATATGTTTGTATGAAGCTAATTTTAATGGTCTCCATAGCTATCAGGGAAAACTGCTCCTCCACCCTCTACTTTAGAGGCGTAATTCCAAAAGATCCAGCAGTGCTCTATTTCATCTTTTTCTTTAAAAGAATACTGTGTTCAAACCCTCAGCAATGCAAAGATATCCCTTACTGAAATAATGTTTAATTCTGAATAAACATGTTCTAGGTCTTTAATGGTAATAATTTTATATAATTAATCCTCAAAATTAAATACTAAGTTATGGTTCAGTGCATTTTATCTTAATGAAAACATAATGATCTTAGGCCATACCTTTTTAGAAAAGTTTGAAACTTAAAATACTTTATTTTTATAACATGAATGGTCTTGGGTATCTTACTTCATGAACCTCAGCTGAGGTGTGCCCTTCTCTTTTCCCTGAATGTGGTTTACCCTTCCTAAGTTATTCAGTGTCTTCATCTCCTACCCCTAACCTCATTCCACTCCTTCTAAAACTCTGCTCTTAGAAAAAGAACTGAATTGTTTTCCCTGTCTCGGAGAGAAGCTGTAAGTCTTATCCTAACTTCTCCAAACTGCTCTCTTTTCTAGTTGTGATCATCTCCAGGGCAAACTTGGTTCTAAGGCACTGAAACACAGAATTATCCTTCCCCACTTAAGAACGAATGGAAACTCCTCAAAGCAAACCTTTTCTTTCTCTTTCCTGACTATAACATCTGAGAAGCTTAAGGGTTTATCCAGTCATTCTAATTTATTGTTTGAGCAAGACTTTATACACACCACACACACACACACACACACACACACACACAATACCTGATTGTATTCTTTCTTTGTAAATTTCCCTAGAAATCTTTCATTTCTTTATTAGTTCACCCCTTTGATTGTATGATCATTTATGTACATAATTCCTCCCTAACCCAAACTCTTTTTCCATACACATGGAGAATATCTTACAGATTATATTTCTAGACATATAAATATGTTAGCTATCCATATTATACTTGTAATAAGAATTTTTACATGAAATGTGAAAGGAATTTTTCCTCATAAACAAAAATGATAATTTTAATATAAGCTATGGAAAATCAAATTTGAATAAAATAATATTTCTTTTTCGTCTACCACCTAAAACTAAATACTGTATTCTGGTTCCCCCACTATGTTCTTCTTTCCAAGTAAAGAATAAACTAATGGTAAGTGTGTACTAGTTGGAAGTTTCCACTTCTAAAACTCTAATTTTCTTGACAGAGATGTCCTATAGTCAGAAATTTGCTTGCAGTACATTTAATAAATTGAAATAGCAATTGCTTTTTCTTGATGTTCTGCCTGAAGCTCAACATGTAGATATGCATAATTCACTCCTAGCAGGAACTAAATTTTGGAACTATAAGAACAAGATGAGCAAACCTCAAATTTCTAACTGTAGTGAACAGGAAGATTGTTTTGAAAGAAAATATAGTAAGGAGGAAAAAAAATTTAAGCAAGTATGCTGCAGAAAATACATATGCTGGCTAAGTTTTGGTGAATTGCTTTTTTCTCTGTGCAGTTTTTATTCTTATTGCAAATGAGGCTATAGTTTTAAATTTCCTTATTTGTTAAGAAATGAAATTTTCTTTTCATCTTTTCCCCCTTCTTAATGTCTTTGAAATAGCTTCTCCTTTTATATACATTTACCAGCCAGGATACCTCATATGTCTCTTCTTTATACATATTAAACTTGCTGCTTCTCACTTTGGTCATTCCACTCTTCTCATACGAATATGTGCATATGCACACATGTTCACACATAGAAATGCATACGTATGCCCATAGGGAAAGTTACTAATATAACTTCTGTTGAATATGTTAAATGGTCATGAGAGGGAGGATAGAAATCCTTGAATTCATCAAAGATCTATGCTCCAACAGAGTTGTTGCAATAAGAATGATAATATTGCATTTCCCAGAATTTTTGGACGGTTTCTAGCCTTGTCCTTGTATCCTAAGGACATGACCTACTGAGTTGGGTGAGTACTCAAATGCCACTAGACAATGCTACAAATTCATATAAAGGGTCATACCAGATACTTTTTTTCACTTTTATTGCTAATTTTTTAATTGAAAAACATAAAAGACAGCGAGATGTTCCAAAGGGAGCCTAGACTAAAATCTTGATGGGGGTAATAGGAAAAAGGAAGAGAACATGTATCCTATAAGTTGGAAAGCTTGCTCTTAACAGGTAACTAAGCAAATAAAGCTACACATGGTCCAGTAGAAGCTGGAAGGAAAGTGTAAATTGATCATAGCCATGGGAGCATTCTAAAGTTTTATAGCTATGCCCTCAGTGTAGTATCTCTGGCCACATGTAGCTATTTAAATCTATATTTAATAAAATAAATTAAATTAAAATTTTAGTTTTTCAATCATACAAGACAAATTTCAAGTGCTTTATAGTAGTCTATGTGGCTACTGCATCTGGAGGATGCAGATGCAGAAATTTTCCATCTTTGTATAATGTTCTATTAATCAGCATTGTTTTTTAGACATAAACTCTGTGTGACTGGATGTAAGTAGTGGTGCTTTCATACATAGAGACCAAACTATCTCCCTGTGGATATGGTAGAAACTGTTAGCTGTTCCTAATATCTATACTTCCTTTTCACACAATTTTTAGCTAGTAGTATAATTGTCCAGAATAAAGGCCATCTCCTCCTACCTCATTTACAGCTAGGTCAAAGACAGATATAAATGGCAGTGTTATATGTCAAGTTCCTGGTGTTTTCCGTAAAAGACAGTGTGCTCTCGTTTCTGTTCTGTTTTCCTAGGCCCTTCCAATCTGCTGCCTGAATGTGGATAATGTGTTCCAAGCCCTAATTACTATATTCAATGATTAGAACAATGCTACCCACTAGGGTTAGAAGCAGTAGTAGAGAAAAGCCTGAATTCCTGGAAACCTCATGGAGCAGGGCCACCATACTGGCCTAGAACTGCCTACATCCTGACTTTTATATGAAAAAGAAATACATTTCATTTAATTTAAGCCTTTGTACATGTAGGTATCCTTACATCTAAACCTAAGAAATAACTTTTATTGCATTGCCTATGACCCACAAATTAGTTTGTTTTTGGATTTCTTTGTTTCTGCTTTTGGCAAGATGAAAAATATTTTTTGAAATGGTATGTGGCAGAGTTAATAGAAACAGGCAAAAACCACTGGATTTTCTACCTTAAATAAATTAGTCTTTCTGGATAGCATTTTAATATTTCTGTCTTTTGTATACTAGAGTAATTTATAGCACATTCCTTTGTGTACCCTTTCTATATGTTGTACATCTTTCTATCACTGTGCTTTTTCATTTTAATGTCTTTCTCCTCTTAGCCAGTTGTAGGCTCCGAAAGGATGTAACTAATATCTCTGTCTAATCTTCTACATATGTTAGCCACTTGCATGCAGGCAGGCAAGAAAGAAGAAAGGAAAGAAGGAAAGACTAGGTGGGATGAGAATAGGCCATGGTCTGCCACAAGGAAATATGATTATGAATAAATAAGAGGCTTATAATGTCTTAAACGAAGTAGGAATCAGACAGTAACTTAGATGGAAACTACATGAGAAATTCTTAAAATATCCTCATTCTTCAGAATCACAGCTTGATAAGGTCACATATGAGAATTTTTCATTTGGCTAATTCACATAGCTCCTAAAAAGAAGATAGTCTTGAGGAGACGTTTTGTTTTGTTGTTTTTGTTTTTGTTTTTTTTGCGGTATGCGGGCCTCTCACTGTTGTGGCCTCTCCCCTTACGGAGCACAGGCTCCGGACGCACAGGCTCAGTGGCCATGGCTCACGGGCCTAGCCGCTCCGTGGCATGTGGGACCTTCCCGGACCGGGGCACGAACCCGTGTCCCTTGCATCGGCAGACGGACTCTCAACCACTGCGCCACCAGGGAAGCCCGAGGAGAGGTTTTTAAATAACGTAATGAGAATGCTTGGACCTTTGCAGTTCATGGGCAGACCTCTTTAAATATTAGTTATATGAGTTCAAAGGAAGCACAAGTCATGTAATGGACAACCTCAAATGGCTCCCATGAGGAATTGAAACAGGTACAGTAATAAGAAATAATGAGGTTAGATAGATAGACACATAGATATAGTCGTATAGTTATATAATTAGGTATATGGTTATATAATTACAGTTATATAATTAGTTTTAGAGTTATATGATTAATTACATAGTTATATAATTACAGCCCAAAATATAAAATAAATATCCGTGAATCTGTAGATAATTTTTTTAAAATAAAATATTTTGAAAAGTAATTTAAAATAAACTTTCTTTTCTGTTCTATTTTTAAAAAAAAATTTATTGGAGTATAGTTGAATTACAGTGTTTTTTTAGTTTCAGGTGAACAGCATAGTGAATCAGTTATACATATATATATATATATATATATATCTCCACTCTTTTTTTTTAGATTTTTTTCCTATATAGACCATTACAGAGTATTGAGTAGAGTTTCCTGTGCTGTACAGCAGGTTCTTATTAGTTATCTATTTTATATATAGAAGTGTGTATATGTCAATGCCACAGCCACTATGGAGAAGAGTATGGAGGTTCCTTATAAAAATAGAACTACCATATGACCTAGCAATCCCACCCCTCAGCATATACCCGGAGAAAACCATAATCTGAAAAGATATGTGTGCCGCATTGTCCATTGCAGCACTGTTTACAATAGTCAGGACATGGAAGCAACCTAAATGTCCATCAATAGAGAAATGGATGAAGAAGATGTGATACATATATACAATGGAATATTACCCAGCCATAAAAAGAACAAAATAATGCCATTTGCAGCAACATGGATGGACCTAGAGATTGTTGTACTGAGTAAAGTAAGTCAGACACAGAAAGACAAATATCATATGATATTGCTTATATGTAGAATCTAAAAAGGTACAAATGAATTTATTTACAAAACAAAAGTACAGTCGCGGATGTAGAAAACAAACTTATGGTTACCAGGGGATAAGGGGGAGGGATAATTTTAAATAAACTTTTTATTTGAGAACAGTTTTAGACTTACAGAAGATAGTATACAAAGTTCTCGTATACCCCCACACTCAATTTCTCTTATTATTAACATCTTATATTAGAATAGTGTGTTTGTCACAATTAATGAACCAATTGGTGAATTATTATTGGTTAATTATTGGTGAATTATTATTGGTGAATTATTGGTGAATTATTGGTGAATTATTATTAAGGTCAATAGTTTATTCAGATCTCCTCAGGTTTTATCTAGCATCCTTTTTATTCCAGGATACCATCCAGAATATCACATTATAGTTAGGAGTTGTGTCTCTTTGTGGCTCCTCTTGGCTGTGACAGTTTTTCAGACTTTTCCTATTTTTCACGAATTCGACAGTTTTGAAGAGTACTGCTCAAGTATTTTGAGGACGCATCTTTATTGGAGTTACTATTATGTTTTTCTCATGATTGGACTGATGCTGTGTTTTGGGGGAAGAATACCGTACCATTTTCATCACATCATTATCAAGGGTACATACTATCAACTTAACTTGTACACTGTTAATGTTGATCTTGGTCACATGGCTGAGGCAGTGTTTGTCAGGTTTCTCTACTGTAAAGCTAAACTTTTTCCCCACTTTCCATACTGTGCTCTTTTGGAAGGAAGTCACTATGAGAAGATCACACTTAAGGAGTAAGGATTTATGCTCCCTACTCAGGACAGAGTATCTCCATAAATTGTTTGAAATTCTTCTGTGTAAGAGCTTTGTCTCTTCTCCCCCATTTGTTTATTATTTAAGCATTTATTTATATCACTATGGATTCATGGGTATTTTATATTTTAAACTATAATCTCTTACTACTTTATGTATTATTTTGTTTAAATTTTTTCAGCTTTGGACCTTGAGAGCTATTTCAGTTGGTTCCCGTGGCCCTTTGACATACCCCATTGTCATGGGTTTTTTAAAAATTTTTTTGAGCACTTACTTTCTGGCACTGCAAGAGGCTCACCTTGTATAGTCCCTATATATTTCCTGTCCCAGTCCTAAAAACAGCAATGTCTCCTTTTATTGGTATCATAGCAAGGTATGAATGCTAAGTATATCATTGCAATAAATGTGTGTACTCACCTGTGTGTATACATATAACTGAATATTTCTATTAGATAAACCTCCGTATGTATATGAAACCAAACATGAGTTGGTGACCCATATCCTCATCTCTAATCCATTACCACATGGGTCATCATAGCATCCTCCCCTTGCTTATCTTAATCTCCCACTCTGACAGTAGAAACCTGGCTCCCACTGTCCACCATCAATTTCCTAAACTGTTTAATAGCAGTATCAGAATTGTTAACCTGTACTTTCTTGGGAAGAAATTTTATCAACTAGAGTACAGTGAGTATGTGGAGTTCATTTTGCCTTTAGTATTATAGACTTCAATCATTTCCAAAGTTACTACTGCCACCAGCAGTAACCCCCTTGTGTCACATTAGTGAGGATAGCACATATACAGTTGACCCTAGGACAACTTGGAGTTTAGGGGTGCCGACCCTCCTCGCAGTCGAAAATCCATGTATAACTTATAGTCAGCCCTCCATATACATGGTTCCTCTGTATCTGGGGTTCTGCATTCCTGGATTCAACCATCTCTGGATCATGCAGTACTATAGCATTTGCTACTGAAAAAAAATCTCTGTATAAATGGACCCACACAGTTCAAACCCATGTTGTTCAAGGGTCAACTGTATTTGTAATACCCTTAAATTGTCACAGTCTTCTTTCCATCTTGGGATTCCCCCGACTTCTAAATATTTAAAAAATTTGTATATATTAAGGCTCATTCTGTGCTGTAAAGTTTGATGGGTTTTGACAAATGCATAATATTATGGGTACACAATTACAGTATCAAACAGAATAGTTTCATCACCCTAAAGATTCCCCTGTGCTTCAATCTACTCAATATTCAACCTTCCCTCTGAATCCCTGGCAGCTGCGAATCAATTTACTGTAGTTATAGTTTTGCCTTTTCCAAATGTCCAGTTATTGGAATCATACAGTCTGTAGCCTTTTCACCTTCACATCTTTCACTTATCGGTATGCATTTAGCATTCACTTATTTTTGTTTTCTGACTTGATAGCTCATTTTCTTTCAGTGTTGAATAGTATTATGTTTATTTGTGTACCCACTGAAGGACTGCTTTTTGTAGTCCTTGAGAGCTGTTTCAGTTGGCTCCAGTTTTTAGAGATTATAAATAAATCTGCTTTAAACATCCATGTGCAAGTTTTTATGTGGATATGATTTTCAAATCAGCTGGGTAAATATTTAGAAGTGTGATTGCTGGATCTCATGGTAAGATTACTTTTAGCTTTCTAAGAAACTCCCAAACTGTGGTCCAAAATGGCTATACCATTTTGCATTTCCACCAGCAATGAATGAGAGTTCCTAATACTGTTCAGCTACATCAGCAATTGGTATTGTCAGTTTTTTTTTTAATTTGAGACATTCTAATAGGTGTGTAGAGGTATTTAATTATTATTTTAATTTCTAATTCATTAAAAACAATGTTAAGTATCTACATTATATTTATTTTCTATCTGTACATTTTGGTGAGGTATCTGTTCACATATTTTGCTTATTTTTAGGTTGGATTGTTTGTTTTCTTATTTCTATGTTTTAAGAGGTATTTTTTAATATTTTAAACACATCCATTATTAGATACATGTTTTGAAAATATTTTCTCCCAGTCTGTACTAGTTGTTTTATTCTATTCAGTTTCTTTCCAGAGCAAATTTAAAAAAAGTTTAATAAATTCAGTTTATCAATATTTTATATCTTGTGTTTTTGGTGTTATATTTGGAAACTTATCAGCAAACCAAAAATCAAATATATTTTCTCCTATATATGCTTCTAGAAATTTTACAGTGTTGCATTTATCATTTAAGTCTGTAATACACTCTGAGTTAATTTCTGCATCCAGAATATAAAGGACACATGGTCTATGTGTTTATTCTTTCATCAATAACCCACTGTCTTACTGTAGCTTTACAGTAAATCTCGGTGTATAATATTTTTTGTACATTTTATACATTGTAGGATAGATTTGCTAATATATAGTTGAAAACTTTTGCATTTATGTTCATGAGCAATATTTGTCTGCTTTTCCTTCCTTGTAATATCCTCATCTGGTGTTCATATTAGAAAAATGCTTGCCTCAAAGAATGAGTGTGGAAGTGTAGTGTTCCCTCTGCTTCTACATTCTGGAAGAGGCTATGGAGAATTGGTATCATTTCTTCCTTAAATATTTGATAAAAGTCACCAGTGAGACAAACTGAGACAGATGTTTTCTTTTTTTAGAGATTATTAATTTTTTATTTGATTTCTTTAATAGATAAACAGCTTTTTAGATTATTTATTTCTCCTGTGTGGATTTTGGTAATTTTTGTTTTTTGAGGAAATGGTCCACTTTATCAAGGATATCAAATTCTAGGGCATACAGTTTTATAGAGTTCCTTCATTATGCATTTATTGGATCAGTAGTGAAGGTCCCTACTTTATATCTGACATTGGTAATTTATTTATTTTTTTTCTACATTAGTGTGGTTATCAGTCTTACTGAGCGTTACAAATAACCAGTTTTTTATTTCATTGGTTTTCTCTATTTTCTTGTTTTCAAACTAATTTTCTACTCTAAATTTTATAATTTCTCTTCTTCTACATGCTTTAGGCGGTAATGGCTCTCTTTTCTCTAGTTTTCTAAGGTAGGAGCTTAGATTATTGATTTTAGATCTTTCTTCCTTTTTAAAATATGTATTCAGTGATATAAATTACCCTCTAAGCATGCCACAAATTTTGATAAGTTGTATTTTCACTTTAGTTTAAAATATTTTAAAATTTGCCTTGAGACTTGTTTGACCATGTGTCACTTTGAAATATATTGTTTAATCTCCAAATATTAGGATTTTTTCCCATGATTTTTTTGTTATTAATTTCTACTTTAATTTCATTGTTGTCAAACATATGTTTTCTATTCCTTTAAATTTGTTAAGATGTGTCTTTCCACCCAAATCTTAACCATTATTACTTCAAATATTTCTTTTCCTCTATTCTGTTTCCTTCTGTTGGTATTCCAATTACGCATGTTACATTGGTAGTTTGCCTGGTAACCTCAAATATTTGATGGGTCCAAGGAATATTATTGACTTTAGGTTTCATCTTTTTTCTTGTGATAAATATGAGAGTGATTACTTCCACATCGTTTACATGTCAGAGTTGAAATTGTAAGTCATCTGAAAGTTTTAGGAATCAGTAATATGGAAAGCTGCACCAACATTTGTACTCCTTTCATTGCACTTATTTAGGTGTAGAAGGCCATAATGACAGGTTAACAAAACTACCCTCTGTAGTTTGAAATTCTTTCAGTATGGTCCAGTAATAGGAGATATTCAGGCAATGGAGATATGCAATCATCAGGGATAATATCCTGTGACCTGAACCTGTTTGGAAAATATTTATTGTCATGAAGAATAGTATTTATGAAAGTTGGGTTAACCTCAAAAGTTACTTAAGGGCTTCCCTGGTGGCGCAGTGGTTGAGAGCCCGCCTCCCGACGGGGGACGCGGGTTCGTGCCCCGGTCCGGGAAGACCCCACATGCCGCGGAGCGGCTGGGCCCGTGAGCCATGGCCGCTGAGCCTGCGCGTCCGGAGCCTGTGCTCCGCAACGGGAGAGGCCACAACAGTGAGAGGCCCGCAGACCGCAAAAAAAGTTACTTAGATTTTCAAGAAACAAAATAATCAAGTGTCAGTACATAGGATTTGTTGTGAAAAACAAAACTGTACTTCAAAGATGTGTGGCTTTGGGAAAGCTAAGCATCCTAATTTTGGTTGAAGTTTTTTTTAATAATAAAAGAAGGAAAATAATATAGCTCTTTTTTGTAGTTTTTGAAAAGGTACATGGCATGTAGAAATCACTCAATATTAGCAATGATGATGATGGTGATGGTAAGGCGATGGTAGAGTTTCTTTGTCATTGTTTCTGTAGTATTAAGCACAACTCACAGAAACCTTTAGATGTCACAGTGTCTCCTGTAATGCTCTATGGCCTATTATTAAGCATTGTACAAAATTCAGAAGTAACCTTTAGAGGAAAGGACCAACTCTCACTGGTCTCCTTTGGGAGTGATGATCTAGAGCACATCTGATTGTTAATGTAGCAAATGAGCACAAAAGACTCCAACCAATTAAGTCTGTTTTGTTGACAGAGACTCTCTTGAAGGTTTTCAGAGAGCATTTGATTGTATTTTATTCCAATACAAGTGTGTTAAATCATCTTCTGGTAAACAATGACCACTTAGTCACTAGTCTTTGAGAGGGAGTTTTCTGAAGCATGGTTCATCTAGTTGAGAGATGTTTGTTACTAGACAACTATGTTTTCTTCAGGATTAATAGTGGGTAAGATTGGGGGTTTATAATTTCAAGAATCATTGGTGTTTAAGCCTAAATGTCACTTCCTTAGACAAGCCCTCATGAAACTCTAAACTAAATCAAGACCCTGAGTTATAGTCTCCATTATACCTTTCAATTTTCATTTCTACCACTTACACAGTTTGCAATTATGTCCCCAAATTAGGTTTTAAAATCTCTTATAGACTAGATATAGTACAGACTTATGCAACTTTAGGACCTACGCTTGTAAAATTTTAAAAAATAGTTATGCAAGGATATAACTGAGATACTAGCTATTTTGGTCAGGCCTTAGTGGGCTTATGGCTTTCTTATAAGCATAAAATTGGCAGAAATTATGCTGTGTGATTTCTGAGGCTACTTTAGAATAGGCAGCACAGTTTCCAGCTTAGTTTATGCAAACATTCACAGATGGAGCTTTACAGGTAAGCCAAGCCTCAAAGAAAAGCCACACATAGGTGCTCCAATCAGTGTACATAGTTTTTAGCCCCCAAGCCTAGGTGCCAAGCATGTAAATGGATGAGCCTTCAGATGCTTCCAGCCCTTAGTCATGAGCCACCCCAGCCTTGGAGTCTTTGCACCTGAGGTTCCAGATATTGTGGGACAGAGCCAAGCTGTCTCCACTATAACCTTTCGAAATCCTTGATCTTCAGAATTTGTGAATGTAACATTTTTGTTGTTTTAAGTCACAAAGTTTGGAGATAATTTGTTACAAAGCAGTAGTAACTGAAACATGGAAAATAATGGAAATATCACAAGGACACTTTAGAATTTGGACAAAGAACTAACTCTATATGAATTTAGGATTCAAATGATGGGCTCTGAATGCACACTCTAATTGCATATAGTAAGAACCATGTAATAAGTGCTCACTGTACCCTAAGACTATGCTAATGACCTTATATGCATAATTGCATATAATTCTCATAATAACTCTATATTTATGTACTATAACTATCTCTATTTAAAAACAAGAAACAGAAGCTCAGAGAGGTAAAGTAACTTAAGTGTCACAGATACAGTAGGCCTCACAGGTGCCAGTGGGATGCTCTGAAGCTGGAATGGCCCTTCAGAATTGTCCCAGTTGTGAGCAGGGAGAGAGTTCAGCCCTTTATAGCCTGTGTCAACCAATCACAGCATTCAGGCTTCTCCAGAGACTCCTCTTCAATCATATAGAGTTGATAAACATGACACACTATTTTATGGTGATAGACATCAGGAGAGTTTTTAATTGGTAGAAGCATTGACTGGAAGGACAGACTAAGTACGTTTCTGGGGGTGCTTATATGAGTCTGTTTATTAATCTGGCTTTGGTTACAGGAATGTATTTTGCTTTTGGATATTCACTGAGCTACACACTAAATTGTAAACATTTTTGTATGTATTTTTGGACATCAAAACTTTTTAAAATCTTCTATTTGAATCCTGATTACCCATCAAAACAAAGTAGAGTTTATTCTAAGAAAGCAAGATAGATTTAAAATTTAAAAAGAAATTACTGCCATTCACCAGACTAGCAGAATGGAGGAGAAAAAACCCATATAACCATTTCAGTAGATGTAGTTAAAGCAATTGATAAATACTGTTATTGGAAAGAAGTATTTGATAAGCATTACCTTCTCACTAACAAGAATATTTGGACCATCTCTAAGATATGTTCTTCTCTAATTGCCTTTCACTCCTATTTGTCTTCACTCAACATGCAAATTTCCCAAGAGAAAATCTGATTGGCCTTATTTTGGTTATGTCCACACTTCTCTGACAAGGGTAAGAGAGTTACTCTGGTTCCTGCTGTACAAAAAGTAGGCAAAAATAAGAGATACTCACTTCAATGTTAACTTTAATAAATTTTTACTTAAATAAATCAATGCACTACCAGGTTCAAAGGTACAGATACATACAACTAAATTTCATATATTCTGAGCTATAAATGGTTCACTGGAATTGGAAAGACAGATTAAGTGAGAAAATTACTGTATATAAAACAGCAGAGGTAGACAAGAACCAGATCTTAAATGACCTGTTAGCCCATGTAAGTAATATGGATTTAATTATGAAGAAATAGAAAATTATTGAAGCATTTAAAGTAGAATGGACATGAGCTAATGTGTGCTTTAGTTAAGAAAAACATGCTGGTATCTGTGATGAGAATAAATATGAGAAGAGTGAACTTCAAGCACAGAGATCAATTGTAACAATGCAGGTGAGAAATAAAAAGACCTGAATTAATTGGTAATGGAATGAAGAGAAAGGGACAGATTTAATTGTAGTTCATAAGGTACCATCCTTGAAGCTGAGTATCTAGCTGAGAATGCAGAAGTAAAGGAGCATGAAGAGTCAGGGTTGAAAGGCACGTCTAATTACCAATTGAGGGGATATGAGAGAAAGATCAGTGAATGGGAAAACATAGAGATAATTAATCAATTTGATCTATTTTAACGCTAAGTTTCCAGTTGCTCATCATGCTGGAGATGTCCAGGAGGAGTCTGGATATATAGGTCTGTTTTTTGGGGGGGGGTTTTGTGGCCTCTCGCGTTGCGGAGCACAGACTCCGGACGCGCAGGCTCAGCGGCCATGGCTCGTGGGCCCAGCCGCTCCACGGCATGTGGGATCTTCCCGGAACCGGGGCACGAACCCGTGTCCCCTACCTCGGCAGGCGGACTCTCAACCACTGCGCCACCGTGCCACCAGGGAAGCCCTATAGGTCTGTTTTGAATTTAGGTATAAAGTATCAGAATGTGGTGAACAATTATTTTAAGCTTTTCCTTTAGTTTGGAACTTCTTTTTCTAATCCTCTTCTCCTTGAATATACTTATTCCCACTTAAAGAATACATTCGTGTCGCTTCTGAAAAGCTTTTCCTGTCATGATCCCCACACCATAAGAGAAAAGAGTGTTTTCTATTCTTCTCTACTCTGTTTTCCTTAGTGCATCCAGAGCTGTCCATATTTAACTCTAACATGGAACTTAGCAAAATTATTTATATTCATCTAGAGTTTAAGCTTTATAGGAGCAAGAATTTGATATATCTCCTCTAGAATATGTCTTTAAGGCATAGCACTCTTCTTTTTTTTTTTTTTTTTTTTTTTTTGCGGTACGCGGGCCTCTCACTGTTGTGGCCTCTCCCGTTGCAGAGCAACAGGCTCCGGACGCGCAGGGTCAGCGGCCAGGGCTCACGGGCACAGCCACTCCGCGGCATGTGGGATCTTCCCGGGCCGGGGCACGAACCCGTGTCCCCTGCATCGGCAGGAGGACTCTCAACCACTGCGCCACCAGGGAAGCCCTACTTTTCTTTGTAGATGTTGGTTGTATGATAAATATTTGGTGAACCAAATAATGAAACAATGAATCTGCAAACAAAAACAGAGACTCAGTAGTATGTAGTCCCATTATCCCAAATAGTTCTCCCAGTGCCTGGCACATAATAGATATGCAAGAAAGAGTTTTAGTTATGAAATACCAAAGAGCTACAGAATTACTCACACTCCATAATAAATTCATAAATACAGGTGAACTGCATGCATTTTCTATTATCATCATTTCCAACATTGTCTCTCTTTTGCTAGAAACACTGTATATTTATACTTTAGCTGGAAGACTACATTGAGGTTTGTGCATCGTATTTTAATAATACACATCATATTAGGAGTGTACGTTATATACTTCCTGCCTTTATGTGTAATTTGCCCACTACTTCAGGGTACGAGACTTTTGCAACAGTCTTTTGCATTCCATTGACACTCTGGCCACTAATAGATATTCTACTCTTTTCTTCATTATTTTACACTTTAGATATCAATAATACTGAGAAATAATGATGAGTAAAAAGCTAAATGACATTCTAATTCACTCTGGAAATGGCTCCGTAAACACTCATTGTCTGGCTAATGCACAATAAGGGGAAATGTATTTCCTAGTCATTGGCTAGCCATTTAATCTTGCTACATTTACATGCGCAATCCTGATTTTATCTTCCTACATGCGCAATCCTGATTTTATCTTACTACATTCTGGTTGTGGTTGAAGACTGTTCACAAATGGTATTATTTGAGAGTATGTGTGTGTTTGAATGTGTAGCATTGCTGAGAAAAAATATAATGAGTGTAATGAACTTTCCAAGGAAAATGAAGCTTAGTTCTATCACCAATACTTTTGAAATGGTAATTCATGGTGCTCTTCATCAACTGCATTATAAATGTAATGGTCTTTAAAAACAGAGAACACATTGTTCACATTTTTTTTGTTTTGATGCCTCGAGTTCTATTTTGAGCATCATATTTTGTACCACGTGTTTCTTTGTGAAATTTTATTTTTTTAATTCTTCTCATGTTCTTTGTGTCAATCATTGAAAATTCAACAGTAATGCTGCTTATTTCAAATAGCCTTTATGCCTTTTCTGCTGCCTTTAATCTGTCGTTGGCTAGTAAAAAATATATTAAATCTTCTTATGAGTTATATTTAATATAAGAATCAATATAGCACAAAATGAAGACATATGAGTAGAATTCAAGACTTTGGTTGAGGAGCTTTGCAATAAAAAATTTTGTACCTAAACATTTTTTTTCTTTTCATGTATTTTCAAAATCATGTAATTTGTTCTGTGGGACTGATATTCACAGAAATCAAATCTGTGTAAAAGTGAGACACTTCTCTATTGAAAAAAAAGATTTACACAAGAATAATTATTTCCAAGTTGTTCTGTAACTGAAATTATGCTTTTTCCTTAAATAGGAGATAAAATGATCTAGTGAAATTAGTACCTGCTTTGGAGTCAGAAATATGAATTTAAATCACAGAACAGATAATTCATTAAGTATGTTAACTTATAGAACTCAATTAATTTGTGAATCTTAATTACTTATCTACAAAGTGGGGCACAATCACTTATGTCACACTGTAAGACTTCAATGATATAACATACCAAAAAACACTACCATAGTGTCTGTTATGTGCCAGGGTAGGTTCTAAACTCTTTCCATATATTATTTATGTAAATCATGTATATATATATTATATATATAATTTTTAGGATAGAATCTGACATACTTAATCAGGATAGATTCTATTAGCCTAATGATAAAACTTTATGGCACTTTGAGCATGCAAATCACATGAGAAGAAAAAATCATCAGTGCTGTTTGGAGAACAAAACACCAAATCTAATAGTTCTCTTTTTCAGTATTAGGCAGGTATATAATATGTAATTCTTGTTATTCACGATTCTTCAATCACATGAAAATTGGCAATTACTGATTCTTTGTTATAAAGCTCTTCTAGAGATCCTAAAAACTCCAGAATGGTTCAGAATGCCCAGAACTAGGCAAAAAAGATTAACACAGGATGAGGCCCTGAAGTAATTTTAAGGCAAATTTCCTGAAGACCTGTAATATTCACTCATGCATAGCCATGCGTAGCCAGGGTGTGGCTGCAAGAACACAAACAAACAAGAAATGTAGTCCTTGCGTAGAAGCTTTATGAATAATATCTGGAAAAATACAAGTTCCTGTCATCATTTCAGGATGGGACCAGTGAAGATAATGATATAATTGTGAAAAATTCAGAAGCTTGTCATATTTTTTTTTGAGAAATGGACCCCCAAAAATATATGAAACTTGGAAAATATTACAACCAATTATTTTAAAAAACAGGCTTTGGTTATCAAAATGTCATAATTGTAGGGATTAGAAATCTTTCCTATTCCTGAGGAATTTCAAGATCCATCTAAAGCAATACAAATTGTTCTGATATCATTTTTATAGCCTGCACCATATTATTCATTATTAGGGATTTATATCTGCCCTTGGCTCCTGTCTGAGAATTTCTTTGAATACTTGCTGAGCAATTACATTCTTTAGCAATGGGGAAGAAATAATAGGGGTGAGAAGTGTAACTCAAATTAACTCTTTCTTTTTTACTAGTTTTTAACGCCTTCCACAGTTCCTGTTGCTAAATGGCCCGAGCTTATATTTAATGCTAAAAATCAGTGCTATCTAGCAGATGTTAACAGAGATGGGAACAGTTAGACTGATGTAAATACAATATTCCCATGTGCCCAGAATCTTATTCCTGAATAGGTTTTAAAGAACATAAATCGAGGGAGTTTTGTCAGTCTATTTCCAAATACAACGGAAGTGTAGACTCTCAGAAATAAAGAATAAAGATCATAGGTCAACTTGATGTGCCAGAGTTGTAGAACCTGCAGGGAAGGTGGTGCCACAGAAGGATGAATTATCCACTCCTCAAACTTGAGGTGATCAATGATCACGCGCACTTTATGTGTGCACTAATCTCTTTGCAAAATGTCTTATTACTTCCAACACAGGAGAGATGTGAATTGACAGGATAAAAGCAATAATCCTAGAAAGTAATGAGAGAAAAATGTTATCCTATGTTGAATTGGAATCAAATTGTTGTCAAGAACTTTAACATGGAGGAATGTGAAAAAGAGGAAAACAAACTCTACAGTTTAGTGGTTATCCAATGGAATAAGGTTCTGACTGAGCATCAGTAAAGAAGAAGGATGTGTAGCATGCAGAAAACAGAAAGCAAGAGAAATCTGTTACACGTCCAAGGAGGCAGAACCTCCCTGAAATTGTGAGATAGGTGAATGTTTAAGGAATACAGAGAGAGTTACACCTGAATAAACTTGGGATAATTTGTTTGGATAAGATGCTTTGGTATATACATTCTAGGTTTTTTGAACCCGAGTTTCCTCATCTGTAAAATAGTGTAGATAACAACACATATTCTTTTCACTTTTTTGTGATAGACAACTGAGATAATGCATGAGAAACAACATGAAAAAATAGAAGGCAATAGTTATGGAATTGGTGGCAGATGAATAATGTCAGTGTTTTAGTGAAAATAATGTAATGTAGGAGAACACAAATCCCAATACAACTAGATCTGTAATAAAATGAAATATTATTTCCCTAAGTTTGGTACTTAATTTACCAGGATTGTGAACAAATTTAATCATTAAATCCCTACTATTTTATTGGTCTGTGAGCAAATACCATGTTTTTTTGTTTGTTTTGTTTTGGTCAGACCTCATGGCTTATGGGATCTTAGTTCCTCAAGCAGGCATTGAATCTGTGGCCCCTGTAGTGGAAGCGTGGAGTCCTAACCACTGGACTGCCAGGGAATTCCCAATACCATGTTTTTATGTATCAATTTTAAACTAAAATATGGGCACATTATCACTATTCTTCTACTATTCCTTTTTTTTTTTAAGGTACTAATGATAAAGCCAGGATCTACCATTACTGAAGGATACCATGTATTTATTTCAATAAGAAAACTAAATATGGTTGAATGAACAACTAAATTAACTGCCAATTAAACATCTAAAATCAACACAAAATCGGGGATTTTACCGATACCTTTTTTGTATTTAACAGTCTAGTATATGTGTGACAGAAAGAGAGAGGGAGAGAGAGAGAGAGAATAAGTAGGCGTGGTCTCCTTTTTCAGTTGTAATGGACTGTTTTCCATCTCTCATGCCCCAGATTCTGTTATCAGCTGAATTAGTCAATAAATTCATGTAACAGAATTTGTTGTCTAGCTTAGTTTTACTTCCTTACACACCCTCTTAAAAGGACTGTTGTTATACATCAATAACCCCTTTCCTGAGCAAATACCAAAATGTATACTTTTGTTTTTTACACTGTGGGGGGGAAAGCACATACACAGCATACACCACATACCATTATTTACTTGTGTTTGGTGTTTTGTTTGCCACAAAGCAGTTATCATAAATAACATCCAAGAGAGTACACTCAGCCTTTAATAATATTGTTTTGGGAATACATCACCTAGCACTGAAAATGTCATATAAAATTCATATCCATAACTGTTTACAGGGGGAAAAAGAACAGTTGCACTTTGCAACGCCAGCACAATTCTCCAAAACACTGAGAAAGATGCCATGTTCTCTGTCTTTTTTCACACTTATTTTTGGTATCTGGAGCTATGTTTCAGGGTTATATTAATTTTCCTTCTGGCTGTGGTTGATTAATGTTTCAGGAAGGAGTCAGGTGCATTAGTGCATAGCTGAATAGAAATATCAGTGCTGTTTCTCAAGTCAAAGTGGGGCGGGGATGGGACAAAACCAACCCACCTACTGGTTTTAGCTGGTAATGTGTACACACAATAAAATGAATCTCTAAAATTGGCAACCACATGGACTGGTTAACAGGAAGCTCCACATTCTTTTCAACACTTGTTATTGTTATTAATGGCCTGTCAGCAACTTCTGGCAACAAATAAAATGTTAGTGTTTTGAGAGAACATTAGTGATCTTTTTATTTTTTCTTCAGATTTAATCTTTAGGTTAAGTGTGTTCACCTTATAAATTTGCTTCCCAGAAGGTACATTCTTTAGTAATTGCTTTTCCTTGATAAGGATTTCTCACTCATTACAGGGAAACTGCAAATGTAATAGTTAAGAGACACGATTCCACTGTAGTAACATTTTTCATCCTGACCCTATTCCCAAGGTTAAGAAGCTACTCATCAGTTTAATGTTTTCTATTTGCTTCTTTGCCAGCTGCATGTTTCTATTTTAATAGCTCATTTTCCACCATCCACTATTCCCTTCTTCATATCAGCTTGGCTTTTTTTTATATGACTGTTACATGATGCTCACAGATTTCTCTGAACCTATTAAATGTCCAACATATTGTCATCCAGATAAACAATCACACCTAATTAATGTGACTTGCAAACTCCCATTCATTTCTGAGAAGTAAATAACATTTTGTAGAAATAACAGATAGCCATTTAGACCCACTGGTTATTACTGGGTTTGAAATATTACATTTTATTTAAAGAAATGTTAATGATTACAGTGAATGAAAACACATTTAATAAAACAGACTCAGTAATTCAATTTGGTTGTAATCAAAGTTTATCTTAATTTGAATTTTGGAAGAAATCAACATTTTAAAAATTTTAAGCAGTTCTCACATTTGCTAAAATTATACAGCTTAGATGGAACGTGACTAAAACTGCAGCTTAAATGTACGTTTAATACTGGCAAAGGCTAATCAACTTCAGAAAGTCCAGTAGCCATATAATGAGGAACTGATTATGAAACTCTAAATCAATAGAGAATGTCTCTATAATAAACAGAGAAAGTCCCTAGTATAAAAGTCAAATGCACTCGTTTACCATACACTTCAGTTCTTTGAAACAATGCCACATGTTAGTTTGCTCCAAATGTGAACCATGTTTTTCTGTTTTCTTGAAATTACTGAAAAGCTTTCATTTCTTACTGCTGACCAAAAAAAAAAAAAAAAAAAGTAGCAAATAATGTAACTTCTTATTCAACTTATGTATATCTAGTCTTAAAATCATATTTCCTATTACATTAGGTCCATTTATTTTCTCTTCTGAAGCCCTGAAGTTTTAATCTGGACTAATTGCTTTCTTGACACATTCCAAAATTCTTTACTTGAATATCTTCTGGGTTTACTGGAATCTCAATCTTCCTCTGTGTTGTTTTTGTTTTTGTTTTTTGCATTGTTTTGTTGTGGTTTATTGTCAGCTGTCTTCCTCTGAAAGGAATATAGGGAAGAAAATTTGTGTTCTTGTATGTCTGAAAATATATTTATTTTAACTTCATGCTTGATTGTTCTTTGGATGGGCATAGAATAATCTAAGTTTGCATGTTGCCTCTTTTGTTCCATTGGTCTTTTCTAAAATGTTATCATTTCTAAAATGTTATAATCTCAAGAATGTTATATAAATAGAATTATAACCTTTTAGATTGACTTCTCCATTAAGCATAATTCCCTGAAGATTCATCCAGGTTGTTTATGTGTCAATAGGTTGTTCTTTTATATTGCTGAATAGTATTCCATGGTAAATATGTAGCACAGTGTGTTAAACAATTCACTTGCTGAAGGATATCTTGACTGATTTCTTTTTTCCTGTTACAAATAAAGCTGTTTCTAATATTTCCATATAGATTTTTGTGTGTGAACATAAGTTTTTATTTCTCTGGGATAAATGCCCCTGGATGCAAGTGCTGGGTCATATGGTAGCTGTATGTTTAGTGTTTTCAGACTCTACCAAACTATACCAAGAGTGTCTGTACTATTTTACATTCCCATCAGCAATATGTCAGCAATCTAATGTCCAAATGCTCACCAAAATTTAGTGGTGTCATTATTTTATTACTTTACCCATCCCAGTAGATGTGTGATGTCTCATCATGATTTTAATTTGTATTTCCATAATGAGCTAATGATGTGAAACATCTTTTCACATGCTAATGGTCTTCTATATTTCATCTTCAGTGACAAATATGTTCATTTATTTTGTCCATCTTTATATTGTATTTTTTATGTTGAATTTTGGGATTTTTATATATTCTAGATATTAGTTCTCTATTGGACACATGGTTTGCAAATATATTCTGTGGCTTTTGTTTTCATTGTCTTCACATGGGCATTTACAGAGCATTTAAAAAAATTTTTTTTATAAGATCCAATTTTTAATCAATTTTTCCTTTATGGATTATGCTGCTTTTGTAAGATCTAAGAACTTGTTGCCAGCCCCAGATCAAAAAGGTTTTATATTTTTTAATGTTCTATATTTTTATGTATTACTATTCAATCTGTGTTCCATTTAGAGATTTTTCTTGAAGTATAATTGACTTACAATATTATATAAGTTTCAGGTGTACAACATAGTGTTTTGATGATTTTATACATTACAAAATGATCACCATGATAACTCTGTTAGACAATAGGTCTAGTCTAATAACATACAAAGTTATTACAATATTATTATTATATTCCTTATATAGTACATTACATCTCTGTGACTTATTTATTCTATAACTGGAAGTTTGTACCTCTTAATAGCCCTCACCTAATTCATTCATCCCCACACACTCCCCTCTGGCAACTACCACTTTGTTTTCTGTATCTATGAGTCTGTTTCTGTTTTGCTATGTTTGTTCCTTTGTTTTTTGTTTTGTTTTAGATTCCACATATAAGTGAGATCATATTCTGTTATTCACTTTCTGTGTCTGACTTATTTCACTTAGCATAATACCTTCTAGGTCCATCCATATTGTCACAAATGGTAATATTTCATTCTTTTTGTGGCTGAGTAATATTCTGTCATATGTATGTACCATATGCACTTGAAATGAAGTTGTATTCTGCTTCTCGATGGACTGTTCCATACATATCTATTAAGTTCATCTGATCTAATGTGTCATTTAATGCCATTGTTTCCTTATTGATTTTCTGTCTAGATGATCTATTCATTGATGTAAGTGGGGTGTTGAAAGTCCCCTACTATTATTGTGTTACTGTGCGTTTTTTTATGTTTGCTAATATTTGCTTTATGAATTTT
Organism: Stenella coeruleoalba; assembly: GCF_951394435.1. Classification (NCBI taxonomy): domain Eukaryota; kingdom Metazoa; phylum Chordata; class Mammalia; order Artiodactyla; family Delphinidae; genus Stenella; species Stenella coeruleoalba. Next base: position 55,383,343 of record NC_137157.1, read on the forward strand.
TGTGCTTCTGTGTTGGGTGTAGTATCTTCTTGTTGGTTTGATCCCTTTATCATTATGTAATGTCCATCTTTGTCTCTTATTACATACAGTCTTTGTTTTAAAGTCTGTATTGTCTGATATAAGTATTGCTACCTCAGATTTCTTTTTATTCCCATATGTATGGAATAACTTTTTCCTTTGGATATAGTTTTTGTTTGAGGTTTAAGTTGAAGTTTATTCTTTTTCTTATGTATATCTAATTGTTCCTGGACTATTTGTTGAACAGGATATTTTTCTTCATTTGAATTGTTTTCCAATTTTGTCAAAAATCAACTGGGTATATTATGTGGATCTATTTCTGCTTCATAGATCTATGTTACCATCTCTCCACCAATAATATACTCTCAATTATTATAGTTATATATTTAGCTTTAATATTGTATAGAGTAATTCTTCCTACTTTATTCTTTATCACAAGATATTTTAGCTATCTTGGGACCTGTGCTTTTCCTTTTAAATTTTAGAACAAATCTGTCCATATCTACACAAAATCTTGCTGGGATTTTGTAGGAGTTGCACTAAACCTACATGCCTACTGGGGAAGAATTGACATCTTTAGTGTGTTGACTCTTCCAATTCATGAACATCATTTATCTCTCCATTCACTTGGGTCTTCTTTGATTTCTTCTGTCATAATTTTGTGATTTTCTGTATATGTATCTTGTACATGTTCTAAGTATATATCTAAGTATTTAATTTTCTTTGGAGTGATTGTAAGAGGTATAGTGTTTATAATTTCTGTTTCCACATATTTACTGTTAGTATATAGAAATGCAATTGATAGTTGTGTGTTTATCTTGCCTCCTGCAGCCCTGTTAAACTGATGTCTTAGTGCTAGGAATTATTTATAGACTTGTTAGAATTTTTATGTAGACAAAAATAGATTTATTTCTTAACTTAAAACTGTATGCCTTCTTTTTATTTATTGCTATCACTAGAACTTCTGGTACAATGTTAAACAAGAGTGGTGGGAGCAGACATTCTTGCCTTGTTCCCAGTCTTCAGGGAAAGCATTCAGTCTTTCACCACTAAGTATTATAATAAATGTAGAATTTTTGCAGATTATTTCTTTCCAGTTGAGGTAATTCCACTGTATTCCTAACTGGCTGAGTGTTCTTTTCATGGATAGGTATGGAATTTTGTCACATTGCTACTGTAACACATCCATTAACTTATTTGATTACAACAACACAAATTTATTACCTTACAGTTCTAAATTTCAGAAGTCCTAAAACAATATGTTGACAGCACCCTGTTCATTCTGAAGACTAGGAAAGAAGCTGTTGCCGCATTTCCATCTTCTATAGGCCTCCTGCATTTCTTAGCTCACAGCTATTTCTGTATGTTCAGCATAGCATCTTCAGATCTTCCCTCACATTCACTGCTTCTCCCACCTTTGCTTCCATTATCACATCTCATTTTCCAATTCTGACCTTCCTGCCTCTATTGCTTAAGAACTCATGTGATTACATTGGTTCTACTCAATAATCTAGGATTGTCTTTCCAACTCAAAATCCCTAACTTAATCACATCTTCAAAATCCCTTTTGCCATATAAATGAACATATTCACAAGTTTGGGAATTAGGACATGGTTATCTTTGGGGGAGTAGACATTTGTCTACTGCAGATCTTATGATTTCTCTCCCTTAGCATGTTGATATAGTGGATTATACTGATTGATTTTGAAATGTTGAAACAGACTTGTATACCTAGGATAAATCTCATTTGGTCAATTTGTATAATTATTTTTAGATATTATTGGATTCTACTTGCTAATATTTTGTTGAGCATTTTAAGTCTAAGGTCATGAGAAATGTTGGACTTTAGTTTTTGTTTGTGTGTGTGTGTGTGTGTGTGTGTGTGTGTTGTGTGTTTGTGTGTGTGTATTGTCTTGGTCTGGTTTTGATATCAGGATAATAATGCCTCATAAAATGTATTTGGAAGTGTTCCCTCCTTTCCTATTTTTTAAGTTATTGTGTAAAATTTGTATTAATTATTTGAAAGTTTGTTAGAATTCTCCAGTGATACAAAACTCAAAGTACAAATTCCTTTGTTGGTACAGGCTGCTCAGATCTCTAATTAGTCTTGCTTGAGGTCTGGTAGTTTGTGGTTTTTGAGGAATTGTATGATATTGGGGAAGAGAGAGTTTTTAAATTATGAATTCAATTTACTTAATGGTTTTAGGGTCATCCAAAAATATTTATTTAACATTAGGTGAGTGTGGTAGTTTGTGGGGTCTTTTTCAAGAACTAATCAATTTCATCTGTTTTCAAATTTATGTATTTAGAACTGTTTTTATTATTCCCTGGTCATCCTTTTTATGACTGCAGGTTCTCTAGAGATATCCTTCATTTTATTCCTAATACTAGTAATTTGTGTTTTCTTTCTTTTTTTTCCACAAGAAGTTTGTCAATTTTATTGGTCTTTTCAAAGAATCAGTCTTTGTTTCATTGATTTTATCTATTAATTTAATGTTTTCTATTTCATTGATTTCCATTCCTCATTATTTCCTTCCTTCTGCTTCCAATCCTTCTCAAACTCTTCCAAAAATTGAAGAGGAGGGGCACTTCTAAATTTACTTTTCAAGGTCAACATTACCTTGATACCAACGAGGACACTGTAAGAAAAAAAAAGTTACAGACTAATGTCTCTATAGACATAGATGCAAAAATCCTCAACAAAATACTATCAGACTGAATTAAACAGCATATAAGAAGGATCACACATAATGATCAAGTGGGACTTATCCCTGGAATGCAATGACGTTTCAATGTATACAAATCAATAAATGTGATACACCACATTAATAGAATGAAGGGTGAAAACCATATGAACATCTTGAGAGATGCAGAAAAAGCATTTGACAAAATTTAACATCCTTTCATGATAAAAACTCCCAACAAATTGGGAAGAACATATCTCAACATCACAAAGTCTTATATATGTCCACAGGTAACATCATACTCAATGATAAAAAGCTAAAAGCTTTTCCTCTCAAATCAGGAACAAGACAAAGATGCCTACTCTTGCCACTTCTCTTCAGCATAGTACTGAAAATCCTAGCCAGATAAATCAGGTAAGAAAAAAAGAAGTCAAAGGCATCCAAATGGGAAAAGAAAAAGTAAAATTGTTTCTCTTGAGATCCTAGACTATTTTTGTGGGCTGTGGTTCCAATGACAGTTTGATTTTCTGGCTTTTGCAGTATTATTTCAAACTGCCTCATTTAACTGGTGCCACCAGGGCTTCCACTGGTCTTTACTGGTGATGCCTGAGAGGACAGAAGGGTTTACTCCAGGTCAGAGTGACAGATATATCCCAGTAGGGGAGAAATGTGATTCAATCCTCCAACCATCCAACCCCTCCCCCATTTGCTCCAGTGTCTCTGGGAAAGAGAGGAGAATCTCTGGCCTAAGAGGACAAAGAGGCTTCCTAGTCAGTAGTGAATCTACTACTGTAGTGTATCTCTCCTGTTGGCTCTGCCTACCTTCTTTGATATCTCGTAGTGGAAAAGGGAAGTCTGGAGCCTGGTGAAGGAGAGTGCTTCCCCAGGCTACTTATTTCTGGCAGAGCTCCCAACCTATCCCCCTTTCCATTGGTATTAGGTCGGCATGCTATTGTTAGGAAAACACTCATTCCATCAAGGGAAACAATGAAGCTACGTGAACAGTCTTCTGTTGCTAGGTAGGGGGTCAGTAAAAAAACAGGTCTGGGTAGTCTTCTGCTGACTGGGAGCATACATGACTCGCTGCTGCTGTGCTGTTCCTCCTGTTCTGAATCCCCAAACCAGCTCACCTTCCTAGCACCTTTCAGAGTTCTCATTTGCTTGTCTTTTGTGTCTTTTCCAGGGATAATATAGTTGTGCTTAGTAGGGAGGGTTAGAGGAAAACAGGTCTATACCATCTTTTCCAGGCTGGAAGTCTTCATTTTAAAAAAAAATTCTGTCTTGCCTTGTTACTTTGAAATTTTACTATTGTATGTCTAGGTGAAAATTTAAAAATGTATCATCATCTACACTGGGTAAACACTCAATGTGAAGGCTCATGTTTCTTTTCAGCAGTGGGAATTTTCCTTCCATCATTTCTTTGTTAACTTTGTCCCATACATTTTACCTATTCTCTTATCCTGGAACTCTTATTACTTGAATATTGGCCCACCTGTATTGATTACTTATGGCTTTTTAATATTTTTCTCTCTGAGGATTATTATATCTTTATCATTTTGCTACATGTTCTACCATTATATTCAAGCAATTGTATACATTTTATTCAATTCAGCAGCTATATTTTTAATTTCTAAGAATATACTCTTTTTCACCATTTTTCATAACATTATTAAATTATTTCTGTAAGGCAATAGCAATATCTTTTCAAAAAGCTCTGAAAACCAATTATAGGTTTTGTTTTTAAATTATTTCCTGTTCCCTGAATTATCTCTGATTTCTTGATGACTTAATTTTTTATTTTCTTTTCTCAGTCTTTCTTTTTTACTCTGTTACTGTTTTGAGTCTTCTCTGCTAAGCACGTAATACATGTCCATTTACCAAGAAGCTTGCTGATAGTTAACTTGATGTATGAGAGGGGCATTTTCTTCCATTTACAGTGAGTTAGGTTTGCGGTCTATTGCTATGGGCTCTCAAATGCTGAGATGATGAGAACAATAGCAAGTCCCCACTGGTTTGTTCAATGCCTTGTAAATTACCTCTACCATTTTTTATCTTGGGGCTGAATGCTACATCGCATGGTATTTTTCATTTAGATAGTGTATGAAAAGATACAGCTGTTTTCTTAATTAGACTTCAATCAATTTCCTTGTTTTCAGCACCCCTTCTCACCTTGGCCCTCTAACAAACTGCCAAAGAGAAGCCTGGGTCTGCATTTGGCCAGGCAATCTGCATTCATGACGTACTGACATTTCCTTTCTGCTTCATCCATTAGCATTCTCCAGAGTCCAACTACATAAAAATTTAAAAACTCTCATCCACCTGTGAAGACCCTGTTGTTTCTCTTTGTTGTTGTTGCTCCATTCTTTTTCTATTTCTCTTACTTCTGTGGAGTGTTGGGTATGCAGTTTAGGGATAATGGGATGTAAATTCTTGTGCTAAGTCTTCCATATTAAATTGCAAGTCTATTCATAACATTTAAGTACTAAATTACACTTGTTATAAATAAACATTTGCAAGCAGAGAAAATCTCTTGAGCATGATATTTACCAATAATTTCTAGAAACGGGAGCTGTCTGTTATATTATTATTTCCATGACAACCAAACTGTATTTCCCCAAAGGGTTAAAAAGGGAAAGTATACATTGGACTCTCTTAAGTTCCTGTAGATATTATAATATTTTTAGAAGTCTCCTTTTTGTCTACCTTGCACCCAAGAATAAAATATTCTTGAATTTCTGAATATTACTTCTTTTCCTGATTTTGTTGTGTTTACTTAAATATTTTTATAGTAAAACTGAAGCATGCAAAAGAGCATCACATTAAACAATTTAAATGATATTTGCTTGACTACCATGTCTATCTATATGTAAAGCCTAAGAAAATTATATTCTTTCTTATATTTATATGTATATATTTTTAAATTAGACCCAGAATGTTTTCTATTATTTGATCTTTCATTGACTAGAAGTGTGAGTTAGAAAAGTCATTTTATTTCCCTGGGTTCAATTCTTCACGTGGGGAAAGAAGGTACTTTGCTAGACAAGTATATATTTTTCCTAGGATTTTACATTTCATAGAATACATGTTTTAGTCTGTATATACAACTTATGTTTGGAACATCAGCAGTTACACTGAGGAATTTCTAGTTTCAGTGTTCTACTTTATTTGCTAATATTTAAATATCAATGAAATATTTTGACCATTCTGGCAAAAACTTTTAAATGTTACTTAACTGTTTCATTAACTTCAATAAACATTATTAAGTCATTTCTATCAAGCCTCTGAAATTATTTTACCAACTGAGCTAAAGGCAGTTTAGAGGCCAACATAATACATAGATCAAATACACACTGGGAACATATGTATTTAAAAAGTACTTGCATGTACTGAAACCACTTTGAAATTTATATACGAAGAAATGTTACAACGAATGTATTTATTTGGCATGACTGTGTGATAGACATTTAAATGTACCTATTACTTACCCATTCACAGTCTTTTTTCTCTCTAATAGAATTCTGATATTTTCAGGAGTATAATGCACTAAGAAAACCTTCTAGATTCCCACTGAGTTACTTTTGTATAACTGACCCATATATCTGATGAATTAGATATAAGCTTCAGTCTACTGGTGGCACTTCCAAAAAGCTGTTGCTATCCTAAAAAAAAAGTATTGGGTTGGCCAAAAGGTTTGTTCAGGTTTTTTTGTAAGATGTTAAATATTAAACTTGGCTGGTACTATTCTTTTGCCCTTCACTTTCTCCCTACTTTTCTTCTTTCTTTCATTCTTTTTAAAATAGTTATAGCAGCCATCTTTCATAAGGCAATGAGTAACAGAGTGAGAGTACTGGGAAAGAAAGATAAAATCACCCTTGGAAACTGATTGTGTCATAGAACTATCCATACTAGCTCTTATCTCCTTTATATCTGAAGTTTTCTGCTACATGAGAAAAATAGATCCCTATTTAGATAAGTCTGTAGTCACGTATTTCCATTATATGAAGCTGAGTATTTTAATTTCACAGTTTCTTCATTTTTCAATTGAACAGACACGTGCTGATTTAATAATATATGAACAGTATAATATAATATTGAATTGATCTATATTGAGAATAAGGGAAGTCAGATGATACATCTGTTCCTCAAATTCAAAGTAACAAAATATTTAAACCTTCTCAGAGAGGTGGTACGTGCTTGCTAGGAGGTGTCATTTATAAATGTAGGTAACAGTATTATAGAAGTGGTGAAATTTACAGAGAGTTTCAGAAAAAAAGAAAGCTAGACATCTATTCACCACACAATTTGACCTGACGGGTAAAGAGAAGTTCATTAGTTGGTCTAAATATACAAGCACAGTTAAAGCAGAAGGATCAACATGTCCAAATGTACAGAGACAAAGAGTTACATAATATTTTTAAAGAATGTCAAATAATACAATAATTATAATTTATAAACTCTGAGGACAGTGGAGATATTGCAAATTGAGCCTATCTGTAGCACTTAGCACTGTGCCTGGTATACATAGTGAGCACCTCAAAATTTAATGAAATTAATGAATATATAAATGTATTCATGAAAAATCGCAGAAATTTGGAGTGGTAGGGGAGAAAAAGATACGAAATATATATTCATTCTTGTCTAATGATTACTTTTTTCTTTGTTGTGTCTCTCACAACCAAATTCTTACTATTTAACATGATGAGAATAACTATCTTATGAAGGCTATCTTGCTGTGAATGATAAAACAATATGCCCATACCCATTCAACATTAATAAGTGGGTGTAATTTATAAGGGATTACTAAACATTTAATATCAGTCATGTTAGATCTTATAGAATTTTGAAAAACAAATGTCAGATAATTGCTTAATTCACTAAATTAATTACATAAGTAAGATTTCAGTATTTTATGCATTTTTAAAATAATTTGGGCATATCAGTAGTAAGACATATAAATCTGAAACATTTCAAGATGTTGCTTAATGAAGTTATATCTAAGGAATATATGTGTCTAGTACCAGGTCAGATGAGTTATTTAAAATAAATAATTTAGAGATTTGACTTTCTTAATTTATATAAATATTTCCTGCAAGATAAGATATATTCTTAAAAATTAAAATCTGTCTAGCCAATCTCCATTTCATCCTGAATTATAGCTTACTTTTACATGAAGTCATAAAAATTGCATTCTTCCAATTTCTGTTGGTAATCAACTGTGACATTAAATGGCATAAATCTTTGTTCAATTCATTTCCTGCTTCTTCGAAGAAATGAAAATAAAGTACATCTAAAAATGGTGATTATAGCAAGCACAAGAGGTTCTTTTTTGCTAGTTCTTAGAAGTTTAGATTTGAATTTAAACCTTTCCTGCCAATCATCTGTAGCAATAAAAGAAAACTTGCTTTATTTTTGAACTAAAGATGATAGCTTAAAACTTAAACTTTTTTATTATTTCAGATCAATTTGAAAGGTATCACTCAAATGTAGTCCCGTGTTTTCTAACTCGAACCTCAGGCAATGTCAGTGAACATAAGAGCCTAATGTAAGGGTGGCCTGGCAGCAAGAGCAGATGAGTCCAGACCAGTATCTCTGCTGAGACTGACTCAGTCTGTCGCATTGGGCACATTTCTAGACCAATCTATGTCTAAAGTTTTTCTTACCCACGAAAGTTAGATTTTTGATAATAGCTTTTGCAGAGGGATGATCTGTAGATTTGTGACTTAATCTATAGATTACTTTTGAATCTGAAAGATATTTTAAATTACAAATTTTAAAGTAGTTTTTTTAATAAAGAAAAATTTCAAACACAGCAAAGTGGATAAAGACTACAGTCAAATCCGCAACACATATCCAATGTTCAAAAATTATCAAGATTTCTTCTTCTTTCCATTGTTATTAAAATTTCTTCACTAAAATTTTGAGAAATCTCAAAACTTATATAACCCCACTTCTATATGTTTCAGTTTGCATTTTAAAAAAATATTTATTTATTTTATTTTATTATTTTTATTTTCTTTATTTTTTTTGGCTGCATTGGGTCTTAGTTGCAGCACGCGGGATCTTCACTGAGGCATGTGGGATCTTTTTTGTTGCAGTGCATGGGCTCTTCATTGCAACATGTGGGTTTTCTCTCTCTAGTTGTGGCGCTCAGGCTCTCTTGTTGAGGCACGCAAGCTCAGTAGTTGTGGGCACGTGGCATGTGGGATCTGAGTTCCCCGACCAGGGATCAGACCTGAGTGCCCTGCATTGGAAGGTGGAATTCTTTACCACTGGACCACTGGGGAAGTCCCTCAGTTTGTATTTTTTTAAATAGGCAGTTTGTTACTAAAATGTTCTGCTAATATGTCATGCATACAATAATAACAAAGTTTTGTAATCATCAAATACCCACTTTATTCTAGGACAACCACTAAAAATATATATATTAAAAAAAGTAGTATAGCTGATATGTTAAGAAAGGAGATAAACTCAAATAATATTTTAAAAATCCTCAATTAAAAACAGAAGAAAGGAAGATAAAATTGGAACCAAGAACAAGGGTAAAAAATAGAAAAAAAGCAATGCATAGCTTAGATATTAATCCAACTATATCAATAATCACTTTGAATATGAAGGTCTAAACGCACTAATTAGAAAAGAGATTGCCAGAGTGGACCAGAAAACAAGACACAAATATATATTCTCTTCAAGAAACCCACTTTAAAGATACATATAGATTAAAAGTAGGTAAATGGAGGAAAATATACCATGCTAACACTAATCAGAAGAAAGCAATAGTAGCTGTATTAATTTCAAAAAACCAAACTTCAAACTGTGGAAAGTTATCAGGATGAGGAAGGGCACTACCCGATGATAAAAGACTCAGTTCCCCAAGAAGACATACAATCCTTAACATGTATAATATGTACCCAACTGAGAGTCAAAATATATAAGACAAAAAACAATAGAATTGCAAGGAGAAATAGATGAATCTCTAACATATTTCAAGGCTTCAATACCCAACTCTTAGAAGTGAACAAATCCAGCAGACAGAAAATCAGAAAATCAGTAAAGACATAGTGAAATAACACCATCAATCAACTGGGTGTAATTGACATCTATAGACTACTTCATCCAACAACAGCAGAGTTCACATTGTTCTCAAGCTCACATGGAACATTCAACAAACTAGATCACATTCTGGGTCATAAAACACACCTTGACAATTTAAAAGAATAGAAAATATATAATGTCTGCTCTCAAACCACCATGGAATTAAACTAGAAATCAATAACAAAAGATAACTGGGAACCCCAAAATAATTGGAGATTAAATAACATACTTCTAAATAGTATGAGCCAAAGAAGAAATACCAAGAGAAATTTAAAATGAAAATGAAAGCTAAATGAAAATGAAAACACAAATTATCAGAATGTGTGGGATGTAGTAAAAGTGTGCATTAAATGCTACATTATAATGATTTTTGTTACCATTTCCTTTTAAGAGAGATGGGAGTAAAAGGTACTGGTGCTATGAAGAGAGGAGATTCTGCAATGCTCTATGTACAACTAGTCAGGATTTGAATAATATTCTAATCATTCAGGATGGGACAGAAAAACATCAGCACAAGATGATGTTGAAGGAGAAGTAAGGAAAACCCTGACTAGGTTAAATCAACAGGCAGAAAAGGAGCCAAACACAACACCATCACAGGTGCTTTGAAGAGCTAGCCATGGTATTCATGATGAAGAGGTTCTATAAATGCTACCAGAAAGAAACTCATTAAAGAGGCTAGTAAATAGAATTCAAAAGAGACATCGACCTCCAAACCAACTTTATTGCATAGAATTGAAATTCCAGAGAATATAAAGTGACTGGAGGTTGGAGAACCATTTCTCATGCACAATTCTACTATTTCATTGCTCAAGATAACAAAAGAATTCTTATTTTCAAAACTTAGGACAATATTCGATATTTAAGTGCCAATACCACATTATTCGGTGATGGAACCTTCAAGACAGTACCAACACAGTTCATTCAGTTATTTACTGTGCATGGTGCAGTACTGGGTTATACTATGACATTGATTTATGCACTAACAATGGAAAGGTGAGAAGACAGCCAGGCATATATATATATATGAGAAAGTACTTGCATTTGCACAGGAAACAAATCTTGACATTAACCCTTCTTTGTGTATGATGGATTTCAAGATTGCAAATATGAATGTGATTTGATTACTACTAACAAATGTGCAAGGAAAAAGATGCTTGTCTTACTTTTCACAATCACTGTGGTGAAAAATATGTTCTTTGGGTCTAACACACAAGTATATGACAATGGAAAGTAACACTTGTAAGGGTGCATCTGTGTTGTTTGGATTTTAATTTGCGCCTTTGGAAGATGTAAATGAAACTTGTGAGTACATTGTGGAGAATGCAGAAGAAAATTTAGATGACCTAGTGGATTATGTTGAGAGGCTGCATGTCTGTGGAAGATGTGGCAGGGGCCAAAGACCAGAAGCTCCAAGATTTCCACCAGAAACTTGGTATATTTATATATCATTACCAACAGTAAAAAGCAGAGGAAGGCTGGCATAGCAAATTTCAAAAGCTGATGATAGTACATCCATCATCCTTCAATTTTGAGATTTATTGAAGTGTTAAAAGATGAACAGCAAATGCAGTGAACAAGTTATCACTCAGATTCTTGGTGACCACATTCAAACATGGCCACCAATTTCATGATGACACAGACAAAATCAAATTTTATAATTGAAATTGTTAACATACATAAAAAATGTAAAGCCAATAATTACATCGATATATATTTGAGAGCAATTCCTCACTGACTTAAGAGTAACCCTACCAAAATTCATGATGAGGAAGAACAAGAATAAGTGTGAAACCCAAAATTCATCATGAATTACAATAAAAATGATTTATTTAAACATTTAAAAGTTAAATGTTTGTATTATTTAACAAATCATGGACCAAATGTCTCAATGGACATTTTGGACAGGACCAAATTTCAAGGATCTTTTGGTGAAGTTAAATGTTTAATTATTAAATGAGTCATGGACAAAATGTTTCAATGGATGTTTTAGATGGAACCAAATATCCTGTAATGCTAACAAATGTTTAATGAAGAAATTATACCAATTCTCTACAATCTCTTTCAGAGGACAGAAACAGAAGGAATACTTAGGTATTTTCCTAATATCAAAACCAGAGAAAGACATTATAAGAATAAACTGGAGACCAATATCTATCATGAACATAGACAAAAAATCTTCAACAAAATATTAATATTAGCAAATCAAATCCAACAATGTATAAAAAGAATTATACACTATGAACAAGTGGGATTTTTCACAGGTATGTAAGGCTGGTTCAACATTTAAAAATCAATTAATGTAATCCATCACATCAACAGGCAAAAGAAGAAAATCACATGACCATATCAATAAATGCAGAAAAATCATATGACAAAATCCAAAATCTATACATGAAAAGAACTCTCAGCAAACTAGAAGTAGAGGGGAACTTTCTCAACTTGACAAAACATATCTACAAAACACCTATAGCTAACATTCTTAATTGTGAGAAACTCAAAGTCTTTCCATTACTGGTAGGAACAAGGCAAGGATATCCCCTCTCACTACTTCTTTCAACACTATATTGGAAGTCCTGCAAATGCAATAAGACAGAAAAAGAGAATAAAATGTGTATAGATTGGGAAGGAAGAAATAAAACTGGCTTTGTGTGCAACTAACCTCATCCTCTATTTGGCAAATGTGAAAGACTAGACCAAAAAACTCCTGGAACTAAGAAGTGATTATAAAAATTTTGCAGGATAAAAAGATTAAAAGATAAAAGCCAATCATTTTCATTTATACCAGCAATGTAGAAGTGGCATTTGAAATTAAAAACACAATACTGTTTACATTACCATCCTCCAAAATGAAATACTTAGGTATAAATCTAACAAAATATGTACAAGACCTATATGAGAAAAGCCACAAAATTCTGATGAACAAAATCAAACAACTAGTTCATTTAAAAATGTCCCAGATTAAAAAAAAAAGAAAGTCCCAGATTATCTTACACATATCTCTTGGAGTTCAAAGTAAGCTTCAAAATAAAGTGTATACATTACTTTTAGTTATAATATTTTAAGTTTCTTTTAACCTAGACTAGTTGGGTATTCTTCCTGTTTTATGCATCGATTGAAGAAATATCGCACTTTCATAAAGACCCATAGCTTTGTATATTATGATAATATTTCTCTCTCAGTCTCTAGTGGTATATTTTAAATCTAATTTCCCAGCCTACAAAATCTTTAAATGTTGATGTTATTAGCAATATGGAAGCCCAGCTTATGCCTTCTAGTTTTGAACTGCTCAAAGGACTTCAGCTTACCTATATCTCGAAGCCCACTCCAGCTCCACCCCATAATATCCTGTGCCTCATTATTTGTCAGAGACATGGGTTGGGATGGTTGAATCAGTGGAGAAGAAATCAAACAAGTTCTCAGGAACAAATCTACTCTTGTTATTTTATTCTAGCCTTTTAACCAGAAAACCTCAACACCACACTTAGAGCCAGTGCTAACTCTTTGAATATGCCATGAGAGTGATGAATCCACTCTGAGTGTCAAGCTGGGGAACTATTCCATGATTGTCTGCGACTTGGTTGCTGAGTTGGAGCAGAATGGCCTTGCTGATGACCTCATTTGGCAACGTATCACATAAACCTCAGCGTTTAGCATTTCAGTAAAATATTGGTAATTCAGCTACATAAAAAGTTCTATAAAGAAAAAATATACATGCCATTCAGTTCACAAAGAAAGAGTCATTTTTCATAACATATAAAGAGCTTCTATATATAAATAAGAGAAAAATCAATAATAATAGAAGAATGAACATAAGCAATAATGAGATTTTTCAAGGAATGAAATGCAAAGGAATTTTAAAGGATAAAACGTGCTTATCCTCAATCATAATAAAAAAATATAAATTAAAATTACACTGATACAATTTTTTTCTCCTTTAATATTGATAAAGATCAGAAAGCTTGAGAACTCATTGTGTTGACAAAGTCTGGGTAAAACAGACTTTCATTTACATAATTGGGGGATGAGAAATAGCAAACAACTGGAAACAATCTAAATGTGTATCAGTAAGAGAATGGTTAATAAAAACCATTATTTTTATTACCATAAATAAGAGAATGGTTAAATAAATCATGGTCCATCAATTCGTTAAAATTCTGTGTAGTTGGTCAATAAACTATAAGAAAGCTTTTCACACAATGAAATGGAGTGATTTCCAACAAATTGTTAAGTAAAAGAGTCAAGCTGTACAGTAGTATACAATAGTGTATAGTATGCTATCAGTTATGTGAAAGAAGAGGATGAGTACATGTATTTATATGCACATTTGGTTATATAAATATAAAATACATGTGGAAAGTAACCATAGAAAATGATAATAAAAGTTGCATTCAAGGAAAGAAAGTGTATAACTGGAGATCAGGTATGACAAATGGATTTTTTCACTGTTTATTCTTTTATACCTTTTGAATTTGAACTGTGTGAATGTATTACGTCAACAAAAAATACTAATTTAAAAATTTAAAGTTTCGGGCTTCCCTGGTGGCGCAGTGGTTGAGAGTCTGCCTGCCGATGCAGGGGACACCGGTTCGTGCCCGGGTCCGGGAAGATCCCACATGCCGCGGAGCGGCTGGGCCCGTGAGCCATGGCCGCTGAGCCTGTGCGTCCGGAGCCTGTGCTCCACAATGGGAGAGGCCACAACAGTGAGAGGCCCGCGTACAGCAAAAAAAAAAAAAAAAAAAAAAATTAAAGTTTCAAGTATGATGTGTGGAAGATACAATATACTAGCAGTCATAAATGTTTCATCACATTGTAAATCTATTTATTCAAGCAGGTGTATTCATTTACAATTCTGCCTCCCTCTTCAACAATTAAAGGATACCTTGTGATTACATTGAACCCACTCACATAATCCAGGATAATGTCCTGATTTTATGGTTAGCTGATTAGCACTCTTAATTTCATCAACATAAGCCTCCCTTGTCATGTAACATAACATTTTCATAGGTTCTGGGAACTAGGATGTAGACCTCTTGGTGGGGCCATTATTCTACCTCCTACAATAGGCAACCTTTGGGAAATGCCTCCCCTTTTACACACTTTGCTTTTGTGTAAATGGTGATACTACAACCTCAGAAACAATATAGGCCTGAGCTCTTTCTGCTACGTGGAAATCTCAATTGTTCTATATTAAATAGCATAAGATTAGAGTCAAGAGAGGCATAACTACCAACCATGGGTAGGTGTCACCTTCCTAAGATGTGACCTTGAGCCATGTCCTTCAATTTTCTTAGCTTTGATTTCTTACATTCAGTATAAGAATAAAAGTATGTACCTCATGGAGCTGTGGTGAGAATTAAGTGAAATAATGTATATAAAGCTCAAAAAACACAGTGGTGAAACTATTTCTATTTAACAACATAGATGAAACTTAAATCAATGTTAAATTTTTAAAAGTTGTAGAATACATATATTATGTCATGATTTTTATGTACTCAAAAGTCAAACAAAACTTTTATGTTTAGAGAAACACATATATATGGCAAAACTATACAACGAAGCAAAGAAGTATAAACACAAAACAAAATCATGATTGTTGCTGGAGTTGCATGAGTGAGAGATTCATTGAGAAGAATATAGGCACTTTTATGTTACTGAAATACTCTAAGTCTTAAGTCGGTGGGTAAGTTCACAGAGGATGAATTTATAATTTTATTATGATAGTTCCAAAGTTATAAATAGGCTATCACTACCTATCTATCCTTCTGTATTTACATGTTAGGTACTAAAATATTTTTAATTAGTAAAATTTTTTATTAGAATGAGTAATTATAAAAATAATCTGGTAGAGCAGAAATGTCCATTTATTAGGTAAAAATAATCATCCTATCACCTTCCTAATACATAAATTAACCTATTTTTTATATATAATGAGAATAAGTTCCTCTGATATAATAGCAGTAGAAAATTGAATAAAGTCAAATATTCTTAGAGGAATGCTGATTCTATTCATTTAAATATTCTCAATTAATACATTTCATTAAATTATCATTTCTTCTCTTGATTTTAATTTCTTTTTTTGGATTAGATCCTACAGTCCAGTTCACTCCTGGTAAATTTTATCGGGTTTACCCCACAGTAAATCCTTGTGAGTGAAATCAGCATACACTTCAAATGAGGAAAAGAAAAATGAACCTAAAGAAAATTGACCTGCATCCTTCAATTGACTTTGAAACAACCACAGAGCATTTTAAAAATTAAGTCTAGAACTATTTATCCTAGTGAGAAACCTGGGAACAAAACGCTATTTACACTAAAAGAAAAAAAAAAAAAAACTGGCTCCAAAGAAACATACAGATTAAAAGCTTCTTATCAATAAAAAAGATCTAATTACTATTGTCAGGATCGTCTTTTATGTAGCACCTGAACACTCAAGAGAGGATACCATCTGGGCAGATTTCAGCTAGATGGTGAAGACAGCCTAGCTGAAATGGCAGCAATAAAATCTGCTTTCCAAATCTTCCTGATTAAATACCCTTAGTGTAAATTCACTCAGAGTTGTTAGGGAAACCACTGAAGTTCATATAATCCTTAAAAATTTAATCCTGAAATCCACAAATTGTTTGAAGTCTCTTCTGTAACCTGACTCAAGTTATACATCCTTAATTGAACTATATTTGTCTGCCTTTTTCAGGGATGTAAGTAAATCAGAATGATTCAACTCTCTATGATGACTGAAGAAGCATGTGAGTTTAGTTCCTCTCTCCTTTTTAAAAGGCTGTCGGTTTGTCAATGAACTGAAATCTGTGGGGCTGGATTAAGGCAAATAAATCTGACTTCCAAAAGGAAATGTGTTGTCAAATAAACTAGTTGCTTTTGCTAAGTCTTCCTGTAGTGTAAAAATACTCTAAGATATTTCTATCATGTAAGGTTTGCTGATTTTATTACCAGTAAAAAATCCTATTCATGGAATTACTCCATCTTCTTTCCTTCCAGAATCAGAGCTTGATATGAAAGTATGCCAGTGATTTGGAAACTCAAACTGGGATCAGAATAGGATTGTGAACATGTAGGAATGCCTACCAAATACCTTTAGTAATAATCTTCTAATCTAGTTCATGTGCACAGAAAAGAGTGAGAGGACTCTTCCTTTTTAATCCATTTGGGAAAGGCCTATTTTCCAAACTTTTACTTTCTTATTTTTCTATCACACACACACACACACACACACACACACACACACACACACAGGAAGTTCCACCCTTCTGTCCTTATTAATATATAGTTTTTCAGAAAGATGGACTTTTCCTAAACTGGATTATTATCTCCTCATTGAACCCATTGCCTTTGAACTTGATAATGGTCCTTAAGGTGTGATTATCAAGAAGAATAATCCAAACACAGATTCTACAAATGATCTCCATACAAAATCATTTACTACTTTTCATAAACTGAAAGTGCAGTGGTCTGTCTGGTTGTCTTGGCTTCCTTTACCCTCATCCAGTCATTTCTTTTCACTCTACCTTCAAGTTGAGTTTCATCATGGTCTTGAATCAGTTGCATTCTTAGTCAGTATAGGTGAGGAGATCTTTCCAATATTGAGCAGGCTTCAAAAATAAAGTAAAAATCAACATGTCATGTCTTCATACCAGAAAGCAGGCTTCTGCTTTCCTCCTACATTGTACATGAAAGCCTGAGAAACAGGGTCCCCAGCTTGCCAGTTCTTCTCATGGAAGTCCAGCCCTAAAACCTCATCTGGAGCCTGAGGCCCCACTCTCTGCTCCATTCCTTCTTAGAATTCCATGCTCCTGGCGCTCTCTGTGCATCTTTTGCTCATATGGGCTGCTTAGTCCTTGTGTAGTTTTGCCTGCTGGTAACTACCTGTTCCTTCTTATTAAACTCTAACACATCCACTGCTAGTATGAATCACCAAGTCATCTGTCATATCTTTCTGGATATCAGCAGTTAAATTGAACTTCATACCTGGCTCACCCTAGTAAATATCACTATTTTCTTAATATCTGACTCCCCTAACCCGACCCATCCCATCACTGACAGAACTTTAAAACACATTTCCAAAAAAACATTGAATCAAGTGTTTCTATTGAATTGTCTAGATAATTGACTAACTTTTCAATTTTAATATATGTCTATTGATGACAACATGGATGCTATGAACAACCTCTAGAATATGTATTAAGAGATCAGTTTCATCCAACATTTGTTCAGAAATACTTAATAATGAGTGCTGCCCGTACTAGCTACTGGAGTTACACAAGAGATATGAAAATGTCCCCGCTTTTAAGAAACTTTGTACAGTGATACAGATAATATAATAGCAAAACAAATTATCATGATGATTTTTAAGTAGTTTTTAATACTATGAAATAACAAACCAGGGAAAGATGAGAGCAACCACTAAGTATTAGCAGTCAACAAAGGCTTGAATGATGGTAAAGCACTAGGTACAGGGCAATCCAGAAAGACTGTTCTAAGGGAGAGAACAGCAAATGCGACATTTCTGAAGGAAGGATTAAAAAAAGGTTAGATCATATATGTCATTAAAAAGCTATATCTCAAAATGAGGAAACTGACATTCAGATTGACACAAAATAATTCTAGAAAAGAGCATAAGATTCATTAATATTAAATCTCATTAATAATGTTAAATAACAAATTCCTTTAAGAAGGGCAAAGAAATTTGGAAGTTTTCAGACACACTCAAAATAATTATTGTTCTCAGATGATATTCAGACTTCCAAAGGTCCCTAAAAAGACAGTTTATTGTTGCTATTTTTATCACCTTTTATTTGTCTTTTTTTCTTCTTCATTTTGTTCTATAATTAATTTTCTCTCCAGGAAAATGTGCACAACTACTCTGAAATATCAGAATAGGCTTCCATTTCAACAATTCCACATTAAATGTTGTAGGCTGAGGATAAGCATGAATAAAGAGAAAGAACCTGATCCAAACTGTAGGGGTCCTCTACTTTACCTGGTCTGTGTGAGCATGGAAGTTTAGAGAGCAATGACTTAGGTTTGTAATGATTAAACATTGATCATCGTCTTTCATTTCTGACCTACCACCTTGAAGCTATTGTACATTTATACTAAATGGACAAGATACTCCAGTGTTATCTTCTTTGAAAGTTCCCTGAGAGAAATGTTTAAATCTAAACTGAACACTATGTCACAGGGGAACGTGTTTGTGAATAGTGCTGGCAGCTGGAGTATCTTTAAAATACAGGCTGCAAGCAATAAATTGCCCTTTCTGTCTGATCACAGCTAACTTAAGTTTATAAGTAGCATTAAGAGATGTTATATTAGTTTCATCACAATGGCAAACAAATCTAAGCTCAATTCCAACCTATGCCACTTCTATACATCTCTATCTATTATCTATCTATTTATCTATCATGATCTATTCACCTACCTTTCAACCTACTGTAAATATTCAGTACTGATCATGACAACCACATTAAAAAATATCTAGTTTAAACACTTTATTTCACAAATGAGAAGAATTCAATGACATGGCCAAGGTCATAGGCCTAGCTGATTGGTGATAATCCATAGCCCTCATAGCCCTTCACAGATTTATCGAGCTGGTCTGATGACTGCCCCCATTAACCCATCAAAAGCATGTGAAGAAATAAATATTTTTCCATTATTTTTTTTTCTTTTTGGTGCTGTTTCCTTACATTTGCCTTACTGTAACACAAAGCGTTCTCTTTTTAGTGTTATCACTATTTTCAGGTAAATTCTTGAATTGGAATTATATAGCAATTAAGCTTTCAAAAAACCTCTAATTTGATTTCTCTCTAAATGGATGAGGCAGGTAGAAATTATGCAACATATTTAAATATATAAAAAGTTAATTTATTATCACTCAATAGGTGAACATATTGAGACTTGACAAAGTAAAATGATTCATTTCAAATTATATGGAAAATTTCAAACTTATACAAAAGTAGAGTATAGTGACTCTCCACATACCAATAATCTTGATTCAGTGATCAGAAAATTATGGCCACTTTTTCATATTATGTCCCTCCATCCCCTCCAGATTATTTTGTAGTGCATACTAGGCATATCATCAAATATTAAATAAATATTCATATTTTCTTAATTGTATTATAGACATACATTATGTAAAACACTCACGTGTGTGTATTCATAGCTCTACAGTTTATACATAGAGTAGATACATGTGATTTGTTGACATGTTGCCTGTATCTGTAGGAGTGTAGACTATAATTCTTTGCCTTATCTATTATTTTTTTACTTTCTTACAAGATTTTGTTGAAGAAATCAGATTGTTACTACCACTACCTGAATTTTACTCATTTAAGCCTCGTGATATCCTTTAACATTTCTCCTCTGTATTTCCCTCTTGTTAAACAAGAGACTTGGTAAGATTCAGATTTAATCATTTTAGTGAGACTATTTCTAATGTCTATCAGCCTTTCTTTTTGTAATGTTAGCACCCATAGATTATCAATGCTCAAATCCATTAATATTTAGAGGTTGAAAAATGTTATACTTTAAATCTATCATTATTTCTGCATTTATTATAATTTCATAAAGATTTCATCAACTATTGCATTATCCCAGTGTAAATATTATGTCAAAAAAGGAAGATTAATATCTGTTTTCTTCTGTTAATTCACCAGTTTTAAAATGATGAGTTGCTCCGTAGCATCCTCTGAGAGTAAAATTGAGTTCATTTTTTTTCCTTTTTGTTAATATGATTAACCTATGGCTTTAATGTACTTCATTCATTTTAACTTCTTGCAGTAATTATTCATATCAATTCACAGGTTTTGCTATCATACTTTATTCTCAGTGGCACCTGAGTTACTTTGCCGTAATCTAGTGGTCTTTAAGAGTTTTCTTGTTTTCTAGTATTGTTACTGAAAGTGGGGGTCCGGCTGCTCACTGCTCAAAAGCCAATAAAGCGGCAAGTTGGTGGAAAGGAAAGCTTGCTTTATTTCAGAGGCCAACAACCTCGGGGGGGGGGAACTCCTATCCAAAGGCTGACTCCCCTCCCACTGATTATCAGTGGGCAAGGGCTTTTATAGGTAAAGGGAGTGAGCTACATGGAGAAACAGCACAGTCAGCTCTGACAGTCATCTTGAAATTGGTGATGCAGTGGTCTGATCAACATCATCCTGATTGTTTTAAGTACAGTTAATCTTCAGTTCCAGGTTTCGTTTGTTTCCATTTCTTTGAGACCAGTTCTCAGAACTGTGGCAGCTTATGTCATGGCTACAGTCTCTGGTCATCATGTAGTTAACCTCTTCCACCTGGTAGGGGTTTTAGTATCTAAAAGACAGCTCAAAGGATATGGCTCAGAATATTATCTATAGCCCTTGAAGAGGAACCAAAGGTCCTTGACCTTGCTTAATGACTAAGCTATTATTATTTGGTCTCCTTTGACTGTTTTCCTTTGTTTCTGTATTTTCTCACTTCTCTGATTAAACTTATTCTTTGGCTAAAGTTTTTCCACAGACAAAAGGTAGGCTGAGGACATGGTGGGGGTGGGGGTGGTGAAGGACCATAGCGTCCTGCTCCATTTCAGTATGACAAAATATTCTAAGCTCTTCCTGAATATTTCTGCCCCCAGATATTTAATCAGCTATTTCTTCAGGAAGACTGGGTTCCTTTTGGTGAAAAATAGTATTTAAAACCACAATTTTTTGCCAAAGTGTGCTCACTGCTACTGAGTTGGTCAGTTTCCAGGCTTTTCGGTAATAAAAGCTAGGAAATGTGTGCTTTGGTTAAAATATAGTTTAAGTTCACAATCTTTCTGATTTCAAATCAAGACTTTGGGATTTTTATTTAGTGGATGTATATTTTTGGTTATATTTGGTATGATGATTTTTAACAATTTAAAACTCTCTATTTTCTAGAAACTGCTCAATGTTTACTTATCCTGCTTTAGTTATAGAACTCAGAACTGAGACCCATATAGTAGTTAAATACTTCCTACCACTGCATATACTATAAGAAATGGCACAGACTCCCATGTGCTCATTTCTTATTCTGGAATAGTTGGGAAATTCCCCCATGGAGTGCCCAAGAGTGCTTGTAATAAATTCTAGTAAATCTTAGTAGTTGAATCAGAGCCTGGACCTAGTCAAGCAGAATGCTTTCACTGAGGATTTTACTAAAAATCTTCTTGGAACCGTCCTGGACTAAAAAGGCTGCGATTTTAGGATAGAGTAGAGTATTAGTCAGAATATCTTAGTTGTACCTTGTTTCCCAGTTATTCCATTGTCCATATTAAACAGCTTTTCCTGACATGATTTACCTAGTTTGCAGCTGTAGAGTCGTATGCATATGAAGAAGCTGAATATTTATAATACGTGTAGATAAAATAATATCTATCTTATGTTTCTTAGTCTTCAGTATGTAAAGAAGGTATTTATGCAAAGAAGCAAAGAGAATGGAGAAATCTGGGAAAGATGGAGCTTTCCTAGAAAGTATGGAAAATTAAATGTGGAAGAGACTTAAATGATTGTATTGTTCAGTGTTCTAACGCCCAGTTATACGTAGAATCACATAGGGAGCTTAATAAATAAAAATCTATGCCTGAGTTGTACTTTCAGAGCCTCTGGCTGATTTGGAGTAAGATATGAGTATTTTTAAAGCTCTTCAGATAAATCTAATGTGCAGCCAGAGTTGAGAACCAATAATATACTCCAAGGTATTCGTAAGATAATTGAAGCCCAAAGAAGTATATATATATTGTGAAGAACACACACCTGGTTAAGCAGAGCCAGGTTAAGCAGAGCCAGTCTTATGCACAGGCCCATGTATTTCATAGGCCTGTATCACATGTTACCTCTTGATGGCTTTTTAAATTTCTCTGCTGGGTAAGCTACATTTTTTCCCTCTTTTGTATTACTGTTCATGCACAGTCATCATGTGTACCAGGTACTCATGCAGTGAGTAAGGAAACATTTCCAGTAGGAAACACTAGACTGAACTTGGTGACAGTTCTTTGGCTGATTTCCCCTGGCAGCCCTTCCTATCAGGCTCTGTGTTGGCAGCGTTGTGCATGGAAGCAGCTTCAGAGATAACCAGCTTCTATTAATCAGGCTGTTTCGTACCCTTTACACTGTAGGTGCATCACATTGATAAAAGACTTTGTACTTCTCAGTCTTCTCTGCATCTCCTGGAAATATATTAGCTCCTGTTAACTTACAGCATGTAATAATAACCAAAAGAAGTGACAATCTGTACGAAATTATGGCATTCTCAGCAAGGATTTTCACAGCTTACAAAAGAAAAAAAGTCTCAACCTGCTCATTTCTTGTGGGCTCTTTTCCTCTTTTTCTATTACCTCTTGCTCTACTTAAATATTTGCATACTGAATATTATAAAGCATAGGACCCGTATTTGTCATGTTGCTAAAGCAAACTATATATGCTGCAAATATTGGAATATTTTTTGCTAAGAAATCACTTAATTTAACCAAACCTTTACCCTGACAGTTTTCCAGAATTATCTGAAGAATATATGAACATATTATGTCTTACTGAATTCCCATGGCTTAAGTCCTTGACTAGAATTTTTATTTGATGGAAGTAAAGAGCTGGCAAGTCTCTTTTTTAAAACCAGAAATGGTCTTTTCATTAACTCTTATGATCTGGGACAAGAAAATTCAAATTTTATGTCTAATTGCATTAAGAAAGATGATTTGAGATCATCCTGTACGATAGGCAAGAGAAAACAGTTTACTAAAACCAAGGTTGTCATTTGCACCAAACAATGGTTTATGTGTATCTTTTCTAGAAATCACTTTGTTCTAAGACAATAGTTCTTATAAACACCAAGTGACTCTAAATCACCTGAGGATCTTATTTAAAGTCTTCTTCTGATTCAGTAGTTTCAGGGTGAGTCTTGAGATTCTGCATGTCTAGCAAGCTCCCAGATGCTCCCTGCATTGCTTGGACACAGCACCTTCAGAAACATAGGACCTTCTTGAGTAAGAAGTTAACTTATTAGAATCCTGAGAAAAGGTCACAAAGCAAAGATAAATCACTTTCACTGTCAAAGGGAATGTAGTCAAATTTTCCAGCTTGTCTTTTATTAACACTCTTTCAAGCTACCTATACTTATTTGGAGCTTGCAAGACTTCTATTAAAAAAAAAATATATATATATATATACATATATATATATATATATATATACACACACTATATAAATGATATCTTAAAGAAGTGGTAAAACTGGAATGACAGTTTAATAGCTATGTGTTTTTCTTTTTCTTTTTTATGGAGATACAATTGACATATAACATTCTATTAGTTTCAGGTGTACAAGATAATGATTATATATATCACATATATAGTGAAATGATCACCACAATGTCTACCACCACCACCACAGTTACTACTTTTTTTCTTGTGATGAGAACTTTTAATATCCACTCTCCTAGTAGCTTTCAAATATGCAATATGGTTTTATTAACTATAGTTGCCATGCTGTACATTATTTATTTTATAAGTGGCAGTTTGTACCTTTTGTCCCTGTTTTCTGTATCTGCGAGTCCAGTTTTGTTTTGTTTTGTTTTTTTAGGTTTTATACATAAGTGAGATCATACAGTATTTGTCTTTCTCTGTCTGAAATGGGTCTTTGCTATAAGTTTTTAAAACACAGGAAACAACCTACTGTTACCTCCTCTCTTTCACCCTTATGATTAGAATCTTCTCTATGTTATAATTATATAAATTTACTAACTGAAAACATAGAGCTTATGTCAATATTTTGCATGTATTTACTTCACAGAGCACTACTTAAAAAAAAAAAGCTCAGATCATATCTATATGTATACTTCAGGTACACTGAGTCTACATTGCTTTTCCAAATAAGAAAGTGAAAATAATATTTGACACCATTTTCTTTCAAGACTATAAACCAGTGGCTCTCTAAAACAATATGAATTTTCCCAAATGCTACACTATTTTAGTGCATTTAACCCCTAAAGTTGTTTCTAGAAACAAATCCTGTTGAGGAGTGGGGAAGTAAGAGATCCAACTGATCTAGGTTTCTTTTTTCTCCCCCCATACCTTCTTCTCTCCCCCCATACCTTCTTCTCTCGCTCTCTCTCTCGCTCTCTCTCTCTCTCTCTCTCTCTCTCACACACACACACACACACACACACACACACATATATATACACACAGTTTATACATGCATGGCTTACTCCCCAGTCAAAGTTCCTGTTCACTTTAATTACATCATTTCCTAAATAATCTTTCAACATTTAGAAGGATGGATATTTGGAAATCCCTGAAATTCCCTATAGAATAAAAAATTGTACTAAATCTATCATGGATGATGCTCTAGCTAAATAGAAAGTATTTCCAGTGAGGATGGTCTTGTGAAAACACGTGATTGTTGAATTAAAGTCTAAAAAATGGACTCAATCCATATGTCAAGGTCTTTATATAACACATAAAGTCTGCATAAGAAGTAATTAGATTGTGCTTTTTTTTAATAAATCAAAAGAAAATTACACTTGGAGATTATGCTCCAAGAACATTTAGTTGGATCTAATTAGAGTAATGATCATCTATCAATGTGAAACTGAGAACTTTCTATTAGATTAACAGTTTTATTTTTCCAAACAAAAATGCTATGAGATTTGATGCAAACCAATATTATCAAACCAAAGTCTAAAGAAATTGATTTACCAAAACAATGTTAAATATCTTCTGATTTACTTTAAAAATAAATTATGAATATATTTGCTATAGTGAGCAAATCAAAAGAAAAAGAACAAGGAAAGTTATTTATATTTTTAATCTCTGAAAAATGTCTGCCAAGTTTTTGTAGTGTGATGTACCCTGCTTGACTGAAATACAGACTCCTTACTAAATGAGAAAAATTCCAGACTTCAGACCTTAGGATCCTCTATATTGCAGAGAGTTAGAATTTATAACCTGATAATTATAATCACCAATTTAAAAGTAATTAATATATTTTGATAATCATTACTTTAGCCTATCTTAATATGTGAGGGTCTAATCTTTATCTTAAAAAGTAAATTTCTTAGACCCATGGAGTTTTCTTATCTAAGTATCCTAAAATAAGCCAATCTTTCTCTTTGTTTTTTCTTAATGACAGAAACGCTAGTTCCATTCCCTGCTCTTATGATGTGAGATGCGTACTGATTTTGCAGTGCATGGGACTTTGAAAGACTAAACACAAGGTAAATGATCAGAGATGTAGATTACTTACTTTAGTGTAAATCTTCATTTTGAATGCATATCATGGGTTTCATATTTAAAAACAGCAGATAATTGTATTCTAAACAAAAAAATAAATATAAAGAATGAGATCACTTCCTTTAAAACATTTAACATCTGAGGGAAGTCCAAAATTAGTATATTTTGTCACAAAAAAATTGAATAGCAATGATAAGATACAGAAGAAAATGATAAGCATAGAAGAGTCTTGCATTTTGATTACCGTTGCACTTTTTTGGTATTCATTATTCTTCATTTTTTTAAGTCAAAGGGAACTGTCACATATACTAGTAGCACAAATGCATGGATAGAAAAGAACACTATATATTTCCAAGAAAGCAGCTATGAACGAGACAAGATATTTATTTGATTTGGCAAAGCTTTTTATAAAAACACAATGCTAAGAATTATAAAATCATAAACATAATTGAGAAGTGTCTTATTTAAAAAAAACAAATATAGTTATCCATGGTACCAACTTAAATAAGATTTGTATGGAATATATTTTTGAGCTAATACAATTTTATTTTTAGAATAGGTTCCAATTATAATAACAAAGCATTTGTAAAAGTACTGTGAAGTTTAACTAAAATTAAAATAAATGTCTGATCTTCATTTATTATTTGATACATAAAGTGAAATAGAAAGGATTAACTGGATATATTATTGTGTTTGTGGATATTCAACACATGTTTTCTAGCCACAGGAGAATTGAAACTATATAGTAAGGAAAATAATTTTTAAGCTAAAACACTAGTATTATGCATCTAAATTAGTATTTCCTCCTTCAAGATAGTCATCTTGCTTGTCCAAAATATGTTTAATTATTCTATTAAAATTGTTTTCTGTGCCATAAAAACAATTCTATGAATAGACTGAAAGACAGAAAAATTTTATGCTTTGAGACTAAACTCAATTTTATGGTAATAGTTGAATATAATAAAGCTAATGCTCAAGCAGAGTATTATCACTGAGGACCAAAGATAAGGTATGACTGAAGAGATTGAGGGAATTATTAAATGTGGAATAGAAATGAGTTCAGAAATCACTTCTAAGTAGTGTTGGGAAACTTTCATCAGAGGAAGCACTGATGCTTCCCAAGCACTTAAATTGCTTCCAAAATACCTTCCTTAGTGGATATCACTTATAGGGATATAAATGTTTTAGAATTACATTTTTAAAAGTGAGAAACACTTGTATCAGAATCTCATAGGAGCATGTGCATTTATAATAATTAATATTTTATTTTTCACTGGAGAGAATAGAACTATTTTTTCATACAAATTATAGAAAAGTTTTTTTTCAAAATACTGAATGGAGATAGACAATTATGATTAGCCTTGCTGCCTATCTCCTAATAGTTCCTCTCAGGATGATATAAAACAACAGAAGAAAAAAGTAATTCTACGTGGGCCCTAATTAAACTCAAAAGCTTTTGCACAGCAAAAGAAACCATAAACAAAATGAAAACACAACCCACAGAATGGGAGAAAAAGAAAATGCAACCGACAGAATGGGAGAAAATATTTGCAAATGATGTGACCTACAAGGGATTAGTCTCCAAAATTTACAAACAGCTCATGCAGCTTAATATCCTCAAAACAAACAACCCAATCATAAAATGGGCAGAAGACCTAAACAGACATTTCTCCAAAGAAGACATACAGATGGCCAAGAGGCACATGAATAGATGTTCAACGTCGCTAATTATTAGAGAAATGCAAATCAAAACTACAATGAGTTATCACCTTACACTAGTCAGAATGGCTATCATCAAAAAATTCACAAACAATAAATGCTGGAGAGGGTGTGGAGAGAAGGGAACCCTCCTATGCTGTTGGTGGGAATGTAAATTGCTGCAGCCACTATGGAGAACAGTATGGAGGTTCCTTAAGAAACTGAAAATAGAGCTACCACATGATCCTGCAATCCCAGTCCTGGGCATATACCTGGAGAAAAACATGGTCCGAAAGGGTACATGCACCCCAGTGTTCAGTGCAGTGCTGTTTACAATAGCCAAGACATGGAAGCAACCTAAATGTCCATTGACAGAAGAATGGATAAAGAAAATGTGGTACATATATACAGTGGAATATTACTCAACCATTAAAAAGAATGAAATAATGCCATTTGCAGCAACATGGATGGATCTAGAGATTGTCATACTGAGTGAAGTAAGTCAGACACAGAAAGACAAATATCATATGATATTGCTTATGTATGGAACCTAAAAGAAAATGATACAAATGAACTTATTTACAAAACTGAAAGAGACTCACAGACTTAGAGAACGAATTTCTGGTTACCAGAGGGGAAGGGTGAAGAGGAGGGATAGTTAGGGAGTTTGGGATTGATATGTACACACTGCTATATTTAAAGTGGCTAACCAACAAGGACCTACTGTATAGCACCGGGAACTCTGCTCAATATTCTGTAACAACCTAAGTGGGAAAAGAATTTGAAAAAGAATAGATACATGTATATGTATAACTGAATCACTTTTTTGTACACCTGAAACTAACACAATGTGGTTAATCAACTGTACTCCAATATAAAATAAAAAGTTAAAAAAAAATACTGAATGGAGATAGACAATTATGGCTAGCCTTGCTACCTACCTTCTAATAGTTCCTAAACAACAGAAAAAAATAGTAATTCTACATGGAATACAAGCCACAGGGAATAAACCTCAAAGTATAATTGACTCAAAGGGCCAGTTTTGCTTTAAGGTGAAGAACATAATTTAAAGAGCCAGATGCAATCTAAAGATTAGACTTTGAGACACATAGATTCCAGGGAAGAAAAAGACAAAAATAAAGGGTGAAGCACCCTTCTAAACTCAGGTATGAAAGGAAAAAGAAGAAATAAGAAAAAAAAATTTAAGATCTTATAAGACAAAGTCAATCCACAAAATAAGAAGATTTACAACCACACCGCCACCAAAATGAACAAGGAAAACCACGAAAGTACTTGGACTTGGTCTTCTGACAGAAAGGGTACCATAAAACTAGAAATCTTGTAAAGTGCCTGAAAATGTTAAAAGTGAAAAGTAGGAAAGACCAGTTCATAATAATTACAGAAATTCAAGAACAGCATTTCATACAACTGAGGAATGGCACAATATCAACTGAGGAAAATCCACATCCCTCACCAAAAAACTCCACGAAACAGGGAAATTATAAGTCAAGAGTCCAAAGAGAATTATATGTACTTGGACAAGCATTTAATGATATGAAATCACCTTGAATCAGAAATTCACAAATTTCAAACAGAAATGGACAAAAATCAGGAAGAGAAGAAAAGATTTAAATGAACTCAGCAAAGAAATATAAAAAAAGGCAAAATTATCTCAGAAATAAATAATAAATTGGGAGAAGCCCAAAGTAGGAAGGGCTCAAATGATAAATTAATAAAGGGCATTAAAGAAAGGCAGAAAAATAACCAAGCAAAGACAGTGACATAAAGAAAGAAGTAAAAGTGACCAGAGTGAAGGAAGTAGAAAATGGAAGTGAGAATAATATTGGAAGTAATAAAAATGCAGGGAAGAAAAATATTTAAAGTATCAGAGTCCTTAAAGAACTAAAATAAAACAATGAAATACAGGTATTATTTAAAATTATAATCTAAGAAAACTTGCTAGTAACAAAAAAGAGCTAACACTATAAAGTTCCACTGGGTACCTAAAAAAATTAATCCAAAATGATCAACTCTGAGATTGATCAGAGTAAATCTTTTAAATTTCAAAGATAAGGAATAAATCTTCTAAGCCTGCAGACAAAATGTTTAAATAATTAACAAAGGCAAAAGAATTAGAATGGCTTTAGGCTTTTCAAAGCAACTTACAGGGCTTCTTGCTTCATTACCAACATGTAAAGAGCTTGAGGTAAGCTACCTAGTCTGTGGTACTTTGTTATAGCAGCCCTGCAAATTAATACAACTGTTAGATTAAAAAAAAATGCCATCCTTAATGTAAGAAAGAAGAGGATATAAGAAAATATACATTTATCTTTCCATCTTTGCAAAAGAAGTGCATAAAATTTAAAGATTGGTTGCTTAGAAAGGCTGAAGGAAAAGGACAGGAAAGGAGAGTGAGATGAGAATTATTGAGTCCTGGGAACTGAGAAGGAATGACACTTCTCTTAGTATACATTTTTATATAGCCATGATTCTTAACATTAGAGTACTGCTTCACAAATACTCAAATAAATAAATAAACAAAACATATAAGAATGACGGGAACAAAGTGGAATAAAAACAATAACAAATGAACTAAAGTGTATTTCAAATGAATAACATAACTACACTGATCAAGAAAAGAACTAATATTTTACTTTGAAGAATAGTGTCTTGACACTGTAAGGCTAGAGAAAAAAGGAACTACAGAAACACTGCAGTCTAGTTAGTAAATTGTTTACTCACATGGGTATGACCTAGCAATTCTGAAATGCCTTTATGTATAAACTAGAATTGAGGATGTAATATGTATATTATATATTATGAACTTAATTTTTTCATGTTTGGAGAAAGAAGTTACTAATAAAGGGAGAAGCCTAGAATAAACTTTGTGTTATTGGATAAGAAACAAAGATAAATAAATTCATGTTGTTAAGTTTATAGACAAATTGATAGAGAAGTAAATATAGATGTGTATACATGGATGGATGAATATAGATACTTATAATTCCTAGTTCTGTCCACTGAGAGAGCCTAGATGCAATGCTACTCCAGCAGCAATGAGCACTCATAGCAACCAGATCTTGCTTTCTAAACACAGTTCTCCAATAAAAAGAATCAGGCTCCTAATTATAACAACAATCAATAGACATTATCTGTAGCAATTATTACTATGATATTTTCCTAAAGATGATTTTCTAGTTCCTTCTTTCTTTCTGCATTTATTAATTGGAAAATTTCTGTGAGCATGCATATTCTCACCCCAGTTGTGAGAAAATAACAGACAAATCGAAAATGAGGGACATTTTACCAAATAACTAACCAGTAACCTTCAAAAGTGCCAATCTCATGAAAGGTAAGGAAAGACTGAGAAACTCTCACAGATTGGAGGAGACTAAAGAGACCTAACAAGTAAATGTAATGTGGGATCCTGAATTGGAGTCAAGAGCATAAAAAGGGAATTAGTATGTTGACCTGAAACAAATAGACTGCCAGCAAAAATAGGTTTATTTGGGATCAGCAGAGAATTGCAGTTAGGGGTCTGCAACCATGGTGAACCACATGAAAGTCCCCGCAAGGCAAGGGAAGAACACTTTTATAGAGAGGAAAAAGAAGTTGGGAGGGCTATAGTAAATAAAGAGTCCATGGCTTTTCATTGGGTGAGACCTTGCCAGGAAAGAAGAGGAATCTTTATTCTTCCTGTTGGGCTATGCTATGGTTACATGAGAGCTCCCTCTTCTGGGCTCCTAACTCTATTTAATTGAGGTTTCTGTTTATTAATTTTTATACCATGAAAAAACTGGTGAATTATGAATAAGGTCTATAGTTTAATTAATAACATTGTGCTAATGTTAACTTTTTTGGTTTTGAGTATTTTTGTATTGTTATATAAGATGTTAATGGTAGGGGAAGCTGGTGAAAAATATGAATGAATTCTCTGTACAAGTACTGCAAATATTTCTGTAAGTTGAAATTATTTCAAAACAATAGAAATTTAAGATATATAAATTGAATGCCAAATTGGTCTCTGAGAACAGAAATTTAAGGTAGTAGCTCATCTTTCACGTAAAGATAGAAACTCATTGAAAGTCTTAACTAGAAACAAGGAGTAAATCTTCACTAGAAAGAAGGAGAGTAAAGAAATTGTGTTACATACTGTATGGGAGAAGGAATTATGATTATGTGGAGAGGTTAAAAGGCATGTTATAATTATCTTTAAATATTTGAAGTGCTGACCAGTGATGATCATTTTGAACTAGTCTATACAATAATGCCTCCAAGGAAGGGTTGATGTAGTTTTAAAGTCCGTAATTCCAATAAGACTCACTATTCATTGATATCATCAATTAGTTTTGTGAACCTTACAAGCTGTTCTAGGAATACATGGCTTCCAGTTCTCATTCAATTTGTAATGCAGGCAATGAAATTCTTTACAGAAATTCTGGAACCTACATTAACTCTAAATCCCTTTTAAGGGAAAAAGTTCATGATAAAACCTTTCATCAACAGTGTATTGCCTTGCGAATTTTTGTTGTTGCCCAAAAATATACAGGAATTCCTGAATTATGTGGGAGATTGGACTCAATGACTTATTAAATCTCCTTCCAGCCTACAATTCTGAATTGTGATTTTTCACTTTAAGTGTAACGATAATGATGTGAAGAAACATATTCATTAGAAAGCCAAACTTAGAATACAGTTTTCTCACATTTTATACGTAAGTACACTTTGCTTTTAAATTATGAAAATTTATAACACAATTCTATCCAATAGTTATGATTCAGTGATACTACATAATCAGGGAATATTCTTGACAACAGAAAATAATAAATTATAAGCATATTACCTTTAGTATTAGGCATTTGGTGATTTGTAAATCTTTGGCACTAGTATTCCACATAAGCTATATTGAGTATTTGTTTTTAACAGTATTTTTGACAACATAAACTATTTTGTCTTTTAATGATAGTAGCAAGTAGAATGTTTAGCTTTTTCACTTACTTTGATCTATGGTGAAAGAATTAGACCCTGAATGCTTCAAGGACCACTATGTTCAGGCACTCTACTATAAACTACCATCTATTTCTCCTCTGGTTCAGTACTTGCCACACATAGATTTGATCAATAGCACGTTCTTTCTCTTCCCACCCTGACAGTGTACACTCAGACTCCACCAATCTTTCATTATCCCTGTCTCTGACACACCATCCTCTAATTTCTATGATAATAAAGTAGAGATTTTGTAGGATATATAATTACTTGATTTTGTTTTTCAACCCCCATTGCCATTCTCCAAAATGGTAATAAGTCTTGGGCTAATCAGAGAAAGGCAGGTACACAAAATGTAAGCTCACTGCCCTGTCAGAATTCACAAGAGTTAATAGGCACCGGTTTCATGCCCCTTGATGTTTTTTGTATGTGTTTTCTGATTCCGCAGTTTGACCCATAACATACTATAATATTCAGATTATGTTTGAGTTATTAGTAGCTTTTCCCATTCAAGATTCTTCTTGGCCAAATCTCAACAGGCAGCCTAAACTGGTAAGATTTACTATGGCATCAAGAATATTAAATAAGGCCATGCTACACAAAGCAGAACATAATTAGTACCAAAGCCTAGTTCTGCCTGTACATTTACAGTCTATTTGAACTACTGAAAAGTGCTAGACTGGTTCAAATAATCAAGTCCTGCTTGAAATTTCAGTGACCTAATTTCATGGAACAGAATTGTGCTCCACCTATCAGTAAAATGTCTTCAGTTGATTTACAAAACATTGATATGGCAAGTGTTATAACTGTTATCAGGAATACTCTGGGACATTTTTCTGTATTTATCTATTCTTCATCTTGTCATTTGTACTCAGTGAGGACAGAAATACAAAGAGTTTCAGGGATACTGTGGAGAAATATGCAATTTCCGTGGCTAAGCTGAGTTTGAAGCATTTCATTTAAACCAAGTTTGAATTTTTTTAGGATGGTTTAAAAAAGATTCAAAAGGCTCTTAAAAAAATCAAAGAAAATATTTAGTTCTTATTCTGTGCCTAATGATTTTCATTATTTTAAAATTTACATAAATAATCCATGCTTATTTTATACAAATTCGGCAAATACAGATAGCAAAAAGGAAAAAAAATGGACTTATTTTCTCACTCCTAAGAGACAAAAAGTGTTAGAATTTGATATATATCCAACCAGAATTTTCTAAAAATATAGTACTTAAAAATATTAAACAGTGTGTTTCATTGGCTACACATTATTCTATCATATACTTTATAATTATAAATAGCTTTTCATTAAGCTTCATTACAAATATTTGTCTGCTTATCTGATTATTACCTTATTCATAAAATTAGAAAACTTGGACCAGAAGAAAAACATATTCTAAGGATTTTGACACAAATTAGGCCAACTTCTTAAAAATTATGTAGTGTGAATTTTTCTATTCTCAAATATTCATCATAAATATCTAAAAATCTTTTTATTAATAAATTCATTTGCTAAGATTTTTCCCATAATTCATCTGAGTGAAATGTTTTATATATATGTATTTGAGCATATGATTTAAAACAATCTATGATAAATTATTAAACATTATTCTCATGAATAAAAACATTTGGAAAAAGATATATCTCATAAAAGGAGAAAATAGTAAGGTCATGGCATTGACTGAATGACTTTTTTGAGATTGGAACAAAAATAAGTGCTTATATATATTATTCTGTTTTATTTAATTCTCACAATTCAGCATGAGAGATCCATTGCTGTCTTTTTCTTTTCTCTCTTCCAGAAGAGGACAACATGGCACAGTGATTTTAAATAATGAACCATATTAACTTAACAAATTAGTAGTAGAAAAAAAATGTGAACTCATATTTCTATGCCTCCCCCAATTTCTCATTCCTTTATATTATTCCACAAATGTAATTTTAAGATGCCTTTTTTCATTATAACAATGAAGGATTTAGAAATCTTTTCATACAGGGAAAGTGGAACTTGAATCCTGGAAAGTAAGAATATCTAATAAGAGTAATAAAACTCTCTCTAAACATCTAAGGGCTATTCTAAGTAAAACCGAATATTTAAGATATCATTTCTCAAAGTGTGTTGTGTAAGATGTTAAATCATATCCTAATACAAGTAAAAAGGAAAAATGGGGAAATTCTGAGTTGCACATGATAGTCACGTTTGTTTGAAGGAAGAGATTGCAGAGCCTCTAAATATCCAGTATGCTCTGAAGATTTCAAAGTGAGAGAAATAATATGAAGAATTTCATGAATGTGTATTTATAAGGAAGGCTGTAGGTCCTGTGCTCCAAGGGGCATACTTTGCTAAAAGCTTTGGTTGTTTAAGTGAATGGGGCTTGTCTAATATTATCAGGTCAAATGAAGGGAGATGGTGCAGAAGTCTTTACGATTATAACCACCAGGCTAAAAACAAATGATCACCCACAGATCCATGCCAACTCCTTCTAGGAATTCCTACTGTGTCTGCTGAACTTGCTGTTCTACTCTTCTGCCTCTGCATCCATGAAGAATAATTTGCCTTTAGTTAGGATATATCTGCCTGCTTCTACACAGTCCATCTTTTTTTGCTCTATCCACTTATTTATTTTAGCTTTGATACATCTGATAACATTTTGTTTACCCCTCTTTATTCTCTTTCCTGCCTTTATTTTCATCTTAATCCAGAAATCCCTCTGCCTCTATTGGTTCCTGCATTACAGTCTCAACCCACTTCTGAACCATATATAAATGTATTCCTGATCCTTCCTAGCTCTCCTACTGTCCTTCTGAATTACTTCAGAATCATGTATTCTCTCTTACTGCTTTGGCAGACAGTTTGTTAAAGTTATGTCAAGTTCTACATTTTGACATCTTTACATACTTACACAGCACATTACATCCATCTAATTTGATTTTTAAAATACCACAAATAGCATAAAAAGATTATATATAATTAAATTCACCTAAAATTGATTAAAATCATTAAATGCTAAAATAATTCTACCTTTTAAAATATAGCATTACTTTTGTAAATATATATTGTCTTTTTTAGCTTTAAGGTGGCAACACCAGGTTAAAAAAAAAAAATGAATACCACACACTGCAATTACTTTACCTACAGAAGCTGAAAGCATCAAGAAGCACTCATGATTTCCAATCCTGGAGGGAGTAGGAATAATTCTCACACATTGTTCTTGACTGAACAGCATTATAGTTTGCCACCAGAGCAGTTTTAGAAGTGTCTGGATAAGTGGTCTCCTCACCTCAGGGTAAGGACCAGGCACACAACTAATTAACTGAACAGTGAGTCAGGAGCCTAAAGCAGGAAAGGACAAAGGGTAGATTGAGGGGGTGAATAAAAGTTGCATGACTTCACTTGAACAATAGGAGAAACACTAAAATTGTTCAGTATACCCCTCTGATTAGAAGTATAGATACACAATAATTTATATTTCCTTCTATGAGGAAACAGTCCACTGCTGCAGAACCAAGAATCCAAGGCATGGAAAATATCTCATTAAGACCAAGGGGACTTGAAAAGGCATGTATCTCTACTTTCTTTGAGTAGACTTTGACTGGATGTGAAGAATGTAAGTGGAAACCTTGTAGACAATAGCATTAAAATTGTATAATGTGAATTTTTATCTGGCTCTACTAGTGTTAGAGTAGTAACATAACAGAGTTTATGCTCTGATTTTTCTTTTCTTCTTTTGGCTTATTTACACTATCTTAAAAATACTGTTTAAGAACTTTTCAAGTCACAAATATTAGATCCAAGTACTGCAATTTTATGTGCCCTGAGTTTACTATACAGACATTCTGCCTTTATGTGCTATTTCTTTGCCTTTTACAAGAACATTTTATCCACTTTATGGAACTGCAATAGTTAGTTCAGTTGTTAGACACTACATACAAGCAAATGTTTATGAACAAACAACTTCAGATTATATATATTTAATGTAAGCACTTATTTTTGTCAAATTGTACATGTAAAATAGGTGTTGATACCTTGAAAATGTAACATGTTTTGTTCTGTTTTTCTTTGTTTTAATTTAGATAGAATTGTTTATTTTTTTAGGAAAAAAATAAAAAACATTTTTTTAATTTTGAAAGTTGTTTCTGTGTTTAGAAAGATGAGATAGCATCTCTTACTCATAAATCAGAAAAAAACTACATAATTTAGCCATAAGACTATGTACTTTTTCACCCAACTAAGAAATTAACCATCACAATATTATAACATAAATGTTAGCTACTTCAAAGTAGGAAATGGTGAATAGTAATATATAATGTATGAACAATATATTATACAAACATATGGCTGGAAAGTTTTCTTGATGATAAGAGATATGAAGAAATAAACTGTCTATACTGAGAAAAAAAATTATTGAATTTAAAAAAAAAACTCTGCACAATAGGAGATATAGGCAACAAATCCACATTTAGGGGCCTAAAGAACTGTTACTAAAGATAGATAGATAGATAAATAAATAGTGAGGAAGTAAAGCAATTCACCTAATAGAATGTTCCCAGTTGACCTCTAAGAATTTTCAGACTTGAACTCATCCAACTTTTATGACAAACAAACTTTCCAGTGAATAAAATAATGTTTTGGTTTGACACATGAGTATAGTCTTCACATAAAATGTATTCAAATGTTAGATTTTTTTTTTTTTTTTTGCGGTATGCGGGCCTCTTACAGTTGTGGCCTCTCCCGTTGTGGAGCACAGGCTCCAGACGCGCAGTCTCAATGGCCATGGCTCACGGGCCCAGCCACTCAGCGGCATGTTGGATCCTCCCGGACTGGGGCACGAACCCGTGTCCCCTGCATCGGCAGGTGGACTCTCAACCACTGCACCACCAGGGAAGCCCCAAATGTTAGATTATTAATAAGGATATTATAAATAAATGAACTTTTAGAATTTATTGTATAGTTGTTGGCATACACTGCTACATTCTCTTAAAAAATTGCACAAAGTATTTCAAGAAAATTAGTGTAAAAGGAAGGTTACAAATACATAGATCCTGATGCCATACTGTTGTTTTGTTTACTGTGAAAACAATATCTAAATGTCAAGGAAAATTATAACTTACCACTATGGAATGAAAATGAAGATTTCCCAAAATTATAAATAATTCGTTTTGAAAGTATATGCCACATTATATTAAAAAATCCAGTTTCAACAACAAGGTGAAATATGCAAAGATATTGGTAAATATAACCCATACAGGAAAAAAAATTGTCAATAAAAACTGTCCCTGAGGAAGCCCAGATGTTAGATTTACTAAACAAAGACTTTAGACCAGCTATTATTAAATATGCTTAAGGGACTAAAAGAATGTCTGAGAACAATGTCACCAATGATAGAATATCAGTAAAGAAAGAGATAACATTTTATAAGAACCAAATAGAAATTCTGGAGTTGAAAAGTACAATTGAAATACAAAATTATGACGGATGCTAAGTCAATTTCATCTAGCGGAAGAAAACAATCAGTGAATTGAAAATTGGGCAACAGAGATTATTCAGTCCATACAACAGAATGAAAAGAGTAATAAAGAAAAATGTATAAATCCTCAGTGATCTGTTGGAGATCATCAAACTTACTAACATACACATAATTAGAGTTTAAGAAGAAAAGGAGAGAAAGAGACATAAAGAATACTTAAAGATATATTGTCAGAAAACATGTCAAATTTGTTGAAAAACATCAATAAACACATCCAAGAAGTTCAAAGAATTTGAGACAGGATTCTGACTCAAAGAGATCCACACTTGGACACATCATATTCAAACTGTCAGAAACAAAGGACAAAGAATATCTTGAAAACAGTAAGAAAGAAGCAACTCATCATGTACAAACAATCCCCAATAATATTAAAAGCTGATTCCTCTGCAAAACCATGGAGGTCAAGAGGCAGGGATGTTATATTCAAAATGTTGAAAGAAAAAGACTGTCAACCAATAATTCCGTATTTAGAAATAGAATCTTTCAAAAATTAAAGAAAAATTACATTTAGAGAAAAGATTAAAACAGAATTCATCATTATCATACCTGGACTATAAGCCAATGGGCACAATAAAACAATTTTCAACATCATTAGGCACTAGAGAAATGCAAATTAAAATCACAATGAGATGTCATTAAAAACCCACTAGGATGCCTATAACCAAAATGACAGATAATAAAAAGTGTTTCTGAGGATGTGGAAGAATTGGAACACTTTTACATTTCTGGTGGCAATATGAAATGGTGCAGCTGCTTTGGAAAACAGTTTGGTAATTACTCAGAAAATAAAATATAGAGTTACCATATAAACCTGCAATTCCACTCCTAGGTATATACTCAAGAGAATCAAAAGAACATATGTGTACAAAACCTTATTCATAGCAGGATTATTTATGATAGCAAAAGAGTGGGAAACACCCAAATGTCCATCATTTGACTAATGGATAAACAACAGTGGTATGTCAACAATATATGGTAATGAAATATTAGCCAAAACAAACAAAAAAGAATGAAGTAATGATTCATGTTACAATGTGGATGAACCTTGAAAACATTATCAAGTGAAAAAAGGCATACAGGAATGGCCATGGGTTGTATGATTCTATTCATATGAAATGTCTAGAATGAGCAAATCCATTGAGAAAGAAAGTGATTAGTGGTTACCAGGGTTTGAGGGGACAGGCAATGGGCAGTGACTACTAATGGGTGTTGGATTTTTTCTGGGATCACAAAAAAATTCTGGTATTAGATAGTGGTAATGGTTGCACAACTTTGTAAATATATTAAAATCTATCTAATTAATCACTTAAAATAAAAAATAACTTATATGAAAGAAAAATTAATAATCAAGAAAATCAATCAAATCCAAAGGTTATTGGTTGCAAACATCAATAAAATAGATAAATCTCTAGTCAGACTGACCAAAAAAAAAAAAGAAGAAGAAGAAGAGAGAAGAATTGCCAACATTAGGAATGAAGAATGAGACATCACTATGGACTCCACAGACATTAAATAGGA
Organism: Stenella coeruleoalba; assembly: GCF_951394435.1. NCBI lineage: Eukaryota > Metazoa > Chordata > Mammalia > Artiodactyla > Delphinidae > Stenella > Stenella coeruleoalba. The sequence goes on from NC_137157.1 coordinate 55,423,103, forward strand.
TAAAGAGGGATTACTACAAACAATTATATGCCCATAAACTGGACAATTTAAATTAAAATGCATGAAATTCTTCCAACACAAACACACAAATTAACTTTCATTTAAGAAGGAATTAAGTATAGTGGGCCTTCTTACCATAACCATGGGTTCTGTATCCCAGGATCAGTCCACAGTGGTTGAATTCATGGGTGCGAACCCATGAGTATGGAGGGCAGATTGTACTAGGCCATTTTATATAAGGGACCTGAGCATTCACAGATTTTGGTATCTGCAGGGGTCCTGGAACTAATGCCCCATGGATACCCAGGGACAATGGTAATCTAAATAGCTCTATATCTATTAGATATATTGAATTATGCCTTAGAACATCCCAAAAATATAAATCCCAGGTCTGGTTTCTTTTAATGGTGAATTGTCCCAAAGTTTGGGAATTCTACTACACATCAATGAAAGAAAAATAACAATTCTACAAAATCTCTTTGAGAAAATAAAAGAGGAAGAAACACTTTGCAACTTTTTTTATAAATCCTTCACTAATAAACCAGATAAAGACATTTCCTGACAACTACTGACCAACATCTCTCATGAATGTAGATTCAAAAATTCTCAACAAAATCTTATTAAATTTAATTCAAGAATACATATAAAAAATAATGAGTCACAACTAAACAGATTAATGCTAGTAATGCAAGTCTCGGTCAATAATCAAAAATAAATCAATGAAATTATATTAGTAGACTAAAACAAGAAAAAATATAATTAATAAATGCAGGAAAAAATGACACATGTCAATATCCATTCATGATTAAAAACTCTCAGTAAACCAAGAATAGGAGGGAACTTCCGTAACCTAATAAAGTGTGTTTACAAAAACATATAGCTAACTACTTAATGACAAAACACCGAATGCTTTCTCCCAAGGACATTGAACAAGGCAAAGATGTTCTCTCTCATAGGCGCTGCTTAAATTTATACTAGAATTCCTAGTGAAGGCAAGAGAGAAGTAAAAAGGAATTAAAAAATGCAGATTGTAATGGATTAAAAAATACTGTTTCTATTCACACATAAAATATTATCTATGTAGAAAATCTTAAAATTTTACAAAATAGCTCCTAAAAATAGTAAGTTTAACAAACTGTCAGTATACAAGAATCAATTAAATTACCACGTACCAGCAATCAACAATTTGAATTGGAAATTACCAAAACATTACTATTTACAATAGCATCAAAGCAGTTAAATACTTAGGAACACATTTAACAAAATATGTACAACATTTGTATGCTGAAAACTACAAAACACTTATGAAAGAAATCAAAAAAGATGTAAATGGAGAGATATATTGTGTTTATGAATTAGAAGATTCAATATTATTAAGATGTGATTTCTCCCAAAATTAAATTTTATTTTAAAAAGCAGTAGTAATAGAACTAATAGAACAGAATAGAGAGCCCAGAAATAGATCCACACAAATATAGACACATGATTTTTTACAAAGAAATAGAAACAATTTAATGGAGAAAGGATAGTCTTTTCAGCAAATAGTGCTGGAACATTAAATACCTATATATTAAAAAAAGCAAAAACAAAACCTCGGAACATACCTCATACCTTATATATAAATTAACTCAAATTGGATAATAATCCTAAATGTAAAATTAAAATTCTAGAATTTTTAGAGGAAAATACAAGAGAAAAGGATATGGGAGCCTTGGTTTGGCAAAAAAGTTTTTAGATACCACAACGAAAGCATAATCCACTAAAAATATTGATAAATGGCACTTTTCAATATTAAAAACATTCACTCTTCAAGGTACATTTTTAAGAGAATAAAAAGACAAGCCACAGTTTGGGAGAAAATAACTACATATCACATTATGATAGAGGACTTCCCCCCCACACTATATATGAAGAAATCTTAAAACATAATTTTAAAAAATTTAAATAAGAAAAAATATCTGTAAAGACATTTTACCAAAGAAGTAATACGAATGGCAAATATGTGTATTGAAAAATGCTAGATATCTTTAGTCATTATGGAAATCCAAATTAAAAATATACCTACTACTACAGTACATGCCTATTTAAATGACTAACATAAAAAATACTGACAATACTAAGGACTGGTGGGAATAATTGGCACTATCATACATTTCTGGCTAATACAAAATGGTACAACCATTTTGAAAATCTATTTGGCAGTAAACGCAGTTAGCCAAATAACGTAAAATTAGCAATCTTACTTTAGGGATTCATTCAAATGGATTAAAAATGTGTATTCACACACACACACACACAATCTTTATGCAAAAATTCATAGCAGTCTTATTCATATCACCAAAATCTGTAGACAACCTAGTTTTTCTTCAGTAGGTGAATGGATAAACAATATTTAGTCCACACATACAATGGCATACTTCTCAGCAATTAAAAGGAATGAACTATTAATCTATGCAAAAACATAGATGAAACTTACCTGCATTTTGTTATATGAGAGAAGCTAGTCCCACAAGTTTCGTACTATATTATTATTTTTTACAATAAAAAGTAAACAGACAATTTAATCCAGGGAACACACATTCAGAAGTCTGCCAGGAATGCTAACTTATATGTATGAAGTAGGCCAGGTAAGATAGTAAGTGCTGAACTGATTGTATTTATTATAACCCAATTCTTATAAGTATTAAAACACAGACTAGATGTTAACAACAACAAAACAGTATGTCTAATAAAATAACCCCATACACAAACTGGGTATCAGGTTTAACTCCTAATCCAGCCTAGAGAAGGAAAGATTTATCTATATCTCATGTATAAGAGGGGATACTAACTTCAGAACGCAGTCCTTCATTTCCACTCAGGCCAAGATAAAAATCAAAACATGAGAATAGGTATCGGAAAACATTTCTCTAAAACATTTTTGACCACCAGGATGAGTTGTCAAAGGAGATCACAGAACATTTTCCCTGAAATGTTTACAACCATTTTAACACATGGTTCCTAAACCAAACTCTGAGAAATTGCTGCATGTTTGTTTCAGCCTTCAAGTTCTATGAGTTTGACAATTAGTTGAGATGGTCTAGTCTGCATACTCTGTTAACCTAAATCAATTCTGATATTGACTTTCTCTAAATATGCAGCATGCAAGTCAGCATTAAAATCGATAGCACTGGTCACCTGACAAGAAAACGTCTGTGAAATCCAGCCCGACATGCATCCTCTCCTTTATTCACAGCATCCTGCCCAAAACACTCACCCTAACACTCTGAATAAATGTGTGCTATTCAAATAATAATTTTTCAAGTGTGAGATCAGTTTGGAATTGACAATTAAAGGAATGTGCAATCCTTCAGGAAATGAAGCCATAAGGCCAAATTTTTTTTCTATTTGTCAACAAAATGATCATGTATTGGGGTATTTCAGATGGAGGAGCATCATTCATAAAACCTAGATTTGATCCAAACCATGAAACGTTTTTAATGCATTGCATCAAAAATATCAAAGCAACAAGTAGTGGGCTAGGTTTCTGAAAATATTTGACTTTCAGGGAGAGCCTGAATATGTAGATTAATTATACAAACACTGTACAAATGCACTATTAATTCTCTGTTTATCCTTTCTTCGCTGTGACTCCTGAAGCAATTGGAGGTATTCACCATACAGTAATCAGATTCTTTGCATAAGGCTGAAGTAACTTAAGTCCATGGGGCCTTGTGTAGCTATTTTTGTTACAAGTTCAAATTACTTATTGTTTGAATAATGACTACCCAGAAAAGAAGTAGCCTTTAAACATCATATACATAAAACTGAGTACCTTTTCTAAATGACATTAGTCAAGCTGCAACCCTTTTGTTTTTCTTCTAAAACCTTCTATTACATTTCTTTTCCCTCTGGTTCAAGATAAGGATCAAACTTGAAAACTGACAATAATTATACTTGGTGACATTGGAGTGAATTTATCTGAGAGTAGGTTCTCTCACAAAGAAAATTCAATGAAATTCAATAAAATACAATGCAATTCCTATATTAACTTTAATGAAGCTCTCCAAGAGTTCAGATGCTTAGAAGGTTTTTAGAAGAAGGTAAGTTGGATGCCAGCTGGGGTTTTCTCAGCTCAGTCAGATCAGGCAAAGAACACTTGTGCCGCTTTATTAACACACACAATTTAGCAGAGTAACAGTGAGGCTTCTCTATTTCATGGGTTGCTTGCTTACTGGTAATATCATTCCTGAGAGACTTCAGGGCTTTTAATTATGCTGTGAATAGTTTACAGCATTGAGCTACGGCATGGCAATTAAACTGAGGACATTTTATTTGTACGCTGGTTAATTAAATAGGCAACAGCAAGCTAGACTTATAGAAACCTCAGCAGACTTGGTCTGTCGACCATGTGTGAAAATATTCTTTTCTTTTTAATTTCAATTAGCAACCCACTGTGCTAAAATGAAACTGAGTCAAAAGTGGGTTTTGAAGTTTTACCTAGGTAGATAAAATGACCCAAGCACTTTTAAACATTCAGTAGATATTCACAGCTCCCAATAAATGCACTCTACCTTTTCAAGTTTATAGTAAATGTATAAATCATGACTCCTGAAAAGTACAACTCATTGTTAACTCACAGTATATCTAAAATAATATAAAAAGAGGGAATGTTTACATGAAGTAATACAATTTTATAGAGATGTCGAAAAAGCTACTTCCCAGTATTAGAAAGTAATGATAAAATTCTTTAAAATTTGATTATTAACAACTGATGTAGCTCTGAATATTTTCACATACGTTCAAAGGACATTTTTGAGCCTCTGCTGTATAACTTGTGTCTTGCTAAATGCAACAGATGAGTAAAATTTGATTTTTTTTCTTAAGGATCTTTTCCAAACCAAAATTTGTGATCCTGCGTAATATCCTTCAGTCATCTCTTATTGTTAAGATAAAGATCAAAATCTTTAGCAAGGCTTACAGGGCTATGGAGGATCCTTGCCCTACCCACCTATAGAGTCTTATTTGCAACACTTTCTTTTTGTGTGCTCACATATGGCCACAATGATCTTTTTTCTGTTCCTCAAATGTGCTAGGCTCCTTCTTGATTTAGAGCCTTTGCTCAATCTTCTCCTATTCCCCTGAAGGTTCCCTGCTCCCAGATCAACTTGAAATTTTCCTTGTCTTTATTCTTCAAAATTTATTACAAATGCTGATGGAAGCCTTCACTGAACACCCTAGCTTACAATCCCATTAACTTCTCTAGTAATGGATCACGTGACCTGTTGTTGAGCAAGTAATTGGGTATATGAGTCTAGAGTTCTAGGAAGAATCCAGTTTGGAAATATAAATCTGGGGTTAACAGTATTTAAATGTTGTTTAAAGCCACAAGACTAAATGACATTACACAGCAGTGAGTACAGGCAGAAAAAAAAGAGTATTGGTATACTCCAAGCCTTTATTGCATTTGTCAGCCTTTGTCTTTTAACTGGTGACTTTAATCCATTTCTATTAATTCTTAATATCAATATATTTATATCTGCTTCAGTAACATAATGTATCTTACATTTGTCTTGATTTTTTAATATTTTTCATCTTACCTCACTTTAAAAATATTTGGTATCCATATTTTTAGCCTAAGAATAAAATAATTGTCCACATTCTTAAAACTCTTGATCTCCACCCAAATTCATCATACTATTACATAGATTTCTAAGACTGGGTTTTGATGATTTATTGATAGATAGATGATGATAGATAGATAGATAGATAGGTTAGTCTAGATAAATAGATACAGGTATACATATTTTAAGACAGTAATAAATGTTACTAAGGCATCTGTTTGTCTTTTCTTCAGATATCTCCTGAATTGGTGTCTACTATTATTTATATACTCCATACATAACTGTATTCAATGTAGTTTTTGTGTAGCAAACTTTCTAAAGCTTTGTATAGCCAAGACTGTATTATCAAGCACTCTATTTAACTGGAAATTTGTTGGAATAAAATTCTAAATCCTTTTCCTTCAAACACTAGAAATACAGTCCCATCATCTTCTCTCTTTCAATAGTTTTTTAAGCTATTGTCCATGTCCTTTGTCTTGCTCTTTTATCTGTGGTCTTCTCTTTTTTCTTATAATCATTTTGTCTTTGATATTTTAAATTTCACTTTATATGGAGGACTGAAGTTTTTCCTATCTCTTTGGTGATGATATGAGTCCTTTCAATAGCATAAGCTCTCTTATCAATTTCTTGCTTTGTTTTTATTACAATGCATTTATCTTCATTGTTTTTCAAATATTTTTTCTCTTCATTTTTATTTTTCAATCTTTCTGAGACTCCTATGATCTGCATGTTGCATTTTATTTTTATTATTCGTATATCTTATGTTTCTCTCTTGAGGTTTATACTTCTATGAAATTTCTGATTCTGATTTCACAATTTTCTAATTGATAGAGCTCTATCAATATTTCTAATATCTCTAATAGAGATACTAGAAAATATCTCTAGCTCTATCTATTTCATCTGTTGACTTCTTGTTTCAACTCACATTTTTCATATCAAATATTTTGCTGTTTCCTTGTGATCTTTTTGGTAATATATTTCTTCATACAATGTAGTATGATTTTTATTTTATTTTATTATTATTATTATTTTTTGCGGTACGTGGCCCTCTCACCGCTGTGGCCTCTCCCGCTGCGGAGCACATGCTCTGGACGCGCAGGCTCAGTGCCCATAGCTCATGGGCCTGCCGCTCCGCGGCACGTGGGATCCTCCCGGACTTGGGCACGAACCCACGTCCCCTGCATCGGCAGGCGGACTCTCAACCACTGCGCTACCAGGGAAGCCCTGTAGTATGATTTTTAAGTTACTATGAAATTCTAGGCCTTTCTTTATTGATATGTCTTCTACTGATACAATTTGTAATGCAGTGCACTTTTTTCTTTATTTTCCCCTGAGGTATATTTGGCAAGTAGAGTTGTGTATATGTCAAGTGCACAACATAATAATTTGACACATATATGCATTGTGAAGGGATTACCTAATTAAGGTAATTAACACATGCATCTACAGATTCAGTACAGCCTCTATCATAATTCCAATGGCATTTTTGACAGAAATCTTTTTTTAAATCCTAAAATTTGTATGGAACTACAAAATACCCCAAATAGCCAAAGCAATTCTGAGGAAGAAGAACAAAGCTAGAAACATCACACTTCCTGATTTCAAACTCTATTACAAAGCTGTAGTAATCAAATAATATGTACTGGCATAAAAACAGACAGACCAGTGGAACAGAACACAGTGCCAAGAAATAAATCCATGCGTACATGGTCAACTAATCTTTGACAAGGGGGCCAAGAACACACACGGGGAAAGCTAAGTCCCTTCAATAAATGGTGTTGGGAAAACTGGATATCCACATGCAAAAGAATGAAACTCCCCGGGAGAAGGCATCAGCACTTGCTTACATGATCCTAGGTCTGAAACCTTCTTACAACAAGGCCATACCCAGGCCTGACTGGGCAACTTCCACCTACCATCATGTCCCCTGGATCCCACAGGCACCTCTTTTATGCTCCCATATCCCTGATCTTTAGCATTTATCACTGTCTTTATCAAATATTTATATAAACCTTACTTTTACTATGTGCCAGTTACTGTTCTAAGTGCTTTACTTAAATCCTCAAAGCAACCTATGAGACAGGGACTACTGTTATAATTCCCACTTTACAGAAAAGAAAACTGAGCACAGAGAAGTTGTCACTTGCCCAAAATCACTGTTAAGGGGTAGAGCCAGATTCAAACCTGGGCAGTCTGGCTCCAGAGGCCTCCATGTTCTTAACTGCTGTGCTGTGTTAACTCTGTTGTATCTGCCTGTTTCTTTGTCTGGTTCCCCAGTCTGTAAACTTTGTGAGGACAGGGTCTGTGTCAAATTTTTTCACCTTTATCAGCATAGTAGTTAGCCTAGTGCCAGACCCTCAGTAAAGAAAAAAACAAAGACAACATACAAATGGTCAACACGTACATGAAAAGGTATTCAATATCGCTAATCATCAGGGAAATGAAAATCAAAACCACAGTGAAATATCTCCTCACACCTGTTAGTATGTATATTATTAAAAAGAAAAGAGATAACAAATGCTGGCAAGAATGTGAAGAAAAAGGAACCCATTTGCACTGTTGGTGGGAGTGTAAACTGGTACAGCACTTTGGAAAACAGTATGGAGGTTCCTTGAGAAATTAAAAATAGAACTACCGTATGATCCAGCACCCCTACTTTTGGGTATTTCAAATTATATTACATTAATATATATTTAATGTAATATATTTAATGAATATGTATTTAATGTAAGTCTATTCTGCCTTAAAAAAGGAAGGAAATCCTGTCACTTGCAACAACATGGATGAAACTTGAGGGCATTATGCTAGTAAAATAAGCCAGACAGAGAAGGACGAATACTATATTATATCACATATATGTGGACTCTAAAAAAAAAAAGGTCAAACTCATGGAAACAGAGAGTAGAAAAGTGATTGCTTGGGGTGGGAAATAAGGGGAGGTTGGTAAAAGGGTACAAATTTTCAGTTATAAGATGAATAAGATCTAGGTATCTAATTTTTAAAAATGAATGAAACTGGAATCCTATCTTACACCACTCATGAAAATTAACTCAAAATGAATTAGACTTAAACATAAGACCCGAAATTGTAAAACACCTAGAAGAAAACACACAGAAAGATTCCTTTTTTCTTTCCTTTTGAAATAGAGATGCCCTGCAAATATCTTGTCATTGTGTTTTGTGAACTCATTTGCCTCTGGGATGAATGGTTTCTCTATCAAATAATGTATATGGGGCGGAGGGGGTGGGCAGGCACAGCTCTGGTCAGCCTTCATGAGTTTAAGAGATAGAGGTGTATGAGTTCAGCCCAACTTGGAGGAGGGAGCCAGCAGTCTTGTGTTTTAGTGTCTTTTCCTAGGACACTATGAGTTTTAGAGGAATGGGAGATGCAAAGAAAATACCAAATCAGACTGTTGAGGAGCAATAGAGAGTAAGAGATCAAAAGAGACAGTGATGTTCCAACTGAAGGTGGTGCTGATCAAAAAGAAGTAGAGCAGTAACTAGATAGGGAAGTAGGATACCAAGCTGCTGTTTGTACATTTAGAGAAATTAAAGTACACACTCCATGTGCCAATATCAAAGTTCTTCTCTGGAATATATGAGTCAGTCATGTTAAGCTTTGTTAGTTAATCACTCTATTTTAATTTGTGTTCACAATATATTCACTATAAATTAAAATTGAAGATGTATTTTGTATTTCTAGAAAGATTATCCAATTTTTTAATTTCAAATTTTTTTTAATTTTAATTTCAAAAATACACATTTAAAAAAAATAAGTGTTAAGCAAGCTCAAAGATACATTCATATTCCCTTTTGACTATAAGATTCTTTTATTATCTATATGAATTTTGTAAATATTAATACCTTTCAGATCCTTATTCTTAGCACCATTCTGACTCTCATGGTTTTTAACAAACTGTTCGAGTAATTTGAGAAGGCAAATCAGAAAATGTGTCAGTGCTTATTTAATTGCCATTCAACTTTAATACATGTTGATATATGCCTGTTTTGATTCTAGTTTAGCATGCTATTAGGAAATAATGGGCTTGTACATATTCATTGTTATAACTGTCCTGTTACAACAACTGGCTAGCAGTAATGCCAAAACAAAGATTCATTACAAGTAGGCTAATTTGTTTTAGTAAGTATCTCACTGTGTGACCCCATAATCATTCAATTTGACAGGCCAGCTAAAAAGGCCCAATAACTCTCCCACTACACTATTTAATTTTTAGCAAATAAATACCAAGTATGAGCAATCTTGCCCTCTCTGCCATTACCCCACAAATCATTGTTATGCTTATGTCTAAGTCCTTAAGTCTGTGGGCACAGCCTATGGATAAGTGGGTGTTTGTATGTCTCCAGAATGGCTCTGAAGGCATATATTAATAGAAACAATAATTAGTCAAGCATATTTCCAAAAACATAATTTGAAGTAGAGAACTTGAGCAAGCTTTTTCATGAAACTAGACATATAATTTGTAATATAGATCACCAAGTGTTGTTGTTGTCTTCCCAAAATCACATGGGCAATTCTAAACAATCAGTTCTGAGCTGAGATGTTTTGCATATTTTTTCTTTGAAATAAATAAGCAAACTTTACCAAACTAGTTTCATGCTACCAAATAAAAGAATAAAAAAAGGCAAATTTGGCAATCTAGTAAAGTTAAACTTTGTCTTGGGACTAATAAAGACTTGAGTCCAGAACTTCCCTTGCTACAATTAACTACGTGACCTTAGGCAAATTATCTATTCTCCCAGAGCCTTATTTTTTACCTCTTAAAATACAGTTGTGTAATTCAAAGAACTGTGATGATTTATAAAAAGGATTGTGGTGATTTAGTCAAGAGAAAAACCTCTAGGAGAGAGCATCTAGTATAGTCCTCGTCAGTTGAGAAACGTGAGTGCTTTAAAAAGTTATTATTATGTCCATGTTCAATGCGATGAATGAAAAGGGAACCAGGTAGAATTTGTAAATCTGTAGTTTATCTTTATTTCTCTTCCTCCTCCTCTTCCTTTCTCTCACTCTCCTTCTGCCACTCTCTCTCCCACTCCACCCCTCCTGCACGGAATCTACAAAATTTTTCCATATTTGTGGAATTCTCTTCTTTTGTTGATATCTATTGCTGCATAACAATCTCAAAATATAGCAGTTAAACAACAGTGTATAGGATCTCTCGTGGCTGTGGATTTTGTGGGCTTCCTAGGCTTAGTTGACCAGTTCTTGCTTGTGATTTCTCACCACGTTGCAGTCATGTGTCAGCTGGGACTACAGTGGTCTTAGAGTTTGACTGGGCTGGATATCTAAGAGGTCTCACTCACATGGCTGAGAGTTGAAACTGACTATCAGATGGAAGTTCAACTGAGCCTATCAATCAGGGCATCTACACATGGCTTCTTGGACTTACCACTATATGGTAGTGAGGTTTCAAAGTAAACAACAACTCAACAACAACTGTTCCAAAAAACTCAAGTGGAAGCCATAGGTTTTTGGGTTTTTTTTTACCTCACCTCCATCACATCTTGTTGATCAAGAATAGGTTACAGAGTCAACCAAATTCAAGAGGAGGAATCTACAGAAGGATATATAAATGGATGGTGGGACTGGTGCCAGATCCCTTTCACCCATCTTGGGGAAAATAACTCCAAAAAGTTGAACGTGCCAAATACTTATTTTCTTGGTCACTTGCTGCTAGGACACAGACATATGCCTTAGACTCAGCTGCAGACATACAGTTCCTCAGGACTTAGAATCTGTAGCCAGTGACACAAGAAAGATGTGTCTATGGAAAGTCATTCCAGGCAGAGGTTTTAACAGTGGCAACATCACTTAGTTTCCAAGGGCAGCAAAGCCTGCCTCAGTAACGGTGGTCTCCAAAGAACAAAAAGAAAGGTCAGGGTCATGGCACAAATAGTTGTATCTAGTCTGTGGCAGAGCAGGTTCAGCTTCTCTGTGTCTTGATATTAGATGCGATTTTGTCCTTATGTCTTCTGAGTCTCATCCAGTATGCTTTTTAGTGATTATTTTTCCCACCAACGATCTTTTAATGTAGTTATTTTTTGCTTACTTCAGTCAAGCTGATTTTTTACTTCCTGTATTTAAATATTTTGATTGATACAAAAATAATTATGTTAATGAGTTTTTTATTAAGTGAGACACTTCCGTAAGGTCTAATACAAAACTATGCCATCTGGTCATACTTGAACAATCTCTATAGAGTCAGACATCAATACCTATAACATTCTAAGATTTAAGGACTTAACAATATAACACTGAATAGTTTTATATTTCACTGAATAGCTAATAACTATTTGTATGATAGTTAACTTTAGCTTTTCCAGTTTTGCCTTCAAATTTTTTGTTTTTATTTTTAAATGTTAGAAGAACACTGTGAGAAAAACCTGAGGCAGTGCAACTGTTCAGTAAGGTTCTGATAGAATTGAGTCATCTAACCCACCTGCTGAAAGCCAGAACACAAAAATTCATAGGACTTGTGTTACCAGGAGCAAGGAGTGAGGGCACAAACTGACCAATGGGATTATAATAAGTAAAGCAAATAGAAATTTTCCAGAAAAGATTCATCTTAAAAATATCTGTGGCAGGTTACTTATTGGGTACAATTTTTCTCACAGAACTAAAGATGTTAACATAAACATAAAGCAGAGTACCAATAACAATGGCATATTGTAATTTTAACTCTTGTTCTGATAGTCAAAGAAAAATTAGCAATAATATAAAACCAACCTGGAAAGCACAATTGGATGTAAAATAAAAAGGGGAAAATGTATTAACAAATACTACCTGGGTTACATAATCAATTGCAACTAATTCTTAACAAATATCATACAAGAACTGAATATGCCTCATGTCTAAAATTCTAGAGTGCTGAATTTTCCTGACCTTATATTCTTACATGGTTCATTTCTCAATGAATAGACTACTTAGAGCCTCTGTTGAGAATACTTTGTATCAGATGAGTATGTGTGTGTGTGTGTATGTGTGTGTGTGTTAAAGAGGGAGAGGAAAAAAAAAAAAGAGGGAGAGGAAGAGAGAGATCTGAAAGAGTTGAGTGTAAAATATTATGAAGAACCAAAATAAATAATGTAAATTTTACTCATATCAATCCTTTTCTAGTTAGCTCAGTAGCAGGCCATTTACCAAAACATGAATATCAAGGTATCAATCAAACTTCCAATGAGAGGATAATATATCTCCCAAGAAAACACTTCTAAATGGGTGGTTTTCCCCAAGGAGGTTGTCACTAAGTTTCATGAAGGAGTTCTTCAGTTTTGTTAAAACACCTGAAAATTCATTAGTAAGTGAGAAGAAATATCATAGAATATAACATTCATAATACTAACTGAATTAACCTACACCTGACTTCTGAAAAATAAATTATATTCTGAATATTCTTCTATCCCTTAGGGGACAATGAATATGTCATAAACATTTTTTATGTCCTCTATCACTCCCTTCCCAGCACTTCTCTCCTTATTAGGATGAAGTATGGTTAGTAAATATCTACAATGGTCACGTTATTAAACAGGTTAAAGAGTAGTTAAAGAAGGCAAGAATGTCTTAGCATCAGCAGAATACGGACTCACATACGGACTCACGTGACTCACATCCGTAGCCTTTAAATATTGACTCAGCGATGCTCATGTAGATATTTATTTTAATGAACTTGATTACCATTATATAGCAATGTTTCAAATGAACTGGCTAACATAAATGATCAGAACAATCTCATATTTCCAAAATAATTGTCAAATTCCATAAAGATAATAACAGCTATATTCAAACAAACAAACCTTGTATATGCCTATAATGAGCCAGCTTTTCTACTGAGTTAATTCTTAAGACAACCTCAATGTCTGGGTATTATTATTAATACCCGTCTTATTTATAAGGAGATTAAAAGGAGAGGAGTTAAGAAACTTGCCAAAGATTACGGCACCTCCCCTGACATGGCCTCTGAATGGATTTCTGAGGATTTACTGACTTGAAGTTATCTTTATTTTCAGTCATCATTAAAAGTTGTTCAGTTACTTAAAATATAAGCACTGAAGTATGCTTTAGTGATTGAAACAGGGATTCTATATAGGAAATGGAGCGAAAACAGTATACTTAGAAACAAAAGCCCTATTTTGATTTGAGAATGTGGCGAATCAATGGAATAATGTTTATAATTGTTTTTCCATACTTGAGATTCTCTGATTATGATACTATTATTTCTTACAGAAAGTCAAGAGGGCTCTTTAGTCTAAAAGGGTAGTCTTAAAGGCTTTGCCGTTTATGACATATTTCCTCAGAGAGAAATACTACATGTTCTATTCTAAAGAAAGACCATAAAATATGAATATTTAAGAGTAGCCCTTTGGGCATTAGCATTTATTCAGTTTGTCTGCCCAGCTCACACAATTTAACTAGATGACAAAATAAGAAATCTTGTTGTAGTGGCATAAATCAAATTATAATTATCTTATCTTTTAATTCAGGGAATATCTGATCATCAGATAATGAGAGCAGTACTTAGATTAAGATTTAAGTCAGGTAAGATGCTATTTTCCTCTTTATTTCTAAATCCACTCATTGTCTTTAAAATGGGAACAAAATTATTCTTCAGTTTTTAGAGCAGTTTTTAATTTTTTTTTATTTTTTGGTACGCGGGCCTCTCACTGTTGTGGCCTCTCCCGTTGCGGAGCACAAGCTCCGGACGCGCAGGCTCAGCAGCCATGGCTCACGGGCGCAGCCGCTCCGCGGCATATGGGATCTTCCCAGACCAGGGCATGAACCTGTGTCCCCTGCATCGGCAGGCGGACTCTCAACCACTGCGCCACCAGGGAAGCCCTATTTTTATTTTTTTACTTTGGTGCTTACCTCACCCCCACCCCATTGCTCCATAATTCACTGATGATGTCCAGCTCAATTCTCCCTTAGGAATAGCCTGTAAATATTTGAAAGTGCCATTAATAGTAGAGCAACTTTTTTTTTTTTACATCTTTATTGGAGTATAATTGCTTTACAATGGTGTGTTAGTTTCTGCTTTATAACAAAGTGAATCAGTTATACATATACATATGTTCCCATATCTCTTCCCTCTTGCGTCTCCCTCCTTCCCACCCTCCCTATCCCACCCCTCCAGGCAGTCACAAAGCACTGAGCTGATATCCCTGTGCTATGCGGCTGCTCCCCACTAGCTATCTACCTTACGTTTGGTGGTGTATATATGTCCATGCCTCTCTCTCGCTTTGTCACAGCTTACCCTTCCCCCTCCCCATATCCTCAAGTCCGTTCTCCAGTAGGTCTGTGTCTTTATTCCTGTCTTACCCCTAGGTTCTTCATGACATTTTTTTTTTCTTAAATTCCATATATATGTGTTAGCATACAGTATTTGTCTTTCTCTTTCTGACTTACTTAACTCTGTATGACAGACTCTAGGTCTATCCACCTCATTACAAATAGCTCAATTTCGTTTCTTTTTATGGTTGAGTAATATTCCATTGTATATATGTGAGCAACTTTTTAAAGTAAATATGTTGAGCTGAAATTACCTATCAACACAGTTTACCTAGTTACAATTACCAAGTTTCAAGATTGTTTGAAAAGAAATTTTATCTGATTTTAAATAAAATTTGTCAGTCATGTCCATTCAGCCATTTAATATGTATTAGTTGACTACTCTTATTTTCTAGAGGCAAGTGATGTAAGAGTGAACAAATGAAGCTCATGCTTCAGTAAAATTACATTCTAGTAGGGGAAGACAAAAAAATCATAATTAAATAGATACAATATATATTTATGATAAAAGCTATGTTGAAAAATTAACAAATTATACAATATAGAGTGATGGGAGGGTTATGCTATTTTAATGCATGTGGTTACTAGAAGCCTCTCTAATGTGGTGGCATTTAAGAGGATTTGAATGTAATGAGGACACTGGCCCTCTCGCAAACCAGGCAGTGTGGGGAAAGTGGGTAAAGTCCTGCCATAGGAGAAGCTTAATGTGCTCAAAGGAGAGCCCTGAGGCCCAGGTAGCTGAGTAGCATGAGGTGAGGGGACAAGTTGTAAAAGATAAGCAGAGTGACTTGAAATTTCATGACTTATATATATAACTATAACGGAAAGCAGCGTTTCCAGTGACAGGTAAGAGGGTAACTTTGTAGTCGTAGAATCTCTAAATTGTGGATTGATATCTCTTCCCATCAAGAGACACATAAGACACCACAAAAACCTCATTATTAGAACATCATGATATGATATGCAGACATCATAATTAAAGTATGACAGGGAGCAAAAGACCAAATGATAATAGATGGATGCTTTGATGTCTGTATAATTCACAGACAGAGGTAAGATGTGACTGAATATTCTAATATGACCTCATTCCAGTACTGCTTGTATATTTTTAACCAGTCACCATACCTTCATTTTCCTCCCTCTCAAATGTCACCTTGCACACACCAATTCATTTTTTTAAAGTTTACTTTTTGTAACATCTTTCCTTTGCAGAGCATATGGATAAAGGTTAAGATTTGGAGTGATAAATGCAAACATATTGTTATAAAATATCACTTTAATATTAGGAACCATCAAAATAGCAATAGCAAGCTCTTAATATGGTCTAAACACAATTTTAAACATTCTAGTTGGGACAACATCATTTAATCTCACAACAATTCTATGTAAATAGTTTTTAAAAACTGTTTTCCTACCCATTTTCCAGATAAGGGAACTGAGACACATTATTCCTTTTTGAAACTGACACAGCTGCTGAGTGACTGGCTTAGAATCTGAACCTGAGCAATCAGGCTTCAGAATCTGCACTTTAACATAATTTATTTTATATTATTATTATATATTATATACATTATTGACCATATGTTATATATTATATCATATCATATTATATCATATCAAATACACATATTAATAATCCTTACCAGAGAGCTCACTCTTTTCTATTTCAAAACTCATGAGAAATGTCAATGTTAATATCATTTTCAAAATGATTATTTCAATATTTCTTTACCACACTGAGTAGTATACTGGTATTAATTATTTGGGATGATTACAGCATTGCAAAAATCATCTTTTTTGCATGAAGGTATCATTATGATTCAGGGTAGTATCTTGAGGAGAGATTCTAGACAATGGGATTAGAGTGTCTAAAGAGACAAACACATTTAATGCTCTTGATGCATGTGCTGTTTACAGTTTTGTTTTTTTTTTCTGGCATCTAAATGGCTGTAAAGCCAGATGATAATTAATAACCACATCTCCTAAGAATTCCAAAAATATATTCTGTATGCTAAGACTCATTATCAGAAGCTGGGCCAGTGTGAGTATTTTGCCATAAGAAAGCAGCAGTGCAGCTGGTAAACATGAAGTCAGCATTTAAGGATGAGTAAAACACTTAAGAGCTTGGAGGAGAGGAGTAAATAATATTCCAAATTGAGAACTTGGTACCTCTTTTCTGATTGTTTTCACTTTAGAAAACATTCACAGGTATACTGTCCGTTACTGGACTATTTTCAAGCCAGCTAGATAAAAATTTAAAGATCAGTGTAATTCTAAATTACAATATTTTAAACAACCTTGTTTTTCTTGGAATGATCACTGTAACAACTAGCTGGGGATACTTGATATATTGCCAGAATTATTTTGCATCACTCCGACTAAAGATGGTGGTCTGCATATCCTGGCATATATGTGACAAAAACACGTGCCTTTCCAAAATGTCAATGTAAGTTATTGCTCTTTCCATAATTTTCGATATTTAATGTCTAGTGACTCATGTTGACTAATTTTTGTCATGATATATTATTATATGTGTTAAAAATTAATAGTGGTGCTGTCAGGAAACTTCATGAGGCATTTAACCTATGAGCTAATGTTTTCCATAAATATTTCCATGCATTCATATTCACATCTTTACTTATCTCAGATGAAAGCCTATGAAAAGGACTTCATTAAAGCATTATGAAAAAGGTATTTACTGAGAGAATGATAAAATGATTAATACATAGCAGTCATGGAACACATTTGAACTGATGGTCTTGCCACTAAAAGGAACTATAAACACTGCTTGAAATGGTGATCTTCATTAATGTAACAGCGCCCTCTATGTTCAAGGGTCTACAATAGAGAGGAGAGTAATAATCTTTGAACAGTTAATGAAACCTGACTTTTCCATATCAAGTTTTTATACATAATGGTGAAATTAACTTTTTAACTTGTTTGTCAGTTTTATAGTCCACTTCCATAAAGCCAAAAGGATACCCATTAAGATTTCATAAGCGAAAAAAATAAAATAGAATTTTAAATCCACAGTTGCTCATTTCTTTGGAGAATAGCCACTCACCTATTGTGCTTGAATATCAAAAGCAGAGACGATTTTGAGTGGGAAAATAATACAATTTTAATACAGACAAGTAACATTTGAAAGTCTTCAAAGTAATAGAAGAATATTTGAATTTGACAGAAACCATAGCACAAATTATAGGTTTCATTTATAAGGCAACTTCTTGCAAATTATAATGAAAGCCTGCCTGAATTATACAGAAACCTTCTACAAGGGAGATTTATCATAGAACTAATACCACAGGAACGGATGAAATTTACTGTTTTAGAAACTACTGTCCAGAAGGAAGGCTTTACTTCTTCCTCATCCTATAGTATTTATAATGTATCCATAAATTTCCCAATGTAAAGCTTTGGATTATTTTACAAACCTTGCCTTTAAAGGGTTAAAGGCAAGGTAAAAATTAGAATAGAGAAGCCCAGCTTTATTGAGTGCTTACTTAAATAGGACTAGTTCTAAGCGTTTTTATTTCTTTTTATTAGTAATTTAAAATGTTTGATCTTTTAAGGTATCTGTTAGCTTACATTAATTGTTGCAGGTTATAAACATTTATAAATATTGAATTTTATGATATCAAATGAAATTCATAAAATGGAGGTTTTGATTGAGAATTTTTATTTTAACTTTTTCATTTATGCAACTGTGATACTAAGTGTATTGCTAAAAATAAGAAGAAAAAGAAGGAAAAAAGTGGACTAAACATATAAAGCTGGAATTTTTTGTAAAGAAAGTGTATCAAATTAGAAATGGGAGTGACCCTAGGATGTCTAAGAAATATTTAACGTTTCTGTTATACACTTCAATTTTTACACAGTTCAAGACATTAAAGTACTATGACAATTTGAAGAAATAATTCTATACTTTTTTCTCCAAGTGTCAAACTTATTCTTCATGATTTATAATATGATGCTACTGAAGTTTGAATGTATAACACTCGAGAGCAAAGATTAGACAGTCCAAGTAAAACAAATAAACATTAACAGAAGAAAAGTTAAACACAAATATATTCAAATCCAACCCTGTAGCTTCCATTAAATGTACTGATCAGCCATAATACAACTAATAAACAATTAAGCATAGACATGTTAAAAATTGTCAGGGGGCTTAAAAATAGAATTTATTCTGAAATTTGTTCCTGTCAGATCTAAATATAAACTTGGAACTTTTCAAATCTCCAAATATCTTTTTTTTTTTTTTGCAAGAAAATGAGAGCCTGAAAACAGGGAGTATGAATGCTTATGTTTTTGTTTCAAGAATGTGGTGGAAGAATGAACTGTTTTGCAAATTATAATTATATTCTACCTTTAATATTTAAAAAGTAATTAAATAAATTGTTGAATATATTTATTTTTCTAAAAAACAAAAATGTAATTTTAAAAGCATGCACTTTATAAACTTAATATCAATTTAAAAACTAAAAAACACACTAAAACCAGAAAATGACTGAATTTACTTTTTAAGGGTAGGGAAGAAAAATTAAACAACTATTTGAACACTTTTGTTTTAAATACCGTGAAGGAGAAGAGACATTTACATATGAAATATTATAGAGCAAACCTATCTATACAAGAACCAATTGCACAGCACAGAAAAATCAATGAACAAATAGTTACTAAAATAGGTCATCAATTTGGGTAGTTACCATCTTGTAACTTTTTGACTAGATTAGTAGATATTTTGGGGAAAGAGAGATTCACTAACCACTCATCACCATGCTACTCTCTATTTACTTGAATATGACTCTATCCCAGTAATGCTGAAAAGAAAAATGTCCAAAGAGTCAAGGTTTTCATTAGCCAGAATATAGTAATTGTGAATTTAATGGCAAAGGACCTGAAACCACCAAATTCAGTCCCAATTAATAGGTTAGGCAGATGTTGGACACACTTTAAAATCAAGAATGCTTGGATGCAATGACGTGGCAAAGATTATGATTCAGAGTCAAGGTTAAATTAGGAAAAAAGGGCTGGAAATACAGTGATGAGGATATATAGTACCTGCTCTCCATCTAGTCCAAACTTTACAAAAGAACCTGGGGTCTAAATGCCTCCTCCAACCCCCATCTCTGTCACCAAGACTTCCTTGTTGCTAGATCCTGTGTTCTTAGCTCAGGCAATTATCCCTGTTTGCTTCCTACTCCAACTCCCTCTATTTGGTCTTTCTTTGTGACAATTTATTATGTATATTGCAACAGATTGCCCTTTCAAAACCATCAATCCAGATAATAAGCTCTATGAGGGAAAGGACCCTGACAGTGACGAATTCACTGCAGTCTGTAGCTCCTAACCCAGGAGCCTGTGCCTGGTGCACAGTACACAGAGCAAGCCTTTAATGAATATTGTTGAATGAGTGAGTGAACAAATACAAAACCTACTCATGGCATTCCCTTCAGTGCCACCACATAAATTTCAACTTTATTAATGTGACCTAGAACACATTGCACACACAAATCTCATCCTTTTTAATCTCTCTCTCCATTGCTCCTTTTCCCCACAATGGACTCTATTATCCAAAAGCAATGCACTGCTTTCAGTTCCTCAGAAAAAGAAAGATCTTCATTTTAAGTCCTTTTCATTCACTTTCTCTGTCTGGAATATTCCCGCACTCCTACTCTCTTTTCCCCTCTAAACTGCCCTTCTTAAGGCTAACACCCACTCATTTCTTGGCCCTAGCTGTCAGTATATCACTTCTGAACCCTCTCTCAAAGCTCCCAGAATACCAAGGGCAAATCTCATGTTGAATTTAGCCTGGAGTACAATGCCAGGCACATGGTGTATTCTCAATCAACGTGTACTGAAAGAAAGAATAAGAAATGTCAATTAATAACTGATCATTTTAAGGTCATTCAGTCATTTTGTAGATCAAAATGAACTCACATATGCACTTGTTTTGCAAATTTGATTACTGCTCTCATGACAAAATTTCAACTCTTTCTAACCAAGTTTCAAAGATAAAATTGTTGTCTAGGAAAATGATGATCATATCTGGTTCATGTATAATAAATCTCGGGTACAAACACTGCAAATATTCAGACATGTATGTAAATTTGTATATATTCATAGTAATTATGAATGCATTTAATAAACAAAAAAATCACTGATTGACAATGTAACAGAATAAGACAAACATGAAACTTGAGTTATGCAGCTACCTGTGCTGGAATCTTAAGACCTGCCAATTCAATTTTTCCTATGTTGCATTAGTTACTTCATATCTCTGAGGCTCACTTTCCTCATGCCTAAAATAGAAATAAAAGCACCTTGTGGTGTGGTTGGAAGGAATGTACAGAGGCTGAAAGGTTGTAGGTGTTCAAAAATAGGTATCATTATTTCAAAGTCCTTGTGTTGAAATCTATATCATTGAATGTTTTCAGTATTTTAATGGAAAGTTATTAACAAATAAGAGAGAGTATCACTCAAGAATACCATAGTAGATATCTTTATAAACCTGCTGTTTTCCTATTTAAGAAGATAATTAAGACTTGACCATGACTAACTACCTTAGAGATAGGTTTCCTGCCTCTATTGCAAATTAATTTGTGTCACATAAAGTGCACTAAAACATGTATTAAATTAAGTATTCAGTGTCTGCTAATCAATTCATCTTAAAAAAAGATTTAAACATTTGTAAGTGTAACATTGATGCCTTTTATAATTTTAATAAGATTAAAATTATATAATATTAGATGGTCCCTCAAACTTTTAACCCTTAATCTTTTACTTAACTGAATTTACAGTTAAAAATCTAGAGTGAGTCTACAGGATTAAAACACAGTCTCATATTATTCATAGTGTTTAGTTTAGCAGATTAATTTGGAATTATTTCTAAAATGATTCTCATGTGTCAGGCACAATTCTAGGTGCTAAGGATATAACAGTGAACAAAATGGGGAAAACCATCTCTATTCTTATTACAGCTTAAAACAGCACCTATTTATTATCTCAGTTCTGTAGGTCAAGAGTCTGACTCGTGTTGGCTGGGTCCTCTGTTTAGTTTCTCACAAGGATTGAAAAAACCAGTCAGCAGGGATAGGCTATTATCTGGAGTCTCTGAGAAAGAATCTGCTTCCAAGATCATTCACGTTGTTGGCAGAGTTCATTTCCTTGCAGTTGGAGAATCGAAGTCCTCCTTTGCTTATTGGCTCTCTGCCAAGAATCACTCTTAGCTCCTTGTGAGTGCTTCTTGTACGTGACCCATTCCATCTCCAAAACCAGCAATGGCATATCAAGTTCTCTTAATTCATGTATCTCTGTCTTTCCTTTCTGCTACCAGCCAGAGGAAACTGCTTTAAAATGGCTCGTCCGATTGAGTCAGTTCCACCTGGATGGATGGATAGTCTCTGTCACCTTAAGGTCAACAGTTTTGGGATTTTACTACATTTGCAAAATCCCCTCACAGCAGTACCTATATTAATGTTTGATTGAATAACCACCAGACGGAAATCTTGCGGTGAGGGCATCTTTAGAATTCTGCCTGCCACAACAGGCAGTGCTGATATTTAAGAAAATAAGTGAAATACAAGTTATGTTAGAGGATGATAAGTGTCATAGAAAAAATAAAGCAAGTAGGTTATAAGAAATGCTCACGTGGAAAAGTATTGTAAGCTTATAGTCTATGGTCGGAAACATAAGACATGCCCAGGGAGACCTGGGATTCTGGAGGTGACAGGCTAAAAGGAACATTGAGATTTCCCCCTGGAGTTTAAAGCAGAAAATAATGGAATAGAGCTGAATTATGTCTGAGAGGAAGAAGGAGGGCGAGATCTTGGCAGGAGCATTTAGCGTTTGGTGACTCTACTCTTAACCCCTATCAATGGCTGTCCATAGGCCAAGGGAAGAAGGGGCATCATATAAAAAATATAACCTAAGCTATTCCAATTTAAGAAAAGTACAAATAGAAGCTGCACACATCCTCAGTTGCATCTTCTTCCCACAAACCTAAATGTGGTATTTATTATTCCAGTTTGTTATTATACTGATCCTTGAAATAGAACCCATACTTTCAAAACCGTCAAAGGACTCACAAAACAGATAAACTGTACAAAAGCATGGCATGCAAGATAATCTATCTAAGCTCAAATCCCTTTAACACCAGTTTATTCAGACGCGTGTGTTTCAAGCTAAAACACAGACCAATTGACCAAATAGTTACCCTGTAGAGACTCATGTATTTTAAAGGTATGGCACTGATCTTCCAGCAGCTCCTTATTTTACAAAATCAGTTCAGTCCCTGTGAATACCATCCTATGAGTAATTCCGGTATCCAAAATGCTATAAATAACTTTCCCAGCTTCCCCATTTTGAGACTCCTCATCGTTCCTCACAGTTTGCATTTTCCTTTGCTGTAGCAAGCTAATAAACCTACCACCAGAGTGATTTGGATGGTCTTAGCAACGGAGCCCCAGTGAGACTTGGCCACATCCCTCGTTCACCTTGACAAGGAGCTCACCTCTGTAACAGTGTGCACATCTGAGATACCTGGAGTCTTCCCCAGCTGAGCCGACCTGCTGGTGAATATGATGTAAGTTTTATGCTTAATCAGAGTTCCAATTATTTCATAGAGTCCTCAGCATTATGTTTTCTTCTCCATTCTGAGAAAAGAATCCCCCAGACTTGTTGGTCATTGGTCAACTGTGCACACATTTTTCCTTTGCGTGGATCTTCCATAGCATTAATTTACCACTAACTGCCAACTCTACCTGTCTATTGTCTGTAAGGATTTATGTCTCTAATAAGGTTCAATAAATGTTTTTCTGTAAAAGGCCAGGTAGTAAATACTTAGGTTCTCTGGGCCAGACAGTCTTTGCTGCAACTACTCGAATCGGTATTGTAGCCCGAAAACTGCAGACAATATGTAATGAATGCACAAGGCTGTGTTCCAGTAAAACTTTATTTATACAGATGTTGGTCTGAGTTTAACCTTCTGGCTGCAGTTTGCTGACCCCCGGTTTATAGGATGAAGTTCAAAGGGCAAGAGACAGATAGAGGTTGGAAAAATTGTCCTCTCAACTGGATTGAAGCTGATGCTTTCAAAATGTCATGTTGCACTTTGAAAACCTTATAAGGACATTCCTCAGTATTGTCTTCATGTTTCTGAGAATATTTTATTTAATTCCCTCTGCCAGGCCAGGGAGCTTCTCTGGGCAACTAGTCTTTGGTGACAACTAATTTTTGGCCCGGTTCTGGAGACATGTGGTTTCAAAACTGTAATCTTTACTGACTATTGCAGTTCTCATGAAGTTTCTTAAGTGTGTGTTCCTTCCAGACTAAATATCTGCTTCCTTCATAACTCTTGTTACAATCTTAACTCATATGCATATTTCTTTAATTGGCATAATTTCACCAAGGGCAATTTGGAATTGCTGTGACAGTAACAGGAACTTTTGATATGAACAAGGGTGTTCATTTGAAAGGCTCCATAAAACAAGGATTCAGTGCATCAGATTTTAAAGTCTCTTACAAGCTACTGGAGCTCAAGTTCTAATGGATACATATTTAGGATTTACATAAATTGAAAATGAAAAAATTCAAGAAATTTTAAAAAATGTTTAACTTTTAATGTATTAAAAGTTTTGACTCTTTTAAAGAAAACCTTTTTTCTCACCCAAATAGCTCTGTTACAGGTTGGACAGTAGATTTTTTTCTGTAAAAAAATATTCTAAAATTCTGTGAATTAAGGTAACATCCTTGGTTGTGGTTAGAGATAAAAAGAAAAGTGTGATATTCAGAACTTTTTAACATAACTTAGAGCCTTTTAAAATATGATTTATGAACACAGAGTTTATAATTTGTATTTTTTAAAGTAAATTTAGTACATTTCTGATAAATAGAAGGAATTTTTTTTTAAATTAGAGTTACTAATATTGGTTTTAAAACAGCTCTTTATGTCTTCTTTCTAATTCTATCACAGTACAAACAATATTCTACCTTGTATAGGACTAAGAATCATATGAGTTCCTTATATATTTTGGATATTAACCCCTTATCAGATAGGTGGTGTACAAATATTTTCTCCCATTCTATAAGTTGTCTTTTTATTTTGTGGATCATTTTTTTCCTATGCAAAAGCTTTTTCGTTTGATGTAGTCCTGCTTATTTAGCATTGCTTTTGTTGCCTGTGCTTTTGTTTTCATATCCATAAAATTATTGCAAAGACCAATGTCAAGGAGCTTGTTACTTTTGCTTTCTTCTAGAAGTTTTGTGGTTTCAGGTCTTACATTTAAGTCTTTAACCCATTTCAAGGTAATTTTTGTGAGTGGTGTGAGATATGGGTTCATTTTCATTCTTTTACATGTGAATATTCAGTTTTCCCAGCACCATTTATTGAAGACTATATTTTCTCCATTGAGTATTAGTCAAAGATCAGTTGACCATATATACATGAGTTTATTTCTGGGCTCTCAATTCTTTTCCATTTGTCTATGTGTCTGTTTTTATGTGAGTACCATACTTTTTGATTACTATAGCTTTGTAATATAGTTTGAAATCCAGAAGTGTGATGCTTCCAGCTTCATTCTTTCTCAGGATTGCTGAGTTATTTGGGGCCTTTTTTGTTACAATACAAATTTTAGAGTCATTTTTTTCTATTTCTATAAAAAAATGCCATTACATTCAATATCAAAAAATCAAATAACTCAATTTAAAAATAGGCAAATGACTGGAATAGACATTTTTCTTAAGATATTCCAGTGGCCAACAGATACATCAAAATGTGCTCAACATTACTAATCATGAAAGAAATACAAATCAAAACTACAATGAGATATCACCTCACACCTATAAAAATGGCTGTTATCAAAAAGACAAGAGATAAGAAGTGCTGGTGATGATGTGAAGAACAGGGAACACTTGCACACTGTTGGTGAGAATACAAATTGGTACAGCCACTACAGAAAATACTATAGAGGTTCCTCAAAAAGCTAAAAATAGAACTACCACGTGATCCAGCAATCTCACTTCTGGGTTTATATCTGAAGGTAGTTAAATCAGTATCTCAAAGAGGTATCTGCGCTCCTATTTTCACTGCAACATTATTTGCAATAGCCAAGACATAAAAACAGCCTAAGTGTCCATCAGTGTATGAATGACTTGTTTATCTAGGAAGAGAAAAGAGATAAAAGCAAAATATTTTGTTTAAAAGAAAGAAAGGTCTGGTTGTACCAAAATATGAAAGAAAATAATGAAATATACTTGAAGATATATAATAAGTATAGAGTGTATGAACAAAATGTACTTTGTGCACCTGAGCTATAATAAGTGCAAATAACAATTTAAATAGAAGCAACAAAATGTACTTAAAATTTAACAAAATTGGCTAAATATGATAGGTTTATTCACAAGGAAACAAAAAGGCTTGTGATTCCTTTACTGCAAACTTTTAAATTTATAATATGCAAATAAAAAAGGAGTAACTAGAATTTGAGTTTTCTCTCTGATAAATACTGGTTATTCTGTGCCCAAATAACAGAGTTTCCTTTTATCACAAATATACTTACACATGATGGAAATGTAAATTTTGAGAAAGTTTTAGTTTCATCTTATACATATTTGAACTTATTGGACTTACACTTAAAATCTGTACATTTCACTGTATCTGTTAAACCTTAATGAAACAAATCAATCAATCGATAGATTATATAAACACCTGTGACATAATGCCCTACTTCTTGCCTAATCCTTACCCTGCCTCTGAACTCCAGCCAGTTGTCCTGGCATCTTCTATTCCTGTGACCTTACCCTGAAGAGGTTCTTTGGTACACAGAAGTTCTAGAAACCCTCTGCCCTTATTCATTCTGCATGTTCCTTTTTAGTACATATTCCTTTTTTTTCTAACAATGAATAAGCAGTTAGAAAAGACAATTAACTCTTATCTCCCCCAATTTACTCTCTTTCCTTAATACATTGTGCTTGGAAACAATTGCTAGATAAAAATGTGTTCTGGGCTATCAATTCATATATTTACAAAAAGATAAGTATAAGTATATACATATTTCCTATGTGGAACATTTATTTTTGTCTCCCTATTTACATGTTTACTTGAACTATATGTATGAAGTAGTTTTAATTTCTCAGTCATCATTTTTCAGGCAAACTTATGAGAGTTTCTGTTCTTCCTTATGTCTTGAATTGCTTCGACTAGTGCATATAAATTTCCTTTTTCCCTACCTTCCTTCTTCCCTCGCTTCGTCCTTTCTTTGCTTTGTCCTTCTCCTTCTTCTCTTTCTCCTTCCCCTTGTTCTTTCCTTCTCCCTCCCCCACTTCTCTCTCCCTCTTCCTTCCTTTCCTCTTTATTTTTCCATTGAGGAAACTGTTTTTTAAATGAAATATATTGCCAACAAATCCAATATATTTCATTAATAAAGTAATACTTGTATTAATTAGTGGAGGGAGGGGGACTGGAGCTTTCTCCTGCAGTGCCCCTGCTCCTTGTGCATCACCCCAGGTCATCTGACTCCATAGGCATAATTCGAAAACCACTATTCTAGATGATTGGCTAAAACAATCAGTGGACAATCTACATAAATATCATAATCAGACCTTGAAGCATTTCACAGGTACTCATATTTTGGTGTCTCGGTAATTAATAATTTGGTAGAAAAATACGTCTCTTAAATGGTTCTGCTCTCTTCACCAAGTTGTCAGGAGGATCGAGCTGTAGAATTTCAGGGGAGATGCCTTAGAAGTCAATCCAGTTCTCCACCTGGTGATTGGATTATCTATGCACAACATTTTTTTTTTTTAATTTTGGCAAGACATAATTTTATCCTTTAAAATGATGTACACTGACCTTTTTAATGATAGGAAAATACATAGGCTATAATTCTGAGTAATAAAGCAGGATTCTGAATTACAAATATGTTATGATATCAAATACATGTATAAAAAAATGCATGGGGGCTTCCCTGGTGGCGCAGTGGTTGGGAGTACGCCTGCCGATGCAGGGGACACCGGTTCGTGCCCCGGTCCAGGAAGATCCCACATGCCGCGGAGCGGCTGGGCCCGTGAGCCATGGCTGCTGAGCCTGCGCGTCCGGAGCCTGTGCTCTGCAACGGGAGAGGCCACAACAGTGGGAGGCCCGCGTACCGCAAAAAAAAAAAAAAAAAAAAAAAAAAAAGCATGGATAGAAACACGTTTCAGTTAATAATGTTTCACTGTGTAGTGAGATTTTGCATGGCTACCGTTATCTTCTTTTTTTAAATTTAAAAAATTTTAAATTTATTTATTTTTGTCTGCCTTGAGTCTTCGTTGCTGCGGAACACAAAGACAAAGATTATATATTCTCACCACTTCTCCCTGAGATTCTAAATTATTACAGTCTACTGCGGTGGGAAGGATAATAGGCCCATAAAATTAATAAAAGAAATAACTCTGGGAGGAGAAAGAGACACGAGACACGAGCAACAGAACTAGTACTGCACTAGTAGAAAAAAGATGGTTATTCTGGGTCAGAGACCTCACCTAATCCAGTTAGTGGACAAACTTTACTCTGAAAATGTGGCAGTCTGAGTAAATCCAAAGTTTGGGTTTTTTTGCGGTACGAGGGCCTCTCACTGCTGTGGCCTCTCCCGTTGCGGAGCACAGGCTCCAGACGCGCAGGCTCAGCGGCCATGTCTCACGGGTCTAGCCACTCCCCGGCATGTGGGATCTTCCCGGACCGGGGCACGAACCCGCGTCCCCTGCATCGGCAGGCGGACTCTCAACCACTGTGCCACCAGGGAAGCCCCAGAGTTTGTTTTTAGTATTAGGAATTTAAGTCAGTTTGGGTATGGGGTGCCACTTGGCTGAGCATCACCCTGAAGTGGGGGAAATCATTTTATTTCACATCTTGAAACACTCCTGTCATCTTAGCATCATTTCACAATAGAGAGGGAGGAAATGGCCTGTACTGGAAGACTGCCTGCCTGAGGACTTCATCTTGCAACATGGTTGTAGTTCCAACAGATGCTGCGATGTAAGAGCATGGCTAATGGTCCTGCAGCAAACGAATGCCTTAAATCTGTATGGGTTTCAGCTGTCTAAACTTGGCTGTAGTACAAAAGAGTCAATGACTCTTCAAAGGGGCTCATTCTAGGACAAGCTGCTTCTGGGAAAAAACTGAGGAAGCCTCTTAGTTCATGTGAGTTCCTTTCTCAGCATGGTGAGGCAAAAACCAGCAAGACTATCTTTTGGGACACTCTTAAGCATCCACACATTCCTGGACATACTAGGGGAAGAAATACATAACTAGAAAATAGTACTGATCGCTGCACTTTGAGACTCCTTGGGCGGAGGTGGGGCATTATTCTTATCCTGATCTGTGAATCAAAACGTTCTAGTAGCTGATAAAACGTGGTTTTTAATCGTACAGCCTTCATGGTTTCATTGTATTTTCTCCATTGTTAAAAGTAAATTTCATTTGACTTTTTTTCCTCTTCTTTTTTGCTATCAAGTTCCCATGGGTACCAGTTGATTAGTGATTAATTGGTAGATGGAAATGGTTCTAAAGATAGACATGCAAATGATATGCATGTAAGTAATTCTAAGGGTCAGAAATTTATTAATAGAAGTGATTGTTGTGCAAGTATCATATTTGCACTCATTACAATAATTGGAAAGAAAAAACTGAATGCTTCCAAATTTTTTTATAATGCACTTAGAACCGAAGTAAGAAATAAAATAAAAACCAACGACTTTAATAATGTAGAACAGGACACCAGCAAACTGTTTTTTCTCTTCCAAGTATATTTTTTGTGGTTCTAGGCAATACCACAAAGGCAATAACACTCTGTCGTTGTTGTTGTTAAACATCCTATTTTATCCCTTCGGGTAGAAATACTCATCTATAATAACAATCAGTGCTTTAGTAATGTGGGAATCTTTGTAATTGTTATGATGATCATGTAACCACTGTGGTTTCTGCCTTAAATAATTTTGAGGACGCTGATTTTTTTTCTTTGCACTCTCTAATAGAAAGACATTTGATGCACAATGTTTCTATTGTAACCACTCCATAAAAGTAGGATAGATCAACCTAATCAAAATTTGGTTCAGATGTCAAGATGAAAACAGACACCACATATTCACCTATAAGGCATAAAAAGCATGATTAATCACAACACTGTAAATCAACTATACTTCAATAAATCTTTTTAAAGCATTATTAATGAATTAAGTCTTTCTGGGAAGAACAAAGTGGCATTCAAAGTTGGCCTGAACATGACTTCAGATAGTAGGGAAAGGAGACCGGTTCATCTTTTATGATGATTAGGGTGGGCCCAGTGTGAGGTTTCCCACAAATCTTGCATGACTTGTGTGGCTTGAACTTGCTGCTGGTGCCAAAAGAGAGAGCAGCCAGAATATCTTATAAGATTGCTCAGATGGGGAGCAAAAGGTGAAGGGGGAGTGGTAAAGGTTGAAATCTGTCAGCCGTCAAACATCAAAAATGGAAATTAGACTCTATTTCAATACATCTTGATATTTGATGACTAAAATGTGCCAGGTTTAATTTTTTTTTTTTTTTTTTTTTTTTTGCCGGTACGCGGGCCTCTCACTGCTGTGGCCTCTCCCGTTGTGGAGCACAGGCTCTGGACGCACAGGCTCAGCGGCCATGGCTCACGGGCCTAACCGCTCCGCGGCATGTGGGATCTTCCTGGACCGGGGCACAAACCCGTGTCCCCTGCATCAGCAGGCGGACTCTCAACCACTGCAGCACCAGGGAAGGGAAGCCCCTGCCAGGTTTAATTTAACTGAATTTGAACCTGAGACATTTTGTTGCTCTGTGAGACCTGTAGCCCAATGCTGACAAGGGAGGTGAAAAGTCCTTAGCATCTCTTACTTAAGAGCCCAACAATATATATTTTAAGAAGTAAAATGAGTGCCCTGGTCACTCTCAATAATATCTAAACTCAGAAAGGATTGAGGAGTATATTGATGAGGTCTTGCATAGTGGTTTTTGTATTAGTAGAGATATATGTGCTCTGGAATTATATTTTGAGTATCTGTGAGGCAAGAGTTTCCAAAAACTCTATCCCAAAGGCAGCAATATTGGCTAAAGATTTGTTGCTGGCATTGACTGGACAAGATAGCCAGCCCATTGACAATGGCCAAAGAGTCTATAAAAACATACAGATGGGGCGCGGGCCAATCCAGTGCTAGGATCACTGACTGAAGTTCAGCCAATTGTACTAGCCCTTGGGTTTCATGGTTGATCAGAGATATTATGGTTAAGGGGTAAGAAGCAGCAGCTCTCCAGCAAGCTGTATCACATATGAGGATATTGCTGCCATACTTAAAATATAAAACTCCCTTTGCTATTCACTCAATTCATTCCATAAGTCTCTCCAAATAGAGGGGTGGGAGAGAGAGTAACCACCTACAGCACCACGTACCCGACAAAGGAGGCCATTCCCCCTGCAGCCAGGATATGTCAGAGAACCCAGATTTAGCACTATCTTGTGGGTATCCTTCTTATCTTATCAAGGAGACCTTGGTGGGTGCTGTTTTCATGACCAAAGGCATAATGAGCAGCTGGATATGGAGCTTCATAGGTTTAGAGCCTATGTGAGCTCAGTACACAGCCAGAACTGATGTTCTAATGGTGTGTAGTGCAGAAGTCCATGACACTTTATGCTTCAGAAGTCCAAGGGAAATTCATTGACGTCATGATTGATCCAGTTACTCCAGGAGATATGAGAGGAGGTTACTAAAGCTTCTACAGTAAAGGAGTGTCTGGGAGGCATTAAAGGGAGTGCCTATTGTATTACAATTTGGATGTATTCTAGAGCCTTTTCTAGTAAAGTACTCCATTCAAAGTGGGCTGATTTGCAAGTAGCTTCATAAATGGATTTATGTAAAATTTATAAATTGAGAAGGTATTACCTCAGAACACAAAAAGGCCTAAAAGATGTCCAGCTTATGTTAACATCACTGGTACTGAGCAAGTCAATATTTGTTTCTTGATTGTGTCAGTGACAGAGCAACACTTGACTGACCAAATAATTTTTGGAAATTTAACGAAGATGTGGGGGCTTGTTCTATGGGTGGGTCAATGACCCATCCCCTTTTGGTAAAGCTCCTTTGTGAGTTTTTGTATGTCCTGAATGAGTTCGTCAAATGAATCTCCTTGGAGAATGATGTCATTGATGTGGTTTTATAACTATACTCCTGGAGAAAGTTGAACAGGGTTAAATTCTTTTCTATAAAGATTGTATGAGATGGCAGGGATGTTGAGGTACTCCAAGGTGCATTATATTCCCAAAAGTGCATTATATTTCTTTGAACTTAAAGCAAAATGCAGCTGAGAGTCTGTTGAAATAGACACTGAACAGAATATATTAGCCAAATCTATGACTGCAGAGTATTTATTAGTTTCTGCTTGGATGGAGTCAAGAATTTCAATAATATTTAATATAAGTGACTTAATGGGGGAAACCACAGTATAAAGATTGCTGAAATCCACAAGGAGACTCCATTCATTCTTTCCAAGTTTAAAACCAGGCCAAATTCTGCTGTTAAATGGAGAAATGGTGGGGAAAATCACTCCTTATCAAAATAAGTTTTTATAATGGGTTTTAATCCTTGAAGGCCTGTTTTAATTTATATTGAATCATATTGACTATTTTAATTGGGTAGGGACAGGGGGAGGTCTATGGCAGATCCCATTTTTGTCAAGCTGATTGTTAAGTGCCAAGACTTAAAAATTTAAATATATTACTCATTGGATCAGAATGTCATGCTCACTATGGGATATTTTAGGGTAATAGGTGCTATGACCATGGGGTATTTTAGGCAAGGCAATAGCTACAATAGTTAAGGTGAGACTTTTAAATTTGGTAACTCCCCCAAGAGAATAGGGGTAGCTTATTTAAATTTAGTGGTATCCCAGGTATGAATGTAACTTGAGCTTCAGTATCAGTTAAGGCTATTAAGGTTTGCCATTTGGTGCATTTCAGCCGATGTTAAAGAAGTTAATTCAGAACCTACGTTGTAGTGGCATAAAAGCCAAATCAGTGCTGTTTTATCCTTTTTTTTGTATAAATTATTTTAGTAAATTTTGGATTTTCAAATGGGTCAAATTTGGGGCCTCTTTTATTTTCTTTGTTTCCTTCCTCTATGTCTAGGCAATGACTACTACTTCATCTCCTTTCTTCCCCTCCCCTTCCTTCTTCTTCGTCTTCGCTACTAGCTCTACTCCAGTGGGGGGATTCTTTCTACCCTGGGTACATTTATAAGTTTCTTCCATCAGAGAACCTTAACTCAATATCATGAGGGTTAGGGGGTTCCCTTGTGGCAGTGTTTGCTTTATATGGTTTAAGGACCCCCAGTTTGAATTAACCCTGTGATTGTGCCGTAGGGGTGCCATGGGTATTTTTCCCTAACACCCCAAGGAACAGTATCTTTTCTTTGACCACAGAAGCATAAGCATCAGCAACAGCAGAAGCATTTTGTAGCCATCTGCTTTTAGGAATGTGACCTCAACATACCACATGGCGACTATTCTTCCTCCACACAAGCGAACACCCAATGGAGCAATGTGTTGCAAAGAATATCAGTTTTCCCTCTACGTACTCTATAGAATGGGGGTTTAGACACATAACAGTGGTCACAGGGTAAGAGTTGTTCTCCTGAGCCTAGCATCAGTCATGGCTTATACTGGAACTGAGATACTTGATTCAATCTAAGACACAAAGATAGTCTGGGCCAAGACACTCAAGTCAGGGTCACTTTAAGGAGGGCCAGGTCTCATACTCCTGCCCTTAAATGTCAATTATTGAAACTTCAAGCATAGTTTTTTAATCTGTGCTCAGTAGGACTCACAAGTCCAGCACAGAGAAGCACAGCTCAAAGAAAATGCTTGCCAGAAGGCAGCAAACCAAAGCAAAAAATAATGACGACTAGTGATCATTACCTAGACAAACTGCTTAGAGTGCCAACTGTTGTAACCAACACACAAAGATGGGATGGACACCCCACTCGGCATTTGGTTCAGGTCTTGAGACTGGTGGTGCTACACACACACACACACACACACACACACACACACACACACACACCCCAAGAGGGTATAAAAAAGTTTCTTACTTATATAATGAAGCTTTCTGGGGTGAGAGCAGGATAACGTCCCAAGATGGTCTAAATGAAGACAGGCTCTGCTTTATGGTCAGGGAGTGGAACTGAGTGAGGGTTGTTATACATGGGCCAGAGATTACATACTTTGAATATCCTATAAGCACAAAAAGAGAGAGCACCCAGGCTTACTTTACCAGCTTCACCAAATGTGGAGGAAAAATGGTGGGGCTTGAAAGCTGTCAGGAATCAAACATCAAAAATGAAGTCAATCTTTATTATAGTTCCAAATGATCCCTGTGGTCTCTGATTATTATTCAATATCTTTGTGAAAGAACATTATGGTAATATTAAATATCTTTTGGGAATAAGGTAGATAAAAATAAATGCATGCCTATATAACATTAATACTAATATATGACAAAGACCCAAATTTAAAATTGAAGAACATTAAAGAAATGAATGTGGGACACATTAAATGAGACCAAAGCTAAATTAGAATTGTATGTAAAGGAGAGTATAACAATTTAGATAATAATATAAAATGATATACACGTGTAATTAAAGTTTCAGTTCCTTTATAAAGAATTATTTTATAGATTGTACCAAGCTGCATATATTACCTTTCAATGTTCATGTAATCAGATTTCATCCTGAGTAGCCTAATTTATCTGCTTAAATTATCACACATTACAATTGAATTTAAATAATTTAGTATTGAATATGTATAAACAGTAAGAGAGGAAAGAGTAGCTATTTATTTCACCACCAAAAAATTAAAGCCAGCTGAAATTCTAAATACCCAGCAAATACTACAATGACCAAAATGACAATATTCAAGATAGAAATAGAAATGTATTTTTTAAACTCACTAAGATTTAGAAAACAGTTTACAAACAGCCTGTTAAGCCCCTCTAAACATCTCAGATATACATGAGTCATGTTTTTCACTAAGTACCTTAAATAATATGATCATACATATTACCATCAAACTTACGTTTTAAATGACATTTATTGCAGATAATATTCTCTGAAAAAATGCATTACAGATTTCCCTCTTTTTAAAGAGGACAGTAAGTATTAAGGTTAACTAAATATCTGTATGCCTGAGTCTTTGAGGGCAGTAGAAGGAAAAACTCATATTTTGCATAAATTCTGTGTGTCTTTCCTGTCAGTCACACTGACTTCCATATATAATTTTAAATAAATATAAATTAATTATTTTCCCTTTTTATTAATTACAACCATATTTTTGACTATATTGTAATTTTTTAAATTTTAGTGGATACTCTTTTAAATGTTTTTCTTGCCTCTACAGAGAAAATTATGGAGTCAAGAGTTTAAAAATCTATGAGAAACAAAAAATATTGTAAACTATTTATTGAAATAGGGTGCTTTTATTTTGAGGGAAACCTAGGATATTGCAATGCTAGAGAAGCTTCAGTATATGCCTAAAAATTTAAATATCCAAGATGTAATTTAAGACATGGACTTATAAAGCTCTAGTTAAATAACTTGCTTAGGATTAACAGCTAATTAATTGCAAAATCAGACTTCAACCCTCAAAGGAGTAACTGTAAGATGCCATTGTAATCAAGAGACTAATGAACATCAACTCTTGAATATAAAAGATACGATGTCTACTAATAAAAGTAAACAATTTAATTAGAAATGTGAATTTTTCCATGCAGTTGGTGACCAGCATAAAATAATGGAAAATAAGCTTACATAGACAAAAGCCACAGTACATTAAATACTGTCTGCACAAGAAACACACTGGAAATAAAACTATAGGAGCAATTTTATCTCTAAAGAAATATCCTGAATTTTGTGTGATAGGATTATTTCACTGGGATTTCTAAAGTTTATACTAAATAATCCCTTCTAATAAAATAATAAATATTTTATTATCTTTTGTATGATATCATGTTTACTCTGTGTCAAGGGAATGCTTTGGTTTCAATTAACAAAATACATGACTAATGGTCACATGAAATATAAAGACATTTACTGTTAAATTAATACATCATAAAACTAGATGTTATTTACCCAGCTGTTAAACAGTGTATTCAAGGAACTGGGATCTTTCTATGTTAGTGCCTTACTATCTTAAACATGTTGGTTTTTCTTCTTCATGCTATCCTTCCGTTTTATAAAATGGTAGCCACAGCTCCACATGTGCATTAACAGCAATAATAAAAGGAAAGGAAAGGGGACCTTCAAGGTAGCAGAGGAGTAAGACATGGAAATCACCTTCCTCCCCACAAATACATCAAAAATATATCTATGTGTGGAACAACTCCTACAGAACACCTACTGAATGCTGGCAGAAGACCTCAAACTTCCCAAAAGGCAAGAGTCCGGGAAAAAGTCTGGACCTGACTAAGAGGCAAGAGACCATTATTTCAGGGTCCGCAAGGAGATGGGATTCCTTCCCTGTCTGCCCACAGAAGGCAGAGCACAGCCTAGATGAGCTCCAGAGATTGGGCGTGAGCCACGATTCTCAGCTTAGACCCCAGAGATAGGCATGAAATGCTAACGCTGCTTCTGCAGCCACTAAGAATCTTGTGTGCAAGCACAGGTCGCTATCCACACCCCCCTGGGAGCCTGCGCAGCATGCCACTGCCAGGCTCCCGTGATCTAGGGACAAGTTCCCCGGGAAAACACATGGTGCTCCTAAGGCTGTTGCAACATCATGCTGGCCTCTGCCGCCACAGGCTCGCCCCACATTCCAATTACGATTACCATACCCCTCCCTCCCCCTGGCTTGAATGAGCAAGAGCTCCCTAATCAGCTGCTGCTTTAACCCCATCCTGTCTGGGCGGGAACAGATGCCTGAGGGTGACCTAAACACAGAGGTGGGGCCAAAACCAAAGCTGAGCCCCAGGAGCTGTGCGAACAAAGAAGAGAAAGGAAATTTCTCTGTGCAGCCTCAGGAGCAACAAATTAAATCCTCACAATCAACTTGGTGTATGCTGCATCTGTGGAATACCTGAATAGACAACGAATCATCCCAAAATTGAGGTGGTGGTCTTTGGGAGCAACTGTAGGCTTGGGATTTGCTGTCTGCTACTGATTAGTTTCTGATTTTTATGTCTATCTTAGTATAGTTTGTAGGGCTTGTTATCATTGGTGGATTTGTTTCTTGGTTTTGTTGCTCTCTTCGTTTTTTTAATTACTTTTATTTTTTTATTTTAATAATTTGTTTTATTTACTGTTTTTGAAATTTTTTTTCTTTCTTTTTTCTCCCTTTTCTTCTGAGCCATGTGGCTGACAGGGTCTTGATTATCCAGCCTGTTGTCAGGCCTGAGCCTCTGAGGTGGGAGAGTCGAGTTCAGGACATTGGACCACCAGAAACCTCCCAGCTCCACATAATATCAATTGGCAACAGCTCTCCCAGACATCTCCATCTCAACTCTAAGACCCAGCTCCACCCAACGGCCAGCAAGCTCCAGTGCTGGATGCCCCATGCCAAACAACTAGCAAGACAGGAACACAACCCCACCCATTAGCAGAGAGGCTGCCAAAAATCATGCTAAGTTCACAGACACCCCAAAACACACTGCCAGACGTGGCCCTACCCACCAGAAAGACAAGATCCAGAGCCACCCACCAGAACACAGGCACCAGTCCTCTCCACCAGGAAGCCTACACAAGCCACTAAACCAACCTCACCCACCGGGGACAGACACCAAAAACAACAGGAACTACGAACCTGCAGCCTGTGAAAACGAGACCCCAAACACAGTAAGTTAAAAAAAAAATGAGAAGACAGAGAAATATGCAGTAGATGAAGGAGTAAGGTAAAACCCACCAGACCAAATAAATGAATAGGAAATAGGCAGTCTACCTGAAAAAGAATTCAGAGTAATGATAGTAAGGATAATCCAAAATCTTGGGAACAGAATGGAGAAAATACAAGAAACGTTTAACAAGGGCCTAGAAGAACTAAAGAGCAAACAAATAATGATGAACAACACAGTAAATGAAATTGAAAATTCTCTAGAAGGGATCAATCACAGAATAACTGTGGCAGAAGAACGGATAAGTGACCTGGAAGATAAAATAGTGGAAATAACTACTGCAGAGCAGAATAAAGAAAAAAGAAGGAAAAGAAGTGAGGACAGTCTCAGAGACCTCTGGGACAACATTAAACAGGGGTCCCAGAAGAAGAACAGAAAAAGAAAGGATCATACACGATGATCAAGGGGGGTTTATCCCAGGAATGTGAGGATTCTTCAATATATGCAAAGCAATCAATGTGATACACCATATTAACAAATTGAATGATGAAAACCATATGATAATCTGGTTATCTTTGATACACCTTATCTTTGATAAAGGAGGCCATACACCTTATCTTTGATAAAGGAGGCCAGAATATACAATGGAGAAAAGACAGTCTCTTCAATAAGTGGTCCTGGGAAAACTGGACAGCTACATGCAAAAGAATGAAATTAGACCACTCCCTAACACCATACACAAAAATAAACTCAAAAGGGATTAAAGACCTAATGTAAGGCCAGACACTATAAAACTCTTAGAGGAAAACATAGGCAGGACACTCTATGACATAAATCACAGCAAGATCCTTTTTGACCCACCTCCTAGAGTAATGGAAATAAAAACAAAAATAAACAAATGGGACCTAATGAAACTTAAAAGCTTTTGCACAGTAAAGGAAACCATAAACAAGACGAGAAGGCAACCCTCAGAATGGGAGAAAATATTTGCAAGCAAAGCAACTGACAAAGGATTAATCTCCCAAATATACAAGCAGCTCATGCAGCTCAGTATCAAAAAAAACAACAACCCAATCCAAACATGGGCAGAAGATCTAAATAGACATTTCTCTAAAGAAGATTTACAGATTGCCAAGAAACACATGAAAGGATGTTCAACATCACTAATCATTAGAGAAATGCAAATCAAAACTACAATGAGGTATCACCTCAAACCAGTCAGAATGGCCATCATCAAAAATCCTACAAACAATAAATGCTGAAGAGGGTGTGGAGAAGAGGGAATCCTCTTGCACTGTTGGTGGGCATGAAATTGGTATAGCCACTATGGAGAACACTATGAAGGTTCCTTAAAAAACTGAAAATAGAATTACCATATGACCCAGCAATCCCAATACTAGCCATATACCCTGAGAAAACCATAATTCAAAAAGAGTCATGTACCACAATGTTCACTGCAGCACTATTTACAATAGCCAGGACATGGAAACAACCTAAGTGTCCATCGACAGATTAATGTATAAAGAAGATGTGCCACATATATACAATGGAATATTACTCAGCCATAAAAAGAATCGAAATTGAGTTATTTATAGTGATGTAGATGGACCTAGAGTCTGTCGTACAGAGTGAAGTAAGTCAGAAAGAGAAAAACAAATACCGTATGCTGACACATATATATGGAATCTAAAAAAAAAAAAAGGTTCTAATGAACCTAAGGGCAGGACAGGAATAAAGAAACAGACATAGAAAATGGACTTGAGGACATGGGAAGGGGGAAGTGTAAGCTGGGACGAAGTGAGAGAGTAGCATTGACATATATACATTACCAAATGTAAAATAGATAGCTAGTGGGAAGCAGCTGCATCTCACAGGGAGATCAGCTTGGTTCTTTGTGACCACCTAGCGGGGTGGGATAGGGAGGGTGGGAGGGAGACGCAAGAGGGAGGGGATATGGGGGTATAAGTATACATATAGCTGATTCAGTTTGTTATACAGCAGAAACTAACACAACATTGTAATGCAATTATACTCCAATAAAGATGTTAAAAAAAAAATGGAGAAATGCCAGCCAGATCGTGAAGTCTTTTATCAATAAAGCAAAAGCTTTCTCAGGATCCCATGAACCCCATACTTTCAATGATAACTTATTGGTTATATCTGGGACAAATGGCCATTTTTAACTCAAGAGAAGGTAGGGATGCCACTATAGTTGGAATTAACAAGAGAGAACCGGTTTGCAAATGGAATTTGTGCTACCCAACCAGTGGGATCAGCCACATCAAGGAACTTTTGATCACCAGTTTTTCCATAAGGAAATGTGGGAACTGTGACTAGAGAGAACACACCGATTCTTAGAAAGGAATATCTTTCAGTTAATACATTGGGATTTTATATATATATATATGTATATATATATGTATATATATATATACATATATATATAATGTATTTTATACATGTATATACATAGGGTAAATTTTATTTACGTGAAACTTTGATAAAAGTAAACATATATGGAAAACAGGGAAAATCCAATTTCTGCACTACAAGGCCATATGCTACCGTATGGGATAGCAACTCTAATGAGGGGCTGCTTCTGTATATCTTTTCCTGAGTTAAAAGCCAAAATGCTTTGACTTCCTTGTTCAAGCAATAAGTGTATTGGGTTTTGAGGTGTGCTAATTGTCATCACTCTTCCCTTCATATAGATTCTGCATAAAGTGAGAAATAGATATAGGTTTCAAAGTAAGATATTGGTATCAGCTTCGTTAATGGTAAATCTGGACTGAATAATGCAACTTTCATCGGGGCTGAATGTTGGACTTCCTCCTACTTCCCCAGTTATATAATCCACTCATATTCATGGAGGATCATAGTGTTATTAAAACTCATTGTAATTAAAAGAGTTAGAGAGAAAGAGGAAAGGCTCAGGGAGACAGAGAGACAGAGACAGAAGGAGAGGGAACTCAATCTGCCTTAATTAAGATATTTGCTTTCTTGGAGGTTCTGATATGTGTGAAGAGATTGCCCTTTGTTATTTGAGCAATTCCTCAGTATGCATGTTGATGAGAAGAGTCTTCTCCTACCACAAAACCTGAAAAAACCCAGATATTTGCTTTACAAATAACCCTGTGTCTGAGGCAAAGGTACTAGTCCTAGACTCCACTAAGCAGATGCCTCTCTCCCAGACACTGAATTGGGGACTAAAGAAACATGGACTGTGTAAAATCCCTGATGGTGGTGGCTGTGGAAACAACAATTCTTTTCTGGGACAATGATGGTGGTGGCATCAGGATTGGGATTCAGTGTTGAATAGCAGTGGTGACAGCAGTACCACCATTCAAGCACATTTTTCCATGTAGGAAGAATCAGTATTCTCACTGAACTGACAGTCACATCATTTTGGATATGGTCAGTGGATCTAGCATACTAAATTCCATTCAACACAAATACACAGAAAATGGAAAGGAAGGAAACTCACTGCCATTAGGGGCACATGTGACAGTTCTTTTTGCAGTTCAGCAACGGAATTTGGAATGAATAGCTTTAGGAGGTAATGGAGAAAGGCTGATGGTAGTCAACACTTACAGTTCCTAAATAGGAAAACTTCTGCTGATTGCATTTTTTAAAAAAGAAAATGAAATGAAATAACTACATGAAAGAGAAGTACTGTAAATCTGTTTCCATTTTTCTTCACCTTCGCTGGAAAAAAAATGTTGTGTTATCCAGGAAACGGGGAAAAGCTAATGATAATTTAGATCGTTTAAAATTTGAAGTTTCAGAGATATGAGAAGTACGAATGTAATAATTTTATTCAAACACAGCACATAGCTATTACTATAAATTATTAGCTAGACAGTTAAATGAATTGTGGATTATGCAGTAGTGTAACTTTAGGAAAGTAATATTATGAGAAATAACATTTGCATTTTTTCTGACTTCTTATTTGGAAATTTCAGCTATTCTTGTAAATTAGTTTTTTTGAATTAGCTTCTTAGGTTTTAAGAGAAAGAAGAAAAAGATGACAAAGCAGAGAAAACATGTATATTTTGGATAGTCACAAATCTGTAATTATATTGCATTAGTATATTTTATTATAAAAACTCAAATGTTTAAAAACCAGTCTTTAAATCATGCTGACTTTCCAGGGGACTATATTTATGCAAATAGCCCAGCACAAATTGTCTTTGACAGCAAAGAGGCAGCCATGACAACACAGCTTTTAGAGGTCAAAGAGCATATATGACATGCTGTATATTGTTAATAGGTACATGGAAGGAAAAAAGTTCTCTGACTGGTTTGAAATATTCATAAAATGCACGTCTTTTTCAATTAAAAATTAAAGACATGGAATATTTGATGGAAAATATAAATAACAAGAAAGAAAGGGGATGGGAAAGTGAATTATCTATTGATTAAATTAAAATCGATAAGGCATACTGCTAGATGCTCTACATGTGTTGTATCATCCACACAGAATTCCTATGAAAGGGGTAAAGAACCCTATTTTTGCAGTTTGGAGAGCTCACGTTCAGAGAGATAAAGTAATTTTCCCAATGCCACATGGTTGGCAAAGGGCAAAGCTAGACTAGAATCATTCAACATTTGTACATCGGACTAGGACTTTAAAACCAATGACAAAATCTAGACATACAGACATTATGGAAGAAGAAAAACGATACCAAATAAACTAGATATTCCACAGATATCTGCTCTAAATAAAAAAAAAAAGAAAGGCAAGTAGTCACGTGAACTTGAAGTTCCTCCGAAAAAACCTGCAACCTCATTACATGCATGCAGCCCAGTTGTGTGGTAAATGGCAGTCATCACAGTTCATTCATTTTGAACATGTAACATCTATACATATATGGCTACACTTAAAACTTAAAAGTTAGAAAAGGCGTACTTCCCTGGTGGTGCAGTGGTTAAGAATATGCCTGCCAGTGCAGGGGACATGGGTTTGAGCCCTGGTGCAGAAAGATCCCACATGCGGCGGAGCAACTAAGCCTGCGCACTGACCCTGACCCTGTGCTCTAGAGCCCGTGAGCCACAACTACTGAACCCGCATGCCACAGCTACTGAAGCCCGCACGCCTAGAGCCCGTGCTCCGCAACAAGAGAAGCCACTGCAATGAGAAGCCCACGCACCACAAGAAAGAGTAGCCCCTGCTCGCTGCAACTAGAGAAAGCCTGCGTGCAACAACGAAGACCCAACACAGACATAGATAAATAAATTTATTTTTTTAAAAAGTTAGAAACGGCAAAGAAGATTAATGACAGCATGTTTTATAT
This sequence comes from Stenella coeruleoalba, assembly GCF_951394435.1. Classification (NCBI taxonomy): domain Eukaryota; kingdom Metazoa; phylum Chordata; class Mammalia; order Artiodactyla; family Delphinidae; genus Stenella; species Stenella coeruleoalba. The sequence continues at coordinate 55,466,150 of NC_137157.1, forward strand.
TTCAAAATGCATTTAAATGTAACAGCTTTATTGAAGTATAATTGATATAAAAAAAACTGTACATATTTAACACATACAATTTGATGAGTTTGGTCATATGTAAACACGATACCATCACCATAATCAAGGTAATAGATATATCCAACACCTCTGAAAGTTTCCTTGGAGAGGGTAGGCGGTAAGAACACTTAACATGAGATCTATCCTCTTAGCAAATTTTGAAAGGCACAATACCATATTGTTAATTATAGGCACTATGTTGTACAAGCAGATCTCTAGAACTTATTCATCTAGCATAACTGAAACTATATTCTTTCTAATAGTTCTCTGTTGCCTATGGGACACTGGAGGACATATTGAAATTCAAGGCTCTGCATTATCTGGTCTTTAACTGTCTCACATTATTTCTTATTCTTCATTCCCTCTTGACTCAACAATGAATTTTGCACTCCAGCTAGGCTTACAACTTGACTCTACTTGGACTAGTCACTTGCATTTTCAACTCTAAGATCTAGAGCAAAGAGATTGAAGCAACATATCATTAATGTTAAGACTCAGACTTTATATTAAAGGCAATGAGGGGATACTGAGGAGTTCACCTTGCCTCATCAAGAAGAGGAAGATAAATCTTTAAAGGCTTTATATGGTGTCTCATATTTCTTTTGATTCTCTTTTATTTTATTTATTAATTAAAAAAATTTTTTTTTTCCAGATAAACCTAGTCAACTTTATTTTTCAGGCATTTCAAGATAAACATAGTCAAAACGAGCATGCTTACCCTCCTGCTCCTTCTCCCCAGTGTAGCAGCTAAGTTCCCAGGGGCTTTTGGGCTTCATGGTATTGGTGAAGGGCCACTTGGTCCATGATTGTCCTCTGTCCCCCTGTTGGGGCCCACAAAGATGTGTCTCATCTTGGTCATTTGCTCATTGATTCTCTTTTAGCAGTCAGTGAATAAAACACAAATAGCTAATTAAATAGGATATGCTCAATAGTTAACAATGTCAAAAAATTTTATTTTTATTAAATATCTGAATTCCAAGCCAGAAAAGATAAAATAAAACAGAGACTTCTGAATGTTTTTCTCAGCATATTCTTCTTTCTGGGCCTCTGCATTTCAGTTATAAAAATGAGATTGTAGTCTATAATTTATTGAATGGTAGCATAATATAGGAAAAAAAAATTTCATTGACAATAATGGAAGCTGAAGTTTTCTTAATCCCAATTTAATATGTGTGAACATATTCAATAATTTTCTTAGTTTTTTTATATTGAACATTCTAACAATATAGATAGAAAATAGGATACAATAACTTATTCAGATTAATTAAATTTTAATGTGTCTTAATATTCATGTGAGTATAATGGAGTTGCTTTATACTATTAGAATCCTGGTTTAAATGAATTATGTCGAGTAATGCCTCTGCGTGCACATTAAATGCTGTCTAAATGTCTGGGAAAATCTCGTATTTATATTTTATTTTACTGAGAATTGAAGTATATATTTTGTTTTCTACTCCTACCTTTCTATTATGGCAATCATTTGGGGTTCTAAATTTGGTTTAATCTCCATGACACCTCCAAATGAAATTTGAAGCTGAAAAAAATAGAAATTTTGACACATGTGAGTAATTTTTAATAGAAACTTACTTAGAGTTAATTACATTGAGAGGACTAAAAACAGGATTTGGAGAAAAGTGAAAATTACAGCCAAGACTATGACAATAAGGTAAGTATATAAAATACATAGATGATTAAATCCACTAAATTTTCCCTGTGGTCATGTACATGATCATGAGAAGAAAAATGTCAAATTACTTTCCAAGTCGATTCTTAACTCTTCATAAAATAACATTAAAAATCAGAAATAATATCAATAAGTTACAGTTTATGAACTTGTGTTTATATGTTCCCTTGACTGCATTTGAAGATTGAACTCCCTGAGCGCTGCCCTTGAACCCTTTCTCAACAGCTGGTTCTCTGTTGCCCAGGGGAAAACTACTCAACTTCTGACCATTCTGACTTTGAACACTGAGTTTCCTGTATATTACTTTTGCTGCTTGATTAACAACAAGCATAAGAGATATTTATATAAACTAAGTAATGAGATCATTGTCTCCACAATTCTGGATGTCACCTACCTATATATTTTCCTAATTGAATACTTGAAATTGCTAAATCTTGACACTGCATCTTGTCTCTCCCCATCTGAACCGTGGTTCCTCTGTGGACATATCTCCCTGTTGTTGTTTTTTTTTTAATTCTTGAATGTGGTCTAATGTCAGAACCCACTCCCTCTCACTATTTGCTTGTCATCAGAAATCTCAAGATGTGGGATTATATTTTCTTCAAAGCTAGGTAATATATTTTAAATCACTTTCTTTAACACACCTATGAAAGAGACACCTTTTGTCTCAGGGTATAAGAAAATGAATATTCAGTAGTTATTTAGAAATGATATTGCTATAGTCTCCAAAGAGTAAAAAGATCATGCTTAGAATCTATGATGAAGCTACTTCTGAATTTTCTAAATTTTCAGACATGACTCATAACTTAGGAGTTTCACTCTTAGATGTTTCTCCATTCTGTTAAGTTATTTATCTGAACTAAGATAATATGACCATGAGAAGATATTGAGTATGTCAAAAATAATGTTAATTCTTATTACTTATAGTTTATTATTTGAATCATTTATTCATAGCAATGCTCTATGTTTAGAAAAAACCATAGGACAAAGTTTTTGTCAACAAGTGTCTGCCAGTCTAGAATGGAGAGGCAAACATAAAAGTAAATAACTTTATAAAGAATTGTGTTCCTTTCTTTATAATAAGTGATTTTACAATGTATTACAATTAAAAATATAGTAATATCAGCTTTGGGATATACATATATTACAAAAGGCTATGTATGTTTCCCTTATTCTTCTCCTTAAATTTATTATTTAATTGGAATTGCACTAAATATATAAGTAAATTTGAAAAAAAAATCACCTCTTGTGCAAAAAGTTTTCTTCACAATTATCTAAATCTACTTTTAATCTCAATCAGATATGAACACAGCATAGATATCTTCAATATTCACAGAATCAAGTTTACCTTCCATTCTTCTTTGCTGAAGAAATCACTTGAAGGTAAACTCTACCAAAATAAGTGTGTTGGACAGGTCATTACCATGGAAATTATGGGAGGATTCACATTAGAGAGGCATGTGAGCCAAGCGGGGTTAGGTATTGAAGATTAGCCTTCGAACAACTGAGGGGTGAGATGTGTACATTCTAGGCCAAGAGACTAGTGTGTAAGGAACTGCAAGATTATAGCTTCAGCTGACACATAGAGTATGAGATGAAATCAAAGGAGAAGAGGCTCTGGACAGCAATTTCAGTCAAATGGTGAAGGACTTTACATGCTGTACTAAGGAGTTTCAGTTTTATCCTGTGGATACTGAAATCGGTCAGCGAATAAAAGCACACATTTAATAAGAATGTAGTATGTACTAGAGATGAGACAAGGAAATCTAAGTAGGGAATTGGGTAGCTATATAAGTTAAACAATACAAATAACAGGTACCTAGTCCAACATAAGATACAGGAATCATGGAGAAATACAGCTTGGTTGATCACATGGCTTGATACTAAGGCACTCAGAGACATAAGGAACTAGTGTGACTGGCAATGTATATTACACAGACCTTTGAGGATCTGAATAGATTAGTTCTCCTCCCTTGAGCTGGATGTGATAGAAGAAAAGAAATGAATGTCTTAAGGGTCTGAGAAATTAAATCACTCAAATAGTATAAAACTGGAAGACTAGTAGTTATAAAAGACAATATTATTCTCTCACAATTTTAGTCAAACCAAGAAAATATGTATGGTGTCATTAACATTAAAATTTTTCTCCTTTCTTTTTTGCTAAATTACATGTAAAAATCAAAATTACTTCCTCTCTCTCTGATTGGTTATTAAAAATTAGATGTTAAAAATAAGAACCATAGTGAAATATTACCTAATAAATAGCTCACTAACATCAAAAGTATGATTTTAATGCATAAAAATAGATGAATTTCAAACTAGAATTAATGCATAGTGTTTTCCCACCAAACAAATAGTTTCTCAGTCATGAAGATAACTATCTACAAAAACATGAACAATAAGCATGAGAGAGGCAAGGTCACTCATCCTTTGATTTTCAATAACCCTGATGCAAATATTGTTTTGTGTTCATTCACCTATTCTCAGTATTCAGTTTATCTTTCTTATTCAAAGCAGAAGGTTAACAAAAATGACAGCACAGATGGTGTCATTTTCTTCTTTACAAGTCAAAGTGATGAGCCTTATAAAAGACTGTCACATGCATCCTCTCACCTGTCTGGTCCCTTCTGTGCCCCCATCTGCACAGCGCTAATCTGATGACTTGTACTTCCTTGACCTCTTCAAAACCAGACTTTCAGGATTAGTTCAGAGAGGAAACTAGTTATATTTAGGTTATATTTTTAATTGTATAGATATTATATTATCAAATCAGTTTTATGACATAAGATCATGGTATGATACATAATTTTTTAAACTTAAATTTAAAATATCTTTAACTTTCATGATTAGTAGCTACTGGAAGTTTATATACTCTGACCAAAATCTCCCCCATACTCCCACCCCCCAGCACTTGGTTACCATCATTCTACTCTGCTTCTATGAGTTTGGCTGTTTTAAATTCTACATATAAAAGTGATATCACACAGTATCTCTCTTTCCCTTTCATAGATAGATAGGTAGGTATGTAGATAGATAGATACATAGATAGATACATAGACAGATAGATATACACACCACATCTTCTTTACCATCAAGCTAAGAAAATAAGAACCAAACCAAGGTACTATTTGAACTGAAAACAATCTTCTTTTTCCCTATCCTGTTGAATAAATGCAGATACTACTACATCAATGTCAATTCTATCCTTCCAGATGAGCACTGTTCATATGTCATATTTCTTCAGAAATTTGCTATAATACAATATTTCTGGAGATTTCAGAGTTGTGCATTTTCTCCCAGCTCTGTAATCTGTTATCATTTACACTTGAAATAAGCTGACATTCTACTCTGTTCCTAACTCCGAATGGATCACACAGTCCCTCCTTTCCCAAAAGTGCCAATCTTTTCCCTGTATCCTTCAAGTCATAGCTTCAAATATATGCAGGTCTGCCTTGGTTCTGATGGTAAAAACAAAAGTAAATAAATAAAACAACCTTCACTGGAACCCTAATAACTCTTTTTATTTTCTCTCCTCCATTCTTTCAAATAATGGATTTATTTCAGAATGTTTGTCTGCTGATGGTAGCTCCCAAATATTTCTAATTCATTGTCTTTCTCTTGTCTTTCATTCTGACGGCTGTATTTACTATATGGCTTAAATCATTTGCTTCAGGATATATTGGGCATGTCATTCAGGGCACCTGGCAGGTCCAAATTATAATAGATATAATTACCCATACACAGCCTCTGTTATGCCAGAGTTCTCAACTGTGTTTTATCACGCTTGGCAGACGATTGGATTGTGATCAGGCAACTAACCCAACTGAAGATTATTACTAACGTCTACCAACGCATGAGGTTGCTAGAAGCAAAGAGCCAGGCTGTCCATGAATTTATCAACAGGAATTAGGCTAATTTGCAGAATTCTCATGACTGATTATCTCTACAACATATGAAGACAGTGGGTCCATTTTATGATTAAAGAATGAAAAAGACACTCAGAAAGAAGCAGAAAATTATGTGAGCAATATACAGACCCCTAGAAAGATTCAAAGGATTGTTGCCAGAGTTTCCTTATGTCTTGGTGATGTTCAAGTGTGATCAATATGTATCCTCAGGAAGCAATGTGACCATAGACAATACTGAATAATCCCATCTTAAAGAAGAAGCAAATATGATATTTTTATAATTATAATTGTGATTGGGGCTACAGGAAAGAACACAAAGTAGCAGATACAGTGGAAATTGATTTTGCCATCATTTGCCTCAGGAGAGTTCTATCTTGCAGCAGCAACTGACAGTCCCTAAACTCAAAGAATGAGGGAATTTAGATAAATTTTAATAACATTACTAAGTTTTTATATTGATTATTTTTATAGTTACCATCTATTTATGGTAACTTAATTTAGTGTTCTATTTATAGTGAGAATGTCATTTCTTTAAAACTCATTTAAGAACCAGACTTTCAGGCTTGGAAGGGTTAAAATTATTGTAAGAATAGAAATAAGATCCTTCTGGCAATATGGAACTAGGTCAGGAAGGAGCCCAACTCAGTACGTATGCTTATTCCCAGCTGCAGCAAATTTAATCATAGCAAGGTGGCCAGGTTCTTTAGCAGCTGTAACCAGGGCACTGGTAATGGATGTCAAATGATAACAACAGACCATTTCAACTTACAGATTCACTTACAAAGAGGGAATATAATCAGCTATGGCCATCTAGATATTGGAGGTGGGGTCCCTTCCCCATTCCCTCAAGGTTGGATTGGTTTCACCAACTGCATTCACCAACCAAGACTCTGCTCCAAGCAAGGTGGTAATGTTATCAATGTGGGGGACACAGAATAAGCGAGAAGGCTGGATAACAAGGATCTATGGATTCATTCTTAAGTGCAGTTGAGGCACTACGCTGGGAAAATCTAAGGTGGAAGTTTGTTTATTTATTCTTTTTTATTATGGAAGCATGCACATAAAAGAAGAAAGAATTTTGTAATATCATAAAATCCCATGTACCCATCAGCCAGCATCAACAGTTAACACTTTAAAATTTTTCTTTGTGTGTGTGAAAGGTTTAAACTACCTAGCTTGGTTAATTTTTTTTTTATTTGTGACTTTACTTTTTTAGAGCAGTTGTAGGTTCACAGCAAAATTAAGGGGATGGTACAGAGATTTCTCATATATTCTCAGCTGCTCCCACACATGCATTGCCTCTGCCATTATCAACATCCCCCACCGGAATGATACATTTGTTACCACTGATGCACTGCCATACACATCATAATTCCCCAAAGTCCATAGTTTACATTACAGTTCACTCATGGTGTTGTACATCCTATGGGTTTGGACAAATGTATAATGACATGAATCCATTATTATGGTATCATACAGAGTATTTACACTGCCCCCCAAACCTTCTGTGCTGCACCTATTCATCCTCCTGCAGCCCCAATCCCTAGCAACCAGTGATGTTTTTACTTTGATATCCTGTAGTTTGAAAATAATGATGTAGGAGTTTTTTCTTTTAGGTTTTTGTTTTTGTTTTGCTTTTATCCTGCTTGGTGTTCTCTAAGCTTCCTGGATCTGTGGTTTGGTGCCTGACATTAATTTGGGGAAATTCTTAGTCATTATTGTTTCAAATATTCCTTCTGTTCCTTTCTTTTCTTTCTGGTATTCCTATTATGTGTATGTTACATCTTTTGTAGTTGACCCACATTCCATAGACATTCCATTCCTTTTTCCTCAGTCTTTGTTCTCTACTCCTTTTGGTTTTTGAAGTTTCTATTGATATATCCTCTAGCTTAGAGATTCTTTCTTCACTGTTCTCTTTTACTAATGAGCCCACCAAAGGCATTCTTCATTCCTCTTACAGTGTTTTTCATCTCTGGCATTTCTTTTTGGTTCTTTCTTAGGATTGCCATCTCTCTGCTTACATTGCCCATCTTTTTTTACATGTTCTGTTTACCATAACAGCCCTTAGCATGTTAATCATAGTTGTTCCAAATTACCATCTGATAATTCCTACATTCCTACTATGTCTGGTTCTGGTGCCTTCTCTGTCTCTTCAAATTGTGTTTTTTTTACCCTTTGGAATGCCTTGTAATTTTTTCTTGATAACCAAACATGATGTACTGGGTAAAAGAAACTACTGTAAATAGATCTTTAAGCTTTAGGAGGAGAGGAAGCATTCTACAGTACTGTGTTTAGGTCTCAGTCTTCTAATGAGCCTAAGCCTCTACACTGCAAACTTTACAAGTGCTTCTCAGTATTTTTTCTCCCCCTTAGGTGGGGGAGGATGCCTAGAATGGGTTGTATTTAGTATTTCTCATCTTTGTGGTAGGCGAAATATGGCTAGAGTTGGGTTTTTCCCGACCCCAGGTCAGTTTAGCTCTGATAGTAGTTTCAGGCTCAGGCTAACTAGTTTCCCCTGAGGTCAGGCCATGTTAAGAAGAGTGCTCTGGTGTATTTCAAAATGGTTCCTTTTGCTTCCCCCTGCTGAAAGCAGGAAGGGATATTCTTTGATATTTACTGAGAATTTAGTAGAGCTCCTGTAGGTAAACCTCACAATTTTGTGGGCACCCACTGCCCCCACACCCCTGACCATCAATGGGTTCTCCTGGAATTTTTAACTCTCAGACTTGTCCACACTGAGCCTTCAGCAATTATCAATTACAGTTCAGGTTTTCCTACCCCCACACTGGTTCCTGAGGCAGTTTCTGCTTGTGAATCTGCCCTTCTAAACCTCGACTCCCTGTATTCACCTGTCTCTCCAATCCTGGGGGCCAGTGGTTCGCCCTATGTCCTCTCCTCTCTCATGAATTCAAGAAGAGTTGTTGATTTTTCAGTCTTTTCAGCTTTCTGTTTGTTGTTAAGTTGAAATGGTGACTTCCAAGGTCCTTATATACAGAACTGAAAACTCAACCTCTACTTGTTTTTTTTTTACCAAAGCTACAGTTGGATTTGATTGGGATTGATTGGTAGTTTCAAGTATTTTCAGCTGTGGTAGGCAGACTTTTAGCCCACCCAAGTTCCTGGCCTTGGTTAGTCAATCAAATACTAACCTAGGTACTGCTGTGAAGGGACTTCAGAGATCTAATCATGAGAAAGAGATTATCTTAGATTAAGTGGGTGGATCCAGTCTAATCACCTGAGCCCTTAAAAGCAGAAAGGTTTCTCAGTCTGGGGTCAGAGAGAAGAGGTAACAGGAGAGATGAGGCAGAAGGGGAAGTCAGTGATTTCATAACATGAAAAGGAGTAAAACTGTTGTTGCTGACTATGGCCTCTAAAGCTGGGAATGACCCCCAGGCAAAAGCCAGCAAGTAAATGGGACCTCAGTCCTAGAACCACATGGAACTGAACTCTGCCAAAAACCTAGATGAGCTTAGAAGTAGATTCATCCGCAGACCCTCCAGGAAGAATGAAGCCCTGCTGGCAACTGGGTTTCTGACTTGTGAAATCCAGGTAAGAGAACTGAGTCACACTGTACTTGGACATCTAATATATAGAATTGTGAAATAATATGTGTTCTCTTAAGCCACTAAATTTGTCATAATTTATTATGACCACAATAGAAATTTAATACATCAGATTTATTCCTTTTATAATCTCCCTATCAGCCTTTTACCATTTCCCCATCAGCCTTTCACCAAATGCTTTTAGCATTCACTATTGATCATTGACTAGATCCATTATTTCATTAGAGACTGCAAAATAGTAGTATAACAATTTTATCATTCCTCCCACATTTATTACCTTTAATTTTTTTATGAAGGAGACTTTCTCTTATTAACTATTGGTTATCCAACAATATAAGGGTATAAAACCTTTACTTTACCACTTTTCAGAATAATGAGTTAGTGTTCTAGTTGCTGCCTAAAATTCATTTGAATATCATTATGAATTCTAGATTTCTATGTATTTGATCTGTTTTGGTTTGATGAATTCAAAATTTTCCCATCTTTGTCAACCTGCAGACTGTCTTGTTTCCTCTGACATGACTCATTTGTTTTATATATCATCTTTTCTTTCTGGTACAGCAATATAATCACAAGTTAACTTTGCATATTTTCTTCCCCGGACCTGGAATCAACCATGTTTCCCCCAAAGAACTCTCATCTTTTTGTAGAAAGTGGTATTTAGAGAGTATCACCTGGGTAGTAGGTGAGCTCACTGCAACTGAGTTATTATTGCTTCTTGGACTTAAAGTTGCACAGAGCAAAAAATGTTATTCTGTTGGAAAAAAAATATGAGATCCTACTTATATTTTCATTTCAAGTGTAAGATTACAAATGTTTTACTTGTTTTTTAACTTATTTTGATATATATATAGAGAGAGAGAGAGAGAGACAGAGAGAGACAGACACAGAGAGAAGGACAGAGAGAGAAAGAGGGAGAGTCAGTCATATACACAGATATCATAAAAGTATAAACCCAGGAAAGTTAACCAGATGGTAAGATTCTTATATATTAATTACCTAAAAACCCCATTCTCAACTCATAACTTTATTCTTTACCAGAAAAATGGAAAAGGAATTTCCCATAAGCTAATAATGAAATGTGTCTCTTGTTTGTTAATAAGCATGAGTTTACTTATAATATTCTCTTCATTTGAATCTCTAAATTAGGAAGAACCCAGATTAGAGATGCTACATATGTGTAAATTAGTAATTCATTCTTACTCAGCAGTGATCAATAAACTTCTTAGCAGATGTCTGTAAATTATCTTGGAGCCAAATACCAAAAGTTCTCTCCTGGTGATTGTAATATATAACCCTTAATGTATAAGCTGTTCTTCCTTGTCTCAAATAAGGAACAAAAATTGGATGAGAGAAACCATTCTCTCTTCTCTGTGTTCAGTAGATATATTGCAGGTGCACTTTCAAACGAACTAAGCAAAAATATGAATAACTGAAGATGGTTCCATTTGCCTAGACATTAAGTACAAGTTTTACTAGGAAAAGAACACACAGAATGGATATTATACAAAGGTCACCTACAAACACACAACTGTAAATTATAAAATAAGAAGATGGGCTTAATCTTGGGGTTATTTTATGGAATAATGTGATACTTTGCTTCAGTGAGTAATAAGCTTTCAGGCTTTTCCATGATACACACAAAATAAGTAAAACTAGGAAAGCATCTAAATGTCAAGATGCTTTGTTACTCTGCTTTCCATGTTGAAAAGGGAAGTCATAATATTAAATACCACTCTCCATCATGCCACAGAACCTCAGATACAAAGACTTTTTGTGAGATAGATATAAAGCAGAAAAATTGGATGCATAAGAGCTGGCAGTGAGAAAGGTTTTCTTCAACTGAATGCTTATAAATATCTTCAGAAATAGACTGTAAAGGCAGAAGTTAAAAGTTATCTTTTAAAAACATTTGTGTTGAGTGAAGTAAGTTAATCTAAGCTTTTCTTTTACTCAGAGAATTATTTTCCATAATTTTACTATGTGTAAAATGGAACAAATTACCTAACAACATAAAGATAAAAATACATCTCAAGATGTCAATAATAAGATTGGGAGAGTGGTAAGAGGGGAGAATAATAAAGTTATGTTCTGGAGGAAGATGAAGATATTTACTAATTTTTGTCAGAAAAATTTATGTTGAAATATAGATTGAAATGTAAACATAACAACTGAATACTAAAATACAATCCATAGATTTCAAACTAATAGAGAAACAAATGGTAATTATCAGCATATATATCAATTAACAGAAGGCAAGAAAGGGAGATAAGAGGAAGAAGCAAAGAAGAGGGGCTAGGAACAGATAACACAAAATACAAAGTAAGCACATCCAAAACAAAAGCAAAAGGAACAGTTAAATAATAAAGATATGAAAAATATGTACTACTAAACATTAAAATTGTTAGCAATATTAATGTTAGATAAAATGGAATCTAGGTAGAAGGCATTAATAGAGATGAGTATTAGCATCGTGTAATAAAAGAAACAAATGGATAAGAATATATTAAAATATTGACATCTTGAAGAAATATATGAAGCAAAACCTGTTGAGATTTATATGGAGATAGTGACAAACTCACTAATCATAGTGGGAAATCTTTATAATACTCCGTCAGGAACTTGTGATCAAGTAGATCAGAAATTTAGCCAGGATACAGAAGATTTTGAAAACAAAACATAATCTTTCTGGGTACTGTAATCAAGTAGAGATGGTACATTATTATCAAGTACACATTAAACTATTATAAAAATTGATTATATGCTAGGTCACTCCTAAGACTCAACACATTTCAAAGAACTGATATCATACAGTCCATGTTGTTTCACCACACAAAAAAGTTAAAAGTAAAATCAGCCACAACATTTTGTATGTAAGAAAGAATAGAGAGAGTATTAAGCCATCATTTCTGAAAGCTGAAAAAGTTAGTCTGAATTCACACTGCTGGAAAGGCAATAGAAACAATAAATTGTGCTGCCAAGGGAAAATCAAACATTTTCTAAAAGAAACTAAGATTTAGGTTGCAGATGCCTTTGTGGTTTGCAGTATCAACACTGGGTAATCATAGTGAAGAATTGTATAAAGTATTTTATCCCCAGGTTGAAACTATTGCTGAGTAGAGCTGTTTAAAGAGGGAGGGAATAAATGGTTTTCTCTGTTGGTTGCATTAGTCTTTCTATACCATGATTAAGAAATTAGAACCTTGTTTGAACTGTGGATTAAAAATCCTAGGAGGATTCTGATTCTCTTCGCAATTGATGTTGTCTTTAATCTTTTCTCCCCCATTAAAAATGGTTTTGCTTTTTTAGCATTGGAAAATACTTCTGCTTATACAGCATAGGAATAACTTTGAAATCCCATGGCATAAATGCTTTCTCCATACTAGAAGAAAGTATGAAATACCAGGAGGAATACAATATCATGAAAAACTGAGAAGAGACATGAGAAGGAAACAAGAGGAAATCTGATTCTCTCTTTGATAGGAAATAGAAAAAGTTGAAAAGTGCATCCTCACACTCAAACAGATAAATGGCAATCAGAGAATGTATATTAGGAGAACTTTTGTCCTCGGGGTAGAAAAAAAAAATCCTGAAGGTTTGAAAAGCCGAAGTCTTCCTACTGCTAATTATGTATGATGGTACTTTCTTAATGAGAAGTGACAGCACACTTACACACATAAATGACTGGGAGCTGCTTTTCTGACTGTGAATAGAAGAGCTTATTTTCTGTTCCCTCCACTGAACCAATTATGCTTTTAACATCAACTCCCCACAGAGACAGTTAATACATGACAACCTTTCTTGGTCAAGCATGCCTTATTTAAACAGAAGTTTCTCTGGAGAGTGTAAATGGTTTGGCATGGAAATAAGTTAACCAGTGACAGCTCTGTTCCATTTTATAGAATAGCATTAAGAAATGAAAGGAGCATGCATCCAGCTTGAATTTAATAGCTAATTCCTCCAAAAAAAAAGTCATTTTAAGCTCCCATTGGAAATGTAACGAAGAGACATATTAATAAAAATGATGGATAATTGAACACTAATAATCAGTTATTATACACTTGTGGGGTAAATTAGATAACTGCTTGGTCTTGAAAAACATAACTCTTAGACCAAGGACTGAAGTTTTAGTTCTCAATGAAATAATATTATGTGCTACATATTAGTCTAACAATAAAAAGTTTATTTCCCATTTCTCATTACCAGAAGCAATTTAGGAATGATCTCGCTTAATATTTGAAAAGAAATATGGCATCATAGAATTGAAATGATTGAAAGAGTAACGTTAACTCTTCTATGAAGAATGTCTAATCATCTGGGGGAGTATTTCCTAAACGAATCCCATAATACATTAACAAGTATTGAGTAATAAAAATAGTTGTTGTGGACAAATCAGTTTGGGGGAAAAATATGTATTCCTGCTTATAGATTCACAATGCTCAGGATCATATTAATGGCATTAAGAAATTCTGTGAAATAAACTTTGCCTGAAGAAGCCCAAGCTTGTTTAAAATGAAACAAGCAACTCTTTCTCTCTTTCTTTGTTTTCTTTCTCTGTTTGTCTCTTTATTTCTTTCTTCCTTGGCTCCCTCCCTCTTTCTTTCTTTTTAGAGAAGAGGTTCTTAGAGATCTAGTGTTTTCAGAGTACAGTTTAGAAAAACTGATTTGAGGACTTGGGATTCTTGTCTAGACAGACATTTAATTAGTTACTTGGCTATACATCACCTGGGCAATTTTGTTTTGGTTCATGTAAATATATGTTTAGAATTTTTTTTTAAATCTCTGTTTTACATATTTCCCTTTTTTAATCAATTCTCAGTACTTAAAAAAGTTATACCTGTACTTGGAAATGAAGTTAATAATAAAGCCGTCTTAGTAAGAATTTGAGTGGAACTTAGGAATTATCTAGTCCCAATTTTCATTCATGGATGTGGCAAATGGGTTCCCATTCTACATGGCACCTAGTTATGAATGTTTATAATTCCACATAATTTTTGGATATTATAATGTCTCCATCTTCAATATTCTTGTGTTCTTAAAGTTTTCTTCATATGCTTCTAGGAAAACATATCATAACCCATTAACAGATGATAAATCTTTCAAACATGCTATTAACACAGAGAAATCAATCTATAATTTTACTGCAGGGGAATATTTGTAACTCTTGATTATTAGAAGACAGCAACTGATTCATCCTGTGTAAATCTATGAATAGTATACTTAGTATCTTTATGTAACCATATTTTATAAGTCAATGGAAGATGGGATAGAAAGATACAAGGTCAAGAAAAAAACAAAGTGGGAATCTGGAAGAAGTAAAGTAAAAATAAGGAAAGGAAACAGGTGCTGCGTTTTGCTCATTTGATTTTTTTAAATAGTTTTTGACAGCTGGCTTCACTTACATGGGGTTTTTGGCCCAGGGCTAGAATCGATTAACAGGTAAGATTGGGTGCACTGAGGACTGGCTGCCAGTGGATCTAGAGTGAAGTTAAGCTGTGTCCCAAGATATTGAGTGGCATGGTTCTCATATGTCATATTCCCTTAGGACGCCTCTTTTGATATCGGCTCACACCTGTCACAATGGCTATCATCAAAAAGACAAGAAATGTGTCAGAGAGGATGGGTAGAAAAGGGAACCCTTGTGCACTGTTGGTGAGGATATAAATTGGTGCAGCCACTATGGAGAACAGTAAGGAGTTTCCTCAAAAAATTAAAAATAGAACTACCATACGATCCAGCAGTTCCACTCCTGTGTGTTTATCTGAAGTAAACAGAAACACTAATTTCAAAAGATATGTACACACCAATGTTCATTGCAGCATTATTTATAACAGCCGAGATATGAAAGGAATCAAAGTGCCCATGGGCAGATGAATGAATAAAGAAAATGTGATATAGAGAGAGGTAGAGATAGAGACACAGACAGAAATATTACTCAGCTGTAAAAATGAATGAAATCTTGCCATTTGCAACAACATGGATGGACCTGAAGGGTATTATGTTCAGTGAAATAAGTCAGATAGAGAAAAAACAAATACTGTACATTTTCACTTATATGTGGAATCTAAAAAACACATGAACAAGTATGACAAAACAGAAACAGACTTGCAGATAGAGAAAACAAACTAGTGGTTGCCAGAGGGGAGAGGGATAGGAGGAGGGGCAAAAGAGGAGATTAAGAAGTACAAACCTCTAGTTATAAAATAGGCAAGTCACAGGGATTCAATGCACAGCACAAGCAATATAGCCAATACTTTATAATAACTGTATGGTTTGTGAGCTATAAAAATATTGAATTCACTGTGTGGTACACCTGAAACTAACATAATATTGTAAGTCAATCATAAATAAATAAATGTTGGGTCTATTTATGACCACAGGAAGGTTGAAGATCTGTTGAATCTTCAATTATTAAAACTCAGAGGAACTTTTCCTAATAGAAACAGTTAAAGATACACTACATAGCATATTTGTTATACTATTTGATACTAAACTTCAGTATCAAATATATAGTGTATTTAAAACCAAGTAAGAGGACTTGATTACTTACTGAACTACCAAGATATCAATTAGCAGATATTTATTAAGATTTTCTTTTTTATGCTCAGCAAAAACCTAAACATGATGAGTCAATAGAAAAGTATACAACATTTAGAATTGCTTTTGTGACATCCCTCTCACTCCTAAAAAAATAATAATGATGACTCATTGGATGCTTTGTTTTAATTATATTAAGCTTGAAAATTACTTTGGGGAAAAACAGACATCTTTAAAATATTGGAAATGTTTTGACATTCAGGAACATGGTATCTCTCTTCCTTTATTCATTCTTCCCCAAGGTCCCTTAGGTATTTCTTGCAGCTCTTTTTAAAACATTTTTATTCAGTTTACTTCTAGCACATAGTTATTTCTATTGTGAATAAAATCCTTATTTTATGACTTTTAAATTTAGATATTAATGGATAGTGCTTTCAAACATGACTGCATTCTCAAACCCAGCTGCACATTAAAAACGCTGAAATGTGGCCCATTTGAACTCCTGCCATACAAATTATTTGTTGCTCACAACTAAATTTGTAATTACTTTTTCTCTAGTTGGGGGATGGTCTAAATTCTTCATTTATTTTCTTGTTTTCAGTACAGACCTGCATCTGTAAATAAAAGCCAGCACACAAGTTTGTCTTTTAATTTCTAAAATGTAAAAATATAAACAAACAGAAAACCTCCATAAAATCAGACAATGAAATTTGCATTGTCAATGGCAGCAACATTGGAAATAAAGCAAATATTTGCTCATTTTTATGTAAAGTCCATTCTCATATTTCATTTGGAAATATGAACACATTTTGTTTCTTTCATTTTATTTCCCCTTCTGTTTTTGAAAAGCAGATTGTGTCTTTCCCAATACAAGGATATCTGACTGTTTAGAAGTAAGGGATTGTTGTAATCTCCAGATGTTGCTAATATACTTTTGTGGTCATCCTTTATTCTCCCAGAATGAGGAAAATACTATTCAGTCTTTCTGTGATTTCATAATAAATGTTGGCCAAATACAGAGCCATTAAATCAAAACTTTTAGGAGGGGGGCAACAGACATCGATATATTTTTTTTCCAAGTTCCTTAGGTGATATTAACATGCAGTGAGAGAGCAACTGTTGTAAGGTTACTAACCAGTTATATATATAATACCTTGGAGCGTTTTTAAAAACAAACACAAAACCTCATATTCTGTTGAGATTTTTAAAAGTGATTGACTTAATTCTCATGTCCTCATCTTCTAACTTTTAGGAGCAAATGATACTAAACACCCACTATCATCAAAATAAGCATTCCTTACTGTAAGTTAACATTCTCTCCATCTACCATCCTCTTTTTGCATAGGGAAGAGCCCCAGTGTCCAATCGCCTGGCAAAGAATAGGAAATCAATATAAATATATGTGTTGTATTACTTTGCTGTATGTTTTCACTTTTTAAATTCAGACATATATTTTCTTATTTAGTTGCCCCTGTGACCAGAAACACAGGTTTATGAGATGATTTATTAGGGTAAAGAATATACTCAGTATTCATCAGGCAAAATAAAGTTAATTGGTCCCTAGAGAAGTTATTTTCCAATAGCACTGTTCTCATAAGCACAAGATTTTAACCTACTGACTTACTAACGAAGGACTTATGATTCCATGTCACATATATAACACCTTTGCACACAATGTCTTTGTAGAGGGAGGTGGGGCTATTGCTATGGGGATGAGATAAATCTGAGGAGTACACTGATACTGAATTTTGACACAAGATTATCTAGTTTCTCTAGCTCTGCTTGGAACAGTATTAGAAAGAACACGTTAAACATACATGGCAGGACAAATTTTCAGGTATTGATAACTGCTGAGCTGAGCTGCTGTAGAATGTCAGAGCTATGTTGGGAAATCAGGAAATCAACAAGGGATCTCTTCCATTTCCAGGACATCCCTCTGGAATACCAAGAAAATCACTGAAATGTTAATATCAGAGTAAAATAAACATTTGTTTCCTTCAAAGAACAATCAGTGAGTAATAGTTCTATCTCAGTGGCTATATGTGATGTTAAAAAAAATAGCAGAATAAGTCCATGATTTATATCCTCAGAGTGCTTACATTTTAATGTACAAAACAGACAAATTATGACAATATGGCATGTATGTGCCATAATAAGGGACATGCACTCCAAGAGCTATGGGAACACAGCAGAGGAAACCACTAACTGCTAGAAGAAGTTGCCACGGAGATTATTTTGTGAATTAAATAGCCGTTAAACTCTTTTAAGTCCCCTTCAATTTCTTCTTTGCTATAGCATTCATCTGTGTTGATCATTTCTCTCTCTTAACGGTTATAGTGATTCTTAAAATCTGTACAGACCCCATAAGACTCCTTGGCTTAGACCCTTCACTCTTCCAGATCTTCTGCCATCTTAGACCACTTACTGTGATTTGCATATTTTCCTCCTCAGTCTATTCCTTAAATTCCTTAAGATTAGGCACATTGAACACTCTGTCCTTGGATTGCTTTCTACTCCCTATTTTTTCTTTATAATCCCTTGGTTACTTATGCCTTCTACTCTACCAAGTTATCTCACTCCACTCCTCTCTTCAGGTACCAGATAATACTAAATCTGTCTCAGGATATGTTTTATAAGATATAAAGTTTCTTTTGATGGTAGAACACAACACACTGACACTCTAATGGATGAAAGGCAGAATTTTGTTACTTATAGCTCCAAGAGAGAAGGCTGCCAGGCGGGGCCCCTCAGGGAGTTCCACCTGGGGGCTGAGTAGCAGCAAGCCAGAGCTGTAGGGGGCAGCTTGTGAACAGCAAGAAGGGTAGGGCTAACTGGGTTCCACGGGCTCCCTGAGGATTGCCTAATTAAAATAAATTCTTGGGCTCAGGGACTCAGTGGCTTTCCTAGTCGTCTGACCTGGCTCCAGGGTGATTAGGGCAGGTGCACAGTGGCACAGTGTGTGAGAACCTGATAAGGGAAGTGGTTGAGGCGTAAACTTCCTCAGCTGCTCAACAAGGGGAACTGATCAGTCTCTAGCTTGGGCCTCAAGACTGTGTCCGGAGGAAGAATTTAGGAGACAGCGATGTCAGCAAGATGGTGGAAAAGGAGGCCCCAGGTCTTGTCTGCTCCCACTCTCCCATCCAGTGCCAAAACCAATGATTTACCAACTATCCTTAGATGAATGTAGCTCTGGGAGAACTCCAGAGTGCAGATGACAAGCTGCAGCAACCCAGTGGAACATAGGGACCAGAGATGACAGCAGAGGAAAAGGCAGGAGGCATTTAGCTGTGTCACCCCATCCCCCAGACCAGCACAGCCTAGTACCAAGAAGAATCCTCTCTGCTGCCAGTTCCTCGATGGGGAAAAAGGTTAGAGCAGGCTGACCCCTACAGCTCTCACCCTTGCTGCAGCCTCAGACCCCTAGCACAGCCTTCTCCACCAAGGACCCTGCAGTCTTAGCCAATGCAGACACCAGGGACTGGAACTTCCCATAACCAATAACTTTGTGCTCTCCTGGAACCCCAGAACTGGTGCTGGCCCCTCTCCTCCCTGCTGGCCCTGGCACAGCCATGCCCACCAGACCCAGTGCATCTCAAGCAAAAGTTATTTCTCTACTGAGCTATTCTTTAATATTATTCTAACAAACTCTTAGGTTCAGTCTTTCCTGACACCAGTACCCCCCCCCCCACATAGGGTTATGAGAATCATAATTTTAAAGTACAGATCCTATCACATAAAACTTAAATTCAGACTCCAAAGCCTTGTGTTCAGGGTACTAGGGTATATTCTAGTTAAGTACCATCCATTCTGTATCTTTTCCTTCTATCATCATCAAACCTCTAGTTCCTGAACTTGCTCCCTTTCTTTACTTCAATATCCATGAGTGTGTTCCATTCTCTGCACAAAATAATTTTTCCCATAACCCCCTCCTCATGTAACAAGATTCCTACTCAATCTGAATCCAGTAGAATTCTTTATCTTCTAAAAATGTCATCAGATTCTCCCATCTAAAAGGAATCTTTTCATTTTGGTCTTCCTTGACAACATATTTGAACTTCTGATATAGCATTCATTTACTTATTTACGTATTCAAAAAATATAGGCAATGAGGATAAAATGATGAAGAAGACAGAGGAGTTTTAGTTTCTTCAGAATGCATAACAGCCTTCAAACAAATGGGCCTGGTATTACTATAATTATGGCTTGACACGCTCTGAAAACTAATGGTCTAGATTCTTGTCTTTGCACCTTGATTTCTTTTTAACTATGTGATCTCACCCACTCTAAATCTTATTTATTATATTTGTAGAGGGCCTAAGAATACATTTATTAAATAGGGCTAACTTAGTTTTCCGAAGAAAACAAATAGAATGTGAATGTTTTATATTCATCTCTGTTCACATAGTGGGAATATGATACATTTATCAAATGGAAATGGAAGGAAAAACATCTAGATCCTATAACAGGGCAAAGAGGTGTTAATTTTCCCATTTCCCATGCATGTCTTTAAATATTTTAATCTATTTCTAAAAATCACACGCTCACACATAGCTTTACCAGTCTACATTGTAATTTAGCGGCACCTGATTTTGACACCCAGATACAAATTGGTTTCCTGAACTATTTCAACCATAGCATATTTAAAATGATAAGAGAAAAGTTACAGGCAAATAATGACATATGAGTTCAATGGCAAATACAAGTATAGGAATTACTGTTGTCAGCCTCTACTTCTGCCTTCAGACAACTTATAAGTGAATAGTTCATCTTCCATGTGCCAGGCACGAGGGGTAAGTTGGTAAATGATATGTCCTTTTCTTCAGGACTTCACATAAAATTTTGCACAAAACTAAAGAATCCCTCATCAGAACACAGTCACAAACATTAATATTTTTCAATCTGACAAACACTGTTCTTGGAGAAGCTGTTCATTCAACAAATATATTGAGTATTTATTCCGTACCAGGCCCTATTCTGGATACTTGGGATACAACAGTGATCAAAACAGACAAATATTCCACAGGGGCCTTAAATTTTGTTAGAATTATCACCCACATTCTATATGAGGGGAAAGAGATTCAGGGAGATATTAAATTATTTGCTCATAGCCAAACACCTAGGAAATAGCAAAATTGAGACCTAGATCTTTTGATTCAGAACACCATGCTTTTTCTACTGTTGCACAATGTGTTTCTCCAACTACCTACTCCCAATGCAAAACAAAATAAAACAAAAATTCTCTTAAACTAACAAAACTACTATGCACAATGGAAGCTATACAATATAACATTTAGCACTTTACTGTAAAATGTTACTTTCACTTATTTCAACACTTGTGGGAGGGACAATTTTAAAAATGAGAAAGTTTAAGGATGAGCTTAATAATCATAAATTTAAGTATACTTAAATTTATATTGATATGAGGCCAGCCCGCCTGCACATAGTTGAAAACTTAGTATGTGCAAGGCAAAATTTTGAGCACTGTGGGACATAATTAATAATCTAATTGAGAAGGAACTTTATTTATTTATTTTTTTTGCGGTACGCTGGCCTCTCACTGTTGTGGCCTCTCCCGTTGCGCAGCACAGGCTCTGGACGCGCAGGCTCAGCGGCCATGGCTCACAGGCCCAGCCGCTTCGCGGCATGTGGGATCTTCCCGGACTGGGACACGAACCCGTGTACCCTGCATCGGCAGGCGGACTCTCAACCACTGCGCCACCAGGGAAGCCCTACATTTACAATAAAACTTAAAATTTATATCATATCTGACAAAGCCCTGAAGATCAGGCGTGCGACCACATTTCTTGTCTAATCTCCTGACTCTCTCTCTCTCTCTTTCAGCCTTTTTTAGTTACCTTGGCTGCCTTTTGTTCCTTGAAGACAGGAAGATGTTTACAACCTTAGGGCCTTCTCACAGTTCTCTCTACCTAGAATATGTATGAATATGTCAGCTCTTTGTCTCTTTCTTATCATTCAAGTCTTATCCTTCTGTAAGAAATGTCACCCCTGCCCACCCAATGTAAAGCACTCCCTAACCCTGGCAATTGATCAAATCAAATTACTTTGTTTCTCTCTTGGGAATATTCACTATCTGACTACATCATGGTTATTTTATTTACTTGCTTGTTTTATTTCTGAGATCATGCTCTCCTCCATCCTACTCTCACAAATATACACTAGGACATAAATTTCATAAGAATCAAGAACTCTGTATTTTTCACTAATGTCTCCCCAATATATGGAGAAGACAAATCCCTGAGCAGGTAGTGCATTATCAATAAATATTTGTTAAATGAATGTAAGACAATGAATAAATGCTAAAGGTTTTATTATGTCCAATTTATGGTGATTAGAGGGAAGATAATATTTTACTGAGAATTCCCTTACTAGAAAAAGAAATTTCAAATAATAAAAAATGAAGAGGCCAATACTAAGAATTTTAGAACAGATTAAGGGTAAACAATGAAAAGTGATTGTATTAAAATAATATAAATCAGGAATTCAAGCACAATTTAAAGATTTTTATACCAATTTAAATATAGCAGAGCAAATGCATGAAATCAATAAACTAACATTTAAAATATTAAAATAAGGGGAAATATGATAAAAGGATACACTGCAAAAGGTAAAGATTATAAACATGACAGTAGGATTAGATATTGAGGAAAGAATTAAGATTTAAGAGGTTAATATAAGAGGATTAAAACATCTGCATATTTAAGAAAACAGCAGGTAAACTACAAGGTTAAAGAGAAAATAGGAAACAAATAATGACTACATCAGTATAAATCAGGGAAATTAAGATGCATCAAAAACAATATTATGGTCCTGAGTTTCCTATATTTTGTGTTTTGGTGTGTCATTAATTTTCAAAAATTTTCGGCCATTCTTTGTTCAGATATTTCTTCTGCTCGATTCTCTTTTCTCCTTCTGGTATTCCAATCATGTTTATGCTAACCCTTTTGAAATTGTCTCATAATTCTTTATTAAAAAAATTTTTTTTTTATTAAAATTTTTTTTTTTTTTATTTGTCTGAGTTCTCTCCTTCAAAGTCTTTTCTAGGCTGTATTTCTACTCTGGTACTTTTTTCCTTTCTCCTGCTTCCCCCTCTCCCAGTAGCTTTCAAATTCTTTGCTTTCTCATGTTCTGGGGACCATAAATTACCCTTCTATTATGCAGAATAATCCAACTCTGCCCCAGCTCTTGGCTCAAATGCACATACATTCAAACTAGCCTGGCTCTTGAGTAGTAAGTAAATTTAACATCACAACCTTGTACACACACACACACATACACACACATGACACACAAGAGGATGTAATAAATTAACTATCTCTAGGCAGTAGGATTATTGGTGTATTTTCTTCCTTCACATATTCCAGTAATTTCTAAGTTTTCTGCACTGAGCATGTGTTACTTCTGTAAAAGGAAATGTAAACAGTAAAAAAAAAAAAAAAGCTCAGTTCATGTTTTGCCTCTTTTAGGAAACCTTTCTTGTCCTATAATCCTTTGATGTCCTCTTCTCGATTTTGTTTTGGTTTTTTTTTTAAATTATTTTTTCTTTTTGCATTTCAGTTAGAGAAATTTCTATTGTTTCTTCAAGCTCAAAGATAATTAACTCCACCATGCCAAATGTGTTGATGAGCCCATAAAAGGCACTCTGTAATTTATGTTACATTGTTTTTGACTTCTAGAACTTGCTTTTGATTCATTCTGAGTGTCCACATTTTTGCTTACATTACCCATCTATTCCTGCATGTTGTCTATTTCTCCATTAGAGCCCTTAACATAATCAATGTTATTTTAAATTCTCTATCTGATAATTCCAGCATCTGTGCAATATCTGGATCTGTTTGATTTTATTTTGTCTCTTCAAACTGTGTTTTTTCTTGCCTCCTAGAATAACTTGTAATCTTTTGTTGAAAACCAGACATAATGTATCAAGGTAGTAGAAACTGAGGTAAATAGGCCATTAGGGTGAGGTTTTATCTGGCTAATAGTTGGGCTGTGTTTAATGTTTGCTGTATCCCTTAGTGCCATAGTTTCAATTTCTTCCATTGTCCTTGTCAATATACTCTCTGTTGTTTTTGGGTTTTCCTAAGAGCCCCTCCTCAGGTAGTATCTGTGTCTTGCTGTCTCTTAGCTGCATATTAAGAGTTAAGCTGAGCTGCTATGCTAGGTGTCAGAGTAGTCACTTAAGACAATAAGCCAAAACAAAGTTAAGTCAAGTCTTTACTCCCTTACTGCAATAGTATAAAAAAGAGGCTAAACGACGTACACTTCAGTGTACAACTCTTTGCACCTCCTTTAAATTTATCCTATTTTATTCTTTTCAATGTTATCAGAAATGGATATTTTTCTTAATTTCCTTTCAGATTGTTCATTGCTAGCATACAAAACTACAAATGATTTTTATGTTTAGATTTTGTATCCTTACCAAATTTGTTTATTACTTCTAATAATTTTTCTATGGGTGGATTCTTTAGAATTTCTCATATATAAGATCATGCCATCTGCAAATAGAGATAGGTTTACTTCTTCCTTTCCAATTTGGAAGTTTTTTTTTATTTCTTTGTCTTCCCTAATTTCTCTGTCTATCATTTCTAGTACAATGTTGAGTAGAACACGCAAAAGTCGGTATTCTTATCTTATTCCTGTTTTTAGGGAGAAACCTTTCAGTCTTTCGCCACTGAGTATGATGCTGGCTGTGGTATGCGCATAAATGCTCTTTTTTTAGTTTGAGGAAGTTCCCTTCTATTTCTAGTTTTTTAAGTGTTTTTATCAGGAAAATGTTGGATTTTATCAAATGCTTCTCTGTATCAGTTAAGATGATCATGGGGTTTTTGTTGTTGTTTTATAACCGTCAATTATATTAATGCTGTGTATTACATTGATTTTCGTATTTTGTACCACCTTGCATTCCTGGGGTAAATCCCACTAGGTTAAGGGGTATAATTATTTTAATATGCACTGTATTTGGTTTGCTAGTATTTTGTTAAGGATTTTTGCTTTAATGCATAAGGGGTGTTGGTCTGTAGTTTTGTTGTTGTTGTTGTCTGCTTATCTTCCTATTATATCTTTGTCTGGCTTTGGTATCAGAGCAATGAGTTGAGATGTATTCCCTCCTTTCATGTTTTATGGAAGAGTCTGAGCAGATTTATTGTTAACTCTTTAAATGATTGATAGAATTCAACAATGAAGCCATCTGTTCCTGCGCTTTTCTTTGTCGGAAGATTTGATAATTGTTAGTTTCATCTAATTACCTGCTAAAAGTCTTTTTATATTTCCTATTTCATCTTTAATCTATTTTGGTACTTTGTCCATTTCTAAAATATTTCATTTTCATTAAGATCATCTAATTTGTTGGTATGCCATTATTCATAGTACTTTCTTATAATTCTTTTTATTTCTGAAAGATAGTAATAATATTCCCACTTTCATTTCTGATTCTGGTAATCTGAGTCTTGTCTCTTTATTCCTTAGTCAATATACCTAAAGGTTTGTCAACTTTGTTGATCTCTTCAAAGTATCAATTTTTGGGGCTTCCCTGGTGGCGCAGTGGTTGAGAGTCCGCTTGCCAATGCAGGGGACATGGGTTTGTGCCCCAGTCCGGGAAGATCCCACATGCCATGGAGCGGCTGGGCCCGTGAGCCATGGCTGCTGAGCCTGCGCGTCCGGAGCCTGCGCTCTGCGGTGGGAAGGGCCACAACAGTGAGAGGCCTGCGTAATGTAAAATAAATAAATAAATAAATAAATATAAATAAAAATATATATACAAAGTATCAATTTTTGGATTCATTGATTTTTATCTATTGTTTTACTTTTCTTTTATCACTACTCTAAACTTTATTATTTCCTTCATTCTGCTAAAACTTTCCCTCTAAGCACTGCTTTTACTACATTCCATACATTTGGTATGTTGTAGTGTTGCTTACATTCATCTCAAAGTATTTTCTAATTTCCCTTATGATTTATTATTTGCCCCATTGGATGTTTAAGGGGATGTTGTTTAATTTCCACATATTTGTGATTTTCCCACTTTTCCTTCTGTTTTTGATTGCCAGTTTTATTGCATTGTGGTTAGAGAAGAGCTCTGGATAATTTCAATCTGTTTAAATTTGTTGAGACTTGTTTTATGACCTAACATATGGTCTATACTGGAGAATGTTTCATGTGCACTTGAGAAAAATTTTTATGCTGCTTTTCTAGAGTAGAAAGTTTCATGTAAGTCGGTTAACATAATTGATGTAGTGTTATCCAAGTACTCTGTTTCCTTACTGACATTCTGTCTGGATGTTCTATCCATTACTGGAAGTGGGATACTGAAGTCTCCAAATATTGTAGGGGTGCCTATTTTCCCTTTGGTTTGTTAATGTTTACATTATGTATTTTGGAATTCTATTTTTGGTGCATTTTTAAAATCTTCTTGATGAATTGATCATATTATCAGTAGATAATGTCCTTATCTGTCCCTTGTAAAATTTTATTCTTGTAGAATTTTGTTTTTTAATTAATTAATTAATTTTGGCTGCATTGGGTCTTTGTTGCTGCATGCGGGCTTTCTCTAGTTGCGGCAAGCAGGGGCTACTCTTCATTGTTGTGGTGCACGGGCTTCTCATCCTGGTGGCTTCTCTTCTTGTGGAGCATGGGCTCTAGGTGCGTGGCTCAGTAGTTGTGGCATGTGGGCTCTACAGCGCAGGCTCAGTAGTTGTGGCACATGGGATTAGTGCTCGGCTGCATGTGGGATCTTCCCAGACCAGGGCTTGAACCCGTGTCCCCTGCATAGGCAGGTGGACTCATAACCACTGCGCCACCAGGGAAGTCTTTGGCTGTTAAGTATGTTTGTGCTTCTTAAGTGAAAATTCATGTTAATGTCTCCTATGAATGGCCCATACTTTCTTTTTCTTTACATGCTTCATGGATTTCTGTCATGGAAACTTTGAATATTATATGTGGAAACTCTGAAAATTAGATTCCTCCCTCCTTCTCAGGTTTTGTTTTATTGTTTGCTGTGGGTTGTAGTTGTTATTTAATTGACTTTTCTAAATATTATAAAATCTGTATTCCTTGTTGTGTATAGTCTCTAAAGTCTCTGTTCCTTTAGTTTGTGGTCAGCTAATGTTTTGACAGAGATTTCCTTAAATAATATGGGGGAAGGAAGGAAGGAAGGAAAGAAGGAACAAAGGAAGAAGGAAAGGAAAGGAAAGGAAAAAAACTTTCTTAGTTTTGGGAGATTGACTCTATGTTGAGGTACTAAACACTTACCCAGGCTGTTTAAACTTTGCCTTAGCTTCACTTCTGGCTTGTGCTGAGCCTAAAGATCAAGAGGGGTGAAAACTTCAGTGTAAGAGGAAGTAAAATGCCCAAGTTAATATGCCTCAAAGATTTCCTACCATTTTTAGGTTGCCTTTTTCTTGATTCTATGTTCACTGGGTTTCTGTAAGCCTTTGACTTTTTCCAGAATTCTGCCAAAGTTGATTCCAATAGTTTTTGTTTGTTTTTTCTGTGTCAGTGAAGGGACAAGCCCTTGGGTCTACCTATTTTGTCATTTCACTGATGTTACCACCCTGTTTATTTACTATTAAACAGAAACTCAGAAAGGTATTCTAGAGATGATCAAATACATTTATAGATTTTTCCCCTGTGGGCAGAGTCTTGTTATAGATGCTGTTTAGAAGAGGAGACAGAGGTAGAAAATTAATTTACATGGTACGATTTTATTTATTTTCTGTTTCTGTGTAAGAAAGGAACATTAGCGTCTCCATCTGTGTGTGTCTGTTTACCCTTTCATCTGTATTTAAGTTTTTGCCTCATTATTTTGAAGCTCTGTTTTTATATACATACACATTTAAGAACGGTATACTTTCTTTGAGAATTTTCCCTTTGGCATTATGTAATACTTATCATTATCCCTGGTAATATTCCTTGTTGTTAATTCTTAAATTAACTGTGCCTAGACTTAACTATAACCACTCCAGCTTGTTTGGGATAGAGTTTGCATGGTTTATCTTCTTCTACCCTTTTTCTTTTAACCTATGTATGTCTTTATATTGAAACTGTTTTTTTATTTTATTTTATTTTTTGTAGATGGCATATAGTTGGGTCTTAATTTTTAATCCAGTTTGAAATTTTCTGTCTTTTAACTGGTGTGTATAGACCGTGGACACTAATGTCATTATTGGTATGGTGATATCTACCGTATTGCTAGCTATTTTCCATATATTTTTTCTTTATAGTCTACCTTCTCTTGGATGCTTAAGACTTTTTATAATTTTATTTTAGCTTCTCCATTGACCTAGTATTTATATATTTCAAAATTCTTCTGTGGTCATCTATATTTTTTAATATATAGTTTAATTAATATGAATCTACCTTAAATCAACAGTATACTGCTTTACTTGCTTAACCCAATTATGACAGTGTTTCCCATTCCTTCCTCTCATTCTATGGGCTATTATTGGCATATATTTTACTTTTACACATGCTACAAACACAAAATATATTGCAATAATTTTGCTTTAGAGAGGCAATAATCTTTTAGGGCAATAATTTTTTTTTTAAATGTTTACCTTAATTTATTCCATATTTGTATTCTTATCACCTCCCCAGTACTCATCTGAGCCTAGAACTTATTCCTACCCTTCGTCCAGGTGGTGTAACATTTTCTTCACCTTTTTCCTTCCTGTAACTGCAATGCATTTTCATCAGTGCCTAAATGTGACTATATTTTTGCCATCTATCCACAAATTAAGGCTTTAGTTCTATAGAGAAAGTAGGACATGGGGTCCAGGTAGAGTTTTCTGCTTCTTCCACAATGCTGCCATTTTCCTTTTTCCAGTTCTGCATAATGAGGAGACATTTTTTGAACTCTCCTGATATTTTTAGTGAGCAACTGGTGGAGCAAATTAAAAAAAAAAAAAAGCCCATAGGAGGCTGTAGACTTCAGGTATTTTTATGGTCCCTGGGGCTTGCCATCTCTCAGCAGTGCACACTAAGCTGGCCTTCACCAGTTCACCTATCACACCCTAGCTTAACATTCCTTATCCATGTCCAGATGTGCCTTGCCCAAGTAAGCACATTTTCACACTTTGTCTCTATTTTAAGGAACCTATCTCTTTTTAGATTATAGCATCAGTTTCCCTGTAATTTTAGCACTTCAGTGGGTTCAAAAAAAGTCACGAACTTGATGTTTTATAGTTAGCAGTAGCCTTCTTTCAAGCTATGCCCCAGAATGACACCAAAATACTACTTTTAAAGCAAAAGTTCCTCAAATAGTTTTTACTAACAAATCTCCTTATATACTACCATTGACTATTCCGTGTTTTGACCTCCTTTGTGACCTCCATCAAAACAGATATGGAAATTTTATTTTTATATGTTTAGATGTTTGTCTTCACTGTATGTCCATCAATATTAAGAAACACAAGTTCTATGGCCCCTTAGCACCTGGAAAAGCAACTGAAATATAGTAGAAACTTAAATGTTTATTGACTGAATAAACAAACTAGAATTGTAATAAATACTTGGTGGCACAATGTATATGTATATTAAAACATCATGAGGTACACCTTTAAAAAGTGTACAGTTAAGTAGATTTTAGTATATCAATAGAATTGTGAAACTATGGCCACTGTCTAATTTTAGAACATTTTCAGCACCCTAGTAGTTTCTCATTTCCCTCTTCCAGACTCTGCAAACCCTAAATCTACTTTCTGTCTCTATGGATTTACCCATTCTGGAAATTTTATATAATGGAATCATACAATATGTGGTCTTTTGTGACTGACTGCTTTCAATAATCATGTTTTCAAGATTTGTGCATGTGGTAGCATATATCAGTGCTTCATCTTTTTATTGCCAAATAATATTCTATGGTATGGACATACCACTTTTGTTTAAAAAAACAAACTTGGTGGCAGAGAACTCAAAATTGTAAACTCTGAAAAAATCTTGGAGCACAGATTTTCTGTCTAGTTAATTAGGAAAGATGAGAT
This sequence comes from Stenella coeruleoalba, assembly GCF_951394435.1. NCBI lineage: Eukaryota > Metazoa > Chordata > Mammalia > Artiodactyla > Delphinidae > Stenella > Stenella coeruleoalba. The sequence goes on from NC_137157.1 coordinate 55,495,896, forward strand.
AGCCAAAATATCAGAGTAGATGATTAAGATAGAACTTGGAAATAGTAACAATTATATATAAATATAGGGCTGAATTGATGCTTATCACTTCTATCACATTTTTTATCCTTTTGTGAATAATCATTCTTAGTGAAAATTTTGTTATGGATTCCAAGAGAGAGTGAGAATATTAGAATAATTTATTGCAAACTAAATTAACAGAATAGAAGTGGGGAATATAGCACAGGTAGAAAGCAGCAAGCACTGGCTGGTGTTTCAAAAATATAGTCAAACATTATTGTTTTAATTACCATCTACTGATTGTGACATCATCCCATATTATCAAACATCAGTATATAAAGAAAAATTAAACTGAGATTTGCAAAGAGTTTTGTGTTGACAGCCATAAGAGGCAGCGACTGTGAACCAACCCATGCTCTGCATTGCCGTTGTGCTTCCTCACAATGATCAACTCACTGAGGACAGTGCTCAGGAATTTTTACCTGTCTTTGAAGTGTTTCAAGATATAGTTCAATAGGAATATTGTTCATGTTCGTCTCCTCTGAACAGAGCTAGTTTTTTTTTGTTTTGTTTTGTCTGTAGTTAGTGACAACTTCTACAGTTGATTAAGAGTGATTCTGGCACTTTGTCTGTTTTAAAGTAACAGCATGGGAACAAGCATGATAGACATTATACTATCATCTTATTTCTATGACAAATATAAGTAGCTTGAGAATATTTATATATATTTGCAATAAGTGTCCTAAACAAAGAAAAAATGAAACTGACTCTGAGGGATTCTAGATAAATGCATTTATTCTCACATACATATATGAATAAATATGCACCTATGCTCTTCTTGCAAATAATGAAGAAAACTTTGTTTTCCAGAAAAACTTTTTGAAAGAATAGTAAACTTTTTGTAAGAAAACTAAATGATATAGAGAATAACTGAGAAGCTACTTGAGATGAATGTTCTCAGATTTCCAAAGGGGATCACTATACTGCTACGTATAAGGGAAGAAATTTTTCTTTTGTTCTCAAAAGAATAGGAGAAGAAAAGAGAAAAGGCAAATATTAAAGAGAGAAAAGTGAGAGTAATATAAATGTCATAGAGTAATACATTCAAAGATGTTAACCCATAAGCCCAGATTTCTAAATCTTTGGTGTACATGGCTTAAGGGTATATAGAAACCTGTCAGCCGCTGATTTCACATTCATATTGACATCAAATAAGGAGAATTACACTGAATATGTGAATGTAAAAACCAGAGCCAGGGAGGCTGATAAGCAAATGAGTTTCACAGACATCCTTGGAAGGAATTTAGATTCTTTAGGTCATGGGATTGGAGTTTTTAGCTGAATTTATCCATATATCCAAAGAATGAAAGAGCACAGCTGGCATCAAGGTTAATGACCAACCAATCAAACAGTTAGATATTATATGAAATAGATAGCAACCACTCATAATTAACTTCCCCTGAACAACTAGTTCACAAGAATACTGTTGTGTCAACACAAATAGAAGCCTGGTTTTATCTACTTTAATTGGAGGAAAAAATAAATATGGCTTTTGTCTGTACATTTCTTTATTTTTCTCAAATTCCTTAGAATTTAGAGAGGCAAATTGGAAAATGAGAAAATGAAATAATGATCAATGCATTGGTTTGTCTATTATTTATCTTGTCTATTATTTATATTATTAATATAAATAATAAATATTATTTATATTAGGGCTTAAACAAGAATCAAATAAACACATTTAGTCAAAGTTATATTTTAGGTGTTTATAAAAGCAAAGTAACGGGGATTCAGGTAGTTATTACACAGATGAGCCAAAGATGGCCTCTGTGTATTGACCTCTAAGTTATTTCTTTACTGTAGGCTAATAAATGTTAGGTCAAAAGCTCACCAGTGTCAAAATCAAATTTTTACATATCCAATCATTCTTTTAAAAGCCCAAGCAAGCAGATTTTAAGCCATTTAGAGCCTGCTTGCTTTGCATACCCTGTGAAATGCCATCCCATATATGCTATCTTTTTGAAGACAGCCTTGTGGTTATAAGCCTGACCCACAGTCTCCCTACCATAATTCCGAGTGTCGTCGCCTAAATATGTAATCCCCTTGTCTGATTGTCCTCACTCCCCAGGGGTTCCTTTGCCCTCCTCACCTTCTAGATGGTGGCCTCCTTGCTATAAGCCTCTGGACAGTCTCATGCTGTGATAAGACTTCCCTTGCATGCAACCCTGTCCAAGCACCACCCAGTAAAGTTAATTGTGTGTTATTGCCTCCTGTGGTCATATCTTTTTCCTTGATCATCCCCCAATCCCTTAAGTACCATATATAGTTATAGAGGAAATCACAAAACTCATTTTGGCAATGCAGTTCACTAGACAGGATGAAAAAAAAAAGTGAAGATGTAAAATACTAAAAAGATTGAGAAAATATAACAAAATCGTCCAAAGCCAAAAAAAAAAAAAAAAAAAGATTAGGAACCTAGAAACAAGCCAATGTTGAAATCCCTGGAAGTGTTTGTCAATATTAGTATCCAAGAAACCTGGGTTATAAGAACTGCATAGAGGATCAAATATAAGAACCTGAACTTATATGTGGAAGAGGGTTAGAATAGAAAACTTCAAAAACTCCTTGACTATTTGGACAATTAAAAAAACATACCTTCCATCAATGCCAGGTATCAAAATACCTTACCTATCTAGACTTGGGCATTGTGTAAGAAAGAAAATTCCCTTGAGAGTCTGTAATTACATCTCTCCCCTTATTTGTGTTAGAGTTTCAAATTATAATTTTGCATGCTTCAAAAATCCTCAAGATGAGAAATTAAAGTTTCCTAAGGTAGGTAGCACTCTGGTACACTCAGCTTCTGCAGTGTTTGATGGTCCCTGGAGAGATGCAGCCCCAATCTCCATAGAAATCTCAAAGATAAAACCCTTCCTGGGCTTCCCTGGTGGCGCAGTGGTTGAGAGTCTGCCTGCAGATGCAGGGGACACGGGTTCATGCCCCAGTCCGGGAAGATCCCACATGCCGTGTAGCGGCTAGGCCTGTGAGCCATGGCCACTGAGCCGGCACGTCCAGAGCCTGTACTCCGCAACAGGAGAGGCCACAACAGTGAAAGGCCCATGTACTGCCAAAAAAAAAAAAAAAAAAAAAAAAAAAAACCCCAAAAAAACCCAACAAAAAAAACCCTTCCTAACATCAGAGAAATAGAAGGGAAAGCCACCCTGAACAAAATGCAGCAAAAACAAACAAAACCCTGAATAACAGGACCTGAATGGAATTATAAGACACAGAATAAAAAATAGAGATATTTAGACTTCTTAAAGAACCAATAATTAAAAGAAATTATAGATATAATAAATTATAATCTTTAAAATATAAACTTCATTAAACAAGTTAAACAGTAGATCACATGTAGCTAAAGATAGAATAAATGATTAAGGAGAGAGATGCAAAGAAATTGCACAGAGCAACAAAAAATTTGAAAAATTGAGGCAAAAGTTAAGATGGGGAAAGAGTAAAGATTTAAAATAAGCTAACTGAATTCTAGAAGAAAAAATATAGAAGAAGAAGAGTTACTCTACAAATAAATAATGGCTGAGAATTTACATAACTGATGAAAAGTGAATTTTCAAATTTATGTCTCAACAAGTCTGAAGCAGAAAAGCAGAAGACTAAAATGGTGGCCACAACTTAACCATATCCTTGAGAAAACACAGAGTTAAAAAAAACAAAACAAAAACAAAAAAAAACTTTAAAAGCACCCAGAGGAAAAAGATACATAACCAAAATTGACAGTAGACTTCTCAATAATGGTAATTAAAGCAAGGAAAATGGAAATTTATTTCAAATGGAAGAGAGAAAACTATAACCATCTTAGGATTTTATGTCAAATTAATTAAAAATACAAGAATAAGAAGGGGAGATGCCACTATTTTCACACACGCACACAGACGCACCCCTATACACAAGAGGTAATCCCCAACATTCCTCACTAAAAAAATTCTAGAGACTATATTTCAGGAAGAGAAAACTGAACTCAAAGCCAAAAACAGAAGAAGAAGTACAAATTTTGAGCAGTTAAGTTGTTAAGTGAGTGGAAAGCTAAAGAAAAAATTCTTAATAAAAATAATGTTTGCTTTTGTAGAACTAAAATGCTGGACCAAATAGCATGTAAATGAGGGAAGGCAAATTAAAATATTTAAAATGTACTAAGTGAAAGCAACCTACATATGTTGATTAACTTGTTTTTATTAAGTGTGCATTTTTTAATATTAAGCTTATTAAAAAAGAAAAGAGATTGTATAAATTCTAAACCAATGTAAAAGAAAGATGAAATTTAAAATAAATTCAATGGATTATAAAAGAAGAGGAAAAATCTAACAAAAGCAGAAGGAATGGAAAAAATATATATTACTTAAAATCTATCCATAAATTAATTAGATTCACCTACTACACATAGAAAATATCATTGATAAAGAAAACAAAATTCATCTGTATTATATGACTACTAATCCAAGAATGCTTTTACCACAGCACATTGGCTCTTCAAATCTTTTTGACAAAATAATCAAAATTCATCTGTAGAACACAAAGGTTCTACAGTGACGCTTTAATACATCAATCAATTTCCCAATAGTGTGAGTGGTGTCTTTTATCAATCAGCTGTTGCCACAATATCCTACGTATCAACAATGAAAAAAATCTCAAAATCTCAATAACTAACAGAACAAATATTTACTTTCATGCTCGAGGGTCTCCAGGTTGGCGGTGGTTCAACTAACCTGAGCTGGATTGACTGGGTGAGTATGGACTCCAGGAGTCCAACTAAATTCAAATCTGTTCCACATTTCTTCATTCCACAGTCCAGGCTGAGGGGGTGGTGTTTACCTAGGGTATGTTCTTCTAAAGGCAGGTTATAAGAGTGTCAGAAAGCAAAACAAATCCTTAAACTAAGATAAAGTTACTTGTATCAAATATTCTAATATTCCATTGGCTGAAAAAGTCACATGGCCAAGCAAAAGACCAATAGGGTAGAGAAATAAATGCTGTCTCCTTTGTCAGGATAAATCATTTTCTAACAGGAAGAGAATAAAGAATTTGGAATAATAATCTAATCTCCCACTGTTCTTTTACAAGCTTGTCTTCACACTTTTCATTCCAACATTATCCTTAGTTCCCATACAATTTATTGAATTTAGTCTATGAGGCCAAAGTAAATAGATTTATAGATAAACTAAATTTTTCCATGGGATAGATCTCTACATAATGGCAGGAGAGCAGTAGATCCTACAAACTCATTTATTCTACTTCTACTTTTATTTATTTATTTTGGGGAGTACACAAAACTATCTGAGCCACTTGGTTTTGCCAAGTAAATCCAGAATTAAGCAACAGTCAAAGTATAATAAATATATCATTTGAAAATTGCTTATAAACTACAGGGTAAAAGAGGCTCTGTTGTATATTTTAAAAATAGCCCCAGCTTCTCCATTGTTTCAGAAGTTCCTCCAAATAATATAGTTTCCTCTCTTCCTTTCTAATCACATCAATTTTTTTTTTTTTTTTTTTACCATGAAGGCCCAGTTAGCTTTCTAATAAAAGTCCCAGCAAAATTCTATTCCTACTCCAAATGTAACATATAATTTCTGATCTCTCCACCGTTGCCTCAGTTTGAGACTATCCTTCAACCCTAAACTTTTTTCTTTTTTAAAAACCATTTTATTATCTTTTTTTTCAAATTTATTAAGGTATAAATGACAAAATTGTAAGATATTTAAAGTATATGAAGTGATGATTTCATATATTTACATATTGTGAAAGGATTACTCCATTAATTAACATATCCATCACTTCATATATTTACCTGTTTTGGGGGGGAGGGGGCATGAGAAAATTTAAGTTCTACTCTCTTGGCAAATTTTATTTATTTATTTAGGCACGCCTCGCATCTTGTGGAATCTCAGTTCCCCCATCAATGATTTAACCCTCGGCAGTGAGAGCATGGAGTCTTAACCACTGGACAACCAGGGAATTCCCCTTGGCAAATTTTAATTACTCAATACAGTGTTATTGATTATTCCTCTCAATTGATCCTTCCTCAGTGATAATATCTTGAATGGTCTCTCTGCCCTTCTCTGATCAGTATCTTAGCTATTTGCTCCACTCCACACTCTTCTCTGTACTGTGCATAGAGTTAGAAGAAAGCTCTTCAGAATCAATACTCTCATTTCCTATTGGAATGGGTATATCAGCACTATTCATGTTACGAGTAGCAGTTTGATTCAAACTAGTTCCAATAATAAAAGTAGTTCATAATCTCACATAACTAAAGATCTCAATAGCATGTCAGTTTTCACACATAATTTGAATCCTGGGTTCACAGTAGCACCAAGGTCCCTGGTCCACCTGTCTGAAAATATCTTGACTACCCTCCTCTTTAATTTGCTTCATCTCCTGTGTGTCTGCTTCCTTGCCAAAGTTATGGTTAAACAAATGACTCTCAGAATTCCAGGATAAAGTCCATATAGCATACTACCCAGAGGAAAAGAAAAAGTCTTGGCCCAGTGTTCCAAACAAGTGTATGTAGATTTTCTTTAATTAGATCGCTTTAGAGGCAAATGCCCATTCTCTGAACCAATCATTATGGTCAAGAAGATAGAATGGAACAACATATTTAGACTAGGTTTTGGGTCCCAACCCTGGAACTATGAAGTCAGTTTACCAAAAACTAAATGGATTCTCAAATGGAAACTAGAAGATATTGAGAACAATTGATTTTAAAAAATGTATCCTGATTTGGTAACAACTGTGTACAAAACTGCTCTTTTCTAACAAGAATTCAGGGGAAAGAGCTAATTGGGACTTGCTTAGCAGCTTTAGCTAAACGTTAGAAGTACACATTCTGATTTCTTGACTAGTATCTCCCAATATATGTTCTACTCAGCCCCAATTCCTCAAGAAATATATAGTTACTCTATGAAAAAATGAGAAAAGTTGTTTGATGTTTAAATAATATTAGGATATTCACTTAATAAAACTGAGTCCTTGTAAATCTCCCTAAAATCAGTATAAAATTAATACTAACTTTAAATAATTACTGATAATATTTTATATAGCATAGCTCACAATATTTAATTAAGGAAGCCTTTTTCTAGAATGATATCACTAGATTAATTTCTGAGAAAAATACCTATATTGTTGCGTTTCTAAACCCATGTGCTAGCTTGGCTAGGTAAGCCAGCTGAGCGCTTTTCTCTCCCCTTTCTGACTTCTTTCGCCCAGGAACCAGCCCAGTGCACACTCCCTAGATACCTCCACAAAATGCACTCTGAATAACACACCATGCATTTGTCATTTTTCTGATACTGAATACATTTGATTTTTCTAATCATGATTAATTATGTCAGGGAGTCCTTCATGTGCACAAACTTCAATTTACCCTCCTCACTGAAATTATTGAGTTTGCATCCAAGATCAAGGTGCCAGCGTTTGTTTCTAGTGAGGCCTCTCTTCCCGGCTTACAGAGGGCTGACTTCTCACTGTGTTCTCACATGGCTTTCCTCTGTATGGAGATAGAGAGAGAGGAAGAAAGAGAGAGACAGAGACAGAGACAAGAGAGAAAGATTTCTGATGTCTCTTCCTCTTCTTATCATGACACCAGTCCTTTCAGGTTAAGGTCCCACCATTATGACCTCACTTAACCTTTATTACCTCCTTATAGGTCTTATCTCCAAGTACAATCACAATGAGGATTTAGGCTTCAACACATGAAATTTGGGAGGACACAACTTAATTAATAACAAATTATACATGAGAGCCAAAATAGCATGGCTAAAGTAAGATCATTCAATTTCCCAAGCATAATGCATGTCTGCAAAATAATAATTGATCCAGGTTTTTTCTTCTTATTCCTCCAATAGCTATAGGATATATTGACTAGGTTGGTGATACTGTGAGACACTATCTACATTTCACCCAGCATGAAGAGAAGGGGAAGGGACCAGAACATTACTTCCCTTTAAGAGTTTTACCCAGAATTTCATATATTAGTTTTGCTTATGTTCCATTGGCCAAGACTGTTTTATTTAAAAGTTGGAAGAAGCATTTCCTACTAAACAATCTCACATAAAAATTAGAGCCCCAAATCAAAAATGTTTAAGAAAAAAAAAAGAATTCCCGTCTTCCTGGTTAAATGACAGTGAACTACAAGGGCCTCCAAACTTTCCATTATGAATATCTATGAAGACACAGAATTATAGGGTCATCATATAAGAACTCTATAAACTATGTGGAAAAAAATGTCATAAGCTAATATTCAAATTGACCTTCTACCAACTGGACCATTATTGGGAAAGAAGATTCAGACTCTAGCACACAGTAACACGTGCTCTACTTTCTACTGGGAAATTATGTCCTAATAGTTAGTGTAGACCCAGCTCTGGCAGAGATTCAGGCACTAGGCCAGAACCAAGTAATAAGTGCTAAGGGGAAAAATTGAGCAAGAAGGGAAGATTGATGTGTGTGTGTGTGTGTGTGATTTACTATTTCTGCTTTCCAGTCGCAAAATGTCATTGCCGTCTTTGTCACTTCTATTTGTCCTTAACATTTTATGCCTATTTAAAGTCTCTTTATTTACATTTTCATGTAGTTTCAGGAGAGTGGAAGTAAACATATGTGTTCAATCCTACAGGTTGAAACCAGTTTGTATTACATTTGGATAAATTATTTATATAAAGGAAATAACTGTACTTATCACTAGAAAGTGAATATTACATGACTGCCAACTTTTGCATTGACCATTTGTTTTCAGCTCCTTCTCTGTCAAATCAAATTACAAAATACAGGTATGCACAAGAATAAACTTGAATGGGGGATCTAAACAATAATGGTTCAAAAAAATGGGGAATCCAATGTATGTAAAAGAAGCCATGTAATATCTGTTCTGATTCACTCTGTCTAGCAACACTAGAAACAAAGTAACTTATAGCAGAGCTTCGGAATTTGCATATTGAATAAACAAAAATATTATTGAAGAAAGCAGTAGAATCATGTTAAAAATCTATTTTCGTGGACTAGCAATTACTATATGAGAAAATAAATGCTCAGGAGTGGAAGTACATGAAAGTAAATGTGGGTTACTTTGGCTTCTTGCAAATTTTAGGCAACCTACACATTAAGAAACAGAAAATGTGTTTTTGAGGAGACTGCAAGGAACACATCAGTGATTGAAATGAGCTTCATTGGACAGATTGAAATGGGCATGTACTTTATTCTAAGTTATCGTTTCTATGTATTAATACAAAGACTTTTTTTGTAATTTTACTGGAATAATATAATTACAGCTGGAATGTTAGGTTTCTAAACAAAAAAACCCAAAAACATTGCTTTTAGGGAAAAAAAAAAATGAATGTGAGCAGTTAGTTTTTCCACATCAAAACTGGTGAGGTTAAAGGAATCACTGCTATTTATAAAACAGAGAACATCTGTTTTGGTCTACCCTTCTTGTAGATCAGTTGATTGTCAGATTATCTGCTTGACCCTAGCCACATCCTCAACAGAATCAGCAGAAACTTTGTTCTGCAAAGGGAGTTGCAAGCCAAATAAAAGTCAGTTTCCATATCCATTTTCTCAACATGGATACAATTTATGTTTTTCCTTTTGCTTAGCAAGCAGTTGTGCTACGAATTTTATCTTGAGAGTTTTGGTGGTAATGAAACTTTACTGTAATTTAAAATGAGCCGAGCATGTATAAAAATGAGAAGAAATCTGTCTTTCTTGGCTCACTGAGACTTTTTTTTAAAATCCAGTTGAAATATGTATGACTTCCCTGAGCTCTGGCATAATTCATCATTTAAAAAAGTCAATATAGAAGATTTTATTTTCAATTAGTAAACATTTATCTGCCAAAGAGCTAGACATTCTTGATTTCTCTATTACGTTTTAGAATATTTTACCATATAAGAATATGCAACCGTCTGTCTTTATATAACAATACATTAAATAAATTGTCAGCTAATACCCTGACATACAGATTTTTAGATCATTATATCAGGCAAATAGTACATGCTCAGTAAATGCTGTTTTATTTTTATTGCTCAAGGTTTTTTTCCAGTCATACTCCACATGAAGTATCTGATAAGAAAATATGAACTGTTTCCATTTTAAAATTAATATTTATATATCTTAAAAGGATATAGAGAAATATTGCCTGAATGAAAATAGCATCACAAAAAGCAAATTGCTTCCTATGCTAACTATGTGTTTCAATTCATCCAGCAATATATTGATCTCAAAAAGAAAGTGTGGGAAATGGTAGTCAATAACATAAATCTATAAAAACTTTCCAGAGAAAACAATATGAAGAAAATCTAAATTTTTTAATTTGTTTTATCTGATTATTTTATATAGATAATAGACCATTCTCATAACACTAATAACTTTAATCAAAAGTTTTACCGGAGATTACATGAAAGCAATTATTAGCGACATGTTCCATCAACATTCTCCTAAATATTTTGTAGTTTTAACATAGGCTTAAAGCTCTTATTCTATCGATATATAAGAATAAAGATAAAATAATAAAAACAAAACTGTAGAGGAAATGTATATAATAAATCTGAAAACAAACACTAGATCATAAACGTATGGGGTTTATTTCTTCAAGGGCAGCTTTCATAGGAAGATTTCAAAAGTTCATAAAGCTTTTAGAGGTTCTGAGGCAGTGTTTTCAGCAAAATGTTTGTTCAAAGAGAATTAATGCCACTGGTCATTTCATAATGCCCTGGCCTGTCCAGAAGACTGTGGAATAGCTCACTGTAGAAGCTGTCAAAATATGATGAAATACTGTATATTCCACCAAGTCAAGAATCACACCGGCCCTTCTCTATTATGTACACAGCATGACAAAAATGCGTAATAGCCACACAAGAAGCAAGAATGTGGGAAAAGTGAGCACACGCATACTGGTGGTTAGAATTTAAATCCATAAAGTTTTTTGAAAGGTACTTTTGCAGTACCTAACAGATTTTAAAACTTTGTACATTTGAGAGGGAAATTTGACATCTAGAAATCTAAACCCCAGAAATACAAGTTCACAAATGTTCTAAAGAATGTTCATTGCCGATTTGTTTTTAAATGCTAAATATTGCAAATGACCCAACTGTTGATTAAGAGATGTATAGTTACATAATATATGGTATATCCATACTGTGGGAGGCTATGGAGCCATTCAGAAAAATGAAGTAGGCCTGTACGCACAGACACGGAAATACCACCAAAACTTAGTGATTGAAATATGAGTTGCCAAAAAGTACATATACCGTGATCTCATGTAGGTCAAAAAAAAAAGCTATGTATGCTGTCTGCTTACATGTAAATGTATATAAATGCACAGCAAAAGAATATATACCAAGCTCTTGAGTGGTAACACTAAGGATGAAAGCAGGCCTGGGGAGAGGAAGAAAAGACTTGCACAATTTACTCTTTATATTTGTGCACTTTATATCTTTTATAGAAAGAATATATTTATTTATTAGTTTTATAATAAGCAAGGACCATATTTTAAAGCCAAATATGAATAATATTTGGAGTTTACCTTGTTTTTATAGTATTGACATAAGCAATAAGAAGCTACCATTTAACAGAAGGCTGAATCTCTACTAGCTAATTCCTTTCCCATTGGATAATTAAAAATAATTTATTTTCTCTAGCTGTTTCTACCTTTCTGCCTGCTACTTATCCATTTAACTCAAATTAAGAACAGCCAATATATATACATAACTTTTAAGAGTTAGAATCCTCATACACAGCCTCAAAGATTTTATAATTACCTTCACTACTCCCTTTAATAATATATTCACCAGCAGTCAGATAATTTTTTTAAATTTATTTAATACAGATCATTTAGGAAAACATTCATACTAAAGGAATTATCCAAAACTGGTTATTTTTCTTTTACCTACAAACCACGTTGAACAGGCACAGTGTGAAAAATGTAGTTGTCACCTCCTGACTGAGGCATTACACTCCTGACCACTTCATTTCAGTATCTAAAATCCGGGAATATTTTCTTCCCATTATGATCTAATTATGTAGCTTAAGCCCTGTCATTACATACACAGTAAAGATGGAAAAATAATATTCTTGTCCCATCCACATTAATTTGTCTTAAAGCCAAAATCGATGGTGTCACGTGAGGCATCTTGAAATTAATTTCCTAGGTTGCATTTGAATTGTACTGGAAGATGCACTCTGCCTTTGGCTCCATTAGAACAATATTCTGTTCAGCTCCCGTTTTATTACTGATATCTATATACGATACTTAAAAAGAAATGGAAAGGCAAATTTACCAATAAGAAGCAACAAAAGGATGCTTATGGCAAGGAGGTTGATTAGGTTTGCATCCATATCATGCCACTTTGTTCTTTTGTTTCATTATTAAATGCCCTATTTAATCCACAGTCTCAGAAAAGTCTTTAAACCATTTTGTGACCATGCATAAGACGTTTCTAAGATAGAATAATTTGAATGAGATGTTCTGCACAATAGGCTGAATCCCTACTAGCTAATTCCCACTGGAGAACTGAAAATAGCTTGTTTTCTCTAGGTAATTCTGCCTGCTAATTACCCATTCAATTCAACTTAAGAGCAGTCAAGACCTATATAAAAAGGGGTCACTCAAAGTGACTTGTTTCTCTAGAATGGTAGTAAAAACTACTCTTCCTTAACATATAAGATTAGAATTTTCTTCATACACACATTTGGTCAGAGTCAATATATAATTATAGGACACATGGGAAAATCACATCTTAAAGTATCGGATAAAATGTAATATTCATTACTATATGGTCAAAGTAAAATTTTAACAATTAAGAGGTGCTTGTTACTAACAACCATCTCAGCCATGTGTTGAATATTTATTTTGTGTTATGTGCCAGTGTTTCTTCCATCTTTACTTTTGTACTTTTCTTGTCCATAATTACCTAAGAAATGCTTTTAAATCAAGTGCTTAGCAACTCTCCAGACAGATTTAAACCATATGTACTTCCTGCCATTTGAAGCAATATTCCAGAATTTAGAGGAAGGGCCAAAGTCCTACAGATAATCCTGTGACTCTGGACCATCTCATTTTTCTTGTTTTCTTCCTCATTTGTAAAATAATAGGGAGAACCTGACATTATCTAAGATTGCACTTTAACGATATATGTTTCTAATTTCCTTTCCTCTTTATATCCTTTCAGACTTCCACAGAGTAGACAATATGTCAATCCAAGGAATATTTGTTAAAACCAAGTGGTTGTGTATGTTGTATATGTGATAACTCAGAGCCTTTGGCAAGATTTTAGACAAATTCCAATTATCTGTCCAACAATTATCATCTTGTAAATATCAGAAATATCACGATCACCAATTAGTATAAAAATATGTGATTATGGCTATTCAAGGTTAGAGAATATCCTGTATACCCTGTTTCTTCATGTTACTTAAGGGTAATTTATAAATTGTGTGCCCTTAATAGCTAAGCCAAGAAACATTTTCATAGATATTTTTATAATAAAAATCTGAAAATCAATACCCATTGCCTCCAAATTCTGTAATATAGGGACTACTTTGTCTCTCCTATCAGTAACTGGGATGAGCCAATGCAATCTAAGACTAGAAAACAGGTCTCAATAGAAAAAAACTATGCATGTGATCAGGGCAGTCATACCCTTTCCCACAGCTTGACCAAATTTTAGGCAGGCTTCTTCTTGTCTCTAGGCCCCTGACCTCCTTTTCCTTAGAGTTTTACTTTAAAAAACTTGTCAGTGCAAACTCTTTCTCTGCTTCTTTGAAATATATGTAAGTCTTCCCCAAGCTTCTTGCCAGTTTACAAGCCAGGAATGTTTTTCTTAAGGTTCAGAGAGTCATCCTTTTTTATTATTATTATTTTTTATTAACGTACAGTTGATTTATGTTTCAGGTGTACAACATAGTGATTCAATATTTTTGTAGATTATCCTCTGTTTAAATTTATTACAAAATAATAGCTATATTCCCCTGTACTGTACAATATATCCTTGTTGCTTATTTATTTCATACATAGTAGTTGGTATCTCTTAATCCCCTACCCTTATTATGCCCCTCCTTTCTTCCCTCTCCCCACTAGTAACCACTAGTTTCTTTTCTATATCTGTGAGTCTGTTTGTGTTTTGTTATATTTATTCATTTATTTTATTTTTTAGATTTCACATATGTGACAACACAGAGTATTTGTCTTTCTCAGTCTGACTTATTTCACTAAGCATAATACCCTCTAAGTCCATTCACATTGTCGCAAATGGCAGAATTTCTTTTTTTTCATGGATGGGTAATACTTCATTGTGTGTGTGTGTGTGTGTGTGTGTGTGTGTGTGTGTGTGTGTGTATATATAAAACATCCTCTTTATCCACTCATCTGTTGATGGACACTTAGGTTGCTTCCATGTCTTGCCTATTGTAAATAATGAGATAACACCTCATACCTATCAGAATGGCTGTCATAAAAAAGTCTACAAATAATAAGTGTTGGTGAGGGTGTGGAGAAAAGGGAACCCTCTTGCACTGTTGGTGGGAATGTAAATTTGTGCAGCCACTATGGAGAACAGTATGGAGGTGCCTCAAAAAACTGAAAATAGAACTACCATATGACCCAGCAATTCCACTCCTGGATATATAACCAAAGAAAAGGAAAACACTAATTTGAAAGGATACATGCACCCCAATGTTCTGAGAGCAATCCTTTGAAATGTAAACATGGAGGAAGACAGCACCCCTATCTCTCAGTTTCTGTGGAAGGTTGTAGCCTAACTTCTGTGAGTACCTTACTCCAATTTGTAAAACTACTTCCTGTCATAAGGATACAAGAAAGTTTACTTTTCCTTTGAGTAAAGCAAATTAGCAAACACAGAGGGCCGAGGATCATCCCTCCACTCCAGCTCTTAAAATCGCTCCAGACTTTTGTTTCAGGAAGTCGAGTTCAGTCTCTCTTGCCTTTTAACTTTGGTGCAATTTTTGCTTTGATGCATGAAAACCATGGTGAGTTAAGGAAAAATGTATCAAATTTGTTCAATTTGGGTACTTATAAAAAAACTCCAAAAAATCATAATCATAATATTGAGGATGCATTGTAACCTATTTCAGTCATGTCCTTATAAAGTTGTTCAGGTAGGCTTACCTTAAAACAAATATTTTAAATAATTTTGAACTAACATCTGTTGAAGACAAATTTCACATCGCAGTTAAATTATTTTTCTTTATATCGACATCTCACACATTAGAATTAACACAATTCTGAGCTTATATTCTGTTGATTTGGGATGCACAGTAAATGGTTTCTTGCTTGTAAGAGCTTGTATTTCAATAGAAAGGACAAATATTGATTTAGAGAGAATTACTAAAATCCCATACGAGAAAAGTGAGACAAGACTGAAGGTGAAGCTGAATGTTGCTTACATGCAGGCTTGGTGCATTATGTATATAACAAAGAATAGGAGAATGTGTCCATAAAACAGCGAAAGAACATTAATGGAAAATTCATAATACATGATCTTAAGTACAATTCAATAAATGTAATGCTCTTTAGTGCTTTTTTCACCTCAGATTACTTGTTCTTTAAACAATGGCTAGAATTATCTTTTAACAGCTAAAGATGAAAGAAGCTACCATGCAAAAGAGAAAAGACTGAAAGAACAAGGAAACAGACAATAGCACTTCAGATGAGGAGTGATGTGATTGCAGTGTTCATATATATTATCGAGGAGACAAATGAGGATGAAGAATAAAAGAACACTGTGCATTTCTTTTTAAATTTGTTTTTAAAATCTCACATGGTTTCACCTCCATGTATATCATAGAACTAGCAGGCATCTTTTTATCTCTTACCTTCTCAGGTCTCTTTACAACTTTTCTTTTACTTTAAGAGAGAGAGACAAGGCTTCCCTGGTGGCGCAGTGGTTGAGAGTCCGCCTGCCGATGCAAGGGACACGGGTTCGTGCCCCGGTCTGGGAGGATCCCACATGCCGTGGAGTGGCTGGGCCCGTGAGCCATGGCCGCTGAGCCTGTGGGTCCGGAGCCTGTGCTCTGCAACAAAAAGAGAGCGAGCGAGAGAGAGAGAGAGAGAGAGAGAGTTAACAAAAAACATATTTATTATTCTAGATCAAAGTATATTTACACAACATCAAAAGTTAGCATGAATTAAATGGTTGTTTAGGTATCACATAAATTTCACCTGAGATAAAGGTTCATTAAAACAATTAAGAAACTTGTCACCTATTCAGTATGTCACTCTTTAATTCATGTCTAGTTGTTCCAGCTCTTTTTGAATTGATGCACTAGTTCCATTGTCCACTTGAAAACTGAAAAAAAAAAAAAATCAACAAAGCAGAAAGTGATCATGGTAACTAGACAAATGAAGCAGAATTCATAAAAATTAACTAGCTCTGGCACTAAGCAAAATTATGAATAACTTGCTTCTGTTTTAGCACACTACCATGGGCAGCTTTTATCATTATTTAGGATAATCAGATTGTGTTTGGATAAATGCTTTAGCCAAATAAGCTACCAACAGAATTTCTTTCCATAAGTGATTGGTCTGTAGGAATCTGCGGAACTGGGGTTTAAAACAACAAAACAGCTCTGAAGAATTAATTTGACAAATATTTTCTTATAATTTTTTTGTGTGTCCTATACTGTTTTACATTTGGTGCAATCTAATAAATAAAATAATCGTAGTCTCAACACTTGAAGAAAATTTAAGAGTAATTTTGTCCAACAACTTCTCCACACTTAAGCCTACTATGTAGCATTGATGATTTTCCTGCCTTGGCTCAATTCCTAAAAATGTATCACTTACCAAAAACAGTCTCACCGTCTGAGACAGCCAGTGATGTTTAAAGAAGTCATGTTTAGCTGCCTCTTAATATATCTGATTGTCATTTATGCTTACTGGTTTAATTCTATCCACAGAAACCAAACATAGAACACATCTAATTCCTATTTTATTTAACAGCTGTCTAAACACTTAGAGACCTTTATATGATGACCAAGTAACAATTACAAGAGATAAATTATATACCATTTAAAATGTATGCTTCCTTTTTTTGGATATTTTTGGGGTTTAATAATGTAATCATTCTTAGAACAAGTGTGATCCAAAACTGCTGGGTCCCAGAGAGGAGCCTGTGAGATCAAAGCTATTTTTATAACAATACTAAAATATCTTTTCTCCTTTTGTACCGATGGTGCAGAAACAATGGTGGATAATACTGCTAACACCTAAGCAGTGTTAGCTTAGGTGAATCGAGACAGTGGCACCAAACTTACCAGCAGTCATTGATTTATTCATCGTTATACATTCTCTGTTAAAAAAAAAAACAAACCTAAATGGGAAAAGAATTTGAAAAAGAATAGATACATGTATATGTATAACTGAATCACTTTGTTGTACACCTGAAAGTAACACAGCATTGTTAATCAATTATACTCCAATATAAAATAAAAAGTTAAAAATAATCCACTTCACTTAAAAATAATCTTAATGAAGAAGTGAGATTCATAGGGTTGCCATACCTCAACTCTTGTGAATGAGTCTTTTTCCATAATCTGTGTGATAAAATGGGAAGCATGCATAAAATGCTTTGGAAGCACTTGGCAACTGCTCGATTTGCGGGTGGAACTAGCCACTTTCTTGATTCAACACCATTTTTACTTGAGTGAACAACTGACAGACAAAAGATGATTATTTGGAATTGGGTATTTGCCCAATTTTCTCAAAACTGATGAAGTGAAGCTGTTCAAAAATATGTGATATTTGTTGCCAATAATACAACTTTAGCCTTCAATTGAAAATTAAAAACTTGTATCTGCTACCATGAACTTGTTATCCTCCCAATACTTAAATGATGTTTCTGGAAAGGCCAGTATGGGATAACACAGTGAACCAATATTTTCCAAATGACCAGTGGCTGATGATGCAAAATTATACCTGAGAAAAAGATTCACCACAGTGCAAAATAGACAAATGAATCATAATGTAACTGTGTATGACAATTTCATTGATATGGGATCAGATCTCACACTGTACCTAACTTTTAAGAAACTACTCCTTGTTGATTTTTGGTAGAGCATCAAAAGGGAGACTATCCACAATTACCTGCAAATACTCCTTCCATTTTCCTATTTCATATCTATGTGAGACTGTATTTGCTTTACAAATGTTAACAAAAGTAACATATCACAAAAGCTTAAATTCAGAAGAAGACATAAAAATCCAGCTATCTTCTGTTCAGACAGACTTTATTTTTTTAAATTTTATTTTATTTTGGCTGCGTTGGGTCTTTGTTGCTGCACACAGGCTTTTCTTTGGTTGCAGTGAGCGGGCGCTACTCTTCATTGTGGTGCGGTGGCTTCTCTTGTTGTGGAGCATGGGCTCTAGGCACGTGGGCTTCAGTAGTTGTGGCTCGCAGGCTCTAGAATGCAGGCTCAGTAGTTGTGGTACACAGGCTTAGTTGCTCCGTGGCATGTGGGATCTTCCCGGACCAGGGCTCGAACCTGTGTTCCCTGCATTGGCAGGTGGATTCTTAACCACTGCGCCACCAGGGTAGCCCCAGACAGACTTTAAGGACAAGATTTGCAAAATGAAAAAAAATGCCACTCTTCCACAATTTTTTTGTTCGTTTTGGAAAATATATTTATCACAAAAATGTTATTTACATAACACATAATGGGCTTGTTTTTGGTATTTTTAAATGAATTAATAGATAAATGTTTTAAATCTTTTGTTTTAATTTCTAATGTGGTAAATATTGAATGACATAACCTACACAAACTAAATCCCTTTGAGGTTCTTGGTAATTTTTAAGAGCAGCTAGAGGTCCAAAATGTTCGAGAGCCACTGATCTAAGCTCACTTACTCTTTCCATGTTTATCTCTTGTTGCAAACTTCCATCATACTACCTATTCAGCTACAATTAAGTTATATTAGTTCCTTGAAATTGCCGTGCTCTTTCATTATCTGGCCTTTTCTTTTGTTCTGTAGTACTATCATTCTTTTATTTTTGCCTGTTTTCTCTTTTTCTTCAGATTCTAACTTTAACATTACCCTCTTCCAGAAGCCTGTTCTCTTCTATCTTATGACCGCCTCCTCTATTTCACTTATAAGAGCACTTATCCTACTGTATTTAATTACATGTTACATTGGCTGTCTCCATGCTAAATGTCTCACTGTTTATGCCTAAATCCCTAGAGTTTAAGAATAACTAACATTCATTGAGCCCTTTGCCCAGGCACTGCTTGACATTTTACATACAGTATTTCATTTAATTCTGACATCAAGCTTATTAGACAAATATCCATATTCTCCTTTGTTAATGATAAATTAGCAGAGAAGTCAATAATAAGTAGTTCAAATCACGTTGTCAGCAAATATCAAAGCTGAGACTCAAACTGCATTTGCTCACCCATTATAATAATCTCTCCTCAGTATCTGGCACTTACTGAGCATTCAACAAACATTTGTTGCATAGGTTTTCTATCAAAGATATTTTCTGTCCTTTGATTAATTTCCTGGCTAGCACAATATTATATATTTGCTTACAATGTCATTATTTAAATAAATATTTTTGCTATTAAATAAGAAAAATGAAACCCATGGACTAATAAAATTTTAAATATTTATATAAGTACTTTATTTCTTGGAATCGGTAAAATATTATTAAGCTTTAAGACTGACAAGAAAAAATAGAAATTATTGTACTATTGAAGAAGTCTTCCTGGGGTGGTATATAGAAAAGAATATTCATAAACATACTCAATTTTATTGTCCTCAGAGTCACCTAATACTACGAGTAGAACTATGAAACACCTCATAAATTCCTTTTATTCTAATTCTAAAGAACAGTTTTCAAATAAAGGAGTGTAAAGTCCACTGACCATAAACCATGCTCAAGAATAATTAATTTGAAATTTTGGTACACTATTATAGAAGGAATAAAATTGCCAGGTTTAAATTAAATAGTTACTCATTTGATATCCCTTGATTCAGCCTTATTTGGTAGTCCAAACATTATTTAACATTTCAAATTGAGACTGAAAACTAACCATAGACAGATGTACATTCTTTTCCATACTCCCTGGTGTCAGTTCATTTTGCCAGAGCATCTATTACATTTTCAGCAACACCATGATCTGGAGATGAAAGGGATGAAATTTAAGTTACATAAAAGTAACCAAATCTAAAGGCAATTTATAGGACAATGAAAAATTTGTGATCTGGATATGAAGACAATACTGAAATGCAGACACGTCCTGGAGTAGAGAAATTGGGATTCTATGTAGAACTGATAGTCAATAGACCACTTGGACCAAAGTCAGATTAAATGAAATGTGTCAAGTAAATATTCTCGTGGAACACCATTCAACTCCACATTTGCATGTGGACACGTATAGAATAATGAGGCTGTGAAAATAACCTAAAGAATCTCCCTTTAGTTCTTGCATACTTTATATTGTGACAACTCTTAAAATGTATATAGAAGAAAGAATGTAAGATGTGGAAGACAGAAAAGCCAATAAAGTGTGTGTTAATTAATTAGTTACCTCTGTAGAAAACTAAGGCTCGGTCTCACTGGAGAAACTATGAGGAAACTACATAGAACACAACTCAGAATTGACCCTTCTTCCCTGGGGATAAAAAGGCTGGCTGAACTATATACCAACTTTTGTTCCATATTTGTTCAGGAATGACCCAGGGGGCTTTAACTACCTTGAATCTCAGGTTGCAGCAGTGCAATGCCAAGCAGCCTTCTGCAGCTAAGGAGAAGGCCACAAGGCAGCAAGGCATAGAGGCTGCACTATGTATATTTAACATGGCACTCAGACCAGGTGAATGAACAGTATACCATAGCTGTGCTGAATTCAGGTGGGACAATGAAATTTAGCATGGTGCATCCAAGCACGGATCATCAGTTTTATCATTTGAATCTGCTTGCATCTTATACTAAGTTCACTCTATTGCTGACTCTTCTAAGTGGTACTGTTTGCAACCTCTAAAAATAGGATTTGTTTATAATAGAGTTAAGAAAACAAGCTATAGTTCCTATCTGCTGCTAGTACAGAGGTTATAATTGATATTCCTTCACTCTTGGCCAGCATGTCAGCTGGAGTAAGTTGCTTATCTGGTTGGTTCACCATACTTTGGGCATCAGAGTCCTTGGTGCCCTTTGCCTTGTCAGGTTAGGTTTCAGCAACTGTCCATGCACTATTGCCAAAAGTCATTAAAGTTCCAAGAGATGCCCAGTGGAACTCTTACAGTGTACCCTGATGGAGGTACCCCACCTGGTGACCAGGACCTGCAATCCAGGAGAGCCTAGGGTTGCATGGGCACAAAGTTCAAATCTGCAAAGTCACTGAGAGTGATGATGATAGGAGCCAATCCTACTTCCACAACCTGGTTTGGGATTAATTTATTCTGACTGTTGGGCAAGTGTGCCATTTATATGTTTTCGTCCAGTGTCTGTACTCCTTCATGAAAAACAGCAACCCAGCCCTACGTGTTGTCATCCCCAGGCTTGTTGTTGGATCCAAAGTGTTCTTTTTGCAGGATCCTTTGTCAGTAAGTCAAATTTTCTGTAAAGAATCACAGTTATGCTAGCCAAAGTAATGTATGCAGGAAGGTTTGCCTTCCTGTATTGAGTAGATGAATATCCCAGCAAGATCAAAACTTTGTCACCTCGACAGTGAAAGGGTTCAGAAATAATCAGTGGGGTTCCAATTACCTGGCTAGATCATTGAAACACGTTACCATATCTGAAACTCAGCATTTGCCTGTCTTTTTATGGTTCAGGAATTCAGGAACAGCTAGATCAGCCTTAGCGAGAGGGAACCCATGTTGTGATGTTTGTGCATAACTTCCATTTATGCTTCCGTAGCTGCTCCATAAAACGCAACATTTAAACTTTTCTTAACACTTAAAACAATCACAGAAAGAATGAAACTTTGAAAGTCATAATATTCCTTCCAAATGTTACCTTTTAGTTTTAGAAATTAAAATATATATGAATAAAAAGGTCATCGTAAATAAAAGGCAATGAAATGGGATTTACTCAAGATTTATTTGACCTTTCAGTTGAAAAGATAATTTCTGAAAGCAGGTATAGTTTCATCTACTTTCTAAATATTTTAAATTAAAATTACTCTTTTTACCTTAGCCAGAATTGCAGTGAAAACCAAAGAGTTCTACTCAAGAAAAGATTTAAGTTCATCTGTATTTTAAAAGTTCAGTTACAGACTAAAATCAGGATTATTCTTCAGGAAGCAGTCTGGAAGTTTCATCACACATGAAGGCTGTATTTACACATATCAGATATTCTATAGTATTTTAAGCAAAGGTTTTTTAAAATGCTTATTATCAACCAGTATCATCTGCCGGAGGGATGATTTGTTATGTACAAAAATTCAAAATATTTTATCACATGCATTGGAAATTTGTCAAAGATGTTATCTATACATTTTTTCATCATTCTCTCTTGAAAATATGAAGTAAAATGATATTATAGAAATGGAAAATTACTATCATCAATAGATAATGAAAATACATATTGGAATTAGATGCATGGATACCAAATGAAGATGCAGAGAAGTGTTCCCCTTATTGAATTAAAAGCCTCTACTTTTCTTCCTATTTGGTTTTTTTAAGACTTTATTTTTTAGAGGAACAAACTTGAGAGGGAAATACAGAGATTTCTCATATACTCCCGGCTCCACACATGCATAGCCTCCCCCACCATCAACAATAGAATGTTACATTTTTATACCAAGGATGAACCTACATTGACACAACATAATCACCCAAAGTCCATATAGTTTACCTTCGCATTCACCCTTTGTGTTGTACATTTTATAAGTTTCGGCAAATGTATAATGACATATATCCATCATTATAATATCACACAGAATATTTTCACTTACCTAAAAATCCTCTGTGCTTTGCTTATCCATCTTTACCCACTCCTCCACCCCTCATCCACCCTGATCTTTTTACTGTCTCCATAGTTTTGTCTTTTCCAGAACAACATATAACAGAGTATAGCCTTTTCAGATTGATTTCTTTGACTTAGTAAAATGCATTTAAGATTCCTCCATGTCTTTTCACAGCTTGCTAGGAAGAGCCTCTACTTTTAAAATCTTTGTCAGATTCACAAAACACCATATAGCTTCATCCATGTACAAGCTCAAGTTAACACTGGAGACATATAGGTACCCAATTATAAATTATTGAAGTCAGGATGTATATTGATCTGGTCCATCACTGTATATCCAGGGGTTAGCAATGCCTGATCCAGAGAAAGTTATTTATATACACACATGTTGAATGAATGCATCTAAATTGAAAATGTGATTGCCTCAGTTAACTGTGGGACATTTATACAACTCAAATCCAATATGTGAACCAAGCAGAGGGAATCTGCTTTAAACACAGAAATGTTTGGGTTTATGGGAGACTTCTGCATTCTCTTTCCTCCTCAGTAGTGCTTTCACCAGCATGAGAATACCCCTCATCATGTGTTCAGCACACCCTGGGACAAAGAACTAGACATATTTTTCTAAAACCATTGCAGTGGTCTTGAAGAAGTGGATCTTGCACTTCTAAAACTCATTTTTCTTTACTCCGTATTTTGCCACAGGTAGGAACCCAGGTGGACTAGACCTAGCATTCTGACAAGATTTTCACATCTTCCTTATCCAACTTTGAAGAACTGATAAAATCACAGCTATGTTGTCTGTGGCCTGCTGTAGTCAATAAAGTGCTCTCCCATAAAGCATCTCAATTTCTTCTCATGACAGTCTTTTTTTTTTTTTTTTTTTTTGCTATACTCGGGCCTCTCGCTGTTGTGGCCTCTCCTGTTGCGGAGCACAGGCTCCGGATGTGCAGGCTCAGCGGCCATGGCTCACGGGCCCAGCCGCTCCACGGCATGTGGGATCCTCCCGGACCGGGGCACGAACCCGTGTCCCCTGCATCGGCAGGCGGACTCTCAACCACTGCGCCATCAGGGAAGCCCTCATGACAGTCTTTTGAAATGGGCACAGAGGAGAATACTACGCGCAATTTCTAGTGAAATTAAAGCTTTGAGAGCTAAATTCACATTTACAAGTTTGTACATTTACCAAGTGGAATAGTATTCTTACTTCAGGGCACATATGCCACTATGTGACTTAAATAAACTTGTTTATTTCTTCTTTATTAAAACAATGAAGAAAAAGTTTTATATGGAGAAAAGTTCCTTGGATGAGAATGGATTTTTGGGTAGGAGGAAAAGGAACTATGACATTTTAAAAGAACACTTAATCTAAAGCAAACTTTTGCTATTTCTACCAGCAAGAGCAGCTTTGAGTTAAAGTAAATAAAGACAACATTTTACTTAGAGTAAGAACAAAAAGTATAGATTTTGGATTTCTCCGTGGACAGAAGTTTGTAGCTCTTACAGAGATGACAGCTTGTCTTGGTAAAATGATACCTTTTGGCTAATACAATGCACATCTATTTTCATGAAAAATTTAGCATAAAAATGTATGTCTCCCCAAATTTGAAACCATTTAAAAAATTGAGGAGTCAACAGGAATAGTGGAAATAAAACTACATCAAAAATCTGACTGGTAACTGGCTTAAATACATAGTCACTAGTAACTGTTCTTATGTGACTCAAAGCCAATTACTTCACCTCCAGGAATGTGAAATAAGTAACGTTGATTAGATGACCCCTAAGCTTTCAACCAATGCCCACATTCTATGGTTTTAACTCATGGAAAGTATTTATTGGGTCACTGAGAAAACATAGTTTTAATGTTCTTATTTGTTTTGCACTATCATTATTCTGAAGAAAAGTTTGTAATGAATCTTAATGCTTTCCAATTTGATGATTTCAAGCCTGTCTTTTAGAGAATTTTAGAAATCAAAGGATATGGGTATGACTTCCTTTTACATGAAAACTTTAGAATTTGATTAGAACAATTTGGAGATGATTATATTCTAATATTCACAGTTATGAAGGTTGGATATCTTCACTACAATTCCTTAGAAAGATATATGAAAATAAAGAAATATAATGATAGATATTAGGACTTAAACTAACAGAGAATTTAGCTTCAATACACTTGCTACACCACTGAATCTTATTTAGCCACATATTCATCCTGAGTCAATAAAAGAGAGTGGGTACTTGCCTTGATGGAACACAACAAGCTGTCATGGAGGAGATGAGATATCAGTGTAATTCCCATTGAGGACACACAGATCTGTAGCTTCTCTTGGACAGTTTTTCAGTATTTTGCTCTGACTTCCTCAGCTGAACAGCTATACGCTAAAAACACAAGGATTCTAGAGGTGGCAGAGTTGTAGATGAATATTCTGAGCAGCTTTATTTCATGAAAAACTAGAAAGAGTATGAATGTCCATTAAGAAATGAATAGATAAACAAATTGTGATATATCTCCACAATGGCATACCACTCAAGAAGGAAAAAAAAAAAGAAATGAACTATGATACACACAAGTCAAAATAATTATGCTGAATGAAAAAAACCTAGGCAAAAAAAAAAAAAAAGAGTACATATTATTTGATACCATTTATATAAAACCACAAAATGTAAACTAGTCTAAATTTACAGAATTCAGATCAGTGAAAGCTTGGGTGTGGAGGGCTAGAGCAAGCGAGAGAAATTACAAAGAGGCAGGAGATAACTTTTAAGAGTAATACATATATGTATTAATTTTGGTGATGGTTTCATGGATATATAGAGATGTCAAAAGTTATCAAAGTACACTGTAAATATTGATACATGCTGTTTATTGTGTCAGTTATATCTCAATAAATCTGTTTTTAAAAACTCTGTGGGGCTTCCCTGGTGGTGCAGTGGTTGAGAGTCCGCCTGCCGATGCAGGGGACACGGGTTTGTGCCCCGGTCCGGGAAGATCCCACATACCGCGGAGCGGCTGGGCCCGTGGGCCATGGCCGCTGAGTCTGTGCGTCCGGAGCCTGTGCTCCGCAACGGGAGAGGCCACAACAGTGAGAGGCCCGCGTACCACAAAACAAAAGAAAACAAACAAAAAACAGAACTCTGTGGAAGAATATGTTACCAAATAAGTTCCAAATATATTCATGTAATCAATAGTTAAGGATATATATAGGGTTCACCCCTTTGGGGGAAAAATTTAGGGCAGAATTCCAATTTTTGCATTTATTTTTAGCATATACATTGCACGATACATTCAAGGTTTTAAATACACTCCTAAGTACAAACCAAAGAGCTGCATGCTATATGTAATATTCATTTTAATATTTGAACTTATTTTTATTGCGTTGAGATACACCATTCAAATTATTCAAACTGGTGCTACTGAGTAAGGATTTCAATACTACCATGTCCCATCCGGGGGGATTTAATAGACTATTAGGGAGCAAGTTGAGTGTTTCTTCTTAATTTAGGCTTCTCCACAGGCTCGTAGTTTGTACCCCATTTTTGCTCATTTTTATGCTCTGAATAAACCCTCATTTTTATCCCAGTCCCAGTAACTAGTGCCTTATTTTTGTGTTCTGTAATAAAGTACTCCCTTCTTTTATTACAAAAGCCACATCTTGCAGAAGACCAGACCATCTGACACTTTTAAGAGGATAGGTTCCTTTCTCTGAACCACCACACACTAACCAGCTACCTCCCCCCCAGCTTTATTGAAATATAATTGACAAATAAAATTGTATAAATTCAACATGTACAAATGATGATTTGATGTATAATTGTGAAATGATTACCATGGTAAAGCTAGTTAACACATCCATCACCTCACATAGTTACCTTTTTTGTATGTGTTTGGTGAGAGCATTTAAGATCTACTCTCTTAGTAAATTTCAAATATAAAATACAGTATCGTTAACTATAGTCACCATACATTATATTAGATCCTGAAAATTTATGCACCTTATAACTGAAGATTTATATCCTTTGGCAAACATCTCCCATTTCCTCCCACTCTCAGCCCCTGGCAACCACCATTCTACTCTCTGTCTCTATGAGTTCAACTTTTTTAGATTCCACATGTAAATGAGATCATACAGTGTTTGTCTTTTCTTTGTCTGACATGTCATATAGCATAATGCTCTCAAGGTTCATCCATATTGTTGCAAATGGCAGAATTTACTTCTTTTCTATGAATAAATTATAGATGGTAGATAGATGATAGAAAGAAACATGGATATCTATCTATATATATATATATCCCCACATTTTCTTTATCCATTCATGTGCTGATGGATACTTAAGTTGTTTCCATATCTTGGCTATTGTGAATAATGCTGCAATGAACATGAGGGTACAAATATCTGCTTGAGATACTCATTTTATTTCCTTCAGATATATACCCAAAGTGGAATTACTGGATCATATACAAGTCAACTACCTTTAAGTTTGCTGTCCCTTGGTTGTTTTGGAGTCCCACATGTGTTTTTACTCTCTGCAGGGTCGGTGTCTAGTCTTTGACCATTACTGCTTCTTCTACAGAGCTTTCTGGTCTCAGGGTCTGGTCTACCACACTGGTGATTAAGCCCCAATTTTGCTAATGTAAGGAATGTAAATAATAATGTAGTATAGTTTCCTATTTGCAAAGCAGAATTTTCTAACAAGATTCTACAGCATTGTGTGGAAAAGGCAATATATCTCTTGCCAGGCATTGCCTTAATCCCAGACTAAATGACTTGAAAATATGCCTGTTCGCGATATTGATTAAGTACCATATTTTCAGAGTAACTCAGAGAGTTCCAGTGAGCATTAAATGGAACAATGTAAAAGGAAGTGATATTTTATTTTTTCTGACTTTTTATTTCTGATATCATATACTCCACTTAGCTTCCACTTCTTCAGAATCTTCTAACCGGAAGATTATGGAAGATATGGACTGCCTACCTGTGAGCATGACTCCTGGCTAGCAAAAAATTATAGGAAAATCTTACTGAACTAAAACTTTGATTTAGTAAGTATTCAGATCCTAAGCTTCATGGTCCCTCAAAATCCTCTGTTCCCTTCATTCACTCTTTCAGTTTCTTGAGATCTCTGGTCTTTGTCTATCTACCATGCACTGCCATCTCTCTCTGTGAAGCTGATATGCCAGCTGACATTCTGATTCACCCACAGCCAAGTGCTATCCAGGGGTGCTCCTAAAATATTGAATTGCTATGTAATTTCTTGTCTCAGAGCTATCGAATCATCGCTTTGCTTTGGAGTGCCAGTCCAAACCTCAGACCCCTGAATTTGAAATCTGTAACACCCAAAGGGTGACCTTGCAGAAGACACTACTTATCGAACACTGTAAAATAAATCTCAGAGAACTGACCCAGAAATGAACACCAAGAATACAGTTTCTAGAGTCAAACCTGAACTATGGAAATTTAGGTTCAGGACTTACTGATGTAATATAGAAATTGAGAATCAGAAGAGATGTTCTGTATCTAGATCAGTGGTTCTGAATTCTGGCAACGTAGAAGAATTACATGCAGAGCATCTTTACTAGGCTGATGCCTAGGCTCTGCCCCTGACCAACTGAAACAGAATCACGGGGGATCATTACATAGTATTTGTAGTCTTAAAAATCTCCCCATTCTTCCTGAATTGAGAATGACAGATCTATAGTAAGATCCACCTACTAACATACTAAGGTATAAAGAAATGAAAAATGAAAGAATATTCAGTTGCCACTATTCAAGTATGAATACACTGTATCTTCAGCAATGCTTCTTTCCTGAATTCCTGATCGTTCTTCCTCATGGTGAAGTAGAACTCCCTTCTTCATTAAAGGCTAACAATTTGTTTTCTTTCCCCTGATTTCAGTCCTTGCCTCTCTTAAGTTTACTAAAGCCAAAGAAAGTGGATTCTTTCTAATCTAAGTGAGCTTCTAATCAGAGTTCATCCTCATTCCTAAACCTCATTACTAAAATTGCCACTCTAGAAAGGGGAAGAAAGTGAGAGAGAACTAGGCAAGAGAACAAGAGAGAGAGAGGAAGAGAGAATTAAACTGAGACAGGGGGGACCTGTATACCTTCTCTCTTTTCCTCAAAAGCCTGGCATATAGTCATGTACCATGTGTTCTTCATTTGTGACAGATCAACTCACTTTAGGAGATCTGAGTGAAGTGAGAGTAGGTGGCCAAAAAGAACCATCCAAATGTGAATGTATTTACCTTTTCCCAATACTTTAATTTTTAACTGACATTTATAAGGTCAAAAAAGTACTTCATATGGCATAAGATTCAATTCACTAATCTCTAAGTGGCATTTACCAGACCTATAATGACAAACATACCTGCTCTCAAGTTTCAGAGTTCCTTTGTCTCTCACTGTTGCTACATGACTTTGTGTCATTCTTTACTGGGAAGCCTAAGCCATTCAGTATGAGTTCCTTGGACTTCCTGCTTCTTCCTCTCAGGCTTATTTAATCTCTTTTTTTTTTTTACTTTTTCATTCTCTTTCCAGTGTTCATATATGTTTGATTCTAGTCTTTCCCTCATCTGCCACAACCCTAATAACCTCTTCTTTTAATTTTCACTCTCTGTTGCTTTCTTATGTTTTAGTTATGAGGGCACTGAAGTTCTATTTGACCTAATTTGAATTTATTAGATCAACATGAGTGACGGTGTTATGAACACTCAACTTGTAAACGCCAGGATGTTGCGACAAGCCACCAAAAGGCCTGTGTGTCCAGGATTTAGTGAACTTAATTCTCAAAATGGGACTTGAAACTGAAAATAATGTAACTGGTAGCCCTGAAAATTTGTATGATTCCCTGAGGGAAAAGACAACATAAGGTAGATTGAAAAAGCTTGCATCTCTCTAATCCCTCCACCAACTTTGAGCACTCAAATAAAATAATGGGTACATTAGTTAAAGAAATAATAGTGAAATGGACAGCACACACACACCTGCCACTGTCCTGTCCCAAAGGTGTGCTGTCAGAAGCATTCAACAAAAATGGAAAAAATGGTAGAGGGATGGGAGCAGTGTCAAGCACTCATGTGGAGGGGAGGAGAGCAACCACATGGAGTAACTATAAGAACATCCTGGTAGATGTGCAGGATTAAATAAAATCATCTATGAAATGCAGGTTCCATTTGTAATAGGATATTAATGCCTAAGAGTTAGAAAATAGATTCTAGGTCAGATAAAGGAATCAGAAACAATCTATGTTCATCTTTCTCTATCTCCCCACCAGGAGTACAGCATAGGTTTAGCACCCAATACCAGACATTAAAAATGGAAAAGAAGCCTATGTCTTAGGTGTAGTGGTAGTGGTGGTAGCAGTAATTACTAAAATTTATTGAGTGCTTCCTATATGCTCAGCACTGTTCAAAATGCTTTCAATGAAATCACTCTTTGAACTGCAGCTATCTTATGAGTAGGTACCATTAACTCCACGTTACAGATAAGGAAACTGATGGACAGAGTAGTTTAAAAGTTGGCCCATATTTCCACAGCTAGCAAGTAGATTTAGAATTTGGTCATAGACCATCTGCTCTAGAATGTGGGCATATAACCACTGCCCATGCCCCCATTGTTCCCAGGCCTCATTTCTGGTCAGAATTCTCTGTAGATCAGACATTCTTGTGTTGGGATTACTGCAGCTGACCATGTGGGTTGTGTTAGGGCACACATGACCATGCACATGATGTGGGAGAATCAAATGAGAGTTAGATCTCAGTGAAGACCTGAACAGTGAGGATGTTTCAACAGCGGCATCCTTACCTCAGGGCGAGGTTCACATCTCTTCAAGGTTCTATTTGTCTGCATTAGAGGAGGGAAGCGTCTTGCTTCACTGTTTTTCCTAAAGGTATTAAAGCAGAAATGGTTGGCTTATTTCCCATTACTTATTTTTCTCTGAAGACTCAGAAAATTAGTTATTGACTTAACTACTGTAATTTGCTTAAAGTGAAAATGATTAATAAACATTTAAGGTTCCACCAGATTTTATTTTCAGTCCACTGAGAAGCTTTTCTCTAAATGAGATTTCAGAATTTTAAATTCTTAACCAAATTATGCAGTAAAATAGGTATTGCTTATTCCCTTGAAAATATGCACTCACTAACAGTATTCTGGTAAAATACCTGAGATGTTAACAAACCTAGGTGGCTTATCATTATTTAAAAATTATTTTGAACATCATTAATTTCATTTTTCTTAATATATTCTCTATTATAGTAAGATACAAATATATACAGCTTCTTTCTGTTCTTACTGAGTGACAGCCATCAAAAGGATCATCCATTAAAAACAGAAGAGATGTTAAAAAAACAAAATAAAATAAAACAGCAGATATGTGATTAAACATATCTCAGAGTTATTTCACAAGCACCCACAATTACATAAACTAAAATAAGAAAAGAAGTTTTGAGTCATTCTACTGACTATTTTACAATCTCATTTAATCTAATCACAAATTAAATACCTTTAGTGAAATCTTATTAAATGAATTGCTCTTTTGTAAAATTATACATGTCTAAATTGCTATAACCTCTAGAAAATATTTTCTGTGTTCTAAGTACATCAAATAGATATCAAGCATTTCCATCTTAGCTTCAAATTAGTTTTAAAAGGAGGAAATTAAAAATAAGTTTGTCTTATTGAAATTAAAATGAAATAGTAATACATTACCTCATTATAATTCATAATAAAGTTATGAATTATGAAATTATTTCACTAACAAAGAAGTTGCAGGAGTAGTAACTATGATTATTCTATTTCATGATTTAAAACATGAAATATTTTCAAGGTTTACTGAAGACTTTAAAATCTCAATATATGAGGAGTGTAGGTGATTATATTTTGGATACATTTCTAAAAATTAATTTCTCTCTCTTAAAGGTAAGTTTTTAAACCCATTTATGTCTTTAGGTTAATTAACTCACATGATATTGCTGATATTTGACATTTTATGACCCATAAAACATCACTTTTATATGACTCAATGTAACATATATGACTGAAATGCTTACTATTATTTATGCCAATATTTTAAGGTCTAATTTTGTGATTCTTTCCTATATCCTTAATTTTCTCTTCTGCTACACTGCCTATTTTTTCCTTTGATTTTTTTCACTTCTCTGAACTCTTCTAATAGCTACATAAAAGAGTTTTTAATACAATAGTATGTTACATTTATTGATCCATTTAAGATTCTACATAATCTTCTAATTAAGATTATTATCTCCATTTAACAGATGAGAAAACTGAAGTAAGGAGGGATTAAGCATCTGCCTGATTCATACAGCCATTAAATTGTGGAGTCATGTACACCCGTAGTCTAGCTCCATATCCTGTTCATTATCATTCCACTCTGTTGATTTCCCTTTTTAAGATACTTCTCTGAACTATGATGCCGCCTCAATTTGTCATTAATATCAGGAATCTAATATTCTTTTTGCTCGGCTCAATATTTTAATTTCTTCTCTGACATTTTTTCATTCATTTATTTACTCTTTTTTGGAGTCAGATTTTCACATGCAGTTTTCTATACCACCTGGCCTTGACTTTAGATATATGGTGTACATTATATCTATATGGGCCTCCTTCCAGTTTGCACTGTTTATTGCAGTAGGGAAGAAATCTGCCACATTAGGTAAACTATAAATCCATGAAATGTCATGTAAGTTTTCTTTTTTGGAATCAGCAATGTTTGTTCTTGGAGGGTCCACCTCAGCTAATTAATTTCCAAATGGTTAAAAGCATCTCTCCTGCAACTCTTTATTTCTAGAACTAACCTTTCCAAAGGTCAGTGTATAAATGAGATTCTGTCACGATTTCTTCTGATTTTTCATAGTCTACATCATTTTCTCAGGAACGGCTGTTGATGATGAACCTTGTTAAATTGCTTCAGTTTTCTAGATACCTATTGTGACTATATTTCCAAGAGTAATCAAATATTTTTTGCTATTTTTCGGATTTCTTGTGATTACTTTAGCTGTCTTCTAGAAGGAGGTGGTATGATAGTTGTCCTCCTTTTGATAAATGCAGAAATAATGGCCTGAACATGTAGTATTCCCAGAACATAACCCTCTTATTTCTCTACATTTTGTAAAAGGAACTTGGATACTGCTGTTTCCAAGATTGTTTGATTTAGCCGGATGTGAACCATTAAGCTCGAAGTCACCAATTCCCTTTCCATATAAATTTACCCAGACTATTTATCCCTCATGCCCAGTAATCTCTTAATCATAGTTATTCTCATACCTATATCATTTTATTTGGATGGCACAGTTAAATTCCCTAGATTTGGGGTTGTTGTATTAAAAAAAATGGTCATAGACCTTTACTATATAAAGGTTAGAATAATGTCAGTGACAACTATTTAGGTAAGCCTTCAGTTCTTAAAACATGATATACTTATCCTATTTTCCTGAAGCTAAGAGAGGTAAACAGAAATAATATGGCTGATATTCTAATACGAATTTTTGTTAACAACAATATCTGTATTTATGAAATATAAATACCTACTATACTAACTGCTTTTTAGTAGATATTTTATAGTTAGTTTTGCATTAAACTTTCTCAACAACACTAAGACATAAGTTCCATATTTTTCCCCATTTTTCTGATGAAGTTGAATAAAGCAGTTTGGGTTTGGTAGGTGCAAACTATTACATTTAGAATGGGTAAACGACAAGGTCCTAAATGTATAGCACAGGGAACTAGATTCAGTACCCTGTGATAAACCATAATGGAAAAGAGTACAAAAAAAAGAATGTATATATGTGTATAACTGAGTCACTTTTCTGTATAGCAGAGATTGGCACAGCACTGTAAATCAACTATACTTCAATGAATGAAAAAAAAAGCTAATAGAGGAGAGGTCTTAGTAGAAGCACGCTGATCCCAGGCTCTCTGGTTCCAAAGTTCATGATCGTGTGTTCTCCCCATGAATCCATTTGGTTAAGAGATAACATAAGCCCAGATATTTTGTTTCATAATACATGGCTCCTCCTACTCTATCAACTGCTAAATAAATGTTGTTTACAGAAATAATAAGAAAGTGATGTTTGCCAGGACAGTAAGCATAAACATTATAGTCATTTAGATATAGGGCAAAAGGCAAGTGCTTTAGAGTAGAATTAGCCTTCATTCATTTTGGCTCCAGTTACGTGCTATGCATTCTTGGGCAACCTCTCTGAGCCTCCACTACATCATGTGCACAATGGAGCATAAGGCTGCTTCTCCAAATCCTAAGTTGTTTTTTATAAATATAAAATACCTGGCAAAATTCCTGGCACATAGTAGGTATGAAATTTAAGACAGTTTAACGCACCTATTACTTAGCAGGTATAAATGTGTTAGTTATCTTAATATGAGCCCAGACTGAAAATCTCCACTCACAGTAGCACTTAGCACCCTAACTCTATTTGCATACCATTAAGAAATTATAATTTAAGTGATAATTAGTGTAAAGACAAGTAAAATTTTGCTAATGGAAATAAGTCAAGAATGGCAAAGATATTTACAACAGAAAAAAGTCCTGTAGGGAAAGTAAATAAACAAGATTTCCACTTAAGTACTTTAATTAGTTGTGTCATTGATGCAACAATTTTACTACATTACCAATATGTGTATTTATGTGTAATATTAGTATGTGTATATATAATAACTTATGAAAACTTTTTAGAAGTTTATCAGTATAGCAGATGATTGTGAACTTAAACAGGAACAGGAACTTTTTTGATCAGATATCTTCAATACATAACCTTCAGCATATACTCCTGACTGGATTCAACAATAAGCTATCTGGGAAACTTGCCTGCTTTCTAACATTAAAATGCAGAGAAATAGAATGAAAAGAGCACAGGCAATAGTTCTCAATCTTAGCTTTTGTTAAAACCATCTGGGCAGCTTTTAAAGCATGCATTTGGAGCTCCTACTGCAAACATATTGAATGAGTATTCCCAGGTATGTAGTCCAGCATCTTAATTTCTTTTATGCTCCAAATGTGTTTCTTATGTGTAGCCAGGAATGGGAACTCCTGAATGAAGGTGTTGAAACAGAACATTCTGTGATTCAGTCCTAGGTCTATCATTTCTATGTAGCATAGTACATTTGAAAATTAATAGCATTAACTCCTGATTCAAAGAGTTGCTATGAAAATTGGACATAAATGTACCTGGATCATATGATACAAATAAAGATATCATTCTCTCTTGATTAACAGTGGTGAAAGTACTTCTTGGTTCTGGGCCCTAAGGAAATCAGTTGGCATGTCTAACAAGATAGACCCTTTACTCTTTTTAGTCTGTCACCCAATAGAACTCTGCAATACTTTTATGTGTATTTGCTCCCAGTAAAGAATAGGCAGTTGTTGAGACTTCATCTTCCAATGCAGGGGTTGTGGGTTCAATTCCTGGTAGGGGAGCTAAGATCCCACATGCCTCATGGCCAAAAAACCAAAACATAAAACAGAAGCAGATTGGTTCAAGATGGCAGAGTAGAAGGACATGCTCTCACTCCCTCTAGCAAGAGCGCCGGAATCACAACTAACTGCTGAACAATCACTGACAGGAAGACACTGGAACTCACCAAAAAAGATACGCCACGTCCAAAGACAAAGGAGAAGCCACAATGAGACGGTAGGAGGAGTGCAATCACAATAAAATCAAATCCCATAACTGCTGAGTGAGTGACTCAGAAACTGGAGAACAATTATACCACACAAGTCCACCAACTGGAGTGAAGGTTCTGAGCCCCACATAAGGCTTCCCAACCTGGGGGTCCAGCAAAGGGAGGAGGAATTCCTAGAGAATCAGACTTTGAAGGCTAGTGGGATTTGATTGCAGGACTTTGACAGGACTGTGGGAAAAAGAGACTCCACTCTTGGAGGGCACACACAAAGTGGTGTGTGCATCGGGACCCAGGGGAAGGAGCAGTGACCCCAGGGGAGACTGAAGTAGTCCTACCTGCTAGTGTTAGAGGGTCTCCTGCAGAGGCAGGGGTGGCTGTATCTCACTGAGAGGACAAGGACACTGGCAGCAGAAGTTCTGGGAAGTACTCCTTGGCGTGAGTCCTCCCAGAGCCTGCCATTAGCCCCACCGAAGAGCCCAGGAAGCCTCCAGTGTTGGGTCACCTCAGGCCAAACAACCAACAGGGAGGGAACCCAGCCTCACCCATCAGCAAACAAGCAGATTAAAGTTTTACTGAGCTCTGCCCACAAGAGCAACAGCCAGCTCTACCCACCACTAGTCCCTCCCATCAGGAAACTCGCACAAACATCTCAGATAGCCTCATCCACCAGAAGGTATACAGCAGAAGCAAGAAGAACTACAGTCCTGCAACCTGTGGAACAAAAAACACATTCATAGAAAGATGGACAAGATGAAAAGACAGAGGGCTATGTACCAGATGGAGGAACAAGATAAAACCCCAGAAAAACAACTAAATGAAGTGAAGATAGGAAACCTTCCAGAAAAAGAATTCAGAATAATGATAGTGAAGATGATCCAGGACCTCGGAAAAGGAATGGAGGCAAACATCAAGGACATGAAAGAAATGTTTAACAAAGACCTAGAAGAATTAAAGAACAAACAAACAGAGATGAACAATACAATAACTGAAATGAAAAATACACTAGAAGGAATCAATAGCAGAATAACTGAGGCAGAAGAACAGATAAGTGACCTGGAAGACAGAATGGTGGAATTCACAGCTGAGGAACAGAATAAAGAAAAAAGAATGAAAAGAAATGAAGACAGCCTAAGAGACCTTTGGGACAACATTAAATGCACCAACATTCGCATTATAGTGGTTCCAGAAGGAGAAGAGAGAGAGAAACGACCCAAGAAAATATGTGAAGAGATTATAGTCGAAAACTTCCCTAACATGGGAAAGGAAATAGCCACCCAAGTCCAGGAAGCACAGAGAGTCCCATACTGGATAAACCCAAGGGAAAACACACTGAGACACATAGTAATCAAACTGGCAAAAATTAAAGACAAAGAAAACTTATTGAAAGCAGCAAGGGAAAAATGACAAATAGCATACAAGGGAACTCCCATAAGGTTAACAGCTGATTTCTCAGCAGAAACTCTACAAGGCAGAAGGGAGTGGCATGACATATTTAAAGTGATGAAAGGGAAGAACCTACAACCAAGATTACTCTATCGGCAAGGATCTCATTCAGATTCGATGGAGAAATCAAAAGCTTTAGAGACAAGCAAAAGCTAAGAGAATTCGGCACCACCAAACAAGCTCTACAACAAATGCTAAAGGAACTTCTCTAAGTGGGAAACACAAGAGAAGAAAAGGACCTACAAACACAAACCCAAAACAATTAAAAAAATGGTCACAGGGACATACATATCAATAATTACCTTAAACGTGAATGGATTAAATGCTCCAACCAAAAGACACAGGCTTGCTGAATGGATAGAAAAACAAGACCCATATATATGCTGTCTATAAGAGACACACTTCAGATCTAGGGACACATACAGACTGAAAGTGAGGGGATGGAAAAAGATATTCCATGCAAATGGAATCAAAAGATCAAAAGAAAGCTGGAGTAGCAATACTCATATCAGAGAAAATAGACTTTAAAATAAAGAATGTTGCAAAAGACAAGGAAGGACACTACATAATGATCCAGGGATCAATCCAAGAAGAAGATATAACAATTATAAATATATATGCTCCCAACATAGGGGCACCTCAATACATAAGGCAACTGCTAACAGCTATAAAAGAGGAAATTGACAGTAACACAATAATAGTGGGGGGCTTTAACAACTCACTTACACCAATGGACAGATCATCCAGACAGAAAATTAATAAGGAAACAGAAGCTTTAAGTGACACAATAGACCAGATAGATTTAATTGATATTTATAGTACATTCCATCCAAAAACAGCAGATTACACTTTCTTCTGAAGTGCTCATGGAACATTCTCCAGGATAGTCACATCTTGGGTCACAAATCAAGCCTCAGTAAATTTAAGAAAATTGAAATATCAAGCATCATTTCTGACCACTACGCTATGAGATTAGAAATCAATTACAGGGAAAAAAATGTAAAAAACACAAACATATGGAGGCTAAACAATATGTTACTAAATAACCAAGAGATCACTGAAGAAATCAAAGAGGAAATCAAAAAATACCTAGAGACAAATGACAATGAAAACACAACAATCCAACACCTACGGGATGCAGCAAAAGCAGTTCTAAGGGGGAAGTTTATAGCAATACAAGCCTACCTGAAGAAAGAAGAAAAATCTCAGATAAACAGTCTAACCTTACACCTAAAGGAACTAGAGAATGAAGAACAAACAAAACCCAAAGTTAGCAGAAGGAAAGAAATCATAAAGATCAGAGCAGAAATAAATGAAAGAGAAACAAAGAAAACAATAGCAAAGATCAATAAAACTAAAAGCTGGTTCTTTGAGAAGATAAACAGAATTGATAAACCATTAGCCAGACTCATCAAGAAAAAGAAGGAGGGCTTCCCTGGTGGCGCAGTGGTTGAGAGTCCACATGCTGATGCAGGGGACACGGGTTCGTGCCCCAGTCCGGGAAGATCCCACGTGCCGTGGAGCAGCTGGGCCCGTGAGCCATGGCCACTGAGCCTGTGCATCTGGAGCCCGTGCTCCGCAATGGGAGAGGCCACAACAGTGAGAGGCCCGTGTACCGCAAAAAAAAAAAAAAAAAAGAGAAAGAGGGAGAGGACTTAAATCAATTAAATTAGAAATGAAAAAGGAGAAGTTACAACAGATACCGCAGAAATACAAAACATCCTAAGAGATGACTACAAGCAACTCTATGCCAATAAAATGGACAGCCTGGAAGAAATGGACAAATTCTTAGAAAGGTATAACCTTCCAAGACTGAACCAGGAAGAAATAGAAAATATTAACAGACCAATCACAAGTAATGAAATTGAAGCTGTGATTAAAAATCTTCCAAAAAAAGCCCAGGACCAGATGGCTTCACAGGTGAATTCTATCATTTAGAGAAGAGCTAACACCAATCCTTCTCAAACTCTTCCAAAAAATTGCAGAGAAAGGAACATTCCTAAATTCGTTCTATGAGGCCACCATCACCTTGCTACCAAAACTAGACAAAGATACTACAAAAAAAGAAAATTACAGACCAATATCACTGATGAATATAGATGCAAAAATCCTCAACAAAATACTAGCAAACAGAATCCAACAACACATTAAAAGGATCATACACCATGATCAAGTGGGATTTATCCCAGGGATGCAAGGATTCTTCAATATACGCAAATCAGTCAATGTGATACACCATATTAACAAATTGAAAAATAAAAACCATATGATCATCTCAATAGATGCAGAAAAAGCTTTTGACAAAATTCAACACCGATTTGTGATAAAAACTCTCCAGAAAGAGGGCATAGAGGTAACCTACCTCAACATAATAAAGGCCATATATGGCAAACCCACAGCAAACATCATTCTCAATGGTGAAAAACTGAAAGCATTTCCTCTAAGATCAGGAAGAAGACAAGGATGTCCACTCTCACAACTATTATTCAACATAGTTTTGGAAGTCCTAGCCCCAGCAATCAGAGAAGAAAAAGAAATAAAAGGAATACAAATCGGAAAAGAAGTATTCCAATGTCACTGTTTGCATTTGACATAATACTATACATAGAGAATCCTAAAGATGCCATCAGAAAACTACTAGAGCTAATCAATGAATTTGGCAAAGTTGCAGGATACAAAATTAATGCACAGAAATCTCTTGCATTCCTATACACTAATGATGAAAAATCTGAAAGAGAAATTAAGGAAACACTCCCATTTACCACTGCAACAAAAAGAATAAAATACCTAGGAATAAACCTACCTAGGGAGACAAAAGACCTGTATGCAGAAAACTATAAGACACTGATGAAAGAAATTAAAGATGATACCAACAGATGGAGAGATATACCACGTTCTTGCATTGGAAGAATCAATATTGTGAAAATGACTATACTACCCAAAGCAATCTACAGATTCAATGCAATCCCTATCAAATTACCAATGGCATTTTTTACAGAACTAGAACAAAAAAATCTTAAAATTCGTATGGAGACACAAAAGACCCTGAGTAGCCAAAGCAGTTTTGAGGGAAAAAAATGGAGCTGGAGGAATCAGACTCCCTGACTTCAGACTATACTACAAAGCTACAGTAAGCAAGACAACATGGTACTGGCATAAAAACAGAAATATAGATCAATGGAAAAGGATAGAAAGCCCAGAGATAAATGCACGCACCTATGGTCAACTAATCTATGACAAAAGAGGCAAGGATATACAATGGAGAAAAGACAGTCTCTTCAATAAGTGGTGCTGGGAAAACTGGACAGCTACATGTAAAAGAATGAAATTAGAATACTTCCTTACACCATACACAAAAATAAACTCAAAATGGATTAGAGACCTAAATGTAACTGAACACTATAAAACTCTTAGAGGAAAACATAGAAGAACACTCGCTGACATAAATCACAGCAAGACCTTTTTTGATCCACCTCCTAGAGTAATGGAAATGAAAACAAAAATAAACAAGTGGGACCTAATGAAACTTAAAAGCTTTTGCAAAGCAAAGGAAACTGGAAACAAGACAAAAAGGCAACCCTTAGAATGGGAGAAAACATTTGCAAGCGAATCAATGGACGAAAGATTAATCTCCAAAATATATAAACAGCTCATTAAGCTCAATATTAAAAAGACAAACAACCCAATCCAAAAATGGGCAGAAGACCTAAATAGGCATTTCTCCAAAGAAGACGTACAGATGGCCAAGAAGCACATGAAAAGCTACTCAACATCACTAATTATTAGAGAAATGCAAATCAAAACTACAATGAGGTATCACCTCATACCAGTTAGAATGGGCATCATCAGAAAATCTAGAAACAACAAATTCTGGAGCGGGTGTGGAGGAACGGGAACCCTGTTGCACTGTTGGTGGGAATGTATATTGATACAGCCACTATGGAGAACAGTATGGAGGTTCCTTAAAACACTGAAAATAGAGTTACCATATGACCCAGCAATCCCACTACTGGGCATATACCCTGAGAAAACCATTATACAAAAAGACACATTGCATCCCAGTGTTCATTGCAGCAGTATTTACAATAGCCAGAACATGGAAGTAACCTAAATTCCCATCGACAGATGAATGGATAAAGAAGATGTGGTACATATATACAATGGAATGTTACTCAGCCATAAAAAGGAACAAAATTGGGTCATTTGTAGAGATGTGGATGAATCTAGAGACTGTCATACAGAGTGAAGTAAGTCAGAAAGAGAAAAACAAATGTATATTAATGCATATATATGGAACCTAGAAAAATGGTACAGATGAACTGGTTTGCAGGACAGAAATTGAGACACAGATGTAGAGAACAAATGTATGGACAACAAGAGGGGAAAGCGGTGGGGGGTGGTGGTGGTGGTGTGATTAATTGGGAGATTGGGATTGACATGTATACAGTAATATGTATAAAATGTATAACTAATAAGAACCTGCTGTATCAAAAAATGAAATAAAATACAAAAATTAAAAAAAAAACAACAGAAGCAATATTGTAACAAATTCAATAAGGACTTTAAAAATGGTCCACATCAAAAAAATCTTAAAAAAAAAAATAGGCAGCGGTCTGATAGTGATAGAAGGTGAAAAATAATCACATTTATTGGGCACAGTTACATAATTATTTCTTACCACAAGCTGTGGAATCATCCTGCTATAATAATTTCATGATTCCTCACCTCTGATTCCTCTCTGGCTCATTCAGCCACCAAGATTTTACTAGCCAATGAAGAAATAGCATGAACCAGATCATACCATGCTTTTTCAATTCAGAGGAAGAGTATATTGCAGAACTCTTTAGTTGCAGAATTGTTTAGTTTCAGGTTTCTAGATAGCAAATTAATTCTTGTTTGATTAAGGAGTTCAATAAATGGAGCCATGCACTGGTCTGGTTAAAGATTTTCAGAAATGAACAGATTCTATTCTTTAGAGAATTAGTATTTATATTTTTCTCTAAGTATAGAGATTGAAATACATCATAAGCATATACTCCGAAGGAATATTCCAATAGAAAACTATGGCTAATGGGATGTTTATAACAATATTATGGTAAAATACTAGAAAAAATTCAACAACAGAGGATTGGTTGATTAAATCACAGTATGACTCAATGACTATTTAACTCTTTGGATGGAAATTGCTTCTTGCTAACCCCACAATGGTGACACTCTCAGAGAACCCAGGTAACACATGACACTTCACCTCTACTCCTTGCCATGCTTTATTGTGGTATATTGCCTAGATGGTCATACCATTTCTTTTAGGACTGAAGCATTCATTCCTTCGGCTGCTGGGAGTACTGGTTGCTGATTGCTCTCTGACAAGTCCCACCCCGAGGACTGTTTACCAAATGTTAGGTATGGTGGTGCCAAAGCTGGCTCTCTCGCGTCAATCCAAAACAACTCTGAAGGGTTATCTTAGCTCCAGTATTCCCTCTAGGATTCACTGAAGCCTTCTTTGCAGCCCAGATTCCCTCTCTGCCTACTCAGCTCCCCACAGATATCGTCCAAGAGCATTTCCCAAATCACATTTCCTGATTGCAAATCTCTCTCTCAGACTCTGCTACTCAGGGAACAAGATTGCCAGCTTGCCTGCAGTGGACACCTCGTCAGCTGTACTGATGCAACTCTCTCTCCTCCAGTTTTGGGATTCACTTACTGGAATTTGGAAATCATAGCTTAAATATTTTTTCATATTAAAAAATATATATGTATCTCCATACTTACAGCTTTACTTGTACTTTCATTTTCTAATAAATCAAATTTGAATTTAAACTATATAGAACCAATAATTTAGGAGGATCATTAAGTAGAAACAAAAACGGGTTTATCTTAGTTTTATCCCTAGTCAAGTTGATGCCCTAAAATCAGTTTAGCTAGTCTATTTTAATGAGCTCTTAATTG
This sequence comes from Stenella coeruleoalba, assembly GCF_951394435.1. Classification (NCBI taxonomy): domain Eukaryota; kingdom Metazoa; phylum Chordata; class Mammalia; order Artiodactyla; family Delphinidae; genus Stenella; species Stenella coeruleoalba. Next base: position 55,538,935 of record NC_137157.1, read on the forward strand.
GTCTTTCTGCCCCAATTATTTTTTCTCTCCAATCAGTCTAATGCAGTGCTAAGATAGTAATAGTCATTTAATATACACCACAAAACTTGTCAGCTCAAAAACTGCAGTAATTCTAGTTATTATTTTAAAATGTATATCTCAGAAATGACAAAACAAAAAAAAAAACAAAAAAAAACTTGCAGTGGTCCCAAATTGTCCCAGGAGTGAAAAATAAACTCTATATTATTCAACAATCTGGCCCCAACCTAACTTTTCTAACCTCATATACATTTTGGTCTATTTTTTTGTTTCTTGCTAATGATCTTCCTTTTCCTCACTTCTAATTTCATGCTTTTTGTTTTTCTACAATTTCTTTTCCCTATCCCCAAAGAGGTAACCTATCTGTTAGAATGCAGGTCAAATGACACTGGCTTTTGTAGTCTTACTATAACTCCCTGGCCAGAGTAAACTTTTGCTTATTTCAAGTACCACATTTTATATTTGTACCTCTTTCATCAGCTATCACGTTCTTCCTTATATCAAGACAATAGAGATAAGGAAATTCCCTGACAGTCCAGTGGTTAGGACTCTGTGCTTTCACTGCCGTGGCCTGGGTTCAGGCCCTGGTGTGGGACCTAAGATCCCACAAGCCTCGCAGCACAGCCAGAAATAAAGACAACACAGATAATGCTTATTTATCTCTGCATCTGTCACTATGCCTTCTTATAAAAAGTGCTCAAAAATATTTTTAAATAAATCATAGAAAATGAGAAGTTGGAAGACACCATAGCATACTTGACACACAATTTTTTTTTCTATCACTGAAACACCCTTGACAAATTTAGAACTGTTTCACTGAGTCAACACTTACTGTTTATTCTTATTAACAAAAACTGCTTTTTACTTGCTGACTAAACCTTATGTACTGGTTATAACCCATTAGTAACATGTTTGCTTCAATACACTGCAGCAATCATCTACAAGAATACAGTCCTAGCAATTTCTACTGCCCATGTCTTATACCATGTACACAGATGCAGGCCTGAGGTGTCATTTTGCTGATGGTAAAACAAATCAATCAGAATAATTTATGTGTTTGGAGTTTACGTTGGTGTATCAACAATCCAACTGCAATTGAGCCAGATTATGAAACATCCAGTTGCTGACAGAGTATGTTATACCTTCAAAAACTCAAAGAGATTTACATCTAAGAAATTATATATTTCAATTTTCTAAAGGAAATGGGAAAGATTTTTTCTCAGTTGCCGTTCCTGTAAAACTGCAGAAACAAGGAGAAAAAAGGTGAGCTTCAGCATTTTTGGCTTATTTGTCAGTTGAAAGTATTAGTATTAGTATTAGTATTAGTACTAGTATTACCTGCTTAAGGAATCTCTTAGCATTCTTCTGGCATCAACTTAGATTATTTTTCCATGATGGGGTAGCTGAGAGGGAGATAGTGTGTTTAAATTTTAAAAGGGTAATATCAGATAAGTTTGCCTTCAAATATAAAGACATTCTTTACATTAAATTTATAAATGGGAATAATTTATCGTGAGCCAAGCATGGTCCTAACATTTTTCCATGTTTATCATACTTAAGCTTCACAGTTACCTTGTAAAATAGGATAGGTATATATGCCCAGGTTAATACTATCCACTAGCATGGAGCACAGCTAAACTTTATGCTCAGCAAATTTATTCCAGGGCACACATACTTAACCTTTATGCAATACCATCTTTTTAAAAATTTTTATATAGTTGATTTACAATGTTGTGTTAGTTCAGGTGTACAGTAAAGTGATTCAGTTATACATATATATAAATACGTGTTCCTTTCTTACATTCTCTTACATTCTAGGTTATTACAAGATAATGAGTTATACAGTAGGTCCTTGTTATCTATTTTATATATAGCAGTGTGTATATTTTAATCCCAAACTCCTAATTTATCCTTCTCTCCCCCTCCCCTTTGGTAACCATACTTTTGTTTCTATGTCTGTGAATAAATTTCTGTTTTATAAATAAGTTCATTTATATCCTTCTTTTTAGACTCCACATAGAAGCAATATCATATGATATTTATCTTTGTCTGGCTTACTTCACTTAATATGATAATCTCTAGGTCCATCCATGTTGCTGCAAATGGCATTATTTCATTCTTCTTTATGGCTGAGTAATATTCCATTGTATATATATACCTTCTTTATCCATTCATCTGTCGATGGACACTTAGGTTGCTTTCATGTCTTGGCTCTTGTAAACAGAGCTGCTATGGGGTGCATGTATATTTTTGAATTATGCTTTTCTCTGGATATTTGCCCAGGAGTGGGATTGTTGGATCATATGGTAACTCTTTAGTTTTTTAAGGAACCTCCGTACTGTTCACCATAGTGGCTGTACCAATTTACATTCCCATCAATAGTGCAGGAGGAAATACTGTCTTTTGAAGAATTAAAGTATTTAAGGAAAATATGATCTGTACATCTCATTTAAGAATTCTAGATGATCTAAACAACTGATGTACTATAAATTAATAAATACTACTTTGCTCTATCTTTAAATACATGAACATTATATGAAGAAGCATACTTGTTTATCTCAATAATAAATGGGTTGATACTTAAAAGAAGAATTGATTTGTTTTATACTATGTAAATAAATCAATCATATATTTTCTTGAGCAAGAAAAACATATTTTTGAATGTGAAGCAAATCATTGTTGACATTTTATCTTGCTCCTTTATATCACTAACACTTGAAAGGAAATATTCATACAATCTTTCATGGGAATGAAAATGTACAGTAGGGAGAAGGTTAACTAAATGCTCTAAATAAATATTATACATATTTAGAGTGCTGCTATAGGACAACTTAATGTTCATTATATTGAACAAAAATACTGAAAACAAAACATTCCCAAGAAAAACTAAATGTTTTGTGGCGAGTCCTATGCTTGCCATAACTTTTTTTTTCACTTGAGATCATTTGCTATTTCTATTCATGAGGCGTAAAAGCCAATCAGAAAGCAACGTCCAAAAGCTGTGGCAGCCTCATTGGTCTGCAGACACAAAAACTGGATTTCAGAGCTAGCAAGGAAGTCAAGAATCATAGGTCAATATCTCAGACAATGTAGACTGCATAAAAGTGTATCCAATATTCTATGTGCTATTTCTAATTTCTGATTCCTAAGCTGCGCATGCAGGTGGTGAAAGACTTTTATATTTGTTAAAGAAATTTAATCTATTGCTAAAAGAAAAAAAAACCTGTAGAGCAAACTCTAGACCCAGATGGCTTCAATACTGAAGTAACTTTCATTGTGCTGCCCTTTCCCATGCTACAGCGATGTCACTGAGAAGTGGGTGAATGGCTAGGGATGACATTCTGCACAACTCTTACAGTGATGTGGCCACATGCCCATGAATTCTAACCTGTGGAATGGGAGTAGGTTTACTTTGCTTCCAGCCCAGTGCATAATGCCCTCACACCCAAGCCGTTTATTATTAATGAGATAAATAAGTATTCACCTTCACATAGTGTTCATGTAATTAAAGACACGTTCTATCCATTGACTTTACACTAGAAAAGATCAATCATTTGTGCATTTCGTCTTGGGAAATTACTCATGTATCAGAGACAGATTTCAGCATATTCTAAAGCAAAGGGAAGAGAGATTGAAGTGGTGGTCAGTGTTTCTGAAAGAGCAGCAGGCGCTGAGAGGCTAAAAGGCCTCTTCATAGGCAGGAGATGTAGAGGAGACAGATGCGAAAACACAGAGAAAATCAGGGGTACGGGGAAAGGAGGTAAAGTACCTCAAACTTTGTAGTAAAGTAGGAGGCAAAGCCATTTGCTAAAGCCAGGGATAGGTTAGAAGGCTGAGACCGAGAAGACTGATGAAGATTTGGGACAAGTGTTCCAGTAAGTAAGAGAATATTAATTAGAGATAAATAAAAGGAGTAATAAATAATGAGGTAGTCAAATGAAGCTAAGTGGCCACACCTGCTAAAACTAAAGAACAGTGATGAACCAGGAAAATGGAAAGGAAGGAAACTGGCAACACCAATTCAGTATCAGTGGTAAGAGAGGAAATGTCAAAGTTTCTGGAACACTGGCTGATAGAGCATTAGACACATGTATAACCCAGCATGAAAGAAATAAAAACAACATGTCAGGTCTTTGTCAAAGAAAGACAAGGTAAAGTTTTAAAATCTAGTTAAGGACACAAGACTTACATATGTTGTTAACAGGCAAGTTAAGTAAAAATATGATCATGTTGTAAATCTCAAACAAAATGTTTTGGGGAATAATTAAGGTGAATGAGCTTGAATAGAAGAAGTTTCTCGAAGAAGAAGTTCAAGCCGAGTTTTGGAAGAAAGGAGAGGGGTGGGCAAAACAAAGATTCCCAGCTGGCAGAGGTATAGAGGAAACTGAGATAGGAAGGAATTGTCAGAGCTCTTGAGTGAGCCTTGGTTTCAAGCTTTCCTGAGGGTCCCCGTATGCAGCTCTCTGCCAAGCAAAAGACTAGCCGGGGTCAAAGAGGAAGAGGAAGAGAAAGAGAAGGTAAGCATCTCCGCTTGAGTCTCAAGGGGTAGCCCAGTTAGTACGCTCACCTGCAAGAATGGAAAAGTGTATCTGTGTTAGAACTAAATCACTCCTGTCAGACAGAAATGCCTCATCTGCCTATACAGAATCAATCAACCTTGTCAAAGCTGGCTGCTGGTTTAATGCAACTGTGGAAACTGAATGAAGCTTCCTTCTCTGGACCCAGCTCCCACAGCCAAACAAACAAACGATAAGAAATGTCAAAAGCTTGTTCAGTTTGAAAAAGCCCTACAAGCACTGTCCTGTCAGAAATCAGGGGACAGCATCTATTCACCCTTCAGGAAAGGTAATTTTGAATTCATTTCAGTAGTTGCCTGAAATTAAGTTTAACTGCAGAAAATTCTTCAGTTGACCTACAGCTCATCTTTTACTTTGTCTTTAATTCAATTGCTCAGAAAGTAAACCAGTCCATCTGAATTGCTGGAATGAGAGCAAAGCGTTAAAAAAAAGAAAAAATCAGAAGCAAAAACAAGCAAAAAAGTGTCAAAGCCATCTGCTTGGGGGATATCAGAACTGATGCACGTAAATAATTAAAACAGTTTGAGTGGCCTTTTTTTCTTCCACACAAAAAGAAAATTTCAGGACCACATGGTATAGAAGTATCACATATGGAAGCTAATTAAAACCTTGTCAAAGGAAGCTTGTCATCTCCTATACTTCGGTAAATGAACAAGAAAATAGGACAAGATTGTTACAGAAATGGGCAAAATAATTTACTTTAAAATTTGTCATTCTTTAAGAAAACACATCTCAGGAACCCAAGTTGCTTATCTTGGGGATGTTACAGTTGTTTTGATCAGAAACAAATGCAAATTTGGACTAAGCTCGTCCAGAATCTAAAGTATAGAAGAATTTAAATGTGCTATCACATGGCATCTGAAGTTCATGTCATCAAATCATTGCATTAACGTAAAACAAAACAAAACATGCAAATAAAAAGTCAAGGAACCTCATTCCAGAGGTGTATGAAATACAGATGAAGTGGCTCAGAATTGAGATTGAGGTTACCTGAGTTCAGTTCTTAGCTCGCTGAGTTTTGGTTAGTGGTCAGTCAGGACGTGTCATTATCCCTACCCCACCCATGAGCCTCAATGGATTATTTAAATTGTACATTCCACTCCACTTCCATAGTCCTCTGGAGATTTTGGTACACCTAGTTAAATATATTTTATTGAACTGACTTTAGCAAGGTGCAAATTTCATATTAACCATCATCTGCTTATCCCACAACACCCCCCAACGTATACATGTACTCATGTACTCTCTCTTCCTCCTTTGTTTTGTTAAATTTAGATGTCTCTCATAGATTCTTTTTTTTTAAGTTTACTAATAATTTTATTTTTATGAAATCCAAAAATCAAGCAAAATTGATCTAAGTTAATAGATATTAAAATGTTGATTAGTTATGGAGAGCGGGGATTAACTGAAAGGGGTATGAGTTAATTTTCTGGGAATGGAAAATTTTAATGTCTTGTTTGGGTTTCAGTTACATAGGTATATGTATTTGTCAAACTCAGCAAATAGTACAATTAAAATCTATTTCATTCAGGAAAAAACAAACAAGTATGTCCAAATACCATGCGTTCAGCACATGAAAATATGTAGGCATACCTCAGAGAAACTGCAAGTTCAGTTCCAGACTACCATCATAAAGCAAATGTAAAGACAAACCTGTGAATAACTATTCTCCCCTTTCTACCTGGGCATTCCCTAATTCTCAGACTGAGAAAGGATTTTATTGCCCCCCCCAACTAGGTGCTTTAGATGTATGATCACATGTTATCCTAAGAATAACCCTGTTCAGTGTGGACTATTATTATCCTAATGTAACAGATAAGAACAATGATGATGGAGAGAATACCTGACTTGCCAGAAGTCACACAGCCAGAAAGTGACAACACAGCTGGTGCTAAAACTCTATGTGTCTTTCTCAAATGCCTGCATAGGTAAGTGTTATGCTGTAGGGTCTAATCTGAAAAGAAACGACCTGATATAAATGGAAGCGTCCTCATTTGTGAAGAGTTTACCTTAAGATCAACAACCCTTGTCCAGGATCTGGAGCTGTATTTGCTTTTGGAAGTGAATTGTTTGGTCCTAAAATGGTTCTAAAATATTTCTTATGGAAAGACTTGTAAAATAAATCAAAAGAAGAATGTGTAACTAATGAAAGAATCTGGGAAGGGAATTCAGCTGCCGTTAATCAGTTGGAATGTTAAAAGTTACTGAACAGTAAAAATTACAATATTGCTTTTTTAACACAGTATAACAGGTATTTCAAATACTGGTATAAAAGAAATCTTTGGTAAGATGATTAAAAATCATCATACACATCTATACACTCATGCCTGTCAAATTGCAGGACTCCCCATAAAAATATTTTTACACTCTAATTTGGTAAACTGTTTCATTTTAAAATGATTCTAGGAAAATAATTTGATTTCCTTTTTGTCCCCAAATATAAATCTACACAGATCATTAAAGTCCTTTTAACCTTGCTTAATCTGATTATAGCGTTATTCAGCACTATGTGAGTTTTTACAAATTTATAAGGTGAAAGTATATGTACCTCCCTTCTTCCCTCCTTAAGTCTACACTTATAGTATCTCCTCTAAGTGGATACAGACTGAAAAATGTCACAAAGTAAGACACTTAGATGCCACCGTATGATTTTATGTGGAGCCTATGAGAGTTGCCACCTACCCACATGAGCTCAGTATATAGCGATCAAGATTCAGAGATGAACTCTTGGTCCAGGTATCCAGCACGATAAAATCAGGGTATTAGATCTGAAACTTACCTTGCTTTAGATCCCTTGTAATGTTAACCATAGTGCTCTGCTCATTTGGGAAATATTTACTGAGTTAATGAATAAAGCAATGTATTCTGTAGGAGAGCTGATAGCTTTGCAAACAGCTTCTTTTTTTTCTTTCTTTTTTTAATTTATTTTTGGCTGCTTTGGGTCTACTTGCTGTGCGTGGGCTTTCTTTAGTTGCGGTGAGCAGGGGCTACTCTCTGCTGCGCTGCATGTGCTTCTCATTGCAGTGGCTTCTCTTGTTGCAGAGCATGGGCTCTAGGTGTGGCACTCGGGCTCAGTAATTGTGGCTTGCGGGCTCCAGAGCGCAGGCTCAGTAGTTGTGGCACACGAGCTTAGCTGCTCCAAGGCATGTGGGATCTTCCTGGACCAGGGCTCGAACCCGTGTCCCCTGCACTGGCAGGTGGATTCTTAACGACTGTGCCAACAGGGAAGTCCAGCAAGAGCTTTTTTTTTTTTCCCCCTCTAAGAGAACATGCTGGAGTCAGGGAATTCTCTCTCCATTAAAGAAAAGGACTAACCAAAGATAATAGGGATGCATCTCAGCTTTTTGACTCTGAGAGGACTATTGCTAGCACCTTCTGATTGTTAAAGTGACTGTAAAACACACTCAATTGCCTCTTAACCTCTTATCCAGATTAAATAATCTTCATTGTCTGTGGATATCTGGCTCTTTCCATTGGCCACTAGAATTCAGCATAGTTCCCTATGTTCTACAGTAGGTCCTTGTGTTTGACTTACATTCTTTTTTTTTATACTTTTTTTTTTAACTTCTTCATTGGAGTATAATTGCTTTACATTGTTGTGTTATTTGCTGCTGTATAACAAAGTGAATCAGCTATACGTATACATATATCCCCATATCTCCTCCCTCTTGTGTTTCCCTCCCACCCTCCCTATCCCATCCCTCTAGGTGGTCGCAAAGCACCGAGCTGATCTCCCTGTGCTATGCTGCTTCCCACTAGCTATCTATTTTATATTTGGTAGTGTATACAAGTCCGTGCCACTCTCTCACTTCATCCCAGCTCACCCTTCCCCCTCCCCGTGTCCTCAAGTCCATTCTCTATGTCTGCATCTTTATTCCTGTCCTGCCCCTAGGTTCTTCAGAACCGTTTTTTTTTTTTTTTTTTTAGAATCCATATATATGTGTTAGCATATGGTATTTGTTTTTCTCTTTCTGACTTACTTCACTCTGTATGACAGACTTTAGTTCCATCCACCTCACTACAAATAACTCAATTTTGTTTCTTTTTATTGCTGAGTAATATTCCATTGTATATGTGTATCACATCTTCATTATCCATTCATCTATCGATGGACACTTAGGTTGCTTCCATGTCCTGTCTACTGTAAACAGTGCTTCAATGAACACTGTGGTACGTGACTCTTTTTGAATTATGGTTTTCTCAGGGTATAAGCTTAGCAGTGGGATTGCTGGGTCATATGGTAGTTCTATTTTTAGTTTTTTAAGGAACCTCTATACTGTTCTCCATAGTGGCTGTATCAATTTACATTCCCACAAACAGTGCAAGAAGGGTTCCTTTTCTCCACAGCCTCTCCAGCATTTATTGTTTCTAGATTTTTTGATGATGGCCATTCTGACTGGTGTGAGGTGATACCTCATTGTAGTTTTGATTTGCATTTCTGTAATGATTAGTGATGTTGAGCATCCTTTCATGTGTCTGTTGGCAATCTGTATGTCTTCTTTGGAGAAATGTCTGTTTAGGTCTTCTGTGCATTTTTGGATTGGGTTGTTTGTTTTTTTGCTATTGAGCTGCATGAGCTGCTTTTATATTTTGGAGATTAATCCTTTGTCAGCTGCATCATTTGCAAATATTTTCTCCCATTCTGAGGGTTGTCTTTTCATCTTGTTTATGGTTTCCTTTGCTGTGCAAAAGCTTTTAAGTTTCATTAGGTCCCATTTGTTTATTTTTGGTTTTATTTCCATTTCTCTAGGAGGTGGGTCAAAAAGGATCTTGCTGAGATTTATGTCAAAGAGTGTTCTGCCTATGTTTTCCTCTAAGAGTAAAAAAAATTGGTTCTAATGAACGTAGGGGCAGTACGGGAGTAAAGACGCAGACGTAGAGAATGGACTTGAGGCACGGGGAGGGAGAAGGGTAAGCTGGGAAGAAGTGAGAGAGTAGCATCGACATATATACACTACCAAATGTAAAAGAGATAGGTAGTGGGAAGCAGCTGCATCACACGGGGAGATCAGCTCAGTGCTTTATGACCACCTAGAGGGGTGGGGTAGGGAGGGTGGAGGGAGGTGCAAGAGGGAGGGGATATGGGGGTATATGTATACGTACAGCTGATTCACTTTGTTATACAGCAGCAACTAACACAAAATTGTAATGCAATTATACTCCAATAAAGATGTTAAAAAAAGAAATCCCACACGCAGCAGTGATGACCCAACACAGCCTAAAAAAGAAAAAAGTCATTAAACCATCAGGATAAGAAATATATCACAACTTAGACTTCTAGGTTGAACGCAACAAAATAAGAACAAAAAGACGAGTTTTTAGTTGGAGGAGCATATTTTGGTGACTTTATATCCAGCAGCTACCTGTGCTGCCTCCTCTTGCTCTACCTGACTCTCACTCAGAATTTAATTTTCTAGTGTTCAGCTTACTTTCCACACAAAACTTCACTCAGATTTTTCAAGTTGGCACTTTCAACATTTTACTATTTGTTAGTTTTATTCTTCCATTTTTTGTTTTAAAAAACACTCTCTTACTTCTCAGAGAAGTATAAAAAAATAGCTTTCTCTACTTTTGGTTGAAAATCTTTTGAATTGCTCTTTTTGATCTCCATCAAGGAAGTTGTTAAACACTTACCAGTGAGTTCCTATAAGTTCGTAATCACAGTTTCTTTAAACTCAGACATGACTATCTTGCTCTTGATCTGTTCTTTCCGACTTTTGGAACTGAACATATTAGCTTAAATAAATGAATATGTCATTTTTCTATCTTACTTTTTGAGACCATTGATGTGATAGATATCAGAATGAAATGCTTTCTTTCATTTTCTACATTATTCTGATAAAGAGGGCTGAAAGGTAAAACTGTCTTTAAATGGAATCCAGTGTCTCATGAGTATTCAGGACTTAGAGTAGCTGACATTGGCAAGGATTGTGGAATGAAGAGCATCGATGATAGGTCTATAATAAAAATGTGGTTTTATCAGAGAAGACATTCTGCTTGCCTTGCTTCCTTTATCTGACATCTAATCAAACTGGAACCAGATTACACCAGGAAAAAATTGTATTTGTAGCACTGGACGCCATCCCTTTCTATAGCCTGAAAAGTGGTCATGATTCCTAGCTGGCTACATCTTTTTCTTTGTGGAGTTAATTATCCCACTTATAGTGTATCTTCTAGGAAATTAACACCATAAATAATACTTGGGTGTTCATATGAATTTTGTCCAAGTAATGATTAAGAACTATAATTTTCCATTGACTTGAAGGTTATATAAAGGTCAGGAAAATAAAATAGCTTCTCTTTGTTGAGACTTCTACTATACAAAGAGCCTAAGAAATAGACCTTATATTTCCTCATGTTTTATTTTTCAAAAGCATCGCTAGTATGAAAAACAAACGTAATGGACTAAGACATTATTACCTTATTACTACCAATGGTAATGGAAATAATGGAACTAATATTTTACATTTTGATACTTCTGAGTTTGTGGAAATTTTCCCATGCCTCATTTGTATCTCACAAAAACTTTATCTTATAGGCTGTATTTTGAAGGGGGAAAAGTCCTAAAACTTACTGAATGCTTATGTTGTGTTGGCATATTTGGGGTATTTGCAAGTATATTACCTTTAATCCTTTAAACAATCCAGCAGGGCCAATTTATAGATTAAGAAAATGTGGCATAAAAATATTAAGTAATTTTTTTCCTGAATATATGGAAAGTAAGTGAAACTCATTCATTCATATACCCAACTCTCTACTTATGATTCCACTTGGATATGTTTGCATTATCTCAAACTTTACATGTCCCAAGTTGAATTCTTTATTGTTACTACGAAATCTGTGCTTCTTCATTTCTCCCTTCTCGGTAAATGGCAACACCATCCTCCCAGTTGCTCAACTCAAAAATATTGGAATCATAAATATTTTCTTTCATTTTCCCACATTCCACACCAAATTCATCAGCAAATACTATTAGTTCTACCATATTTATCCTGGATCAAACCATTCTCATCAATTCTACTTAGAACACTTTGCTCTAACCATCAACAACACTCACCAGAACCATTTTAAATAGTCTCTCAAGGGGCCTCTGTAATTCTATACTAACTCCCCATAGCCTGCTCTTTACAAAGCAGACAGAGTGCTCTTTTGAGAAAGTCAGTCATATTATGTCACTTTTGTGCTCACAACCCTGCAATAGCTTGCTCTTTCACTCAAAGTGTTAGCCATGGTTTTAAAGGTCCTACAGACCTGTCACCTGCTCTTCTCTTTTCACTCTCTCATAGCCCCACCCCACGTGCCCTGGAAGTCCTCCTTGACCAAGCCAAGCACACACTGCTTCATGCCATTTGAGAATCCCTCTTACTGGATGGCTCTTCTCTTAGATATCCACCGTGACACCACATTGCATCAGGTATCTGATCAAATGCAATCTTATCAAAAAGACTTTAATCTATTTTTTACGTAGCATCCCAGTTACTCTCCCCTTCTAAGCTTTAATTTCTCCTTAGCACATTATCAACTGATTTGAATTTATTTATTTTGTTGTATCATCAATCTTATGTTATTAGCATGGCATCTCCAAGAGAGTGCTGACCTTGGTTTGGCTCACTGCTGTATCTCGAGTGCAGAAAACAGTGTCTGGAACATAGTAGACACTCAATGAATATTTGAAATAGCCACACATTCAACAAATATTTACCAAGTCTCAGAAATGTGGCAGCCACAATCTTCTGAAAGATTTAAATCTAGTAGATTAAAAAAAACATTGATCTTGTAAGAGCACTGAGTGATAAAATCAAGGCTCACACAATGGGTATGGAAGCGAGCAACAGGTGGGCATGAGATAACTGGGAAAAGGTCTCCTAGATTGACTATAGGTATGATGTAGATAGGCATAAAGGAAGATGGCAAGCAAGAGAATTCTAAGACATGGAATATGAAGTGCAAAAACCACCAAATATGGTGAAAGCAAGCAAAGCTCATTTGAAAAAGTTAAGGAATTTGTAAATGGAGCAATGAAGCGCATTGAACCAGAAAGCGACAGTGGAAAATAAAGCTAGAGAAGACGTGCTTCATGCATTAATCTTTTTACTGAAACAATGGGATCTATATAGACTAGAGACTTTTCAAAGGTCAGTCTAAAATATGAAGATTAGATTAAAATATGAAGTACAGATGTGGAAATATAATTTAGGAAGCAATGGCAATAACACAGTATGGTAGCAATGAATATGGAAAAAAACAGTGGACCCTAAAGAAATGCTCTTGATTAAAATGACAGCTTTTATTTGAGACACTAAAAAAAGTTTTGTAGATTGATAGTTGTGATGGTTGTGCAGCAATGTGAATGTACTTATTGCCACTGAGCTGTACACTTAAAAACTGTTAAAATGGTAACATTTTATGTTATACATATTTTATAAGAATAAAAAATTTAAAATAAAATCCTGCAAGTATTTTTTAAAAGCCAGTTTTTAGTTTTTATTAGAAGTGGGGAGTAAGAGGCTATGTAGTTAAGTGCGATTCATAGAATTCCAGTTTAAACAGTTAGATGGGGCCACTTTTGAGATGATTTTGATAAGTAAGTGGAAATGTCAAGTAGACAGGCATATATGGAAATGTGAAGCTCAGAAAAGAGATCTGGACTGAAAATAACAATATAAGAGTTGTTGACATGGAGATGGTAATTGAAGCCTTTGGAATAAATGGGATTGCTATAGAAGAGTATGTAAGAGAGAATCAAACAGGAATGTAAAGAAAAGGATATAGAAATTTATAGAAAAGGGTATTTAACAGAAGGATAGTGTTTCGAGGAGAGAGAAGTTAGGTAAAATTATGCTGAGAGACCATACAAGATAGTATCTAAAAAAATGTCTTTTTATTCGGTGACAAAGAGAACACTGGTGATTTTAATAAAAGCACTTTGAGTGAGTAATAAGGGTCTAAAATGGAATGGGTTGGAAAGTGAGTGGGAAGTGAAAAAAACAGAGGAAAAGCATTTTAGAATATACCCCTTAAGAAGCTGTTATAAAAGGGAACACAAACTAGGCAGCACCTGGATTACTAGAGGAAATCAAGGGGGCACATTTGTTTTTTTTTGGATGGGAGAGATTTAAGCATGTGTAAATTTCATACAAAGGTACCTGTAGAAAGACAAAGTTTCAGATAAAAAGAGAGTGCTCTGGATTGATACTCAAGATTTTAAAAAGAGAATTAGATTCAGGTCATAGCTAACCTAGGAGGGACCGCCGTCTTCATTATAGTAGGAGGAAAGGATGTTTTCGCAGAACTGGGACTAATCAAACGGAGTTTTGTTTGTTTCTCACAAACCCATAGTTATTTTTATAGGATAATCAGCATCTTCTGTGAGAAAAATATTCTGTGATACCCAAAATAATGTTATTTAAATACTTAGAATGTTACCAAAACATTTTATTTGGGTATTATCAAGGAGGCTTCTGTTTAACTTACCTTTTAGATGACTGCTATTTTCCTTCCAGACAGGTAGAGCAGTTACCTGTTCTCTGAACAGGCCATCCACTCGTGTGTCTTGGTGTCTATTTACTTTGCCAAACCAAATCTTGATTTCCTTTGTGCCAAGCTGAGACATTTTTGCTAGGGATCCAAAATGGAAGAAAATACAGTCTTGCAGAGATTCCATAAGAGATAGAAACATAAATAGATGATTATAACCCAGTGTGAAAAATGCTGGCATGAGGGAAGTATTTTCACTATAATACCACGTATTATTAAAATTTTGAACTCCTGAAGTATAGAACATGCCTCATTTATCTTTGCAACCTCTTTAGCACAGTAACTATTATGTACATCCAAAGAATTCAGAAATAATTATTGAACTACTGAATAATTGAAAACATTGGTGCAAACTCTATATTTCTGAATAATGTCATTAATGCAATAAGAGCCTAAAGTTTTTTTGTCACAATTCCATTTTAATTTTTTTTTGAACTATCAATTATCCCTAGGTAAGGACTACTAAGAAGACTAAATTTGCTAAGAAGGCAATTAATTAGAGTGCTCAAAATCTCAGCAGACCATGTACCTTTACAAAAGACTACACTTTTTATTTTAATCCTAAATACATGGCTCCTATCTACACTGTGCTACTTCTCTGCTTCTTTAAGATAGTAATACATTTTAAAGGCTAATGATAGAGATCAGAGTCTTTTAAAATACTAATAATTATGTTGCATTTCAAAATGTACTTAATGTATACCTAATATTAATTTTGAAATACTAATGCTCTGCGGTTGTGTACTGAAGCAGTTTATAAGTCCAGAAAAAACTTGATAAAAATTTCATTGCTTGAAGTTCATCTGAAGCTCAGATATATAGAGCATTTACATTTAGAGACTGACAGGAGAAAATACCTTGTATAAAATCCCTATATTTAAATGACCAGTTCAAAGTATTTAGAGAAACAGACTCAATCATTGTTCTTACTCTAAAGGATTGAGGACATTGGATGGATGATAATATTGATTGAGTTCTGATTATACTTCTGATTTCAAGGTGAAAGCTCCTAGAGTGTGGGATTTTCTCTATCTTGAGTTAAGCAAGATACACAGGGTGGAAGATACTATAGATAGTTAATGAAATGTATAATAAAAATATGGTTGAACATAATCTTCAGAGGTAATTTCACATTTCTGTGGACTTTTATCCCTATACAGTTTGCCTATCCATTTTATTTCTTTTTTGAAACAAGGGCTTAACATGACTTCTCTGCTGGTGAATATCACATGTAAGCACAAATTATAGAGAATCTTTGACTCCAAAATTAACTTGTTAGTTATTTTTTAAAATTTCTTTTGGCCTTATATTTTAGACATTGAGAAACAAGATAGCATGATGGTTGAAGGGAGATTCTGGAAACCAATTGTTTGGGTTCAAATTCCAGCTCTGCCACTTATTTTATGACTTTCAACAAGTATTTCAACCTCTCTGTGATTTGGCTTCCTTATCTGTAAAATAACAGTAGTAATTTTCTATTTCGGGGTAATTAGAAGAATTAAATAAACACAAGAAGAATTCCAGATCCACAGCTAACGCTCAGCATGCATGAAGTGTATTGTCACTATGGTCTTTGAGCAAATGGTTTTGGACTATTCTAAACACTTTATCTACATTTTCCTGGTTTGATTGTAGCAATTCTAGTACATGGTAAGAGACAATCAACACTAGATTCAACTTAGAAATATAAAACAAGCACACGCAAAAAATAAAATTGATGAAAATATTCTGGTAAACTTTTGCTTAATAATTGATGCAGCAATAGTCTCTTGGGCACACCTGCTACCATAATATGTTTAGAGAATAAAACTATATAAGATCTTTGAATTGCAATTTCTACTATTTCAAGTTACAAATTACTTCATCTCTGACACTTGTCACATTCTATGCGTTATGTCTTATTAGGCCATTATCGTAGACTGCCAAGTAGGAAGGAAAAATATTCAATTATTTTTTCTCAAAAGAATTATAGCAAAGTAAATCTTTGCCATTTGCAGAGGAAAATATATATCTCGCTACAGTGCCAGGAGAGTATTCAAACCTGGCCATTCACTCTATGTAATTAGGAATGGATCCTAGAAAAAAAAGTCAAATAATATGAGTTTAAAGAATTTTTAAAAACTTAGTCAAACTTTCACAAGTTTGGTGGTAGATTTTTTTTCTCTTTGGGATGTCAGGAATTACCGTAATAATTTACATTTATTTTTGAAGATTAACACTGGTCCAGGCACAGTGCTAACCACTTTACATTAATTATTTTTTTAATCCTCAGTATAACAATGTTATGTGATACAGTTGTTATCCCTCACTGAATTAATGAAGCACCCAAAGCTCAGAGAAGCTAAGAGATCTGACCAAGATTATCTAACTAATAAGTAGCTAATAAGCAGACAAGGTTAAATTCTCAGTGGTTTGTCTCTAGGACCCATGTTCTTAAACTTTATGCTATGCTGCCTCTTTAAGTATTTATTAACAACAGTCAAACCTCGATTTTTTTCTTTAATATAAAATTATTTTTATTCTAATATTCTGAAAATTCTTGATTTGAGTACAGAGATTTCATGTTCTTCAGATTACGTGATCTGATCCCAGACTAACTGAATTCAAATCCTAGTTTTGCTACTGAACACTTTTTGATCTTTGAGTCAATTTATTTAAAGTTTAGGAGCTTCAGTTTGCTCATCTGTAAAATAAGTGCAATCATCATGCTT
Organism: Stenella coeruleoalba; assembly: GCF_951394435.1. Classification (NCBI taxonomy): domain Eukaryota; kingdom Metazoa; phylum Chordata; class Mammalia; order Artiodactyla; family Delphinidae; genus Stenella; species Stenella coeruleoalba. The sequence continues at coordinate 55,555,778 of NC_137157.1, forward strand.
CATACAATTCTTGTAAATTTGAAATGAATTAATATATACAAATCATATAGACCAGTGCATGGAAAAAAGAAAAATTCAATTAATATTAGCTATTATTACTATTAGCAAAAAGCAAGAGCTTGGGCTCAGAATGTTAATATATTAAATAAACTTAGGTTTGGCAGTGAGTAGCAGAAAATTCAAAATGACTATGGCTTTAAAAAGACAAAAGTTTATTTCTGTTTCATGCAAAAGTTTGGAGATAATCATTTCAGGGCTGACGTACCTTCTGTGTCAGGAACCCGGCTTATTCGGTCTTGTTGTTCTGCTAGCTATGTTGTCTGTTGCTCCACTCAACTCATGTTCAACTTTGGCTTGACCATATCCAGCCACATCCGTCTGTGTTCAAGTCAGCAGAGAAAAGGAGAGGCTAAAAAAGAAGAGATAAAAGGTACAAACTAACTCTTAAGTTTCCCAGAAGCTGACACATATAACTTGATCTGACATACTTTTGGTTAGAACTTAACAGCAAGACACTACTAACAGCAAGGAAAGCTGAGAAACATAGTGTTTATTATAGGCATGCATGAAGGGACAAGCATTTTGGGGGGCCTGTCTAGGTTTTTCTTAAGGAGCTAAAAAAATGAGAGGGAGGGGCGTGAACTTTGTTTCAGTGTTGGCTGGAAATTTGTTTTTCCTAATATATCACTTTTCATAACAATGGATTTATTAGGAAATATTACATGTCTTATTTACCCTCTTTTATATTTTTAATAATATCCTCTGTCCTAGTTACATGTTTTCTCCTATTTTCTTTTTTCTTTTTTGCGTTACGCGGGCCTCACTGTTGTGGCTTCTCCCGTTGCGGAGCACAGGCTCCGGACGCGCAGGCTCAGTGGCCATAGCTCACGGGGCTAGCCCCTCCGTGGCATGTGGGATTCTCCCGGACTGGGGCACGAACCCGTGTGCCCTGCATCGGCAGGCGGACTCTCAACCACTGCGCCACCAGGGAAGCCCAACGTAGAATCTTTAAAAAAAAAAAAAGTGTCAAACTCAGAAACAGAGAGTGGAATGGTGGCTGCCAGGGGCTGGGGGAGGGGATTGGCCTGTTGTCTTCCACAGAGACTCGGCTGAGCTCCTGACAAAGACACTCCACAGACTTCTTTCTTCTCAACAAGCACTCTCATCCCTCAGTTTTGAAAAATATGTTGTAACAACTGCTATCTGGGAAAACGACAGAGTTAGGGGGAGTGAGTCCAAGTCTGTCCTGTCATTAAGTTAGCAGTGTGGCTCTGGTGGGTCAGATCTGTGGGGCTGGGCCTTTCCGTCCGCAAAAGGCGGTCTCCTGATTGGATTTTGCTAAATGCTCCTTTCAGGTCGAATATGCCAAGATTCTGCGTTATGCTTCTAATCTGAAAAAGTTTTAAAAGTAAAGCAGCAGAACAAAGCTAAACCGTTTTAAATAATTACTTTTAGAAGGTAACCTTTACGACATTGCAGTTTAGAATAAATCATCTCACAACTCCAACGTCTGATGGTGCTGCTTCATCCCGGCCAGCAACTCTCTCCTGCGCGTCTGCCACATGCCAGGTGCACAGCGTCCCTCTCCTTTCCCGCCCAGAACACTCAGCGCTTCTTCCAGGTGAATTTCCCGGGGGCTCCCTCCTGGCCTGGCTTCTTCCGCTCTCTGACACGGGGATCAGCAGTAAGCAGTCCCGCTTGGGTATCCATTCGACCTTCTCCTCGGTGACAAAGCTGCATAGGCTCTAGCCGTCTGCAAGCGGACGGTCCGCGCCTGCGCCCCCCGCCTGCCCCGCCCCCCCATGCCGTGTAGGTCACGTGGTGTTCTCCAAGCCGGATGAGGAAGTGGAAAGGGAGTATCAGCTGTTCTCTGGCCTGAGTTACCGGAAAGTAGAGCAGGTAGTCGAGCCCATTTACTTCTATCTTCCCACTTCCATGGTCATAAACAGCCACTTCCGCCTTTGCCGTCTTTCTGTTACCTTGGCCTGTGCTGAAGGCCATACCCTTCTCGTCATCCTGCAAAGGCTCAATCAGCTGTTTTTTCGATTGGTTACACTCCTGCGGAGCCTGCTCACAAATCTTCAGCCGCGTCACACGGCAACGCCAATAACCTTTCCAGCAGCCGAATGAACTGTGCGTAATCTTTTTTTTTTTTTTTTTTTGCGGTATGTGGGCCTCTCACTGTTGTGGCCTCTCCCGTTGCGGAGCACAGGCTCTGGACGCGCAGGCTCAGCGGCCATGGCTCACGGGCCCAGCCGCTCCGCGGCACGTGGGAATCTCCCGGACCGGGGCACAAACCCGCGTCACCTGATTCGGCAGGCGGACGTAATCTTGATCTACAGTTTTTCCACTAACGTTTCTTCCAGTTCCTCCTTAATCAGCCATCTGCTGCCAATCGGGTCTTTGACTTTAGTTTTTTCTGAAAACAGACCTTTGGCTCACAGCTGGTCTTGACGGTTTTCTACATCTGGTAGCTTTCCGTATGCTCCATGCATTAATGAATAATATGACTGTCTGCCAGTATAAAAGAGAAAATGAAATGGGCGGCCATCTTTTCCCCACTGGATTGTCCTTGTTTTGGAAAAATCTCTTCAGGATGCTTCATTATTGGCCGGGCTCGCTTCTCAAACAAACCACTGGGAAAAAGGTAAGCAATCGCTCTATCAATATCCTCTTGGGTAAAAGTTTCTGGATCTTCTCCCATCATGTTGGCTAAGTGTCTCTTTCCTATGTTGAATTCTTCAATCTGCTTTTTAGTAAAATCCACTGTGGAAGTTTCATGTCTTAAGGCTGCAACATTTTTCCTTGTTGTTACAACTGTGGTGTGTCTTAAGCCTTAATATTTGGCATCCGGGACTTCTCTGCAGCTTAGCAGCCGCGGCTTTCCAGAGGCCCTGACCTCGGGCAAAGCTAACCCTACCCCCAAGAAAGAGCCGGTATGAAGCGGCTGCGCCGCAGTACACACGGATAGCCGCCATGTTGGCTGCGGGAGGCGCGGGCAGTAGGACGAAAAGCCGTCTCATCTAATTATTACACGGCCACAACTTATCAATACTTACGCTTCCCTGTGCTCCCGTTTCTCCACAATGACATCTCTCATATTGTTTCAGATCCCCTTGACTCTATATTTAATTCACTTCTGCCCAAGTAGGCAAGGTATTGTCTCACCACTGCAGAGGAGCTAAATTGGGATGGTAAATATTCAACGAACTTAGACCTCATTAATAATACTAAAATGTTTTCCTTATAATTCTGTTTCACTAATAAAAGTTTGACAGATAAATAGTTAATAAATATTAACATGACTATTTAATATTAATATATAAGTCACAGAGGACAATCCATTCTACCTAGGCTAAAATTATGACAGTAACAAATAAGTGCACAAAAAGGGATCATTTACTTCCCTATATTATGAACTCTAAAATACTCATGCTTCAAAGTATACTGTAAAGTACTCACATTTGGAAATGTAATCCTTGGAAAAGCCATGGCCTTGTACCATTCCTTCTTCTAATCCATAGATGAGACCTATGAAACCAGTTGAAGTGTTTTCATAATAACGTATTTTTAAATTACCCCTAGTCTTCTCTCTTCTGTGTATTAAGTATTCTCGTTTGTCTTTCAGTCAGAATCCAAAAATTGTTCACTTTGATGTCATTCAAGCCTTACTAAGGAGTGCTTTATTATATCCCAGAAAGACAAGCAAAGGAGCAATTATTCATGCATAATAGGTGTTGTACAGGGAAGCACTAATTGTTATGTATCCACCTCTTTCCTGACAAAGCAATGTCCTAAGCAGCTGTGGAATATAGCACATACTATTTAAACGTATTTACCCTAGAATTTCATTTCACCACATAACAATAAAAAAAACTTACATCATTTGTCAGTACAACTTTGATTGCATGTATACTTTCTTTTACTAATAATTCATCTCAAAATTCATTGCTTAAGGTTGGAATAATGGGGACAAAACTGAGGAACTAAATGAAAAGCAGAATTCTACATGATAGTATTATCAGCTATAGATACTGCTTTCAACTTTTCTCAGTACAAAAGATTGGATCATAAAAAACATCTGGTTAGGAATCAGTTTCAAAATACTACCAAACATCATCTGTATTCTGTTAAACCAAATGTTAAACACTAAATGATGTATAGTATTCAAGAGAAATAAGACCACTTTCGACAAAAAGAAAAATGTGCATAAAATTGAATGTTACGTTTCATTAGTTCATGTTCTTTGCAGTCATCAATTGATCTTTTGTAAAAACTAATAAAGTATGAACTGAAAAGAATATCAAACATTCTTAGGAACAATAGTGACATGTTCAGTAAATAAAATTGCTTTCGGTGGTTTTTCTGAATAGAGATATTCACAGAAAGAGTGACCCAAGCTCATTTGTTGCCAGTGGGCTGTATGGTACAGGAGCTGTCATACGTTGCATAGTTAAAAGTTTTTCAAATTCATGGACTTCTAATAAGATTGTAACCTTCAAACAACATTTAAAATAAATTCCACTTTTCCCACAATTTATCATTTTCTAGAAAATGTATAGTCACACAAAAAGGATTTTATTAGAAGGGTTCAGTTGAAATAGAGATGTTGTAGACTTTGGGAGAAGAAGAAAAGACCAAGTTTGAAACAATAATAATATCCCTCAGGTCAAGCATTGCCTGTTAGTTAATGAATAACTGGGTTAGAGATCCCCAAGGCAAAGCCTATTCCTTAAATAGCATCGTGTATAGCTGATAAGGGTTTTCATATTGACATTTTCTGTAGTTTCCCACTGGTCTCTTTTTAAAGCTATGGGTCCTATTGATCCACATCCCTATGTTCCCTTTTAGATGTTCTTCTCCAGAAATATGCTTTCATAGATTTGTAAATGTGTGCACAAAGAGAAAAAACATGACCTCAGGAAAATATCATGGGGCAACAGTAATACGTCTTATGCAAGATGTCTGCCATTCTCTGGAGAATGAGGATTGAATGTGGAGAGTGTAGGGAGAGATGCAGTAAGTGTGCATTTCTAAACCCATAATTAAAGAGGATATGTTTCACAAATAATGGCAGTTTTAAACCTTCCTGTATTATTTCTTAAAAAGGATTGGGGGTTAATTGAATGTGGGGCTTTGGGCCCCATGCCAGCTGTTCTCATTATCATATTTTCATATTTTTAATTAGTGGCAAAGAGTTACAAGCATGCTTTCTCCAAATATTTGGAACAATTTACCATGGGGGCTAATTTATTGGTAAATCTGGAAGCCACTAAAGAAGCTGGTGGTCTAGTATAATTTAAAATCGTTCTAAACTCCTCATATTCTAGAATATGAGAATTATATATGTAAAAGGAAGTTCTTAGGTTATTGCAGCTAAATACTCATTTTCAGAAGGGCAAGTTGAGCTGCAGAGTGATTGACTTCCCTAAGGTTAGAAATGCAAATATACGACTCAAAGAAATTCACAGATATCAGTAGAGGGATTGTTTGTGCATTGTTGTTAAAAGTTCAAATCATTTTTTAAGACTCAAAGATAGGATCTGGTTGGAAGGTAAGTGCCCATTATCTAAGACCTTACTCTTTATGCACAGAAACAAAGGTAAGGAGCAAAGTAAAAGGATTAGACATGTCCAAAAACGGCCCTGGGGTGTGGGGACCGGAAGACTTATACACAGATCTTTAAGCTGGTTAGGAATATCCTTTTTACCAGACCATTGTTTCCCACAATACGTCCCATCTCAACTGTTGCCTTGAGGTATCTGGCAAATAATCCATCAGATGATACATACATATGTAAATATATAAATGCATATGCACATACACATACATAAACAGATATTTTAAATATGTTTATAAACCTATACTCAAATGAGTTTAAGAATGCTACCCCTTCTAGGAGTTTGCCACTGAAATATTAATGAAAACCTCTGAGAATTCCTGCAGTTATAAAGCCTTTGTGAACTCAGAAAAAAAAGAACCTCCCCTCCCCCTCCAGGCCTGTACACACATATTTTAATCTGTTGTACTTACTGTTTCTTTAGCTGGGAACGCTTTTTGTTATGTCCATAATCATTCTGTAGAAATAGTGTCCCAAAAAACATATTTGAGAAAATAATGTCTTAAGTGTTCACCTTCATGCATAGAACAATTTGGGATGGAGAAATGAAGAGATAAAATGAACAAATGCAATGAACACCATACATTCTGCTTCTTTCTTCCGTATTAGCCCTTCTCAGCAAGCAATTCTCTTTCTTTTTTTAAAAAAAATTATTTTATTTCATTTATTTTTGGCTGCATTGGGTCTTCGTTGCTGTGCACAGGCTTTCTCTAGCTGTGGCGAGCGAGGGCTACTCTTCGTTGCAGTGAGCGGGCTTCTCATTGCAGTGGCTTCTCTTGTTGTGGAGCACGCACGGGCTCTAGGCATGTGGGCTTCAATAGTTGTGGCATGTGGGCTCAGTAGTTGTGGCTCGTGGGCTCTAGAGCGCAGGCTCAGTAGTTGTGGCACATGGGCTTAGTTGCTCTGTGGCATGTAGGATCTTCCTGGACCAGGACTTGAACCCATGTCCCCTGGATTGGCAGGCGGATTCTTAACCACTGTGCCACCGGGCAAGTCCACAATTCTCTTTTTTGAGAGATCCCATCAGCTGGTTCAGAAACCTCTCTTAAATTTTGCTCACTCTACACAGCCTAGGAGGAGGTATAGTGCAACAGTTAGTGTGGACAAAGAGAAAAACCAATGTGGCTGACTGATAGAATTGCATTTCTAAGGCTTGAGTTTCTCATGAAGGCTGAAATGTATGTATACAATTTTTAGAGATTGCCTTGTGCCCTACACAATTTAAAGTAATTGTAGAAAAGATTGTTTCTACAATTCATAGAAAAGATGGTTGTGAAGATTAAATGAGATACTACATGCAATGTTCTTAGCACCAATGCCTTACACAAAACACTCATTAACTATTTGGGCTGATAATAGGAATGTCCATCACAAGCTAAGGTGCTGAACATAGTCAGTTTTTCCATTTTCATTAAAACAATTCCATTTCTTTCTTGACACCCCCACCCCACCCCAATACCAACCTGCCGGGATGACAGGGCATTTGACTTCACTTGATATCCATGGTTTAGTTTCCATTGTGTTGCCCAGTCCCAAAGTTTAATCCTATTCAGATGCTTGGAAGGGAGTTCAGCAGCTGAAGGCATCTGGTGCTTGGTTTGCCTTTCACACAGGCTGCTATTAAAATGTCCATTATTCTATTTCTCCATGCTCCTTCAATTCCAGTGATTCTAGTGAAGCTTCTGTGTAGTCCATGGGACTTGGACATGACTATATCGCTACCTACATGCCAAATATAGGACATGGGAATCCCATCTGGCCTGCCATATCTTATAATCATCACTTGGGTCTTTCCACTTCCATTGTACCATCACTGGGCAGCAGGCTACAAGAACCAATAGCTCTCAGGACTCCCAAATGTCTCCGTCTGTCTCTGCTCTTTTTTTCTCTCTCTTTCTTCATAGACAAGGGGAAGAAACTCCCTTGCTAATTAATCTGTTGGAGACTGATTTCTATCCTCCCAGTTTCCTGCCACGATAGTTTTTCCATGTCTACGACTTTTCTCTGGTGTTTGAAACCAAAATAATAAAATAGGGAAACTTAAAGGTAAAGTTGATTTTCTACCCTGCCTCCTCCCAATGTATTATCCTACCTGAATTATTTGTCCTAATTATTCTGGGAAGGTGCTGATATAATCAGAAACTCTTTGGAGCTTTGACTAGTTCTAACCCAGACATACCTTTGTTTTCAACTACGCAGAGATAAGTTCTATCCAGTCCTCTAACCTTGTCCAAGCTCCTACTCAGCTCTTTCTGTTTACCTATTTATCTACTCGTTTCATCCCTACTGGACTGTGTTCTTTTTCAATCCTAGAATTATCTTCCCACTTCACTTCACCCTTAGGTTTCTTGTTCTGTTGTCATTATTCATCTCTTGGTGGGAAGTACCAATCAGCCCTGACAGAAGAGTTCCACGGGGCTAAAGATGACTGCAGCTATCTCATAAGATGGAGCACCAGAGAAAACAAAAATGAGGCATCATGTAGAGATAAAAACACAGAGGAAAGCCAGAAAGTATAGTCCAGGTAGGTTTCCAAAATGAACTAGGCCAAATGAGCATATGACAAGCTAGGAAGGATAGGGAATCAGGGTCCCAGAGCTGAGAAAAGAAGATACAGGAGTGGACATGAATAAGCAGGTCGTAACTTGAGCCAACTTCCTAAGACAAAGTGTGGCGTCCAACATTAATTTTTATGTTCCAGTCACTGCATGTTATATGGGCGGGGGCCTCCTTAGTTTCAATGTGTTTAAAAATGGTGATTAGGCATTAAATCTATGCTAAAGTTCATATCAGCGCAATAAGAAACGTCACCTACTACCAAAGGAAAATGCAAAAGATGATCCCAGAGGTTGTAGGCAGGTATTTGCTTTTTCCCTCATACAATGCCCTGTATTTGTTTATCCACTTTAATATATCACCGTCACATCCAGTATTAGCTGCTTATGTGAGGTGGGTCTTACAGAATCTGAAAACTCATCCTGGTGGTGGAGTTTAGCCTATTTATATAATATAGCCCAAGTAGTTAGTTTTATACCCGGATATTTATAACTCTTGCTATTAATAAATTTTACAAGCTGCAGAATAACAGGAAGGAGCTAAAACCATAGTTCTTCGAAGTCCCTCTTGTTTATTTATTCAGCATTCTGGATTTGGTGCCTAGAAGTTAATCTTCAGGAATCCACCTTATAGAAAGGCATATTTACCTTTACACAGACTAAACCCCAAGGGATAAAGTATGACATTTTCATGAAAGTGACAGCAATCTCCAGGCTGATGTGAGAAATATGATGAACAAATTTTATCATCATTTTGCTCTAAAGGGTTTTGCTTTTCCTTTTATTTTTGTTTCTTGACTGTTAGGTGATTAGAAAAAAATTGTTTGTGCCTTAGGGCGTCCTTATACAGCTGGTCTTTATCACAAAGAATTGTACCTCATTGATATAATTAGGTTTAAAGAAAACAAATTGCTATTTGTTTTCTATTTAGCCCATCTGGAATTTATTTGATTGGTTGATTTGATTTTTCCCTTTTTATTTCGCATTACCTGAGGTTTTGTTTTTTTTTTAAAATATTCTATTTTATTTCCTCTTGGTTTTTAGTTATGCATGTTTGTTATATTATTTAGTGGTAGTCTAGGACTTATAATATGAATTCTTAACTTACAACAGTGTACTAGGAGTTATGCATTCATTTGTAATGGAAGAACCTAGCAATAGTATTCTTTCACTTACCCTGGTCCCATATTTTGAGCTAATTTTCTCTCACATTGTACTTCTACATATCTTACCAAAAGCCACAATTTATATTTTTGCCTTAAGAAATGAAGTTAAAAAAATTAAGACAGAAGAAAAATGTGTTTTATATGTATTGATATAGTTTCCATTTGTGATACAGTTCATTGTTTTGTGTAACTCTATTTAACTTCATTTTCCTTTGATTTAAATTTCTTTATTATGTCTTACAGAGTTCTATTGGTGAAAAGTTCTCTCAGCTTTTATTTTTATCTGAAAATATCTCTTTTCCTTTCATTATGTCTATGCTGTACAGATAATTCTAGGTTGACAGTTTCTTTTTCTTTCAGTACTTTAAAGAAGGCTTTTGCTTTGTTCTAGTTTGCTCTATTTCTAATAAATAAATGATCATGCTAATTGTTGATTCTCTGTATATTGTACATTTATTTTAATTCTCTGGCTGTATTTAAGCTTTTATCTCTACCTTTATTTTCAAGCAATGTAACTACAGTATCTCATGTATTTTTTAATATAATTAAGACTTAGGGACAATGAGCCTTTCGGATCTTTGAATTGAAAATTTTCCACTAATTTGAAAAAATTTCAGCCATTAATTATTTAAATATATTTCTTTTTCAATTTCTCTTCTAAAACTTCAATTAATTATGTTTGACCACATATTATTGTCCATAGGTCACTGAGGCTTTGTTTATTTTTTTATCCATCTTTCTTCCTGTGCTTTTAGTTTGGATGCTTGCTTGAATTCTGCTTCCATGGACTGTATGTACTTCATAAACTGCCTTTAAGCAGAAAACCTGGACGATTACGGGCCTTACCTTGTGTGTTTCCCTTCTCTCAGGAATTAGTCATGTGTTGCCTATTGTCCAATGGCTGAAAAGAACTGTGTAGTAATGGATCAAACTATGCAAATATCATCTTACAATTCTATAGATGGGAAGTCCAGTACAGGTATCACTGGGCTAAAATCAAGATGATGACATGGTAGTGGTTCTTCTTGAAACTGTAGTATTTCTTATGTTTTCCAGCTTCTAGAGGCTGCACAGAATCCTTGACTCACCTCTCCCTTTCTTCACCTTCAAATCCAGCAAGTGCAGATCAGCTCCTTGTCACCTCATGTCTCTCTTCTTTTTCCTTCTACCTCATCATGTTGACCCATCGAAGAAAGTTTCTCCACATTTACGAACTCATGTAATTAGATCGGGCCCACTCTGATAATCCAGGATAATCTTCCGTCTCAAGGTAACTTGAATCACCTGTATCTGTATCTTTATAATTACAACTGCCAAGTTTTAGATACCAGTAACATTCGCAGGTCCTGGTAATTAGGGCATGGACATCTTTAGGCTCATTATTCTGGACCTCAAAAATATATATGTCCATTCATGTGTAAAATGCATTTACTTCCTCCCAAGGTCCCAAAAAGTCTCACCCACTACAGCATCAACTCAAATTTCCAAATCACAACTAAATCTAAAGAACTCAAAAGTCCCAATCCTCATTGTCTGTAACATCCAAATTAGGAATGGTTGAGACTTTGGGTGCTATCCATTCTGGGGCACAATTCCTCTCCATCCGTTGGACTGTGAAACTAAAGAAATAAGTTTTCTATCCCAAATACAACGATGGGACAGGACCGTGATAACAGTTATAGACATGCTGGTTCAAAAAGGGAGATAATTAAAGAAAAAGCAGTCAATGTTCACAGTTAATTTAAAAATCTACCAGGCAAATTCCATTAGGTTTCAAAATTTGGAATAACCCTCTCTGGGCTTGAAATTCTCTTCTCTGGACTTGAAACTGCTCTCTAGGTTCATGTCTCTGCTCTCTAAGATGTCCTGCCTTTTCCACTTGCAGCTTTATTAGCCTGTTACCTGTAGAATTTTGGAGAATCTGGCAACTTTTTTCACTCACTAATGTTTCTTTCCCTTTGGTGCAAGGTGGTAGTATTTCTGATGATATACAGTTCTCAAGAACTTTCTGGATCTCCCATGTACATCACGGGGATTCACTCGATTAGATAAGGGGCTCACCCACTGAACTTTCCTAGATAATTCCCTCTCTATTTTTGGTTTCTTCTGAGATGACTGAGAGGACCTATGAGTCACACCATTAATCTCTTCAAAGAGCCATTTGTGTGAATAAATACTCTGACTTTTTGATTTTTCAAAATCATTAAGGAAAAGTTGAGCAAAGCCTTTCTTTTTCTTAAGAGTATTCTTTTTCTTTTCTGATAGTACATCTTTTAACTTTAGCATCTTCTGCATCTGGGTGGGCTGAGAAATTCCCAAATCACCAAGTCCTGGTTCCATTTTAATAGTTTTACCCTCACTTTATTTCTCTCATCATGAATTTTACTATAAGCAGCAAGAAAGAAAACATGACCCGCCTTTAACCCTTTGCTTGGAAATCTCAGCTAACTAGCATTAATTCATTGCTTAAAAATTCTGCAGGACACAATTCCACTAAGTTTTCTGCCACTATCTAACAAGTATCCTCTTTCCTCCAGGTTCCAATAACATGTTCCTTACTTCCTTCTGAGATTTCACCAGAAATGCTTTAATGTCCATGAACCTGACAGTCATTTCATGAATATTTAGGCTTCCTCTAGAACAATTTATGTTTTCTCTGTAATGCTCCTCACTTTCTTTTGAATCCTCACTAGCTGTCATTAATGTCCACGTTTCTACCAACAGTCTGTTCAAGGCCATCTAAGCTTTTTCTATCATGTTCCACAACATTTTCCCAGCCTTTGCCCACTGCCTAATTCCAAAGCCAGTTTGCATTTTTAGGTGTTTGTACAGCAGCACTCTTCTCCCAGGTATCAAATTCTGTATTAGCATTCTACTGCTACTGTAACAAATTACTACTTACTTAGTGGCTTAAGCAGTACAGATGTATTATTGTACAGTTCTCCAGGTCAGAAGTCTGACACGAGTCTCACTGGACTAACATCCACAAATCAGCAGGCCTGTGTTTCTTTGTAGAGGTCTAGGGGGACAATCCATTACCTTGCCTTTTCCAGCATTCCTAGAGGTTGCCAGCATCTCTTGGTTCATAGCTCCTCTCCTTCACCCTCCAAGAATCAACAATAGGTTGTGTCTTTCTTGCATCACATCTCTCTTCCCTCTCCTTCTGTCTCATCTCTCTAACGCAGCTTCATATAATTAGCTTCATAAAATTAGATTGGGCCCACCAGATAATCCAAAAGGATAATATTCTTACTCAAGGTGCACATCTTGATCTATTCACACCTGCAAATCCCCTTCTTGTCATGTAAGGTTACATATTTACAGGTTCTGGGGCTTAGGGTCTGAATATCTTTATGGAACCATTATTCTGCCTATCACAACTTGTTTCCTAATAGTTCTGTGACTTTTATAGTTATTTGCAGCAGAAGAGCTTGTCTGTTACTAGGTATTCCATCATGACCATCATGTAAAGGAAGAAAAGAAATTTGTGGGATAGTTTTATGTGACATAAAACTAAACTCATGGTTTGAAAATTAAAGACATTATTTTAGTTTTAAAAGGAATGCCTTGTCCTTATAGTCAAATACAATTTCATTTCACTTGTTTGTCATTTTACATATTTGGATATTATTTTGAGAATTTTATATTTTATAAATCTGAAAAACATATATGTTAATATATCTCACTTCATCAACAAAGACTAAAATAATGAGAATCCAAAAATGTAAAAGTCTTTAAAGTTAGCATAATTCCAAAGCAGAGGAATAAGGAATGTTTATAAGCTATGTTTATGTTGATGCTACAAGACATTATTCTGTATACCAATAGACAGAAATACTCACCATTTTTGTCATGATGTGTTTTGAATTACATAAGTTTTAAATTATGCAAAGACTTTGGCAAGGCAGACTTTTGAATAAAATGTAACTGCCTCATACGAGTAAAACATTTTTTATCAAGGTTATTACTAAAGATGTTACAGAAAACATCTGAAACATAAAGTTAAACATAAATAAAATGTAGAATTATTTTATAAAGTCATAACAGATTTTTGCATTGAAACTGTTTCAAGTGTTTGATTAGTGAATTGGAGTAGAGGGAAAGAAGCAAAAACTCCTTAAAAAACATGTGGAAAGGTACAGAAGGGAAGCTAATATAAAAGTTTGCATTGGCTAAAAAGTTAGGAAATGTTAGCCCATTAATGCCTACATATGTCTAAAAGATACATACAAGATAGCAAAGGGCAGAAATATAAAAGTATCAGTCCAATTAGTGGAGGAGTTAAAACATATTTTCTTATATTGAAAAAGCTAAATGAACTTGGAAAATCATCATGAAATAACAAAAATAGAAAGCCTTAGTTATCTTAAACATATAGCATAATTTCTGTCCAAAAATATTCTGGAATAATTCTTAATGATATTAGCAAACATTAAGGTGTTTTACTAAATTACAGAATAAATATCGTACTCTGGATTTTTAGAAATTGTAAATGAAGTAGTAGGAGTGGCAAAAGGCAAGAGGATAAACTATTAATTGTTGCCCTTGACGTGTAGTTAATAATGCTTTATTTAAGTATGTAGAGTTTTATGATTTACAAAGTATGTGCATAATCCTTTTTTTTAACACATTTATGAGCTAGCAAAGGAAAGAAACAGCTTAGTAGAAATTAAAGTTTACAGAGGACTGTTTTTCTTTGCTTGCAGTTCCATTTTAAACTTTTAATTCTTTGCTTTCAAATTCTGATACTATTTGACAGAAGGAAAACTGAAGGAAATGTTCCTTGCCCTACTTTCTAAAATGATTCAAGGATAGAATCAGAAATGCACTTAACATAACTAATCAAATGAATACAAAAGCAACAAAGAACAGAACATGTCAGTATTACCGAACAGCATATCTTGTGGAATCAAGGTACAGCAGGTAAAATTTATGACAAACTTGTCTATGTATACCAAAGAAATCTCTTACCTGTGTTAAACTTGAGACCACCTAAACACTTAAGATATTATAGAATTCAATTTCAGATTTTAAGTAAGAAGCTCAATGTTTTCCTTCAAAGTCTCTGCTAGCAAGCTATGTTAACTCCTTAGAGAGTGACTGGATTATGTATTTTTGGAGAACAGGGATAAAGGATATAATGTGTAAAATAAGTTAACCTAATTACAATTACTTGGGTTAAATCCATGAACCCATGCTATATTTTTGCAGAGCCGATTCTCCAGGAAATTTTAAGTTCCTCTAAGGAATTCTCCTTATCCTGGGTTTGATCCAGATTTAGGAAAGGAACTGTGTTTTATCTTTCCTCTTGCTTTTTTTCCCCCATTCTTGCTACAAATTTTCACATAAGTAATGATCATGGCCATACAATGAAGCTTTTGGTGTTGAAATAGTTCAAAGGGCCATGATTGGGAAGTTGGAAAGAAGGAAGAGGTGATAACTCTATGTAATGTCATAAAACATCATAAACACCATAATATGAAGCTCTACAAAGAATGATACTGAAAGATTCCTCTTCCCTCAACACCTCCTGCTGGCCCCTCATGAGAGGACTTGTCTTATTACAGTAGCATTTGATTTCAGACCAATTTCCATTTTAAGAGGAGGAAATAAATAAAAATCTTTTTAAAAAGTAAAGAAAAATGAATATTTAAGTGTATATTCCCATATGTTGGGAAAATATACTTTGATGTCACTGCGAAGTGATCTCAATAAAATCATTGAATTTGGGGAGTGTTCCATCCTGCTCAGATAGCAAACCAGGTAGGGATTTGTGTCCCTTTCACCTAAAGATTTCACTACAGGATCAGAGAGAGTGTTTCTACCAAGTTTCCTAAACATGCACATTAAAAAACAAGACTAAAACTTCCATTACACTGGATACTTTAATCCAAATTCAGTCTACATCATCACATGTGTTTATTTGTTTGTTTGTTTGTTTTTCCAGAAAGAGTGCAGCAAGTTGAATATCCTGTTGACATTATGTCAATATATTTTAACTTGTGCTCTTTGGGAAAAGACAAAAATTATTTTTACTTATCTTTAAATATATAATATCTCCAAATGAAATAATGTTAATATTCATACAAGAACCTAAATCATGATAAAAAGTTACTGATTTTAAAATTATCCATTTCCTGAGTTTACTGAATTTGCAATATAAAGTTATTCTGTCCTTAACTCTGAGATCAGCTTCTTTATGATGGCTTCATGCAAATGGAGGTACATTTATATCTTTGCTGTGACATCACTAATTTAAAATATTTATGGGCTTATTTATTGGTACCATACTAAAACCTGAACACAATATGTGTATATATATGTGTGTATATATACATATATATATATATGTAAAATGTATCCTTATGCATAAACTTATAAACAAAGAATTTTTAATGTAAAAGAAGTAAAGTAAATAAATCTCACCAAATGACACTATAAAGAGCTATTCAGAATCATAAGATTCTACATACATATCTCTGCTGAGGACTGCACATAAGACCTTATTCTAGATTTAACATACTTTTCTTTGGTACTGAGATCATCCAAACTATACATGGTACTATAGCCAGGTAGTTCAGATAATGAAGCAGCCAAGAATAACCAACCACACAACAGGAGGCTCTAGTGGCAACACTGCTTTCATCACTCAGCAGTGAGGATGGTCAGGTTCGAATGCAAGAAGCTTCACCTCTACTACATCAACTCAGCTAGCTGTTTTTTTAACTGTACTTGAAAGGAAAAATACTGCCCCTACCCCAACCCAAATGAGACCACCTCCTCACTTTGATCAAGTCTGTATCTAAGCATCCTTTGAATTTACCTGATTGAAGGATCCTAGTGAGGAGTCCAGCCCCATGCCAAAATTCTATGTGTGATTTTTCAGGCCATGTCATTGGCAGTTACGAAGCCTTTACCTGGCAGACCTCACAGGGGAAAGCTTCCCTTTCCACACCTGACTTGGTGGATAAGCAGCAAACTGCAGTCTCTGAAGGGAATCGCAGTCAAGGACTCAGGAACCCCTGGCTGGCCTTGCTCGTATTCATATCTGCATTCTTGGTCCAGACACCTTCATTCAGATCCCACTTTATCTGGGTACTTAGCAGAGGCCTGCCTCAGGCACCTCTTCTGAAATCTCCTTATTGGAGGAAAGGGGGGAAGGGAAACCTGAAGACAGTTTTCTTCACTCTGAGTCAGAACTCAGTACTTCTCCACTCCTAGCTCTTTCTCCTTTCCCTCCCTTCTCCCCCACTAGCTTCATACAACTGCAGGAACCTTTTGTTGGGGGCTCTCTCAACAGTGGGACATCCCCTATATCTATAATGTCCACCTGGTCATTGACCTGTGTGCCATTCTTGAAGGAAAATGGAAGGAGGGGAGGGAGGGACGTTGGTGCTTTCTCTGGTTTAGACTTTGATTATATTATTGCAGTAAGAGATCAAAGGCTTGACTATTACTTTTATTTTTGGCTTATTGCTTTAGTCAACTATTTCTACATCTGGCAGCACAGCTCTCTGCAGCTCAGCTGAGCTCCTGCCTGGCGTCTAGAACTTAGATACAAGAGAGGCTAACAATTCAAATTTCCAGGGTTTTATCATAGCAAAATGGATGACTAATGTGGGAAATTGCCAACATGTAGGAACCATATTCTAAAGTGCTAGGTAGATACTAATGAAAGTAATAATGTTTAAAATTATGACTTATTAAGCATCTATTGTGAATAATACACCACAGTGGCAGATATAAACAGCCTGTATGTCACTCTTCACTGTACCCCTTGATGTTGTTCTTAGTATTATGACCACTTACATGTAAGCAAAATGGAATTCAGAGAGGCTAACTACCAAAGTTACAAAGTTAGTTTCAGAATTAGAGTTTGAATAAATTCTCTTATTCAAAGCCCTTATTTTTCTTCTGGTTTACCGCAATATAGCTATCTTTCTAATACATATATGTACAACAATATTTGTTCAATTAAATTAAAATATTAATATTTTTGATAGAAGATGAGCTTCAGGGCTAGTATAAAATTAGCTCTCCTGCTTTTCTTCAAAAATTAATTAGACTATCTTGCCCAAGTTTCAGCAACCTGTTTTTCATGGCTTAATATTATTTAGTGTTTCTGATTTTATTATAGAATCTTTTGTTTTACAGGATCTGAAGCTAAGACATAAAATAGAGGGGCCTTGGAGTGTCAGATATGTCTTAATTCTGAATCATTAAGTCAGTCAGCCAGTCAATTAAAAAAAAAGAAAACCAATAATAAAGTGGAAAAAAATAGTAGGCGAGAAAATGTCAGGAACATTTTTTTTCCTTTACAAGTGTACTTGTTTCTGCAAATGGTCTCAATGAATCATTTCAAAATTGAAAAAGAAACAGATGTCAGTTAAATTAGAGAGTTGAGTTTAATGACATGGTTGCATAGGTATGGCACACAAAACATCTGTGTTCTAGTATTAACATTAATTTAATTTCTTTACAGGAATCATTTACATTTTTCTTCATTTTCAATAAGTTGTTTTTCACCACACAAAATAACATTGTAGTCATGAAATTGTTGTCATCTAAATAGACCACTGTGAGGCTGACTCTACAGCCATCACTAGATAAGTTTGTATTCTCATAGGGAACTGTATACAAAAATAACAAGTGACAGTTGATTAATTCTAAATGATGTAGACATTATATTTTTTGTGCCATGTGAGGCTGTTTAAGGATTAGTAGGATTAATAAGTCATACCATATGCAATTGCAAAATGTCAGTTTAGGATTTGAGCTTTCTCAGATTTCACTTTACTTTCCCCTTGTACCATTACACTTGTGAAGCACAAGGTAAGAACCAGACTAATGCCTGATGCCTAAGCAGTTTATTTGGGTGAATAATGCAGTTTTTACTCTCATTAATCTAACTTTAAATATATATATATGCGTATATATATTTATTGAGTATTTACCATGTGTCAGACCCCGATTAAAGTACTTTAAATATAATATTTCATTTGGTCCTGTAATAGTCCCATGAGACAGTTGTGACTATCCCACGTGTAAATGAGGAAACTAAAGTTTAGTAAGGTTATAGTAAATTGCCAAGAGTCACAACGTTAGCAAGTGACAAAGCTGAGTTAAAAACAAAGATTTGTCTTATCTTAGCATTTGCTCTTAGCCTCTGGGTCCACTGCCTTTGAGAAATATTCTCTGCTCCTAGCAGAGGTCAGTATGGGCATAACTCATTTGATTACACTTCACTTTATTGCACTTTGCGGATGTTGTATTTTTCACAAATTGAAGTCTATTTGTGCCGTTTTTCCAACAGCATTTGCTTACTTCATGTCTGTGTGTCACATTTGGTAATTCTTGCAATATTTCAAAAATTTTCATTATTATATTTGGTATGGTGATCTGTGATCAATGAATTTTGATGTTACTATTGTAATTATTTTGGGGCGTCATGTATTATTTAAAGGCTGTAGGATTTGCAGAATGGTAAATAAGCATTGGCTTCAACTTAATATCACCAGCTGCATTAGACCGTAACAAGAGAGTCAGCCTGCTCTTTGAAGCTAGATGTTGACTTCTCTCTAGCTATGAAAGTCCTGGATGGCATCTTCTTCCAATATAAGAATGACAGCACATCTGTTTACAACATGGTTTATTGAATATTTTAAGCTCACTGTTGAGTCCTACTCCTTCTTTCAATGACTGCTGCCCATTGACAATGAACCTGGTTGCCCAAGAGCTTTGATGGAGATGTACAATGAGATTCATATTGTTTTCATGCTTGCTAACACAACACCTGTTCATGAATAAAGGAGTCATTTCAACTTTCAAGTCTTATTATTTTAGAAATACATTTCATAAGGCTATAGCTACCATAGATAGTGATTCCTGTAATGAATCTGGGCAAAGTCAATTGAAAACCTTCTGGAAAGGATTCACCATTCTAGATGCCATTAAGGATATTTGTGACTCATGGGAAGAGGTCAAAATATCAACATTAACAGAAGTTTGAAAGAAGTTGATTTCAGCCTTCATGGATGACTTGGAGGGGTTCAAGACTTCAGTGGAGGAAGTAACTGCAGATGTGGTAGAAATAGCAAGAGAACTAGAATTAGAAGTGGAGCCAGAGGATGTGACTGAATTGCTGCAATCCCATGATAAAACTTGAATGGATGAGAAGTTGCTTGTTACAGATGAACAAAGAAAGTGGTTTCTTGAGATGGAATCTACTCCTGGTGAAGATGCTCTGAAGATTGTAGAGTATTACATAAAATTAGTTGATAAAACAGTGGCAGGGTTTGAGAGGATTGACTCCAATTTCAAAGGAAGTTCTACTGTGGGTAAAAATGCTGTCAGACAACACTGCATGCTACAGAGAAATCATTGGTGAAAGGAAGAGTCAATTGATGTGGCAAACTTCATTCTTATCTTACTATAGGAAGCTGCCACAGCTGCCCCAACTCAGTTGGCCTGATCAGTCAGCAGCCATCAACACTGAGGTAAGATCCTCCACCAACAGAAGGAACACAACTCACTAAAGGTTCAGATGATGGTTAGTAATTTTTAGCAATAAAGTACTTTTAAATTAAGTCATGTACTTTTTTTAGACAATGCTATTGTACACTTAGTAGACTACAGTACGCTGTAAACATGATTTTTATATGCACAACTCTTTGCAAATAGAAAGTTGTTTCAACCAGCAGAATTCCGTCTCTTTGGGGCATTGGAATCCCAGTTTTCAGGAACTACGCTGGGGACCTAATCACCAGGAAAGTGACCAAGACTGCATTTTTAACTCTGAGTTATGCCTGTGTATGGGACAGTTCCTATCTATGTCTCTTCCTTTAGTTACACAAGTCCATTAACTATAGAATTCAGGACTAGTCAACTTACTTTCTTAGGATATTCCAGAGTCATTGTTTGGATCTAATTTTCAATACATGTTTCATGAGAAGTTGGGCCAGCATCAGCATTTTCAAAAGAGCTGCTAAAATTCAAGGGAAATGTATATAGGACAGACATTGGGGCCTAAACCAAGCATCCCCACATTCAGACTAAAACACCCTCTACTCTAAGGAGGGAGTGATGGTAACTTACTAGCAGCGCCTTGAATAGGCACCTAAGGAAAGTAAAATACTCTCCAGAGTCAAGAGGAGTGCTAGAGAAAGTGTCTTTAAAATGCAGACGTATTGCTGTGAGGAGGAGAGTTAAAAATGCAGTCTTGGTCACACACACAAACACACACACACACAAAACAGCACGTACTGATCATTATATTTATATGAAATTCTATAAAAGGCAAAGTGACCATTGATCAGTAATCACTGGTGGTCAAGAGTTGAGGGACAATATTGACTCTTAAAGAACTCAAGGAAATAGTCTGGAAATAGTCTACATGTTGACCATAGTGAAGATTACATGACTATGTACATTAGCCAAAACTCATCAAGCTACATTTAACTTTAAAATGAGTGAATTTTATTGTAAAATTTTTGTTGTAAATTATACTTCAGTAAAGCTGTTGAAAAAATACTGTGTATTAAAGTCACTTGAAATAATGTTTTTCTTTTCTGATTATGCCACCAACTTTGTATATAAAAAGGTCTGTTTTTTTCAATGTTCTCAATTTTTTATGGATTTCATTTTCTCCCTTTTTGGTTTCACTTTGATTCTTCTTAAGTTAGTATATGCATTTATGTGAATTCAGAATGAAAACTTTGAAACAATTTACATTCACAGAAGCCTTGCTTCTGTGTGCATCTTTCACAATGTTTCCCCTCCCACCTGAAGGTTAGAATTAATATTGATTTTTGGGTTTTCTAGTCCATCATTCCTTTTAGAATACGTAAACATCCCCCCTATTACTTAAAAGTCCATCCTTTGTTACTTAAAAGGTAGAATACTACAAACAATATCAGCACTTTGCTATTTTCACTTAATAAGATATGCCGTAAATTACTCCATATAAGTGTACAGAAATGTTTCTTATCTCTTTTTACCTTCTATGGTACAAGGATTAGCCTCATGTAGGGGGACTGGAGACAGTACTTAGAATAAACTTGCTAATTGCGACATAGGTTTCAAATGAGAGACTGGATAAGAAAGAAGGGACATACTAGCTTATTTTATTATTTTATATGTTAGGCAACAAATATGACAAATGTACAACACACATGTATTAATATAAAGAAAATAATTAGAATGCAGCTAAAATTCTTTCTAAATGCTAAAATATAAAACATGGGTAAGTATACTTTTTGTCCAGTAATCTAACTACTAGAAATGTATTCAAAATATACAGTTGGCAAAAATACAAAATGACTTTTGTGTGAGGCTAATTTTTGTGCCATTAATTGTGATAGCAGAAGACTGAATGCAACCTAAAATTCCAATATATGGTGAAAAGGGACAGAAAATGTTGCCATACACTTATATGGAGAAATCTACAGCATATCCCTCTCGTGCAATTCTTTTTGCCAAACCAATCAGTGCAGTGCATCTTCTTGTAATATGACCAAGGAAAACATGCAAAATATTAGTTCCTATTGGAATGTCATGCAAATAGTCTTTGAGATGCTGAGTACTTAGACTGAATAATCTCTTCACTGAGCATTATGAATAGTCTCAATATATTTTATCCATTAATTAAGTAACTTTCTTATTCACTTAATAATCATATAATGTAATACTGAACAGAACTCAGACCTTAGCTCTATCTGTCCATTTTATAGATGAAAAATGTGAGGACTCAGGGTTGTATCACATTTCTATAATATTTTAATTTAAGAATCATGTCTGTAAGGAATAGGCCATATCTTTTTTTTTTAACTTTTTTGAGGTATGCACGTGGAACACTAGATCCTTGAAAAGGTGGGAAGTGAAACTTTAAAAAACCACCTTGCAACATATATATGTGTCCTACAGTTAATGCCCTACAAGTAATATATGTTCTATAAATAGTGTTTTACTTCTCCATTTTTCTCCTTTAATCATCTCTTCCTTCTGCTCACCACTTTTGTTTTAAATTCTGATGGTGTTTTTGATTAAATGTGAGTTACTGCTTTAGGTTCCTTCATTTCTTAGTGGTACAACTGGTTTCCATAAACTTTGGTGCTACAATTTTTCTACCTCTTATCTTCACTGTATCAGGAATTCTAAGATTGTCTCTTTTTTTTTTAAATTTATTTATTTATGGCTGTGTTGGGTCTTGGTTTCTGTGCGAGGGCTTTCTCTAGTTGCGGCGAGCGGGGGCCACTCTTCATCGCGGTGCGCAGGCCTCTCACTATCGCACCCTCTCGTTGCGGAGCACAGGCTCCAGACGCGCAGGCTCAGTAGTTGTGGCTCACGGGCCTAGTTGCTCCGCGGCATGTGGGATCTTCCCGAACCAGGGCTCGAACCCGTGTCCCCTGCATTGGCAGGCAGATTCTCAACCACTGCGCCACCAGAGCAGCCCTAAGATTGTCTCTTTATTCAACTAATCGATGATTGAAAAGTTTTAGGAGGTCCCATCTCACAAAAGGACAGAGCAGCCTGGCTGCACTTTCTTAAAAGAAGATACACATTATCAATAATATTTCCTTATGTCTTATTGCCCCTGGGCTGCCTACATCGGAGTGCTGACTTGGTCTATGACTTTTTCTCATAAAATATATTCCTTATAGAAATATAACTTTTCTTGTATTATAATATTTATGAATCCAAATCTGGCACAAATTCACCTTAGAGTTGTACTTAACTCATGATTGAGTGGGGAAAAAAATGTGAAAACATGAGAAAATGGATAACAATATAACATTTAGTCATAGGACACTATTTATTGGTTGCAGGAGAATCTTAGCATCCTAATTAAAGTATTGGATTGGCCGGAAAGTTCATTTGGGTTTTTCCGTAACATCTTAACAACTTACGGAAAAACCCGAAAATTTCGGCCAGCCCCATATTTTAAGTCTCCTGCAAGCTTACAGTAGGACCACATTCATGCCTGGAATAAGACTTTAGCCAACATGTAGCATAGATTCAAACAAATATCTGGGATCAAAATGCACTACCCTACTTACTGCCTTCTTTTACGCTTAATTTGAATTGTCTACTTCTCCCTTCTCAGGGGGGGAAGGTAGGTGATACAGTGGTAACCCTGCTAGCACTTTTTGGCAACTCAGTAAGCACAGAGTGACAGTCTTCTATATTAAGTGTGAAGGCTTTGCAATTGGGAGTGTGGTTTACTAAGGACATTTGTGACACTGTGGATTATGTGTGGAGCATCAACTTAGTCCCCAAGATACTGTAAAATTAATACTTTTTTTTTACAGACACCTGGACACCAAAGCCAATTTGTGTGAGCACTGCGTTTCTTGTATTATTCTGCTATGCTATTTTTGCCTTTGCTGTAAATAGCATCACATATGAATGGCAGTTTCAGAGTCTAAAAAAGTTTGAGTATTTTTTGCATCTGTTTAGTGCATTCTTATAAGTCTCAAAACATGAGGAAGTGACAATGTAATTACATCTTGCGTTACCCAAAATGTAAAGATAATTTATTTGGTACCTCTACTTTATCTAAATCCCTTAATAATCAATGATGGATCATCAAACAGCAGATATAAAATAATTTATAATTATCATAAGGAAAAACTTAAAATGATTTTAGAAATGAAAAGGTTTACATTAAAAAGAACTAAAATATTTTCTAAAATGAATCGCTGTGTTTTATCAAGAAAAAGAGTTTCAAAAAGACAGTTGGAGATTAAGATGTATTTTGCTTTCGAAGTAGGATCTTCTCTTTCAGAGATTTCTATGATTGCTTGCCTGACTCTCTATAACTTCCTAATATATCACAAAAGACATTTCAGGGTTTTTTACCCATTAACTCTTCATCTTGACCCCGTTACTGCTCAACAAATATCTGTTTATTGCTATTAATAGTTTCTAGGCATTAATGATAAAACCTATCTCAGTAACTCAATACATAAATTTCTAAATTATAAATTGATTTCTCTGAATCTTAACTGAAAATTTGGCAGTATCCTAGAGATAGGGGTAGTATTTCCAAATCAGGGCAAAGTTTGATCCTCATCTATACACATTTGCTAAGAAGGCAGATGCTTTCCACAAACTCATCTAGATGAAAAGTTGATCTATTTGGCTATTAGGAAGAGCAATGATAAGCGTACTTACGTATATTCTGTTTTATAAATGGACAAAATAACTAGCAGACGATAGAAATACAATCTATTTAATTCATTTAAATTCTAATAATCACATTATTTTTAAAATAAACCAAATTTAAAACATTTAAAATTTGGTTATTTCCAACTTTGTTTAGTATCATCAAATTTAAGTGAGAACTACATAGAAGCAGATTAATAAATATTTAGCACCTATTATTTGCTAGATATTGCTTGATATATAGATTATGTACAAACAAAGACTTGTATATTAGTTTCATTTTTTTTCTTGCAATAATGCTGGATTAAAAACAAAACTCCAAGATCTCAGAGGATTACATCAAGAAAGTTTATTTCATATTCATAGTATTTATATAGGTTGGTTGCAGTTTTGGATAGACTCAGATTGGCTTAGCTGGATGAGGTGGGACTCCAGACTTTGGGTTAGGGACTATCTCCATAGAGCTTTATTCCTGGATTCAGGTCAAAAGATTAATAGTGTTGGGCTGCCTGCAAGGGGTTGTCTACAATGTTGTGCTTGCCCAGCTTCAAAACCAAAGAAAGAGCCCAGAGTCAGCAACAGAGACATCAATGGGATCAATGGTTTAATGGATAGGGGGATCTTACATGTCTGAAGCAACGTCGTGGAATGATGACACCACCCCACTGTGTGCGGCCAACCGTGAGGGGAAGAATGTGGCAGCAGTCTTTGCTTGTGGGGGAGGGCAGGTGTGACCAGTTATAGGAGGAATTGATGTCATGTTGGCTCATCGGTTATCTGGGAAACCAGCAGAAGGGCACACCCCTCACTGCCCCTTTGATAAGCATAGTGGAAAGTTCTGATCTAAAGCTAGAACCGTCACTAGCTAGGGCCTGGGGCAAGTACGCAGGAAGGTCAGTCATGTGAGTAGGGTGTAGGTGAAGCAGGCACTGGTTGAGTAGGGTATGTACAGAGAGCAAGAGAACAGCCATCTTGAGTGGCCTGACCATACAAAAGGCTACCTGCTCTCCTAATGGGGGGGAAGGAATAAGGTCTCTGAGTCTTGGTGGACACTTGCCATGCTTCTTAAGGCCTTAGATGACTGACCAAGTGTCATTTCCACATTCCATTACTTAAAGTAAGTCATATGGCCAAGTCTGAAGTCAATAGTTTGGAAAAGTATATTCCAACAACAGGGAAGCAACGGCAGAGGGTGGTAAGGGTGCAAGAATTGTGGTAAAATAATACAGTGCATCACTCCTTGAAACAACTCTGTCAGTTCTCGGGGAAACAGAAACTTGAATATCTTCTGTTTGTCTCAGTGAAAATACAAATATGTCAAGGTAAAAATGGATGTAGGAAACAATGCTCATGAAGTCAGTGTTTCTAAACCCCGGCTACACATTAGAGTCACCTGGAGAGATGTTTGTTTGTTTGTTTGTTTGTTTTAATACCAAGTCACAGGCTTATTCCCAAAGATTTGCATTTAATTATTCTAAGGTGGGGCTCAGGCACCAATATTTTTTAAAAGTTCTCCAGATGATTTCAAAGTGTAGCCAGGTTTTGAAAGCCACCAAGATACATTCCTCAGAATGTGCTTATATTAATAATATCTTCTATTAATAATAATTTATTAACAATGTCTTCAAACTCAGGTTTGAAAACTCACATGTTGTTTAGAAAGTCAGTTCAATCAGATAAGGATGGTTTTGATGAAATCAGCTGTCACTTTCCCTACAGCCAAGTATACTCTCTAAATTATGGCTACTGTTTTGACTGAGATCTAAGTGGGTTTTGTTTTTGGGGTCTTTTTTTCCAAGTTTTTTTGGCAGCACCTGCATGGCTTGCAGGATCTTGGTTCCCTGACCAGGGATTGAACCCGGGCCCTCGGCAGTGAAACATGGAGTCCTGATCACTGGACCACTAGGGAATTCCCAGATCTAAGTGGTCTTGGATAGACAGTTTTCTGTGTTCACCAGGTAGACACAGAATATGCAGTGTTCTTCCTCTTGGTATTTGGAAGAATCCAAGTTGTTTTGCACTCAGCAACAGGGCAAAGATGTCAGAAAGGAAAGATTGTGCTGTTCATTTTTTTCTGTAAGTTTTCCTCCTTTTAGTGCCCCAGTCTACCTAACATCCCCACTTCACCATTGATCCCCATTTCCAAGCACTTCTCGTGACATCTAGGCCCTCTTAACTATGACCTCATTTATAGGACTCAAGACTTTTTTATTGGTTTTTATTCTTAGCATAACGTATAGAATCCTTTTTGGGTACAACTATATTATTAAAAAAGATGCAGACCTAGAATAGGAAAAGAAAAATTATGTAGAAGAGGAAGACTTTTCCTTCTTCCCTTCTTGATTCTTTGGCTGGCCAAAGATTACATTGACATAAGGTAGATGAACAGGAGAAAAAAACATTTAAACTTTGTACACATGGGAGATCATAGAAATATGAGACTCAAAGAAGTGACCAAAGCAGACAGTTTTATACCTTTTAGACAAAGAAACAATAAATTTGTGAGAAATTGACAAGAAAAAGAAGTTTGGGCTTGGCCTAATAAATTAGTAGAGAAGTAACAGCCCTGAATTCCCTATCTCTAGTGATAAGGATGTCTCTCTACCTCCTGGTACAGGGAGGGTACCTTTCACATGCGAGATTTATTTCCTGCTTTCTGGGGGACAGAAGAGGGTTAGTGTCCTTTTTGTGCTGGCTGCTTCTTAGTAACTTTAATTCAAAATAATCAATATGCCAAAGTGGCATATTTTGGGACATCCTGCCCTGAACCCTATCAATTACATCATAAGTTGCTTCTCTGAATTTTTCAGACTTGGTTTCTATACCTCTAGTTTGTTACCTGTTCAATAACGGCCTTTGAAAAACTGTTCCTGCTTTCTTACTTAAATTTGACTCGTTTCTTTTTGCAACCAATCTACTGTATTGGAATTCCGCTATCCTCTTCTCTATATAGCATTCATTTATTTAACCAACATATGTTCAGTCGATGATCTAGATAACACTTGCATTTCAACAAAAGTTTTCAATGACTTAACAAAAATAAAGACTCTGAGAATCCCTGATAGTATGACATGAATGCTTGAGGTCTGAGATATTCCTTGGGAGGGAACATTTGGGATAATACTCAGATTCTATCCTACATCCACTTCAGAAGCTCATAGCATATATAGGACTATATCTATTTTAATACGCAATTGCTTCAGCCACCACATGCTCAGGTGAGCAGGAAGTTCAGAATCCCACCCCCGCAAATTCAGGTACACTGCAGTGGGTGAGGAGCTGGTCCTGCTTGCTCATATCCCGTTCTGCTGAAGCTGGACTTCAGGGACAAGTCCTCCGAATGAAAAAATTGTCCTTCGCGTTCAAGAATCGTTTGTGTTTGTGTCTGTGCTGTTCTTGCCATTATCTGCGGCTTAGTGACCAGCTTCCCAGCTGCTGAGATTCTCTGAAGGAGGATGACTCTCTCCTGCGTTATACTTGGCTGAGAGTTGCGTTACACTTGGCAGGTTTACCAGGATTTGTAGCTCAGGACCTTACAGATTCAGCTTAGTCTTTATTCCTGAGGACACTGCTTGCTCCAGGCCTTCCAGGTTTAGGGAGGCTGACATCGCAGGCACAGTTTTCCTTTTGGTGGCGTTGTTGTCGTTTCCTTCCAAGAGACATTAGCTAAGCCTTAAAAAAACAAATGAATATATTCTCTCTTCCTTTGCTCCAAAAGACAAATGGTCTCACCATGTGTAGTTGTTTGGGTGTTTTTGTTTTTTGTTTGTTGGTTTGTTTTTTACTTTCTCCCCAGTGATTAGCTCTGCACATCAATGGGAACCGAAAGGCAGAGTTACTCCGTCCCCTAGAGCAAATGTTCACTGCTTGTCTTTTAAGTAGAAACTAAAAATAGAATTCCACCCCTGAGATTATTCTTGAATCTCCAATGTGAGGGGAATATAAGTGAGTACTATATTATCTCGTGAGATGAGGGCTATGCAGATTTCATAAACCTCTTCAGACATCCAGGCTTCTTTCTCCACTGAGCCACAAAGATATAAGCAGTTACCCAATTGGATTATTTTTACTAGTTGTGAAGAAAACAGGTTTAATGCCTTGTTGAAATGTTGTGTGCTATCTACCAAGCTGCCCTTGGAGGGGATCAGAGTTGCCCTGTAAAATGCAATTATATGTTCCCATTGCCTCAGAGAACTTTTCCTAGCTCCATCTCAGGCTCATCCTCTTCCCTTTAGAATTTGTTTCTTACCTGAGTACTCACTGTATGGCCTTAACTATAGCTGGAGCCCAAGGGAGAACAGGAGAACAAGGGCTTTGAAAGTATATTTACACTCTGTAGCAATTACTCATCAGGTCCTACCCACCCCCACTCCCCCACGGGTCTTCAGGGCTTTTTCTAGAAGATATTTTAATGCGTCACTCTTCTTCAATATGACACCAGGGAGCAAGAGACCAGCCTTCTGATGTCTGGGAGGAGCCCACACTCTTCCTAAGCTTGAGCATAGGTTTGGTGGTTCTGACCAGCCCTTGCCAAAAGATTCCAGAGCCCAGAGCGAGATACAAATAGAGGCCCTTATATTTAAAAGTTATAAAGCAAGCTAACAAACCATTACATAAAATATGTCCTATCCTCCTACCTTGACTAATGTGTCTTTATAACAATGTGGACGACCAGATTTGAACTTAGAAGTTTCCAGACTGTTTGGATTTCCTTGGTTGTGTGGGAAGAGTCAGCACTGGGGCACAGACCCTTGAACTCAGCTTAGGGTAATTTAGATAGGGAATTCAAGGGTTCCCAGGACCCAGAGCTAGTCTAGAAGGGGAAGAGGCATGGACTCAAGGTAGATCCTCCCCTTCCTTAGCCCCTTAGCCCCTTGACCTCAGTGGAGAGGTGTAGCCAGAAGAGAGCCAGAGCTGAATCCTCTGAATTGCAGGTCTGGGACCAGAGGCTAAAACATGTAATTGAAAGGGAATTTTTTCTGCAGAATAAAAAGAGGAGTTTTGGGCCTCTACAGAAATTTGGGTAAGACAGGGTGAAACCGAGTGGGGATCTGTGGGGCTCCCAGGCACTGAAACCCAGTGGAGCCTGGACACAGAGACCTCCTTTTGTCCCCCATTTCTTACAGGCAAGGCTCCAGCCTCCATGACCTTCCCTGAGTTCCAAAGGGTGGATTTGAACAGTTGCTAATCAAGGGAGGAGCAGCTAAGAAACCACCTGAGGCGAGATTAAAGGGGCCAGAGAAGCTCATCAAGATTAAGACCACCTGAGAGGTGAAGGGAGTGGAAGCCCTGCTCACACCCTAATCTTGTCAGAGACCCCACCTTTGAACCCCTGCTACAAAACCCTTCATCGCATCCTCTGGGGTGGAGACACATAGTTTTTTTAAGGCAGAAGCCCGGTGTGTTCCCCTTTGCCTGGCAAAGCAATAAAGCTATCCTTTTCCTACTTCACCTAAAACTCTGTCTCCGGGATTTGATTTGTAGCAAAGCAGATAAGCCGAGGGGAAGTTAAAGAGAAGAACCAGAAGATGATAAGTAAGAGTCAGAAGCTAAGTGAGGATGGTCAAAGATTGTCTCCTTGATCAAACTTGAGTTAGGCTCTCCTGAGTCCCCTTTTTGACTAGGCCTCATCTTTGGTCTCTGTTCTTGGTCCACTTAGTCTAGTTTCAGCAAGAATCCTGCTCAGCCAGTTTAATGAAAAATCCCCCATCCTGATACCTGATCAAATTCCTCCTGCCCCACCCGATGTCTTATCACCCGGCCTGCCTTCAACAAAACCTCCTATTGAGTAGGTCTAGCAAGAATCCCTCTAGACTGGACATTTCTTCTTAGCAATTTTTTATCCACTGACCCCACCCCACCCTATTCCTTGTCCATAAATCTCCACTTGTCCTTGCTGTATTAGGAGTTGAGTCCAATCTCTCTCTCCTAATGCAGAACTTCAATTACATAAAGCCCCTCTGGAATAAAATCTTCCTTACTATCTTTAACAAGAGAGGAACACACCGAGTAGTAGAGAAGTATATGAATCCAAACGTGAACAAGGAGGATGAAGCAGATTTTGAGGCAGAACTACTTCCAGTGTATGAATGTGAGGTTCCCTACCTACTCTTAGTCATACAATGTATTATCAAACTGCTTAATCTCATCCATGTGAGTCTTTTTAATTAATTAATTTATTTATTTTTGGCTGTGTTGGGTCTTCATTGCTGCACGCGGGGGGTGCAGCAATGAACCCCCCCCCCCCCGTGAAGAGAAGCGTGGGGGCTTCTCTTCATTGTGGTGCGTGGGCTTTTCATTGTGGTGGCTGCTCTTGTTGCAGAGCATGGACTCTAGGTGCACTGGCTTCAGTAGTTGTGGCACACGGGCTCAGTAGTTGTGGTGCACGGGCTTAGTTGCTCCACGGCACGTGGGATCTTCCCTGACCAGGGCTCTAACCCGTGTCCCCTGAATTGGCAGGCAGATTCTTAACCACTGGGCCACCAGGGAAGTCCCCTGAAAGTCTTATTTTAGTTTTTACATTACATTAAAATGGATGAGGTTTTTTCATATTTGTTTTTCTTTTAATTGCGTGAGATCATTTTTTCCAGTTTTATTAAGGTGTAACTGACAAAAATTATATATATAATATATATATATATTTAAGATGTACAACGTGATGATTTGATCTATACATGCATTGTTAAATGAGTACCATAAAAGTTAATTAACACATCCATCACCTCACACAGTTATCTTTTTTGAGAGTGATGAGAACACTTAAGATTTACTCTTTTAGCAAATTTCAAGTATACAACAGTACTATTTAACTATAGTCACCATGCTGTACATAGATTCCCCAGAATGTACTCATAACTGAAAGTCTGTACCCTTTGACCACCATCTCCCCATTTCCCCTACAGTCCAGCATCTGGCAGCCACCATTCTACTTTCCGGTTCTATAACTTTACTCATGCCAAACTCATTTCTATCAAAAAATGAATGACTGCTGTGCCTGCCCTGTTTTATCACTTTCTGGATTTGATAACCCAGCTCATGATGGACCTCAAGCCACTTAGTCACGCCACTTAGTCACTTTGTGTCTCATGATCAGGTACTCAGTCTCCACCAGGGCGTAGTAGTGCACTCAAGGAGCTGCAGAAAGCATGATCTGTGCTGTGACTCTTGCCAAAGACCAAACAGCATCATTATCCACCAAGGATCCTAACACCACTGGATCTGCCAATTATAGTGGCAGAGCAGAGGCACTGCAGCCTAGACCCACTGTCTTTCTCTATACACAAATCAAAGCTGTGAGCCTGTCATGTTACCTAACCAATGATTTGAAGTACTTTTCTAAAATTCTCTTTGTAATGCCTCAAAAATCTAAAGAGGCCCAAAGAGCTGAACCTTTTCATAGAGGAAAAAAGTGACAAAGTATGAACAACTTGTACTTTAACTTAGAGCGGCTAACTCAGCTACTAGAGTACTGGACCCTCGAACTTACTAATGTGGCAGATCCTTGACTCTTTAAGGGCTTAAATCCCATCTTCTGACATGTAAGTATTTTATTGGTGCATCTAGAGTACGTGCCTCTTCTTTCTCATCAGATTCAGTTCGTAGGCTGTCATCAGTATAGTGAGCTAGTACAATATGCGTGGAGCATCTAAATAATCGACATCCCAGTAGACTGTATCACAACAGAGAGGAAGAGAGTCAGCGTATCCTTGGGGCAGGGCAGGAACTGAGGGCTGCCATCGCTTTATGCAAAGGCAAAGTGCTCCTGATTTTCCCTACTGAAGGAGATCAAGAAGAAAACATTTGCCAGATCAGTGACCACATACCAAGTGTCAGAGGCTTTAACGATCTGCTCAAATAAGAGTATAAACATTCAACATGGCAGCTGAAATTGGGGCTACCAGCTGGTTAAATTTATGGCTGTCAATACTCATTGACCATTCATTCATCTCATTTTTGGAAGGATTATAAAGGCTAATTAAGTAATCACATGAAAACCCCTGCCATTTCTTCCCAGGGGCATTATTGCTTCTGATTTACTATCTTGGCAGGGGCAGGATAGTTTCCAGTAGTTTCTGGGGCTTCCACTTGGCATTTTATACAATAATGTCTCATTTCTTTAGTCAGGTAACTAATGTGATTATTCTGCCAGTTGCTAAATACATCAGTTCCAAGTACACATTCCAGGACTGGGGTAATAATCACATAGTGTCTGTGGAAATTCTTAGAAATGTTATAAGATAGATTTACCCAACACTTTATTTCCACCTGACCTCCATAATCTCTTATTTTAGTTGATGTTTTGGTTTCCCAGGTATCAATGTTAGATCACACAGATCTGCAGGATTTTTATTGTATATATTCAGAAGCATTGTAGGGTCCTTCCTCAAGGCTTCCAGGATTCTCCTTCAATCAATGGACTCTGGGTTGGTGATTTTAATTTGAACTGGCCTGGGCAAAGGACCACAATTTTCCATTCCAGCAGCTTTTTTGAGTTTTTATCATCTATTAACACCCTTGTCAGTGGTCCATCTTTCTTAACCCAAGGAACATCATATCTTATCAGTTAACACCCAAAAATACTTGGGAGACAGTCTCCTAGAATGTACTATGTTTTATTTTGTTTGTTACATATGGGAAAAAAGACACATACCAAATACAAGAAAGGTCTTCAATAATTTTAAAAGATACAGATCTCTTAATTATGAGGCTATGGTGTTGAATAACATCCCAACACTACAGTCATGTTGGTTTGAAAGAAGTTGAGGGTTAAACTGATGAAAAAGCACACATAGACTATATTTACAAATTTCATGTATCATTGAAGTGAGCAAACGTAGCAGAATTGGGTGGTTTTAAAAAGATTAGACTATCATTAGCATATCGTGAAGATGTGTGAATATACATGGATTAGAAAGACAGAAATTAACACAATGTGTACAGAGTAAGCAAGAAATCTATTTGCATTCTTTTAAAATATTGATTAGCATGTAATTAAGAAAGGTAAACTATAAAAATTTGTTTAAAAACACATTCATCTGTTATTTTATAGTATGTACATTTTACACAATCTGCCAAATTCAAGAATAATTATCATGCTCATCTTGAACATAATTAATACCAAATATATAAGATAGAAGTTTAAGAACAATCCACATTATAAGAGCATTTTTCTCACAACCCTAAATCATGGATATTTGTAAAACTGAAACTAAGATCTAAACTTAAATAATACTGTTTTTTATACTCTTTAAATAATTTACTTGTGTTAAATTTATTTACTCTTCATAAAAGTCCTATGAAGTAAATACTACCATTGTTTCCATTAAAGGTGAGGAAACTGAGAAAAACAAAGATTAAATACTTGCACAATGTCATAAGGCTAGGAGATGGCAAAGCTAGATTTGAAACTTTCTGATTTTCTTAATTACTGCATGGTATCACCCGAAATATCAACTCTATGCAGTGTTCAGTGCTAGCAACCACAGACAGTGAAGCATGAGAACTCGAGTTTACTGAGAACACACTAAATGTGTGTGTCAATTTGCTAATACTCTTACCAATCTCATGAGGTAAGTACAATGAAGAAAGAGAGGCTCAAGGAACTCAGGTGATTTGCCGGAGATCACAGAGCTAAAAAGTAGTAAATCCTCTACCCAAGTCCATAACCTCTGTAATTTCCACTAACCGAAGAGGAAATCAATGAAGGAACTAATATTCCTTGAGCCTTGGTTTTGTACAACTCTGTGCCACCGGTTGGGGACATTAAAGTGCAGTCTTTGTTCTAAGGAGTTCACTTTTGTGGAAAGCAACTACATACATATAAAAATAATGAAGGAAGTTTTGTTTCCACATTAGAAAAAAATTCAATTAGTCATTTAGCTCCAAATTATTTTACAGACAGGAAAACTCATTAATTAGCTTAATCAGGTACCAAAAATAACAGCAACGGAACAAGGGTAACCAACAGCCCAGAACTTTTGACTTCCCGTCCAGCCTTTTCTCTGTTGCCATATGCTTTTTCTCTGCCAGTGGAATGGCACAACAGTAAAGTTGTGGTTCAGATGAGGGAGAAAGTACTGTAGGCTGGAATAGTTGACTCAATTTCTATTCAAGATCCTATTTCAGAAGATAGTATTTTGGACATCAGCCAGTTCATTAGAAGAAGAAACAAGGATTGAATTTATTTAGAAGCAAATATGAAAATACCAGCATCGCTTTCATAATTGTGCGGATGCGATTGATTTTGCTGCAGCGCTATGTCCATACCAATTGACATCCAATATCATCTGTAATATGTGTAGTGACATAAGAACTATGTATTATTTACACAAATTTTAAAAGTAGGGGCGTTAGACATTAGAAGTGATGGCAATTGAACATGACAACTTTGGAGATACTTGTTTATTATGATTCCAAAATAATAGTTCAGGGTTCTTGTAGCCTCCCTGTTAAATAACGGCTTGGACAGCTCAACAGCAGAACTTTGTTCCATTCGGCTAAAAATTTTCTTCCCAAACCATCTGGGCTGGCAGGTGTTCATCATCAGATCTAGGTTGCTATGAGAC
This sequence comes from Stenella coeruleoalba, assembly GCF_951394435.1. NCBI lineage: Eukaryota > Metazoa > Chordata > Mammalia > Artiodactyla > Delphinidae > Stenella > Stenella coeruleoalba. The sequence goes on from NC_137157.1 coordinate 55,590,846, forward strand.
TGGAACTTGCTAATGCTAATGAGGTATAGAGACAGAAACCTAAATTTTGCTCATTTGAAACAACCTTATATTTGCCTCTGCTGGAAATACCAGCAACACCTTATGACATTCCAAAATGCAAAATTGGTAATGAAGTTTCCCAAGGAGAACATTCTAGTGATCAAAAATGATAGAGTAAATTGATGGCAGTGTGTGTGTGTTTTCATTTTAAACACTGTATGAATCTTAATGCTTTCCCTCTTTCTTGGTAGAGAGCAAGTCACCAGTCTGTATATAATTTTAGGATGATTGGGCAGGAGAAGAAGAGCAGCATCTTTCTGTCGCGTGAGAGATGTATTCCTATCCTGACAGGAAGGAGGGTCAAGTCATTTGCATACGATTGCCATAATGAAATTTAGAGTGTGCCGAAGAAAACACACATTAAACAACAGTTATAGAAAGATGTGATCAATCTGGTGGTTCCCTTAGTTTTAGTGGTCAGGTAGCATTACATGAAATTCATCCTGATGGTCACAAAAAGCCAGACAGTCTATACACAGGGCAGGGTTGTAGAAAATGTAGAACTGATATTCAAAGTGACCTTGAAAAACTAGAGAAATGGCTTTACGATAACATGATGACAATTAAACGAAGTTTAAATTGTACATTTCGAGGCCAGGATTACTCTTTAGATCTAAGAGAGCAGACAAGTTACTGATCAGAAAGATACCTGGAGTTGTGCTGGATCCCATGATGAACATGGACAGATAAAAAGTGTTGGCACGTCAAATGCATTAGTAAGAGTGATGTTCAGTGTTTTCATTTTCTCAACATTTTGTTACTATGTTGGGTACAGTTTGTGTCACTGTGTTAGCACTACAGAGGAGAAGGGCACTCAATGGGTTGATGAAAATGGCAGTTTTTAAACTGTCTGTTGTTGTGCCTAGGTTTTCCAGAGTGACTCAGGGATTGCTGGGAGCAGGTGGGCAGGAAGGAGGGACAAGTGAATAAATAGCTCCTGATCCATTATTTCAGCTTTAATAAAAGCTCAACTTGTGTCAGTTTTGTATATCAAAGTTCTGTGTAATGTTTGGCTTCAAAGGGGAGTAGAGAGGGCTTGATTGCTAAAAAAGGAAAAACAGGAACTCTGAAAGCCATCAAACTAAAGCATAGACACAAAGGTATGCTTAAAATAAATTCTGTTAAAAACTCTGTTAGAAGCTAATGGTAAAGAACAAAATAACATAGATTCTGCTATTGAATTGTACTATGAAATAAAATATTGTGTTGTGCTTTATGAAAAATACCTAACATTAAAGAAAAAGATACTAAGTGTTTGTGTGTGTGTGTATTTGTGTTTTGCAGAACTAATCTGAACACTCAAGAAATGTCTACTGGGTTAAGAAGGACAGAGAGACTCAACAATGCGAAAGGAATGGAGGTAAATATTGCTTAATAAATTATTTGAAAAATTATTGTATATGCTTCCATTTGATAATGATAATATAATAAGGTTACTTTGTATAATTACCGTGCTGTAGAAGATTTGCATTCATTATCTCAATTGTTCTTTACAAAAGTCCTATAATTTAAGTGTTTAATCCCCATTTCAGACATGTGGACAGCAAGGCCTGTAGTGGTTTAGTAATTATCTTCGGTCTGCAAAGTTAGTAACTGACAGTTACTGTAAAACTTCAAAGCTTGCAGTTTCCCCATTGTACAACCTGCTTTTTCATAAGTTGGAAAGTTCGTAAATGTCATGTAAGATGGTTCTAGAAATCAAATGTATAATGAAAGAAACAGTGGTGTTTGTTTTGTGTGTTTTCCCTCTAAACATACATAATCCAATCACCATCTTAACAGGTATGGTGTGACCCAAGTAAATGCTATTTACATTTTTCAATAGTTAATTTAAATCCTCATCTAAGAGTGAGAATTGTTTTCATTCATTTTAGAGTTTCATCTGGAGATCTGAATTTCTGAAGCAGCAGAAGTATTATTAGAATAATTCCAAACTGAGTATTGAAATTCTGGTACAATCTTACTCTTCCACTGATGTTTGAAAATATATGTTAAAACAAATGGTTTCTGTGAGCTCTTTAATAATAATGAAGTAGATTGATCTCTATGGGGTCAACCTCATAAGAAACATGTAAGTAATTTATTTTTCTCTAGCAAGGAAACCTGCTCCAACAGAAGGAAAATCAGGATAGCATGTTACATTCAATTGGAAAACCGCTGGATACGTGGCTTGTGTTAAGAACGTCTTTCTCCTAGGCAACCGAGAAGAACCTGCTGATTCCTTGAGAGTTTTTTGCCTTGCTAGAGTTCCTTTATTGATCATCAGATACACGGGGACGCTGCTGGTTACAAAATACAATCAGCCACTTAAAAGTTTTTCCTCTGTAAAGTAAAATTATATAGCCTGAATCTATGAATGAACAACTAGGTAGAATGATAACACACTCCTACCAGTTCCAACCCTTGTTCAATCCTAGTGTCAGTTTGCAGGTATGTAAGTGTACCTTGCTTCATCCTCCTGAATTACCAACTTAATTAAAGATGCATATGTTTCTGCATTCATTCACAAAGAACTGTCAAATATCTACATGGTGTTTAACTGTCATTTGTGCCAGCTACCATCTACCATGTATGCCTGAAATTTACAGCCACTCTATGTTGCAAAGAGGTCCTCAGACTTTTTCCAATCATATCATCTGTGCTTCTAATGTCCATATGCCTGGCTGATGTGGCTTTGTGTTTCGGAGTTATGAGCAATTCCCAAAGGTGTGGGAATTGCTGATGTGCCATATTATTGTGCTACCTATTCCAAGAAGTGCAAGTCTGGAATATTCCACCCTATTCACACTGTTGGTTCCTTTGTTCAGTCTTGTTTCCCTTTTTCTCCTAGATAGTTTCAGATTTTTAAAGCATGGCAGGATGCTTGGAAACCTCCGAAAACAGAAGAAATGACTCCCACCCTACATATTTCTGTAAGTCAGATCCTCGTGGGTATTAAGGGAACTAAATGTCTAGGTTGTAAAATTTAAAACTGGCAACATAATCATGTTGTTCATAGTTTGGGTTATCCTCTGAACTAAAACTGAATATTACAGAGACAGGAGATCTGACAAACGATCATAAAAATCTTAGAAATTACTTGGTTGAAGGAGATACCATATTTTTTTATTTCTCAAAGCAATAAGCAAAGTAACAGTTTGGGTAAAAAATTAAAGAAACAATAAATAATAAAATAACCCCCCTTTTAAAAAAACAACAAAAAGAGAGTCTTTTTAACAATATGTTAATGTTTATTGAGAAATATGTTCAGATCATTCTTGGATTAGCTTATTGTTTTACATAAAGAAACAAATTTTTCATAAGTTAATATAGTTTAAATTTCCAAATGCCACGTGCATGGTGTCATTTGCAGAAGAAACCTATGTGCACTAGACTACCTCTATTGTTAACACAACCCCACCCCCATGCTTTAAAACAGATTTTTAACAGGAAAGCTATCTGCTGTCCCAGGTTCACAACTATGGCTCATTTTGCTTTAAAAAATTGGAAAGACTGTTGCAGAGCTAATTAGTCAACTGGCTATCATTAGTGTTGTAGAGTCTCTTGCCAGTTTGAATTTTATAAATTAAATTATTATGATGATTCTAGCTCACTTACTACCAGGTATTTGGCATGATTAAGCCATGTTTGGCCCACCTTAGCAATTAACTTATTCTCCAGATACAGTGTTTTTATCCAGTTTCTACAAAAGAAGGTAAAAAGAAGGTTGGAAAGCCAACCAAATCCAAATCATGGCATAGATAACTAACTAAAGTACATTGGAAACCATCTGGTGTTTCATGTTTTAATCAGAAACATCTCACGTCAGACTGTAATGCTTGATGAATTTGAAATGTATTCCACGGTATCACCCATTTAGTCGTTGGTAGCAACTGCTGTATTTGTAAGGAAGATCCACAAAGAACAGGGGACTATGATTGAAAATAAAACAAAAAAAATACTGTATAATATGAAACTTTTCTTTTTTGTTTCTTTTTTTTAATGTGTATACAGTTGTTCAGGGTTTTTTTTTAATTTTATTTTATTTATTTTTTTATATAGCAGTTTATTATTAGTTAACCATTTTATACATATTAGTGTATACATGTCATCCCAATCTCCCAGTTCATCACACCACCAACCCACCGCCACTTTCCTGCCTTGGTGTCCATACATTTGTTCTCTACGTCTGTGTCTCAATTTCTGCCCTGCAAACTGGTTCATCTGTACCATTTTTCTAGGTTCTACATATATGTGTTAATATACGGTATTTGTTTTCCTCCTTCTGACTTACTTCGCTCTGTATGACAGTCTCTAGATCCATCCACATCTCTACAAATGACCCAATTTTGTTCCTTTTTATGGCTGAGTAATATTCCATTGTATATATGTACCACAACTTCTTTATCCATTCATCTGTCGTTGGGCATTTAGGTTGCTTCCATGTCCTGGCTATTGTAAATAGTGCTGCAATGAACACTGGGGTGCATGTGTCTTTTTGAATTATGGTTTGCTCCGGGTATATGACCAGTAGTGAGATTGCTGAGTCAGATGATAATTCTACACTTAGTTTTTTAAGGAACCTCCATACTGTTCTCCATAGTGGCTGTATCAATTTACATTCCCACCAAGAGTGGAAGAGGGTTCCCTTTTCTCCACACCCTCTCCAGCATTTGTTGTTTGTAGATTTCCTGATGATGCCCATTCTAACTGGTGTGAGGTGATACCTCACTGTAGTTTTGATTTGCATTTCTCTGATAATTAGTGATGTTGAGCAGCTTTTCATGTGCTTCTTGGCCATCTGTATGTCTTCTTCGGAGAAATGTCTATTTAAGTCTTCTGCCCATTTTTGGATTGGGTTCTTTGTTTTTTTTAATATTGAGCTACATGTGTTGCTTATATATTTTGGAGATTAATCCTTTGTCTGTTGATTCGTTTGCAAATATTTTCTCCCATTCTGAGGGTTGTCTTTTTGTCTTGTTTGTAGTTTCCTTTGCTGTGCAAAAGCTTTTACATTTCGTTAGGTCCTATTTGTTTATTTTTGTTTTTAATTTCCATTACTCTAGGAGGTGAGTGTTTTTCTTATGTTTTCCTCTAAGAGTTTTATAGTGTCCAGTCTTACATTTAGGTCTCTAATCCCTTTAGAGTTTATTTTTGTCTATGGTGTTAGGGAGTGTTCTAATTTCATTCTTTTACATGTAGCTGTCCAGTTTTCCCAGCACCACTTATTGAAGAGACAGTCTTTTCTCCATTACATGTCCTTGCCTCCTTTGTCATAGATTAGTTGACGATAGGTGTGTGGGTTTACCTCTGGGCTTTCTATCCAATTCCATTGATCTATATTTGTTTTGTTTTGTTTTGTTTTTGTGGTATGTGGGCCTCTCACTGTTGTGGCCTCTCCCGCTGTGGAGCACAGGCTCCGGATGCACAGGCCCAGCGGCCGTGGCTCACGGGCCCAGCCGCTCCGTGGCATGTGGGATCTTCCCGGACCGGGTCACGCACCCGCGTCCCCTGCATCGGCAGACGGACTCTCAACCACTGCACCACCAGGGAAGCCCTATATTTCTGTTTTTGTGCCAGTACCATATTGTCATGATTACTATAGCTTTGTAGTATAGTCTGAAGCCAGGGAGTCTGATTCCTCCAGCTCCATTTTTTTCCCTCAAGACTGCTTTTGCTATTTGGGGTCTTTTTTGTCTCCATACAAATTTTAAGATAATTTGTTCTAGTTCTGTAAAAAATGCCATTGGTAATTTCATAGGGATTGCATTGAATCTGTAGATTGCTTTGGGTAGTATAGTCATTTTCACAATATTGATTCTTCCAATCCAAGATCATGGCATATCTCTCCATCTGTTGGTATCAGCTTTAATTTCTTTCATCAGTATCTTATAGTGTTCTGCATACAGGTCTTTTACCTCCTTAGTTAGGTTTATTCCTAGGTATTTTATTCTTTTTGTTGCAATGGTGAATAGGGGTGTTTCCTTAATTTCTCTTTCAGATTTTTCATCATTAGTGTATAGGAATGCAAGAGATTTCTGGCATTAATTTTGTATCCTACAACTTTACCAAATTCATTGATTAGCTCTAGTAGTTTTCTGTTGGCATCTTTAGGATTATCTATATATATAGTATCATGTCATCTGCAACGAGTGACAAGTTTACTTCTTCTTTTCCAATTTGTATTCTTTTTATTTCTTTTTCTTCTCTGATTGCCATGGCTAGGATTTCCAAAATTATGTTGAATAATAGTGGTGAGAGTGGACATCCTTGTCTTGTTCCTGATTTTAGAGGAAATGCTTTCAGTTTTTCACCATTGAGAATGATGTCTGCTGTGGGTTTGTCATATATGGCCTTTATGATGTTGAGGTAGGTTTCCTCTGTGCCCACCTTCTGGAGAGTTGTTTTTTGTTGTTGTTGTTGCGGTACACGGGCTTCTCACTGTTGTGGCCTCTCCCAGTGCGGAGCACAGGCTCCGGACGCGCAGGCTCAGCGGCCATGGCTTACGGGCCTAGCCACCCCACAGCATGTGGGATCTTCCCAGACTGGGGCACAAACCCGCGTCCCCTGCATCGGCAGGCGGACTCTCAACCACTGCGCCATCAGAGAAGCCCTCTGGAGAGTTTTTATCATAAATGGGTGTTGAATTTTGTCAAAAGCTCTTTCTCCATCTATTGAGATGATCATATGGTTTCTATTCTTCAATTTGTTAATATGCTGTATCACATTGCTTGATTTGTGTATATTGAAGAATCCTTGCATCCCTGAGATAAATCCCACCTGATTATGGTGTATGATCCTTTTAATGTGTTGTTGGATTCTGTTTGCTAGTATTTTGTTGAGGATTTTTGCATCTATGTTCATCAGTGATATTGGTCTGTAATTTTCTTTTTTGTGGTATCTTTGTCTGGCTTTGGTGTCAGGGTGATGGTGGCCTTGTAGAATGAGTTTGGAAGTGTTCCTTCCTCTGCAATTTTTTGGAAGAGTTTGAGAAGGATAGGTGTTAACTCTTCTCTAAATGTTTTGGAATATTGAGTTTTTATTGTTATTTGTCTCTAGGTATTTTTTGATTTCTTCATGATCTCTTGGTTATTTAGTAACATATTGTTTAGCCTCCATGTGTTTGTGTTTTTTTACGTTTTTTTCCTTGTAATTGATTTCTAATCTCCTAGTGTTTTGGTCAGAAAAGATGCTTGATATGATTTCAATTTTCTTAAATTTACCAAGCCTTGATTTGTGACCCAAGATATGATCTATCCTGGAGAATATTCGTGCGCACTTCAGAAGAAAGTGTAATCTGCTGTTTTTGGATGGAATGTGCTATAAATATCAGTGAACTCTATCTGGTCTATTGTGTCATTTAAAGCTTGTGTTTCCTTATTAATTTTCTGTTTGGATGATCTGTCCATTGGTGTAAGTGAGGTGTTAACGTCCCCCACTATTATTGTGTTGCTGTTGATTTCCTATTTTATAGCTGTTAGCATTTGCCTTATGTATTGAGGTGCTCCTATGTTGGGTGCATATATATTTATAATTTTTATATCTTCTTCTTGGATTGATCCCTTGATCATTGTGTAGTGTGCTTCCTTGTCTCTTGTAACATTCTTTATTTTAAAGTCTATTTTATATGATATGAGTATTGCTACTCCAGCTTTCTTTTGATTTCCATTTGCATGGAATATCTTTTTCCATCCCTTCACTTTCATTCTGCATGTGTCCCTAGGTCTGATGTGGGTCTCTTGCAGACAGCATATATATGGGTCTTGTTTTTGTATCCACTCAGCGAGCCTGTGTCTTTTGGTTGGAGCATTTAATCCATTCACATTTAAGGTAATTGTCGATATGTATATTCCTATTACCATTTTCTTAATTGTTTTTGTAGGTCCTTTCCTTCTCTTGTGTTTCCCACTTAGACGAGTTCCTTTAGCATTTGTTGTAGAGCTGGTTTCATGGTGCTGAATTCTCTTAGGTTTTACTTGTCTGTAAAGCTTTTGATTTCTCCATCAAATCTGAATGAGACCATTGCCTGTTAGAGTAATCTTGGTTGTAGTTTCTTCCCTTTCATCACTTTAAATATATCATGCCACTCCCTTCTGGCTTGTAGAGTTTCTGCTGAGAAATCAACTGTTAACCTTATGGGAGTTCCCTTGTATGTTATTTGTCCTTTTTCCCTTGTTGCTTTTAATAATTTTTCTTTGGCTTTAATCTTTGTCAATTTGATTACTATGTGTCAGCGTGTTTTTTCTCAGGTTTATCCTGCCTGGGACTCTCTGCACTTCCTGGACTTAGGTCGCTATTTGCTTTCCATGTTGGGGAAGTTTTCGACTCTAATGTCTTCCAATATTTTGTCAGGTCCTTTCTCTCTCTCTTCTCCTTCTGGAACCCCCTGTAATGCGTATGTTGGTGTGTTTAATGTTGTCCGAGAGGTCTCTTAGGCTGTGTTCATTTCTTTTCATTTCTTTTTTCTTTATTCTCTTCCACAGCGGTGAATTCCACCATTGTGTCTTCCAGGTCACTTATCTGTTCTTCTGCGTCAGTTATTCTGCTATTGATTCCTTCTAGTGTATTTTTCATTTCAGTTATTGTATTGTTCATCTCTTTGTCCTTTTTTTTGTTTGTTTTGTTTGTTCTTTAATTCTTCTAGGTCTTTGTTAAACATTTCTTGCATCTTCTCGATCTTGCCTCCATTCTTTTTCCGAGGTCCTGGATCATTTTCACTATCATTATTCTGAATTCTTTTTCTGGACAGTTGCCTATCTCCACTTCATTTAATTGTTTTTCTGGGGTTTTATTTTGTTCCTTCATCTGATACATAGTCCTCTGCCTTTTCATTTTGTCTATCTTTCTGTGAATGTGGTTTTCATTCCACAGACTGCAGAATTGTAGTATTTTTTGCTTCTGCCGTCTGCCCTCTGGTAAATGAGGCTACCTGAGAGGCTTGTGCAAGCTTCCTGATGGGAGGGACTGGTGGTGGGTAGAGCTGGGTGTTGCTAGGTGGGCAGAGCTCAGTTAAACTTAATCCAATTGTCTGCTGATTGGTGGGGCTGCATTTCCTCCCTTTTGGGTTGTTTGGCCTGAGACAACCCAGCACTGGAGCCTACCCGGGCTCTTTGGTGTGGCTAATGGCGGACTCTGGGAGGGCTTACAGCAGGAGTACTTCCCAGAACTTCTGCTGCCAGTGTCCTTTTCCCCGTGGTGAGCCACAGCCACCCCCCACCTCTGCAGCAGACCCTCCAACACTAGCAGGTAGGTCTAGTTCAGTGTCCTATGGGGTCACTCTTCTTTCCCCTGGATCCTGATGCACACACCACTTTGTGTGTGCCCTCCAAGAGTGGAGTCTGTTTCCCCGAGTCCTGTCAAATTCCTGCAATCAAATCCTACTAGCCTTCAAAGTCTGATTCTCTAGGAATTCCTTCTCCCACTTCCAGACCCCCAGGTTGGGAAGCCTGACGTGGGGCTCACTACCTTCACTCCAGTGGATGGACTTCTGTGGTATAAGCGTTCTCCAGTTTGTGATTCACCCATCCAGCAGTTATAGGATTTGATTTTATTGTGATTGTGTCCCTCTTACTGTCTCATTGCAGCTTCTCCTTTGTCTTTGGATGTGGGGTATCTTTTTTGGTGTCTTCCTGTCAATGATTGTTCAGCAGTTAGTTGTGATTCTGGTGCTCTTGTAAGAGGGAGTGAGCACACGTCCTTCTGCTCCACCGTCTTGAACCTAATGAGATATCTTGAGGAAAAGATTAACTAGGAAAACTGAGCTGAATAGAGAATGATTTTTCCACATCGTGATTCTGAACATGGCACCTTCCAGCTTAAAGCCTTCACTTATTTCCTAGGACAGGGGCAACAAACTTTTTTCTTAAAAGGTTCAGAAAATAAATGCTTTTGTGTATATATATATATACACACATATATATACACACACACTCTTTATATATAAAGAGTATGGCCTGAATTGCCTGAATTTGACTCACAAGCCATAGTTTTCTGACCCCTGACCTAGGAAAAGAGGCAGATTTGCACATCTTCACATACTTACTTCCAGCCTTTTCTCCTTTGTTCACACAACTTTCTCTGCCAGAGAGTTTCTTTCCTTGTGAGTAACTGTCAAATAACTACTGATGTCTCCAATCTAAATATATGGGTCTTTAATTTGGGGTTGCCTTTCTTCATCCTGTCCTTATCTACCCTGTAGTAGAATAAACTCCTTATATTTCATTCTTTCTTTCAGAAACATTTTGTCAGTGACCTACTATATGTTCTCCACGTTTAGGATACTCCAGTGAACAAAATAGAGATACCTCCTGTTTGCAGCTTCCATTCTGGGGGAGGATTACAAACAATAAAACATTGTCATTCATTAAAATAAGTAAATAGATCATGTTGCATGTTAGATGGTGAACATTATTATGAGAAAATAAACAAATAGAGCATTATAGGGGAAATAAGGAATATGTGTAGAAAAGGGGCAGTTGCTGTATTAAACTGAGTTCTCAACATAAGCCTCACTGAGAAGTGGGACTTGAGAAAATATTTGAAAAAGAGAGAAAGCGTAGCAGATATCCTTTTTTTTTTTTCTGTAAAATGCAGTCCCCATATTTCTTTTTTTTTAATTTACTTTATTGAAGTATAGTTGGTTTACAATGTTGTGTTAGTTTCTTCTGTACAGCAAAGTGATTCAGTTATACATATATATACATTCTTTTTCATATTATCTTCCATTATGATTTATCACAGGATATTGAATATAGTTCCCTGTGCTATACAGTAGGACTTTTTTGTTTATCCATTCTACATATGATAGTTTGCATCTGCTAATCCAAAGCTCCCAATCCTTCTCTGCCCCCCACCCGCCCTCCCCCTTGGCAATGGCAGGTCTGTTCTCTAAGTCTGTGAGTCTGTTTCTGTTTCATTGATAAGTTCATTTGTGTCATATTTTAGATTCCACAGGCAAGTAAAGCAGATATCTTTTTTATAGAGAGAGCTATGAGAGCAAACACCATAAGATAAGACTGGCCAGTGTGAATGGACACAGTAAGTAAGAAGGGGAGTAGGCAGAGATGAATGTAGAGAGAATAGGAGTTGGGACCAGATTGTGTGGGGCCTCATATACCATTACAAGGACCACAGCTTTTACTTTGAACGAAAGTGGGAGCCATCAATGAGCACGGGAGTGATATGACCTGACTTATGTTTTAGAGGGATTATTTTTGACTACTGTCCTGAGAAGGGATTGCAATGGGGCAAAGGCAAAAGGTGGATGTGGTGATGTTAGTGACAAGGCTCCTTCAATAATCTAGTCAAGGGATAATGTGTATCTGACCAAGGAGGCAGCAGTGGAGGTGTTGAGAAGCATCGAGATTCTGGATTTTAAAGTTCTTCCTTTGAACCCTCCTACACTGTTGAAAGAATGTGAATTGGAGCAGCCATTATGGAAAACAGTCTGGAAGTTCCTTAAAAAACTAAAAATAGTGTTACCATATGATCCGGCAATCCCACTCCTGGGCATATATCCAGAAAAGAAGAAAACTCTAATTCTAAACGGTACATGCACCCCAGTGTTCATAGCAGCACTATTCACAATAGCTAAGACATGGAAACAACCTAAATGTCCATCAACAGAGGAATGGATAAAGGAGATGTGGTACATATATATATAATGGAATATTACTCAGCCATAAAAAAGAGTGAAATAGTGACATTTGCAGCAACATGGATGGACCTAGAGAACATCATACTAAATGAAGTAAGTCAGACAAAGACAAATATTATATGATATCACTTATATGTGGAATTTTAAAAATAATACAAATGAATCTATATACAAAACAGAAACAGACTCACAGACATAGAAAACAAACTTATGGTTACCAAAATGGAAAGGGAGGGGGGAGGGATAAATCAGTAGTATGGGATTAACAGATACAAACTACATAAAATAGATAAACAAGGACCTACTATATAACACAGGGAACAATATTCAGTATCTTGTAATAACCTGTAATGGGAAATAATCTGAAAAAAAAAAGTATATATATATATATATATATATATATAAAACAGTCACTCTGCTGTACACCTGAAGCTAACACAATATTGTAAATCAACTATGTCAATAAAAAAGATAAAAGTCAAAAAATAAAATAAAATTCTCCTTTTGCATTTTGCATGTATTTGCATCAAAATGCCTTTAAAAGTATTTCTAATTATTTATATAAATTTCTATGTCACCCATATCAGACCATTAGGAAAGTAACATCCCTATTTGTATTTCTAAAACTTAATTCATTATTTATTAAATAAACCAGTAAATATTTAATAAATATCAGATGAATGAATAAAGGAATGAATGAGTCAGCCAATCAAGCAATGAATTTGAAAAATAAGCATTTTTCAAAGAAAATTAAAAGATATATTTAAATAACAGGGATATAAAACAAAAGTACAGTGATGAATTGTCACCAGAAATAAATTAATTATAATGTGGCTAATTAGCACACAATGTAAAAATGTGATTTTTGTTTGTTACTGTTGCTTTTTCTTCATTTTTGTGACCTTCTCTATGACCCTAAGTCTCTCCCTTTTCTCTCTTAATTCATCACTTTAGTTCATTCCAACTATCTGTCTTACTCATTCCTATGTTCCAGCATTTTTTCCTCATTCTCTCATCAGTTTCAGAATTAATGGGATAATGGAAGTTGCCCCTTGGGAATTCCCTGGCAGTCCAGTGGTTAGGATTCTGTGCTTCTACTGCATGGGGCCTGGGTTAGATCCCTGGTTGGGGAACTAAGATCCCAAAAGCTGAGAGGGGGCCAAAAAAAAAAAAAAAAAGGAAATTGCCCCTAGTCGTGACTCAGACTACTGTGTGTGAACTTTACTGATTAAATCGTACCATGTCCTTAAACCACAGAATGCTCTTGATGTCTGTTAGGGAAAAAAATCGTCTTTTTCCTCTTCAATATACCTACTCATTAAAAAGAAAAAGATGTCTCTAAAGAAAACATAAGAAATCTCCCCTGTACGTTTCCAATATGTATTATATCATGAGCCCCATGGTTTACATTTGGTAAACTGTGATGCAAAAATCATTTCTATCAAATATTTTTGGAGATGCTAAATATCTCCTTCAACCCACCCTCCAAAAAGTCTCCATCTATAGGAAAACCAAGTAGGATCTAAAAATACTTTTTTCAGAAGATTATCTAAAACAGAGGTCCCCAACAACCCCTGTGGCCGTGGACCGGTAGTGGCCACGGCCTGGTAGGAATTGGGCCGCACAGCAGGAGGTGAGCGGCTGGTGAGGGAAGCTTCATCTGCCGCTCCCCATCACTCCCCGTCGCTCGCATTATCACTGAACCATCCCCCCAACCCGTGGAAAAATTGTCTTCCACAAAACCTGTCCCTGGTGCCAAAAAGGTTGGGGACCGCTGATCTAAAATCATAAATTTCTTAATAACTGCAGAATTGCCGAGTGTGAGTCACTGTAGGGCCTATTCATTTCAGGATCTTTGCTGCTTCAGGTTCTGCCCTCAACTTATTAATGCATTTGTGAGGTAAAGTATGGAACATTTACAGTTGTGGGTTGTTTTCATAGAACTATTGCATTTATTTCAAAAGTGTTTAATACTTTTTTCTCCATTATAAAAAGACAATCCCAAAATAAATTGGATTACCTGGATAAAAGAAAAGCAATTGAATTGTAGTTATTTTTAAAGGGCATTTGAAAAAACACTATACATCATTCTTCTGTATAGAGATGAACAGATTTCTATAAAGGCTGATTAGCCCATCTAAGGATTTACATCATTGGATTGAGGTGCAAACCGTTCACTTTGCTGCATTTCAGCAGAGTATGTGTAAAACTGGATGTCCTTTCTCTTTGCAAACCATGGATTCCCAAAAGGGAGTGTGCCTCTGTAGCAGGATCTGAATTGAAAGAAACAGGAAAACTAGAGCTATAATGGTTCTGCTACAACATTCTCTAGCTTCTTTTATAAACTGTTCAGTTTTAGATTTCTAACCACAGTAAACACATTTACTGCAGCCAGGATCTAGGTGGTTGTTGTAGAAAGGTAGTTCTCTGGGGTATTTGCATAAATTCCCTTCTACGAAGAACATGGAGAAAACCTAGGTGAAAATATTTTCTTGAGTGTATTGCTGGTTCCTAGTTTGAAACAAAAGAGAAAATCACCCTCATTTGTCATCCAGTTTCTTTGATGCAAAGTCATTTTATTTATTTATTTTTTAACTCACAACGTGACCCAGCAGAGGATCTTAAGACAAAGAATCAAAGATCTTAGTTCAGGCTTTAGCTCTGCTATAATCAAGTTTTGTTGCTTTAGATAAAGTCCCTTTACCTCTGCATTCCAGTTTCCTCGTTTATGAGGCTGTAATCAACACTAACCTTGTCTGCTTCTGAGAAGTAATATGTTAACCAAATAAATATTTGTGTGAAATGTCTTTGAGAAAAATACAGGAAACTAAAATAACCCACTTCCCAAACTTGGAATAACTATATTCACATGTATTTTGTCTTTCAACCGATGCCTTGAGCACCCACATACTTTATCAGGGAGAAATGCTTTTGACTGTATTAATATCCAAATAGAAGCTATTTAAATCAGAGGGGCATTTATTGTTCAGTTAAAATGAAGTCTGGAGGTTCAGTGGGTTCAGTAAAGGTCACCAGCTTTCTTTTCATTGTGAATTATTCTTAGGGTGTAAGCTTTTTCATCCACATGCCTGTTATCACCTCCTCTTTTCCAGTAATAAATGCCTGGCTAAGGTACAGATATCATCATGTACATGTGTAAGGCTGGGAAGCATGGGCTAGGGGAAGAGATACAGCTCTCTTGTTCCTAAACTATTCATCTAGAAATTATCTTTTCCAGAAACTCCCCCTATCAGATATCCCCTGACACATCAACTTCCAGATCTACCTTATATTGCCACCTCTGCAGTGAAAGAGACCTATCTTTACAGCATATAAGATGGGAAGCCTGCAAAGGATAAATGGGTGAGAAATGCCTTCGGGATAACCAACCAATAACATCTGCTGCAACTTAACTGAAAGTTCAATACATCTTCTTGAGAACATAACCCCACAGCCTACGGTTGCTGCTGTACATTCACACTCTTATGTGATTCTATTTTTTGTTTAAGCAGCTATAACAAGGTGAACTTAGTGGTCCAGGTCCCTGCCCAAGTTTCATTTGGGGCATGAAGGTTATGAGTTGATTTTTAGCTGTGACCCCCAGTCTTATTGTTCCCCCAAAAGTAAACACCATTCTATGGAGATGAAAGCATCAGTCCCACCCTGTTAGGTAACGAATTCTTGTCAATAAAATCTTTGACCCTCTTTTTCAGATGAGGTCACTAGTCTGGTCTCTACTATTTCTTTGGAATGATTTTATTGTTAGAGCCTCATTGGCTTGCATTCGCTAAACCAGTCAGAAAGCAAAAGGTGGCATTATAAGATTATCTCCTGTATCCATTTGTCCATAAATATAAACTTAAAGATGTCTCCCTATTTATTCTTCTCTGAAGAAATATAATCTTAATCAAGGTGAATTTGTTTCCCTGCTCTCAAGGCAAAGCAGGTGGTAATAATTCTCTCCCTATCACACACTCCCTCAAAATGAAGTCATTCCTGTTTCATCCAGGCATCCTATTACTCATTATATTCTTATTAAACCACTGTCTTTTTGCATTATTGACACAACTTTTTGCATTATTGACACAACTTAGAGTAAAGGAACTCACTTCTGATCAGTCATTGAAAGCAAAGGGGCTCCTTCCTCTTCTCATTTTGCCCTTCAGAGTCCGATAAGAGGCAGAATGACTCTATCCATAAGCACCTGGCTGTGGAATTGTTCGCTGTCTCAGAAGGAGTTCTAAAAGTAGCGTTGAGGAAGCTGGTATGGGAACCACAAGGAATAGTAATTAGATTCTGCAACCCACATAGAAGCCTCTGGTGTACTTGATTAACCTTGAGAGGCTCTAGGAAATGTTTCTAGAATAATAAAACAAAAACATATTGGCCAGGCTCAACCTTGCATACTGAATCCAAGGATCACATTCCTAAGCCAGTTAGGAAACATCTGGGGAAAAAAATTAGGAGAGCTGTTTTCCATTTTTTTACAAAAACAACTCATTACTTTCCTCATAGAGGAGTTGGACTGAAATTCGCAAGGGATAGTGGGAAGCAGGGTCTCTACATGTGTCAAGGGGGACCCCCCCCCCACCAGTACTGTTATTTATTTATGGCTGTGTTGGGTCTTCGTTGCTGCTTGCGGGCTTTCTCTAGTTGGCAGCGAGCGGGAGCTACTCTGTTGTGGTGCGCAGGCTTCCCATTGTGGTGGCTTCTCTTGTTGCGGAGCACGGGCTCTAGGTGCGCAGGCTCAGTAGTTGTGGCTCGCAGGCTCTAGGTGCGCAGGCTCAGTAGTTGTGGCGCATGGGCTTATTTGCTCCGCGGCATGTGGGATCTTGCCAGACAAGGGCTCGAACCCTTTTCAGGTAGGCAGAGGTAAGAACCATTGGCAGGTAGGTTCTTAACCACTGCACCAGCAGGGAAGTCCCACCAGTCCCATTTTAAGAAGAGTATTACCAGACCTTGATTCTATTCTGTTGATGCAGAAAGCCCTTTGCCTTCTTCCTGACGTCATTCTCCCCAATCTAACTCAGTGGTGGCAAGGGCAAGTCTACTTCCCTGACTCTTCTACCCTTAACACTATTTCTTCCTCATAGCAGGAGTTCAATAAATAATAGCTTAATAAAATATGAATTTATAATATTTTAAAATGTAATATTTTATAATATAGAAATATTCTGTTGGGTAAATACATGAGTGAGAGTGGCAGTTTGACCATGCAATGGGATATGTGGGGTGGGGCACACTGGGGAAGCAAAGAGGCCTCAAATTCCAAATACAGCTCACGAGGAAGAAGAAATTTAGCTTCCAATCCTATAAGGAAGCAGGATGCCAAAGAAAGGTGACCTACCTTAAAGGCACAGATAGCCTGACAGTAAAAGGTGAAGGAAGATGACAGGTGCTTCCAATGACATTAGAGTTGAAAGAGTTTCCTGAGGCATAGAGAGTCTGTGTCTAAAATAAATGAGATGCTTGATGGGTTTGGTATTCATTGGAAACCTCTGGGAAAACATTTCACGTAGTTTGCTTTCCAAACCTTTTTCTTGGTAAAGAGTGGAGATGCGTCACCTAAAACCCAAGCAACTTGCTTCCCTTGGCAGCAAAGTCAGTCTCTATTCATAGAATGGGCACGTTCCTGAGCCTTAGCAATTTATGTTTCTTTTATTCTCAGAACACGTATCAGCCCAGCAAGTCTCAGTGCATGTGCTTGACATATTTCAGTGTTATATTGCAAAATAAAACACTCTTTCTCTTCATGTGCACTGAGTTTTCAGATGGGACTTCTTACATTGCAAACCCATTGGTCAAGTATAGCTCCTGTGCTCATAGACCCTCGTCTCCTTTTATGTGCTACACATTTAACAACAGTGACACACGCACTCCCCTCGTAGTAGTAATAAGCTCCTGCTAAAGAATTCACATACTAAGAGCTAACATAGAGTTTTGAATATCTTTTGTAATTATGTATTGGGTTGGCCAAAAATTTCTTTCAGGTTTTTCCATAATACATTTCCTAGGGTAATCTATGGGAAATTCCAGATGGATTATCGCCAGTTTCCTTAATAAAACTATTACTCCTCACGTCATCTGTACCTGGCCAAAATAAAAATATTTCAAATGAAAACATCCTTACTAAGGATATGGTGATATCACTGCAAACTCATGTCACATTTTTTTCAAATGAAATAACAGAAAAAGAAATAAGAAACCAAAAATTTAATCTAGCTCCATATATATATATATATTTTTTTCCTTTTAAATATGAAATTTAAAAATCATTGCCTAGGGACTGCCCTGGTGGTCCAGTGGTTAAGACTTCACTTTCCAGTGCAGGGGGTGAGGGCTCCATCCCTGGATGGGAAGCTAAGATCCCACATGCCTCGCGGCCAAAAAACCAAAACATAAAACAGGAGCAGTATTGTAACAAATTCAGTAAAGACTTAAAAAATGATCCACATCCAAAAAAGCTTTAAAAAAAGAAAACAAACAAACCATTGCCTACTTTAGGCACATTTTGGAAGATTTCTCTCAATTGTATCAGGTTAATTCCTACATATTGTTTTAGATGAGACATATTATTTTTCCTACCTTTTTTTAAGATTTCTGTGTAGATTAATTGTTAAAATATTGTAGCACCCTGATAGTCTAAAAATATTAAGATATAATCACTGTTTTTTTAAAAATTTTTGTAGACACAAAGACTTTTCCCTTACCTGAGCTTCAGTTTCTTCAAGGGTACATGAGATATTTTAAATAGAGGATACTTAAGATCTTTCCCTATTCTAAGAATCAATGACTAATTTACATTACAAGGAAAGAAAGATATGAGATTTTTCTGTGAAACTTCATTGTTCTTATTTCTCAGCATCACCTTTACTAACTGTGACAGTTTTCAAAGATACCCACTCTTGTGAACTACACTCTCCTGTGAACTTCCTTTAATCAGTAGAATGTGGTAGGGGTGATAATGTGTGACTGCCAATGCTAAGTCATAAGAAACAAAGGCTACGATCTGGATACACTAGAACACTTGCTCTGGGGAGGCCAGCAGCCAGGTAAATAATTCAACTACAGTGATGTCGCAGTGCTCTGAGGAGGCCCTAGCTTGTCATGTTGAAAAGCTACACGGAAAGCAAAAGACATCCGGTCAGTTCCCACGTTGCCTAAGGACCAGCCTTGTGAGTGAAGGAGCCATCATGGATATTCACCTCATTGGACCTTCAAGATGTTTCTTGTTGCAGTTGCAATCTTTCTGCAACTCTATGAGACATCTGAGCCCAGTCAACCCACTGTAAGAGATAAATTATAAGCAACAAAAATCTGGTGGGCGGTTTTGTTACACAGCAATAGATAAAAAAATACCAACTACATTTTTAATCTATGGTCTCCATTAAAGTCCTCATCTATCACATTGATACAATTTTCCTCTCATATATTGATCTTTTTCCTTCTATTTTTTTTCTATAATGATAAGCCTCACATTTTGAAAGGCACATTAAAAAGGTAGCCTGTTGGATAGTAAATATCCTGTACAATGGTATCAAAAAACCTGGTTTCTAATCCCCATTTTACAAAGTATTTGACTTTTCCTATGACTTTAAGCAAGTCATTGCCTACTTTTTCTGCATCTCACTGTATACAGTTTATGTAATTAAAACAATTTATTTCATTGAAGTAGTTAATAATGCCAAGAAACAACAACAAAACTGGGAATGGAAAAACTGTAAATTCTACTATGGAAGACAGTTTTCCATAACAGAAAATTCTAAGTCCTCTACTCCCTCCCAGAATTTTTTATGATCTAGTTGATACTCATACGGCTCATATTTATATCAGTCATCTCCTCGTTTTAAAAAAATGGTGAGAAAAAAAATGACCTTATGTTTATCTCAAATGTTAATGTCACATTTAATTACATAGATAAGAAGTTGTATCTGATTCCGTGCTTAATATTAAAAATTCTTATCTAAGTAATGGTACTAGAAAAAATAGCATGTTTTTCTAGTTACTGTATTGTGCACATTTAATTAAGACCAACTTTTCAAAGTCCTGTCTTGCTCACCCCACAGCCTTTGGGAAACAGAGTAAAGATCTGAAATGTGTGAAGGATGGTCAGTTCAATGTTTAGAAAGAAGGGAGAATTGCAGTGTTTGCAAAGAAATAAGCAAAAATAGCACCCAGAAGATGGACAGAGTAGGTTGCTGGAGCTAAAGAAAATGCCTGGAGTTTCCCTCTGGGTCTGGTTGCCTAGATTTTAAGGCTTCCCTTACTGGGTCATCAGTTTCTTGAAGAAATAATAAAAGCATCTAGACCACAAAATATAAACTGTTTTGTTATGATAATGCAGGTGTGAGTTTGAATTTTGAGTAACACGATTGATTCAATTGGATGAAGTGATGGTGAAGTGGACCAGCTGATCCCATTTGTGATGGTTTATAAAATCCAGAACCATGACCTCCTGACCTCACAGAAAGAGAAGGGATGAGGTTCATTATAGGCATAGACCATCTTAGCAACACAGGATCTCCAAAAATGCTAAAACCACTGCTAAAAACAATGGTTTCTCAACTCAGACGAGACAAGTACCTTACTACCAACTTCAAAGACAAATCCTATCCCTTTTCCTCTCCATTAGCATGCCCAGCCTGCCATAGGGAAGGTTTTAGTAGTGCCCTTCCTGCCCCCTGCTCTGGGATGAGCAATGTACGGCTACAGCAATATGCATGCATGTGTGCTCAACCTGAAAGAGTGTGGTCCTTGTCACCATTCACCATAACAATAAAATAACCTAAAACATTTCTTACTGGGTAGCTACATAACTTCCCTACCATCCTCAGAATATGAGAACTCAAGGAACTTCTCCCTCCGGGTGGAATCCATCCCTGTACTGAGCTTCCATGTGACACTCATCAGGCTCCATATAGTGGATGAAATCCACTTCTCTCCACATTGTCCCATCCTAGTCAGGAACCACTGGGCACCACTGCACTTTAAGAACAAGTTACAGAACGTAGGTTAAACAGCTAAATTGTCATTGGAAAGAGAAATGTATGTGGAAGAAAAGATTTATTTCCCAATTCACATAAATATTGAATTGATTTTTGACAGGTGGAAAAAGATGAAGTGAATGGTTTTTAGTAATCGAAACTAGAATATAAAAATGCATACAGCAGTTTTTCCCATGATTTTTTTGGGAGGAAGGAGGGAAGGGTTTTACTGAAATATATGTCTGGTGATACATATATTTAAATCTATTTGCTAGTATTTCTATTTTTAACCTCTCAATGTAGGTTAAAGCTGTATATTTTCTCACTCTTTAATGGCTATTAAATGAATCTGTTCTCAAGCACCAAGGATAATAATTTTGGAGTACAAGACAAAAGTGTTCCTGTCAGTTGCTCTCTGAATATTAACGGACTAAGTTTATTGCTAGATTACATGATGAAAACAACAGATTTTAATAACCATCAAAAGCATAAAAGTTATGCTCATATGTCTGCTGGTGTAAATTTATATTTGTTCAACACAGAGAGTGTTTCTATATTTACAGCTAGGTAGAGGAAAAAAGTCAAAAACTTCCTTCCAAACTAGCATTGCTTGTTTGCAAAAGTACCTGAAGTCAAAATAGAAGACACAGATTTTTATATCTTACAACTAAGATACTTCATAATATTTGCGTAGAATGGTGTTCCCCAAACTGTCCTTGGGTACTCATACTTTTACTTGAAAAAAATAAGAAGTACTAATCACACAGTTGCTTGAAGGATTTGAGAAACACCAGATTTTTATAGGCTCTCATGGCCTTTAAAATACTAATGTGAATTGGGAATCTCCAAAAGAGGCATGTAATATACAGAGTTTGCTAAATATATTTGACCACAAAACCTTTGGGTACGTGTGAGTGTGTTTGTGTATTGAACATTTGTTAACAGATAAAAGAAGTAGTTTTCTGACTTCACAGCTTGGAGGAAAATGCTGGTGTATAATATGATTTATGGAACCACAATTCATTTCACATGCAGACACAAACACAGGTACATACACAAAACTCCCTTAATATCAGAGTAACTACATATATAAAAGCAGTAGTTCTTGAATTAAATAATTCATAAAAATTATTGGAATATCTATTTTTAAAATTGTAATTTTAGAGGCCCTTATAAATAGACATTCTGATTCAGTCTTTGGAGGGGTTCAGAAACCTCTATTTTTAATAAGTACTCTAGGTAATTTTAATACAGAGCCCCATGTGTCTTACTTAGAGAAACACCGATCAAACTTTGTATTTCTAATAAGTTTATTTTTTTTGTATGTGTGTCTATATATCACAGCCCCATAATATAAAGTGAATAAAGATGAAGTGTACAAATGTACATTTTAACAAAATGTATTGTTAAATTTAGGCAAAGGAAGCATTCTTCTCATTTATTTTCCCATCTCTCTCTACAACTGTTGAGGAATAGTAGAGCTCTTACTGGCTGGTATGTTTTATTGGTCATTATTCCTGATTAAATATTGAGTGCATCTAGGCTTGGTCTTTTAATGCATCCTAGGACACCTCTGCCAAAAAGGAGCAGCCCCAGGCAGTCATCAAAAAATTTCTTCTTGGCCCATTTATCACAAATCCTCACCTCTGGAATTGGGTGGTGAGGAAGAGAAGAGAGAGAGAAAAGTAAAGGATTAGCCATTTGTGAACCATTGATCCCTCCTCAGCTTGATGTCCCTCTTTTTCCCTCCCCCACTGAGGGAAAAAGTATTGAGTATCAGGGATGCTCAATCAGCATTAGAGAAATTTCCATCATGGTTGTAGAATTCAACTAACCCCCCACCCCACCCCACCCCAGTGTGTTCAATACACTAGGGGATTAGAGTTTATCAGTGAACAGCAATAGAGGAAGGATGGTCCTCATCATTTGGGGAATGGTTCATCTTTCTGAATAGAAGGGAGAGAAAATATAAATGAATTAGCCACATATCCAAAGGCTACATATAACCAAAGACATATGCACCTTGGATGGGAGAGCCAATTTTGTCCAGAAATTGTAGAGGGACATCAGGAGGTTGAGCTATCATTGAATGTTTAAAATAAACAATGAACTATTGTTCAGAGATCATTTAGTGCGCTGGGAGTTGTAGAAGGCAAACTAAAGAGAATACAGGCAATTTTTTTTTTAATTGAAGTATAACCGACATACAACATTACATTAGTTTTGGGTGTACAACATAATGATTCAATATTTGAATATATTGTGAAATGGTCATCACAGTAAGTTTAATTAACATCTGTCACCATACATAGTTACAAAACTTTTTTTCTTGTGATGAAAACTTTTAAGATTTCCTCTCTTGGCAACTTCAGATATACAATACAGTATTATTAACTACAGTCGCCATGCTGTTCATTACATCCCCAGGAGTTATTTGTTTTACAAGTGAAAGTTTGTACCTTTTGACCCCCTTCACCCGTTTCATCCTTTGCTTGTGGCAACCACAAATCTGTTCTCCATATCTATGAGCATGGTGCTTTTTGTTTGTTTGTGTTTGTTTTTAAGATTCTCCATATGAGTAAGATCATATGGTGTTTGTCTTTCTCTGTCTGACTTATTGCACTTAGCATAATGCCCTCCCAGTTCATCCGTGCTGTCACAAATTCAAAGTTTCATTCTGTGTTATGGCTAAGTAATATTCCATTGTGTATATATATATATATATTACATTTCTTTGTCCATTCATCCATCAATGGACACTTAGGTTGTTTCCATGTCTTGGCTGTTGTAAATAATGCTGCAGTGAACACAGTGGTGCATATATCTTTTCAAACTAGTGTTTTCTTTTTCTTCGAATAAATACCCAGAAGTTGGATTGCCGGATCATATGACAGTTCCATTTTTAATTTTTAAAGGAATCTCCATACTGTTTTCCATAGTGGTTGGACCACTGTGGAAGTTTTTTAATATTTGTAATTATTTGATTTTATGCTAAAAGTCAATGCAAGGTTTCTGGAACAGGGATCAAAGTTATTATAACTTACAGCAATAACTATGCCAGTTTCCCACATCCTGTGCTCCACAGGTGAAACTCTGAGAGCCAGAGTCACACCTGCACAAATAGGGTCTGTTCTGCAGGGCAGAACTCCTAAAATGAAATCTGGGCGTTTATATAGTTTACAAGTTGCCCTCTGTCTTTGTGAGAGAGGGAGTAAATCTTCTCATTCTCTAGCCTTCCATTGGAATGTAAATAACTGGCTGCCAGGCTCCAGGTTTCACTTCCCTTTGAAACATAAACACATAGGGAGAGAACTCTAACTTCCTCCAGAGATTTCTAGCTTTTCAACCACCCTTTAACTTCCACGCCTCGTCCTTTAACCCAGGCTCTAACAACGTTTGATCAGAAAGTCCTAACTATGTATAAACATTAAAACATTCACTTCCTGATGATGACTGTTTCTGTTGGAAATGGCTAACCACTCATTTGACAATCTGAAATCCACAACTTCCGTTTTACCAGCATCGTTCTCGCTGGAATCGAGCCAGTGGTCACCTTTCTGTCTTTATTTACTCAATTTTAGAGTTGTTCTCCCAGGTACCCCAAGCTCAACAAGCCCAGTTCCTAAAGTCATAATTTACTTTCCAAAATCTGCTCCTTATTCATCATCCTTTACTTCAGTAAATAGCATCACAATCCACCTAGGTGCTCAGGCCAAAAAACTGGATGTTACATTGACACCAGCATCTTCCTTACCACCAATAAAACACCAACTCTGTCAACTACAGCCACGCCCCTACATCTCCATTCAAACCACCTACATTTTTTGAGTGTCTAACTGCAAAAGCATCCCAACTAATCCATTGCTTTTATCCTGAATCCATTCTGCAACTCAAGTAATATTTACAGAGCAATTTTTATATGTCACTTACCTAAAACCCTTTATGGCATCCCACTGCCTTGAGGAAGTTAACTCATTGTCAGATTGCACTAGCACAGCCCCTTGAGATCTAGATAAAAATGAGATACTCAACATTTCATCATCCTTCTTGACTTTTTATTTCGTCTCTTCCTCTGTTGACCTCGGTCTGTGCCACATTAATCATAGTATAAAACTCAGCCTCTTCTTCAGATTTTGAAACTAAACATTATTCACAAGAACCACTGAGAAGCGATATAGTACGATAATTAAGAGCAGAAGTTCTAGAAGTAAACTTTCTGAATTTAAATTTACCTCTTTACTTTCCATGTGTATGGCCTTGGACAAATTTATTACTCTTTCTGTGCCAGAGCTTCCTTATATGTAAATGAAGATAACAATACACGTAAGTTTGCTGTGATGAATAAATTAATTAGTACATGCAAAGTATTTAGAATTGATTTTGACACATAGTAAATATTCAGTAAATGTCAGCTATTTTGTTTATTGCCATAGCTTACAAACAGACATGTTTTGCTTAGTATGTGCTGTTTAAAAAAAAAGATATAGATGGATAGATATAGATAGATACATTTTGGCCTGAGGTAGCTGCAGTCCCCAATGCATCTAATTATTTTATTTCTGTCTCAGCCAGCCTTATTCATATATATTACTTCCCTGGTTCCTGGTTTTCATCTTCCAATATTGGATGTTACTTGAGATTTTTTGGAAAGGCTGAGGAAGGGTTTACATCAGAGCAATGCAGACAAATTTTAATGGAAGAGCAAGCTACAGAGCTCCTAGAATTTCACCTTATCTCGTTGGTTCCTCTCTTTATCTCCCCCTCCAGGATCTCATTTTCTTCCTATACTAATCTAGAAAGTCCCAATTATTCTTCTGTTATGCAGAGAAACATCCCATCAGTAATCCCGCTCATTTTAGAGGATCCTTTTCTTGTGGCCATTCCTCTCCAGGTGGTGAGGAATCTACAGGGCCACTGGACCTTGCCACTTGGAGCCAGCAGTCTTCCTTTAGATGACGCTCTGGGTACTCAGGGCTTGGGAATATCCTGCCCAAAGTTCCCAAGCTCATTTCAGGGCTTGGGTAGGCTTTTTTCCCCCAGGCCAAGTCACATGAATATCTAAACTTGGAGTGTCTGCATGCTTTCATACAGGATTCCTCCTAGTATGGGTAGGAAAAATGGGGGATAGTTTGAGAATTGAAAGTAAGGCCGAGATATTGGCTCTCTCTGTGCCATCAGATTCCATTAGAGAATTCCCAGAAGTCCAAGAACTCTAACTTCAAACCTGTTTCTCCAACTTATTGTGAAGATATATTTCTCAAGGTAGCATGATAGAACATATTTTTTACCAGTTTGTTAGCTTGATTTATAATTTTTAAATATCTAGACATACGGTATGTAAGTGTCCATTTGATCTCTTGATGTGGAGCCTGCAAATGTTAAGCTCTGGCCTGTACCCCACCTCTTTTAAACCTTGGCCACAACCAACACAGAGGTCCCTGGGGTAGTGGGGAAACTTGCCTTCTACTCCAAGAACTTTTCAGAGTTTTGTTTTGTGTTTTTATTTCAAACAAGGACTCTTTTAATACATAAACTTATTTATTGGCTGCATTGGGTCTTCGTTGCTGTGCGCGGGCTTTCTTTGGTTGCAGCGAGCGGGGGCTACTCGTCGTTGTGGTGTGCAGGCTTCTCATTGTGGTGGCTTCTCCTGTTGCGGAGCACGGGCTCTAAGCATGCAGGCTTCAATAGTTGCGGCACGTGGGCTCAGCAGTTGTGGCTCTCGGGCTCTAGAGCGCAGGCTCAATAGTTGTGGCGCACAGGCTTGCTTGCTCCGCGGCATGTGGGATCTTCCTGGACCAGGGCTCAAACCAGTGTCCCCTGCATTGGCAGGCAGGTTCTTAACCACTGCGCCACCGGGGAAGTCCAAAACAAGGACAATTTTATGCCTACTAGAATTTCTTTTCTTTTTAATTGAAGTGTACTTGACTTACAATGTTGTTTTAATTTCTGCTGTACAGCAAAGTGATTCAGTTACATATATATATATATATTCTTTTCCTTTGTGGTTTATTACAGGATATTGAATATAGTTCCCTGTGCTATACAGTAGGATCTTGTTGTTTATCTGCTCTATATATAATAGTTTGCATCAGCTAACCCCAAACTCCCAATCCAACCTTCCCCCCGCTGCCTGCTCCCCCTTGGCAAACACAAGTCTGTTCTCTATGTCTGTTAAAATTTCTGATGTTAACTTTTAGGTAATAAACTATTTTCAGATCATTTTTACACATTGAAGACCCAAATCTGAAACACAGGCTGTAGAGGTCTGTGTACTTTGTTATCTATCAATACATAACTTATGATCCTAGTTTCACACCACTTGCCTGCTGGTTCTCACTATCCTGGCCATGCTGAGCATTGCTCAACAACTTAAACACAGCATGCTCTTACCTGCCTCAGGGCCTTCGGGCTGTTATTTCTATTTAAATTATTCTTCCCCTCCTTTTACTTATCCTACTTAAACCCACTCATACTTATGGGCTTTGCTTAAATGTACTTTTCTCAGGAAAATCTTCTGAGATTAGGTTAAGGTTTGTTCTTGTTTCCTTCTCCCTTGCTCCCTTACAGTCTCATTCAACTTAATCCCACAATTAACTACTGTCTGCTTATTTCTCTACTAGAGTGAATCCATGCCTGTTTGTATATCAGGTTATTTCCAATTTCTAGAGCATTTCCTTCCACATAAGAAGCCTTCAGTAAATATGTGTTGACAGACTTGCTAGCAACTCAATGTTATGCAAGTTTATATAATAATAAATATATCCCTATAGCCTAGTAATTGTGAAAGGCTGATGTGCAGAACCCTTTATCATGAATTATACATTCCAACTGTGAAATTTCTTCCTAAGTAATTCCATTCAGGTAACAAGAATAATTATTTGAGGATTTTAAACTCATGGAGCCCTGCAGAGAGTTTGTTTCACAATATTTTCTTCACTTAAAAACAATTTTGGCTTTCTCTTCCTGAAATGTTTCAGCACCATGTGCAAGTGAATTGTAAAAAACAAAAAATCTTCAATTATTCAGAAACACACTGTGGGGCTGTAGACCATATTTGCCCTCTTTATATTATTCTTTCACTTGATTTATTGTAGTTCAACCGAATCCTTATATCTTATCAATTTTGTGATCCAGTTCACGTAATTTTTATAAAATAAAATCATGTCATTGGTTAAACTCATTGTCATCGATAGCTCAGGAATGCTTGCCCCACCTTTGGGGAATAAATTCTGAGGATGGATGAATTTTTCAGGGCCTGACTTTCTTTGAAAAGCACTAACATCATGGTTTTTCCATTTTTGTCATTAAAGAAAGGAAAGGACATAACTATATGTTGACTGTATATGTTAACTATGTGTTAACTATGTGTACGTGCGTATGTTAACATGCTTTACTACCTGCAGCCCAGGGAGTTACAAAGTATTCTGAGAAGCTCTCCGAGGTAGAAAGAGAAAGCAGACTATACATATAGTCCATGTATAAATATGGTCTTGCTTTAGGCTGCTGCAACAGAATGCCAAAGACTGGCTAATTTAAACAACATCTGGGGCTTTAACAGCTGACTCAGCAATATGGACAGACCCCATGCTAGTGATGATAATACCATGTGGTCTATGCCCGTTTGTCCTCACAAACTAGTGGCTGATACAGATGCAGAGGCAGTTTACAAGGGGGGGGTATGTGATTTGTTGGAGATATGAGAATGGTGTTCCTGAGATGCAATGAATGGAGTAGCATCCAATTTGGGGAGAAGAAAGCAAGGTTTAACAAAGAAAGGGGAAATGTATCTGGAGAATGGTGAGAAGTGGAGTGGCTGCCATAACGAATACACAGGCACATGGCACTGGGGTGGATGGAGTAACTGGAACCTGAGAGGTAGGCGGTGTCCAACTGGGAAGAGCATGCTCCTCGCCCAGGCTTTCTCCCATTCCCGAATGCATGCACGCGTGAACGCACGCACACATACACACACACACACACACACGTGGTACCTTACCTGTTTAATCTCCTTAAATACGCCCCTGTTCCTTTTTTCCAAAAAATCTCAGAATCAGAAGGATGGAATATCTTCCAATTATAAGATAGTACATCATTTGTGCTACAGAGTTTTCTAGGTATGGCTGATTTTATCCTTGTGGTATAATTTCACATGTTCCTCTCTCCCCACATATTTCTATTAGCTGGTAGTTACATCTAGAGACTTAATTTAATTCTGTTTTTGTTTTGTGAGGGTTCCCCCCCCCAGATCATATCAGGAAGCACATAATATGCAAATTTTCCTCTTTTAGTGATGTTAACATAGTTTTGAGCATTTAGGCTAATGAGGGCTAAATTATTAGCCTAAATCTTCCATTAAAATGTTCTGTATCAATCTTTCTAATGTTTTAGCATCCACTGATGATCGTAAGCCAGCTCCATTATTTCATTAGGTAAAAGTCTTATTTATTAAGTGCCAAAGATCAGTCTACATTGACTTACTTCAAGGAAACTTTTAGGTGGGTTTCTAAGGACTATGTATGCAGGCAAACACTGCAGTGTTTAATTAATAGCCAACCTCCCAGCTCTTGCCTAATGGACTTTTATTCTTTTGTTAATGTAATAGAGTTTGAGTTACTTTTTAATGACCTTACACAATCGACTCTTCCCATTAGAGAGCAACATTCTTTGCTGTACATTATTTTTATGCATCTATAATACAATTTGTTTTGAGAGCACTTTATATTTTGCCTTTCATTATCTAGCTATTATTTTGTAATTCTGCTTTCATACAAGGCAAAGCATACAACCAGATAAATGAACAAGTCAGAAGGCAGCCCACAGTTCAGTTGAGGAAGACACAAAAATTCAAATGAAAGCAAGCGTATTGAATAATTTCAACTAGTGATAATCTACAAAGAAAATGAAATATGTTGATATGATGAAAGTTAATTTAGGGATAGCTAGGGTAGTCACAGAAGCTCCCTCTGAAGGAGGCACAACTGAGTTGAAACCTAAATTGAAGAGGAGTTGGTCATGCAAAGAGCATCAGATGAGCATCTCAGGCAGAGAGAAGAACCATTGCAAAGAGCGTAAAGAAAGAATGAGTTTAGCCAAGACATGGAAACAATCCAAGTACCCATAAAAAGACAACTGGCTTAAGAAGATGTGGTACATATATACAATGGAATATTACTCAGCAATAAAAAAGGAGTGAAATAGTGACATTTGCAGCAACATGGATGGGCCTACAGAATATCATACAAAGTGAAGTAAGTCAGACAGAGAAAGACAAATATTATATGATATCACTTATATGTGGAATTTTAAAAATAATACAAATGAATCTATATACAAAGCAGAAACAGACTCATAGACATAGAAAACAAACTTATGGTTACCAAAGGGGAAAGAGAAGGGGACGGATAAATTAGGAGTATGGGATTAACAGATACAAACTACCATACATAAAATAGATAAGCCACAAGGATTTACTGTATAGCACAGGGAACTATATTCAATGTCTTGTAATAACCTATAATGCAAAGTAATCTGCATTTCTGTACACCTGAAACTAACACACTATTGTAAAGCAACTATACTAAAATTTAAAAAAAAAGGAATGAGTTTGTTTTCTTTGAAAACCTGAGAAAAGATCAGTGTGTCTCTATTATTCTTAGTGAGGGGTAGAATCGTATAAAATAAGGCATCATTAGCGGGTAAGGGTCACATTATATAGGTCTTTCAGTGGGGGCCATGATAAAGAATTTGAACTTTATTTGAACCATCACGAAAGTTAATTGTGGTCACATGATCTTATTTACGGTTGCTAAATGACTAATGGTGATAGTTAGAGAAACGATCTGGGAGAGTTAAAGGGCAAGAGCGGAATTAGAATGACCAAGGAGAAGATCATTGCATTATTCTAGGGAAGAGATTGGATGGAGCCAGTGGAGAGGAAAATACTACTTTAGAAAACAGTGATATTCTTGTTTGAAGACAGGACTGGAGAGAAAACGGAAGTGAAAATAATATTTGTTATGACATTGGTTTCAAGGGATATATTTTAATGTCATGATAGAAGCAAGATTTGTGTTTAAATAAATTTA
The DNA here is from genome assembly GCF_951394435.1 of Stenella coeruleoalba. Classification (NCBI taxonomy): domain Eukaryota; kingdom Metazoa; phylum Chordata; class Mammalia; order Artiodactyla; family Delphinidae; genus Stenella; species Stenella coeruleoalba. Next base: position 55,621,610 of record NC_137157.1, read on the forward strand.
AAGACTCTCAGGTTAAACAATCCTAAAGATACGATTTTAATTTTAAGATATTTATTACATTTTTTCCTATAGGACCTCCTGGGGACTTTATTTTGCTTATGTGTATTATGACTTGAGTGGGGAGTTGGTTAGTTATATTTTGTTCTAAATTTTCTAAAATTCTTTGATAATGAACACAATTTCTAAGACACTGATTTTCCAAGACACTTTTTCAACTTTGGGAAATACTTAGATACATCATCTCTCAGGATTTCCTTTTCTCAAGACTATGTTAATATCATTTGTCTAATAAATGAATTAAGTGTGGGTGTTGAAGGCACAATATAGTCAAGGCTTGTCAATACGATCATTGAGAAGGAAGAAGCTATGGCTCTTGCCCTCTAGGAACTTAAAATCTAGTTACTTTGGGCGCTTCAAAGTTATGCCCCCACCCCAGATCCTTCCAGGGGTACTTTTCATCCATCCCGTGTTCTGGCAGTATCACTGTCTGAATAACATGTAGCCAGTAATTAATTATCTTAACAAAATGGCAAGGGCCTAGGATACAACTCAAACTTGTCAAATATTCACATTCCCAGACAGATCATATCTGCTGCAAACATCCCCATCAACAGCTTCAAAGCTAAGGAAGTGACTTTATTAGACCTTTTCAAAACTAGATGGTGAGGTTAAAAAAAAAAAATTAAAAAAATCAATACTTCATTTTTACACACTGGCCTACAGTCAGACAACAGAGGTTTCAATCTCTGAGTCAAACTTATCAGAATCTCTAATGTCACTCACCTTCTCAAGGAGCAGAACTGAGGTAATAGACCTGCAGCTCCCATTTAGTCAAACACTTTGATTCGTCTTGTCTACGTGCCCAGCTCAGCATTCAAAAGACACATCACCACTAACAAGTTCTTATAGCCTCTCGTCCATCTTCAAAGGGCATAATTGTTTTCCTCTGAGAGAAAATTCATACACAGTGTATTGTCTGAAGAAAATGAATCACTGTGACACATCCCAGAAATGGGAAGATGAGGACAGATTATAAACTTATAGAATTAGCTTGAAGCATGGCCTCTAGTTATAAAATGATGCTTAGGAGGGCTGATGAGCAATGGCAAGATCCTGAGTGTTAATGATGGCTGCAGTCAAACATAAAGTGGACCAGAGGATGAGATACAGCTGTGGGGGCTGAGGCATCTCTAGGATAATCCATTCATCTATTCCAGACATTCTCCAAGTGTGGTCCAGGACCCGCAGCGTCAGCATCACCTAGGAACATATTAGCAGGGCACGTTCTCGCTCCCAGCCACCTCCCCACCGCTGTAGACACATTGAAAGAGAAACTGTATGGGTGGAGCCCAGGGATTGGTATTTTAACCCTCCAGGTGATTCTCATGCCCTCTCAAATCGGGGAACTATTGATCTGAATCATTACAACAATTTGCATGGTAATATCGGCTCTTTTCAGGAAATCCTCCCATAAACAACCTGTACCATTTCATATGCCTTGTCTGCATATGGCAATAGCCTAATCCTATGGAGAAAATGAAAGGCAGCCAGAAAAGAGGCACCAGCCTCAGTTGTCAAGCTAACTTATGTATGCAAGCAGTGACGTGATGAGCAAGGGTCACTGATTAGCAGATTTGGCCACCACTGCACACAGCTGCAGGGTCAGAAGCATCATCTTTATTGGCAAGGAGCCAAACATAATTTCTTAATTAAAATGCCTGTTATGTACCTAAACAAAACGATCCACTGGTATTTAACTTATCATTATGAAAAGTCCTATCAACTGTGAAATGTGGAAAATACATCAAATCAAATCCTGAGCCATTTTCCAACAAAGAACAGTAATGAGACACCATGGGAAGCTTGTTGCTAATACAGGGGGTATTTCATAAGGGCCTGCTGAAGAAGACTTATGTTTTCAAAATGCAGGTACAAGAGATAGCGCCTGTTGAGCTACCATAGGAAATCCATTAGGAATATGCTGAATAGCAGCCAAAGAGAGAAACCTGTGACAAAATGACCAACTCAAGCAAGACATACTTAGGTTTAGAATCTCTGAAATGTTTGTCCCACCCCCGAATATCCCCTACTTTCAGCTCTGTCTGTGGCTCCCGGCTCCATCATCAGGTGACTCTACTTCTGCTACTCGGGTCTAGCCAGAAGAGACCACAGCTGAGCTCGTCCTGTCCAATCAGCAGCTGCCTGCTTATCTGACCAGAACAGCTCTGTGGGGCAAAGTTCCTCTCCCTGAGAAAAGCAGTCCCTTCCATTCTGGGAAACAAATTGGCTCTGGAAAAGTAGTGTGTGCAGAGCAAGATTACAAGGAAAATAGAAAGAGAAGCTGAAGTGGGGCATGGTAGAGAAAAAGGGATAAAGGTAGAAGGAAAAATGCTTAGGAGGAGTGATGAAAGAGATAAAGCAGAGGGACAAAAGGGAAAACAAAATGATTATCACTCAAACTTAGAAAGGTCAGACAGTATTTAAATATTTGCAAACCAAGTATCTTTCCTGCAAACAACAACAAATGGAAAGCTGATACTCTATATCAACAATAGCTCCCCATGTACGAAAACAGTTTCCCTATCCAATTCAGTACAAATACAAGTTATCTCTTCAAATACAAATTATCTCTTTGTATTGATTTCTATCAGCCTTTTAAAATTTCTTATAATAAAAGTGTCACAAATCAGGCCTGTGACTAAGCATACTTTAGCAGCGTAGTTCAATTTTGGCAGCCAATTTTTAAGCCATATATTACAGGAAAAATTCAGCTATAAGTCAGACCTGATCTAAAGTAGCTGGAGTTGAATGAGTTTATCCTCCAAACATTTATTTTTCATTGAAAAATAAGGTGACCAATTATAGTTGAGTCTTATAGCTCTAAGGAGGCCTTTCTCATTCAGTTTTGTGATCCATAAAATGGATCCCAGTTCATCACTTTAATTGACTGCAGAGATAGCACTGCACTCAGATGAGTTCATCAGGATTGAGTTGTGGGGAAAAATACCACATTTCTATTAAAAAATACATTTCCAAATTTCCTTATTTTTGAAAATAGGCCACTAAGCAACACTTACAAATGATTTTGAAAGAGTACAATAATGTTAAATATTTTAAATGCCAATTCATAGTAATTATAAGGGATCTTCTTCAGTATTAGGGAAATCTAGCAAATAGTTAATCTCAAAAAAAGAAGAATCTGCCTCAATATACCCTTTGTTTTATTTTACTACAAATGTTAGGATTTGGCAGGTATCTTATCACAACCTTATTTTTTGTCATAAATACTCAAGTTACAGGAGGCTAAAACTCATAATTATGATTAATTTTAATTAAGTTGTGAAAACTTTTGAAGCTTTCTACTTAATATATATTAATTGCATTATATTTGTTTTTCACAAATGTTCTGTGTATGAAAATGTATTATTCTCATGCCATACGCTAATAGTAACATTATAAAAGAAGCCAAACAATCTTAAATAAAAATACATATATAGTGTTTTTAAACATAATATTAAATCAGAATCACCAGGCAGGGAGACAGATATACAGAGAGCAACTTTTACCCTTTTTTCTCACCCATTTTGGCAGGCAAACATACACACAGAAATTCAACTATTTGATTGGTTATGCCATACACATAATCATTATCATCTATAAAAGTCAAAAAAAACTATGCATTTTTCTACCGATTACAATTGACTTGAGTTTTTATCTCAATTACCCTCAATAAAAAATAATTTGTCATATTTGTAAAAGATACTCTAGAGAAAGAAATCCATTATAATCCCTTGGCTTACAATTCAAAGGTTGAGTAACCAGTTTTTGATCAGTAAATTTTTCAGTACCACCATCCACCAAAAAACAAAAACAAAACAAAACAAAAATGCAGAACATAAAGTTTTATATTTCATAAGGTTCTTGCCAACTTAAAAAATGTTTCAATTCAGTAAACTTGGAATGCCTGCTATGTGTCCACAATATTGAGTTGAAATAGGCATCTTGATTGATGCCTTTGAGTGAAGCATAAAAGATTTTAAATATTGATATAAATTTCCTGTTTCACTCTCTTTTGGGCCATAACCAATTCATCCATCCATTCATTTATTTATTTATATTCATTTATTTGTTTATATTTATTCTGTGAAAATAAATAAAGAAAACCTCATTTAAAATGGAGTCAAGAAGCCCTGAAAGGGCAACTCTCACACTAGTACCACTCCTTGCAACCTGCATAACCAGCAAGAAGAGAAAAGATAAGAATTATTTTGACAAGGGAGGACATTAATCACATGAGAATTTGATCTTCTGCTTTTAAGAAAACAAAGGAAGATCCTTCCCGAACCCAGCAACAGTACTCTAACCACAGCTTGCAGTCAATGCAACCACCACAATCTTGAACTTTTGTTCTTCTTCAATGAACTTTTGTTCAAAACAACCTTCCCCAATTTCCTCCTAAAACCTAGTAAAAGCAGTTCCCTCTCCTTTGTTCTTCAGACTTGCCTGTGATTCACCATAGCTTGCCTATATCCTGAATTACAATTCTCTGCAATTCTCTTCAAATCCTCAATAAACCCATTTTTCTAGTAAAATAACTGGCTGTTTTATTCTTAAGGTTGAGCACTGACAATGTGTTAAGCACTGTACTAGGACTTAGGAAGCCTCAGATTGATAATTTGGAAACTCTTCACAAGGAATGGAAGAGATGGGAGAGATGGTCAATAAAATACTTCAACAGAGCATAATCATGAACACTGATACAAAGTATGTATCCAATGCATTTAAATTCAATTTTTGACCTATACTTCTTAGATAAAGTGATATTTTGCTGAATGATGAGAAGCCTAGTGAAGAAGCAACCAAAGGGTTTGAAGGTATGTAATAGTATGTGCCAAAGTATGGAGGTTTACAACCAAGCCAGTAATTGAAGGAGGAGTTGAATGTAGTGGATTTTCCTGAAATGGAGCACTGATGCCTGCAAGTAGCAGAAGTTGAAATTAGAAGCAGACATCAGGTCACATGGAACTGGGTGATAAGTTAAGGAGGATGAATGTTATCTTGAACATGATAAAGAGGTATTAAAAGAAATGATACAAATTGCTCTTAAAAGAAATACTTCTCTTAGTCCTAAAATTCATATAAACCACAAAGGACTCTAAATGGCCAAAGAAATCTTCAGAAAGAACACAGCTGATACCATCACATTTCCTGATTTCAAACTATATTACAAAGCTATAATTATCAAAACTGTATGGTACTAGCATAAAAACAGACACAAAGTCCAATGGAACAGAATAGAGAGCCCAGAAATAGACCTATGCATATATGGTCAAGTAATCTTTAAAAAAAGAAATTTCATAAAGGAAATTTGCCCATGTATTGTTGCTGAATCAGTGTGCTTGTGGGGGGAAGGAAGACCCAGAGTTTCCTACTCTGCCATCTTGCTGATGTCTCTCAGGCAAATAGCATTTCGAATGAGAATAAATCTATCTGATTCTCCTTTGTCCTCTAATCATCTTGCTCCAAAGATTTATTTTACCTGCCCTAGTACCAGGTTTTTACAAGATACCAAAATGAGTGCAGTACTGTATGCCCTCTTAAAGGCTCCAAAACAAACAGGAAAATAACCACGTTCAAAATTGGGAAAGTCTAGCAGAATGTTCAAGGTGCATAGGCAAAAGTGAAGAAAAATTTATGAGAAAGATCAAAATTGTTGAGAGTACTGGTGAATAAATTCATTGTAGTCATATACAGCAGAGTAGATTAGCTAAAGTAATTTTCAAATTGAGTTTTATAAATGAAGATATTGCATTTAGAAAGAGCTGAATGTTTTTGTTGAATTTAAGCCAGTTCTCTATTGCAGTTTTTCAGGTGTATTTGTATTTGTGTGTGTGTATGCATTTGTATTTAGAGTTAAGTTATGTGATTCTTTAATTTGGGAAGTTCCAGTCTATCAATAACAGGACATAATTCAAGCTCTATAACTGGCCATACAATGTGATGGTATCTGGCTTCTACCAATCCCTCTATAATCACATTTTACAGTTATTTCCTGCCTTTCATGTCATAATCCAACAACATCAAACTATTCATCGTTCTCTCTCTTGCTTTTGCTCACACCTAAAATCTCTATATTCCTCTAAATTACCTGGTTCACCTTAGACTCAGTTTTGCCATCAGTTGTTCCAGGAAGCCTTACTTGACCTCTACAAACTGAGTTGTACATCTCATCTTTAGTATTCCAATAACAATGGACCAAATCTCCGTGACTACACTTTCCACATTATTTATGTGTATACCTGTGTTTTGCCTCTTCCCTACAAGACTCTAAATGCCTTGAAAAAGAATAAACCTTAAAGAAAAAAAGAATAAATCTTATTTGTCTTTGCTTCCCAAATCAGAGGTCTTTGCAGAAATAGATGTGAAAAAATTAATAATCAGTTTACTGAAAATGAGCATTCTGACACACTTCTGCTAAGCTTAAAAAGGTAGGAATCAGGGAATTCCCTGGTGGTCCAGTGGTTAGGACTTAGTGCTTTCACTGCCAGGGCCTGGGTTCAATCCCTGGTTGGGGAATTAAATTCCACAAGCTGCGTGGCATGGCCCAAAAAAAAAAAAAAAAAAGAAAAGAAAAGGTAGGAATCAATCAATACCATCAAGAAAGTAGAAAAATACAGAATTGGAGAAAAGATTTTCAAATCACATAACTGATAAAAGACTTGTGTCTGGAATATATGAAGAACCTTTACAACTCGATAATAAAAAAATAATAAATAACCCAATTAAAAATGGGCAAAAGATCTGGATAGACATTTCTTCAGAAAGATATACAAATGGCCAGTAATCATAAACCACAATAAGATACCACTTCACAACCACTAGGATGGTTATGATAGAAAAGACAGATACTTAGGATAAAAAAAATAACGAAACAACCCCACACATTATCAAGTGTTGGCAAGGATGTGGAGAAATTGGAACCCTCGTACATTGCTGGTAGGAATATAAAATGGTGCAGTTACTTTAGGAAACAATTTGGCACTTCCTCAAAATATTAACCATAGAGTTACCATAGGTCCTAGCAATTACACTTTTAGGTAATACCCCCGAAACTGAAAACATATGCTCACATCTAAACTTGTATATGAATATTCATAAAAACAATCCTCATAATAGCCAAAAAGTAGAAATAACCCAAATACGAATCAAGTGATGAATGGGTAAAAAGTGGTGAAATGAAGAGATGTTGGTCAAAGAGTACAAACTCTCAGTGAAAAAAATGAATAAATTCTGAGGATCTAATGTAGAGTATGGTGATTATAGTTAAAAGTACCAAGTTGTACACTTGTAAGTTGCCATGAAAATGCATCTTAAGTGTTTTCACCATAACAACAAGAAATGGTAATTATGTGAGGTGTGAAGTATGCGTTAACAACCTTATTATGATAATAATGTCATAATATATGTGTGTATCAAATCATTCAATTGTACACCTTAAACTTATACAATGTTATATGTCAATTATAGTTCTATAAATCTGGAAAAGAAAATCCTAAAAAAAAAACCAGGGAGTAACAGCTAATGACAGTTTTGGGGGTGATAAAAGTAATAGAAAATCTAAATTTAATTTTGGTAATGATTGAAAAACTCTGTGAATATACAAAATAGCAATAAGAACATTGAACTGTACATTTTTAATGGTTGAATTGCATGGTATGTGAATTATGTCTCAATAAAGCTGCTTTAAAAAAAAACACTCAAGCATTGGGACATAGCAAATAAAACAGTTATATTTCCTCAAGTGCTCACAGATCAGTTATATTCTCTGCCCTCTGGGAAAGTACATGGGAAGTTAAATTGTAATCAAAAGGCTGCTTGATAGATACAGAATTAGAACAAAGAATTCTGGTAATCTAAGTAAGCCCCTGGCACTTATCTTTGATTAAGGAAATAGACCTGTCTGCCAAAGGGTTTAGTATCTGGGCCCCTTTGCCTAGTTAGACTTTCCCAGATGCCCAGAATAAAATACAGTATAATTCTTCTTTCTCACTTTCCTGACTTTTGTACTGTTTACTGATAGTTTCACAGAAAAAGTTTTATTTAATGCAGTTTGCTACTACCATAGCGTACACCAGAGTTTCAGATACAGTTGACAATGTGGGTTTGAACTGCATGAGTCCACTTACTCATGGATTTTGTTTGTTTGTTTGTTTCTATAGCAAATACTACAGTATTACAGGATCCATGGTTGAATTCATGGACTTGGAACCTCAGATAGGGAGGAACCATGTATACAGAGATTGATTGTAAATTATCCTTGGGTTTTCACTTCCCGGAGGTGCCCCTGAGCCCTGCGTTGTTCAAGGGTCAACTGTATCCCCCAAAAGCCAGACTTAACCTGAGGCTATGCACTGATTCATTGATTACAAGCAGTTTCTTAGTCATCCAGTTGTCAGGGTGGTATGAGATCCTGAACTTTGAACAGAGAATCAACTTTACCTTGTTGACTTAAACCTAGTGCTTATTTGATACAGAGCATTGCCTCTCAAAATATCACTTTGAGGATTATTTAGATGCGCTGCTAAGAAATGGTACAGATTTAGTTCTTCTGAGATGGCCTTAATACTTCCCTACTTTCCCAAGCACCTTCTTTCCAACCTTGTGTTGGAGTTGGTCATCGAGAGGATGTGCCCGCTAATTGACCCAGAGCTGGAACCAGGCAATCAGAGGCCCCTCACTCCCTCCCCTGTCTCTGGAATTATGTTCTGTCCACCGTGCCCACGCTAGGAGCTGTTCCAAGGACACATCCTTGAGAGATTAAGGTGTGTGGAGACCATCTGGACAGTGTACATGACTGACAAGGTTAAGACTTCTGTATAAACTTTAGAGATCCTGGTGACGGGTTCAAAGATTTACTTGTCTCGTGGCTGCCCAAGACAAGCCTGGTATGTAAGCTCCGGTGCTTGTTAAACCTTCCCCATACCAATCTGAAATGGTCTGTCTCTTTATTCCCTTTCTCCTTGCTCTCCAGTGCACAGGGAGCAGTTTCCAATTTCACCTTAGAAGCTCCAGAGGTTTCCAACCAACACCTTAGCTCTACCTTCACCTCCTTTGCATCCCTGTCTCATCCAGCATTCAGATGCGTATTCTGCCATTCACAGTCATACAGAGGAATGAACCAATTCCTTTGCATTGAATGGTTATGAGAAGGCACATTACATACATGTGACAGACTACAGCAGAAACAAGATGTTTGCTTCTCTTGTGCCATTTGTGAAATTTTAAACTCAACTGAGGAGTATTCTTAAACTGTTCCATTGTTTCTGAAAAACTGACCCAGTAAGTGCAGTCAGAAAACTAGTAAATTCTGGCTTCCTCACAAAGGGTGCTGGTGACATGAAAATGGAGGGACTAGGAATGACCTAGCTGGAAAAGCCTGCAGTGAGTTATAGAAACAATCTGTATTTGCTTTCTGATAGTTGGTAACTGCATTGCAGTATTTTAAATAAATTTTCTGCAGCTGCAGTCAATAATCCCGAGAAAGCCTAATTGACATAAGAGGATACATCCTTCTCTGTGGAAACCACAGCTTTTGTTTTTTTCTCCTCCAGGTACTTGCCTGCAGGAGATGATGTAACTGTTCTCCATTATCCTCTATAATAGCTTTATGATTTTGCAGACTATACTTATAAAAGTAAAACACGGTTCCTGAAAATGTGCTAGGTAGCTGCTTGCCTGTTATCTCATTCTTATCCTTTAATTAAAAAATCATTGTAAAGACCAGTTACTTCGCATTTTTTTAATAGAAGCGTTCCTTTCAAAGACTGCAGGATGAGGTGATAACCGAATGGGCTAAAAATTCAAGGGAGACCAATTTGAGGAGTCTCCACAAACACCATGTAAGGCAGAAACTAGGGGTTGCAACACAGGACAAGACCAGAGATTTGAGTGTCTGAAATCTCTTCAATTTTAAAAAAATATGCCTGTCGTGAAATTCAACACTAATTGGAGGACCAGGCTACCTGCCAGAAGGGCAAATGGATCACGTGTACACTTAGTCCTAGGTCCAAACTAAGTCTAAGTTCACGGGAGACTCTAAAGCAGCAGGAGAATTTCAAATGACAAGGTTCCAATAAATGGGGAAACTTTAAGGGCTTAGAGCAACAGGTATGACCATAGTGGGAGTTCAAAAGTCTTAGAGACCAGTGCATGGAACCCTAAAATTCAGGGACAGAAATAAAGCACCAGGGTCATACTTGGAACTCCCTTTTGATTTCTTATCTTCCTTTTTTTTTGTTAACCATAGCTAATGGGTCGCCAAGTTCTATCACTTAGTACTTAAAAACTCTTCTGTCCATCACTGCCCACATCATTCCTTTCAGTCACTACAAAAGCCTCACTACAGGTTTCCCTATCTCCTGCTCTACCTTCTTCTAACCTGTTCTCCACACTGCATAAAAGTGATCTTTCTCCATTAGGAATTCCTCGTCATACGTTTACCAATGGCTTCCCATTGCCTTTAGAATGAAATGCCAAACTCTCGCATGGCTTTCAGAGTTGGCTATGCCTTAACTCTGATGAATCTGTCACAACTTCTTGTCCTCAGCCACAGTTAAGCATGCTGCTGCTTCCAGAGGAGCCCTGGTCTCTCAGGTCTAATTAGCTTTGCACATTTTATTGCCCTTCACCCACCTCCACTTACCCTAGACGATTCCAACCTTTTCCTTGAAATTAAACTCAGGCTTCACTTAACATGGGAAAAGACTTTGTTATTCTCTCATCTTCCTTCCCAAGTCTGAATTTTCTTATGTGTTGCCATTTTTACGTTCAAAACTATTAAGTACTGTATTTTATGTAATGGTTTATTGCTCTGTCTTCCCCACTATTCTGTGTGGTCAGAGTGTTCTTTATTTATCACCTGCCATATCTAGTACAGGGATGGTAAGTATGTTTCAACTTGCAATCCAACTCCCAGGCAGTAACTAGCTATCTAAGACAGTGTGTTGAGATGATTACACTAGCAAAAGTGGCATGGTTGATTAATGATGTCTGTCTTGGGCACTGGTTGTAGGAATAGCAACATGCATATCATATATTTGGTCTTTCTAGTCTACATTACCTAATGCACTCAGTTTTTGGTGAATGAGTTAATGAAAAATGCAAGCATTAAGAAAGAGAAACTAAAATTGGATAGGACTAAAAGCAAAACTGGGTTAATGTTGGCCCAAGAGCATTAAGCTTCTTCATGTCTGGACGGGATTGGTATTGGAATCTAGAGGAGACTGAATCAATATATTTTGATTATGTAGCTGTAGACCTTCAGGATGGAGCACAAAGAATCTGTTCCTAATGTTCTGACTCCAGATAAAAAGAAAGAATTATCATAGCTAGCCAGTGACTTTCACTAAGACTGAAGACTTTTGAATGGAATAATAAAGCTTCTTGAGAATCTATTGAAGAGACAGATTTCTAGAATAATCACAGTGATCTTGAGTGTCTTCATAAAGGTAAACTGTTGGAATTGTGGATGTGGCTACGTGAGGAAGAAGGATAATTACTATAACCTTAATAGACACAATGCGATGTTAAGACAAGTTTCAGTGATCTTTATAGATTAAATTTATAGAATTAGCAATATCAAAGATCATGGTTTAAAATTAGAATTCAAAGGAACTTTGTTATATCTTTTTCTCCAGAGAAGATACCACCTCATTAGTGGGAGTGCTTCATAAGAAGGCAATTTGGGTGCTTCAGTAACTATAATAAATATCCCTTGGATAATATGCCAGCTTGCCTCAACTTGTTTTCACAGGTAGAATTTTTTTTTTTAAAGATGTTTGGTTCCTCCCAAGAAGGTTTAATGCTAACCTTCAAACATTAGATTGCATCTTTCAACATTCTGTGATCTATCTGGAAAGTTTATAGCTTATAGAAATGGTTATGATTAGTAAGATATTCAAAGGAGAGACACACACACACATTTGTTCATTCAGTAAGATACTATAGATTGCAAGCTCCCTCTTATCTTAAGTTACTCTTTTTATGGTAACAGTATTCAGTTAGTCCAAAACTGTAATATGTTATGGAAACAATAATTAAGTGTTCTTTATACATATGTACCTTCAAGAGCTTGATAATATACATGACTGGTTTAGCTGATCTTGTGCTCTCAATATAGACTTTAGTTTAATTATACCACTTCAGTTTCTGTTACTAAATGATGAGTGTAAAAAGTTGAGAAAAGAACCTAAAGGATTATACCATCCATAGTGGAAAAGTTGGAGAGGCATGAAAACTTGGATCACACCAATTTAGTTCAAGAAGCAACTACTGTGATTGGCATAAGGGTACAAAGATAAATAAGCTTTTTATTTTGTCCCTACCTAGCTATAGAATCTAGAAAAATTCCCTTTACATTTCTGGGCTTTTTTCTGCTTATTTGAAAAATTATGGTGTTGGGATAGGATAACTAACTTTTAATGACTTTTTTGTTCTTAAATGCTTAGACTCCCATGAGTCACTTGACTGACTAATACATAGCCTTATGAATATTACTCATCAGTATTTTGGGTTAGTTGTTACTGAGCCACAAAGTTTTCCAAAATTCTCAAGTTACGTTAAAAAAAAAACAAACAGAATAAAGCACATGAGGTCAATTAAAAATGTATGCTACAGAATGATTTTGTACATTCCTTATCAGCTCAGCCTTAAAAATAAAAACGCAAGGCACAGGCAGATATATTACAGAAAGACCCGATGGGTACAAATTTAAAATAAAGTTGAATTGCCTGATCATTTTTGCTTATGCAGTGGAGTAAACATTTGTCTTTTTTGTAGGGAAGGGCTGCTTCTTAGAATCTTAACCCTTATCCTCTGAGGATAGAGGGAGGCAGAGACCACTTGAAACAACAGAATTTTAAATTGCCAGATACTTGCTTTGTCAGTCTCCCCCAAAGCTGGCCAGAGCTCATGGAAAATCAATTTGGAGGCCAGCAGTACAACTTCAGAGGAGGTGTACACGTTCCTGGGAATTCAGGGGATTCAGAGTCCTGCAGTGGTAGCCTGTGGGCAGCTCAGGAGGTGGCCAAGCCCCTACCTGTGGAGGGCAGGGCTCAGTGTTCATAGCAGGAGGGCCTCACAGCACTGGTTTCCTGATATTTGACTGTGGATGTTGCTCTGTCTGCTATATTATTGACGATTTCCCATGTCTTAGCCTTCCCGGTGAGACTGTAAATTACTCAATATTCTTTCCATAAATTTTTTTTTCACTGCCTTAATGGATTGGAACCAGTTTATGATGCCTGCAAATAATATGTTGGAGTATATATGGTTACAGACACTTGTGCAATAATTTTCCGCCTTAATTTTGTAATTCTCTAGAGTATTTACAGGTCTTAAACATGAATTGACAAAAATAGATTGATCATAGAAGATATCTATTTTAAAGCATGTATCTTTACAATAGTGTGTTTAGGATGCTGAATTGCACACTATTTTCTTAATGTGTGACATTGGGCAGGTTTATTAACTTCCCTAAAAATCAGTTCTCTCATCTATAAAAAAAGGGACAAAAATTCTATTTACCTCAAAAGATTGTTTTTAGAATTAAATTAGAAATATATACATCAAATATTAAGCAAAGTGCTTGGTTCAAGTAAACAATAAATATGATCTACTATTTTAATAAATATATTCTAATTCATATTTTAGTAGAAAAAGTATATTTTGGGGAATTACTTTGAAATTTAAATTTTGCTTCTGCTTCATTCTAATAATATAACATTGACATTTTTGTTTAATCTCTCAGTCTCAGTTATCTTTTTTTAAATTTATTTATTTATTTATTTTTGGCTGTGTTGAGTTGTCATTGCAGCGTGCTGGCTTTCTCTAGTTGCAGTGAGTGGGGTCTCCTCTTCATTGCGGTGTGGGGGCTTCTCATTGCGGTGGCTTCTCTTGTTGCGGAGCACAGGCTCTAGGCGCACAAGCTTCAGTAGTTGTGGCTCGCGGGATCTAGAGCGCAGGCTCAGTAGCTGTGGTGCATGGGTTTGGTTGCTTTGTGGCATGTGGGGTCTTCCTGGACCAGGGCTCAAAACTGTGTCCCCTGCATTGGCAGGCGGATTCTTAACCACTGCGCCACCAGGGAAGTCCCAGTCTCAGTTATCTTAACATTTTAAAAAAATTTTTTAAGTACCTCATTGAATTGTTCTACAGACTTGTATGTGTGAAATAACCCAGACAAACGGTTAAAGAAGAAATTTTAGAAGCTACCTATTTTATGTAACATTTTTGGAACATTGCATTTAGTCTTTACAACACTCAATTTTATGAAAATAAGACTGCAGCTCATAGAGGTTTAAATGAATGCCTGGAGCCACACAGGAGCACCTGGAGTCAAACCCATGTCCACAGACCTTTGCAACTTCCAGTTCCTAATTCATGTGTGAGACACATGGTTAGCACCGAATATATTTTAGTTCCTATCCTGTTTTCCCCTTAACTTAAACAAATGTTAGTGTTTATTCAAAAAAAAAAAAAAAGGAAAAAAACTGCTTGGTCAGTTAAAATAAATGGAGACAATTGGTCTCTTTTGTCCTCTCTGCCCAGTGACGAAACCACCCAAGCTTGTCAGAGGCAGTGTCATAAGGACATTTACACTCACTCCGGAAGGACTTTTCCTTCATCTGGCCTTATGATGTCTCTGGCTTCCATTTACTTACCTGTATAATGGGCTGCTACTGGAGTTTTTATAAGGAATGAAGGAAATAAATATCAACTGTAAGTAGATTAAAAATAAAGGCCATTAATTTCCTGTCATCAGAGGAAAAGAATGCGCAGTTGGAACCTCAACCCAACTAAAATAGTATCTAATTGAGCCAGACCTGGAGCATCAGCAGAAACTGAACACCAGCAATAGTAAACAAATCCTCAGGCTAGGTTTCTGCAGCTATCATGAAATTGGATCAAAACTCTGTATGTTGTTTGGTTTTCTGTGGTTTGTCAATGCAGCAAAAATGTAAAACCAAGACCAGACAGTCTGGCTTCATTGCCAGTGTGGCATTAAGACAACAGTTGGCAGCATAAATCCACCTAATTCATGTCTTAGTTTCAGTTATCCAAGGGTACATTTACATGCATTTGTACAAAATGCCTAATTTTTCTGCTGCAATTTGTTTTTTCTTAGGTATTCAATTTGTCTATTTTTACTTACATTAGAGCCAAAAAAAAAAGACCATTAAAAAGACCATTCTGGAATTGTGCTCTGCTTATTATGACATATATGTTTTACTGTTTTCTTTAGACAGTGTTTAGGAATGTGTTCTGCATAATAAACTTAAAAGAAATTAATTTAAAATATTTTATTTCTTACTTATTATCCATTTAACCTCTTAAATGATAAATCTTGGACCATCCCCCAAATCTAAATAAGCATTGAGCTCTGCTGTTTCTGTATACTAAATACTTTTCAAATTTGTTCCCTTCTAGTTTAACTACACAGCCTGATTTCAAGATCTTACTGTCTCTTGAAACTACAGCTTTCTATGAGCTCCTCTACATCCAATCTTGGGTTTCTCAGATCCAGTCTACACACAATTTATGGAATGATCTATCCAAATGCAAATCTGACCGTGTCATTCCCAGGTTTAAAATGTACAACTAGCTCCACCTAGCCCTTAGCCTAAAGATAAACCTCCTTAACAGGCAAACAAAAAGCAAGCCACCACAATTCAACCTCTTCCTGCCTATCCAACCTTACCTCATGACATGTCATATATTTTATACTCAAGCGACAAAGAATAACTTGCAGTTCTGTAGGCATGCTAAACTAGTTCTCACTTCCGTGTCTTTGTGCGTGCTATAGCCTACCCAGCTAGATCTTTGGTCTAAAATGCTTGTCATCCTATAAGACTTAGCTTCGGCATTATCTCCTCCAAGTTTTCCTGACATATTTCTCACCACCAGGATGGTTAGGTGTTTCTACAGTGTCTTATGCATATCTTTGTAAATACCATTTTCTCAATAAAAACAATCAGTTAGCAAGTCTGCTTCCCCATACTATTCTGAGAGCTTATTTAGAGCAGAGGATGTAAGTTCATCATCGTTGGTCTCAGCACCTAGCACAATGTTTGGCATGATGCCTAGGAGATGTTCGAAATATGTTTGATTGAATGAATATACTCATGTTATAACGTGTGCAATAATGTGTTTGATTAAATGAATATACTCATGTCATAATGTTTTCTGGTCAATTATAAATACTTCCTGAAATTTCTCACATTTATTAGCTGATTCAAACTTTGCTTCAAATCCAATGTGAAACCATCACTGTCACAGAAGACTTAACAGAGTTATACATAAATGGAGAGGGACCCCTTGAGAGCTTGCCTTGTAATGAACATACCTAGAGGTGATTTGGATGAAGTTTTTATAGTAAATTCTTTTAACTTTGGGGAATTTTTACGATTAAATAATTTAAGTCAAGTTTAAATATGTCCCCACCAAATTCTCTGGCAAGTGTAATGGGATCTAGCTAACAGCAAGAGACTGAATCTGTGTTGTCTGGGACATTAGGAAGAACGTATCCTTTCTCAAACAGAATGCGTAATGAATAAGAGACTGATAAAGGGAATAAAATTCAAGAGACTATTCAGAAAGCACAGACTTCATACCAAAGACATAATGATCTGTTCTCATGTAAATAGGTTCATTACAATGAAAAAAAGAATAACCTTTTTCCCTTCTGAGTTCAGAGCTCTCCAGCAATGGATGAACACTGATTCATTAGCTGATTAATGATGAAAGCTCACTTTTTACTAATAGTGTGTAAAGGCAAAACGCAGACCTTTGCATATATACTGTGTTCAGCATTATGTGCTGAAGGAAATAAAAAATCAAAGCAAATTAGCGAAGCAGAAAGAGCTTTCAAAGAATCGCATTATCTGTAGCGGTTCTGGGAGTAGTTCCGCTTTTTTTGTGTCCATCTATTCCACAATTACTGGAGGAAATCTATGTGAAAAGCACTTGGGGCGGTGGGGGGAACAAACAGGATGAACAATAATAGAGCAAAGGAGCACTGCATAGATGCTGGTGATGGCTGTAAGTGCTTTACATGAATTAACTCATTAACACTCTCCACAGCCCTAAGAGGTATGCACTATTATCCCCAAATTACTTATGTGGAAACTAAGGTGCAAATAACTTAAATAACTTGCCCATTTTTCACACAGCTTGCTCTCTGCTTGCGGTGTCTGTGCTGTGGGTAAAATGCAAGGAGAGGAATAGACATCATTCCACAAATGTCATTCATGAGAATAAAAATATTACAAGCATGATCTAATGAGTGATATTCACGTTTCCCTTTGTCATCGCGTTATCTATAGCATGAAGAAAAGTGCTTGGTATATAGGAGGCACCCAGTATTTACTGTTTGAATTAGTTGAACAAAAATGTTGTTTTTAAAGGTTCAGAAAGAGGAAAGAAAATGGGAAGAGAAATAATATTTATTGACCAGCCTTCTGTGGGATAGGCACCATTGCTACCCAACTGCTAGTTTGATGTGATGTTATAAATAAGAATTCTGGCCCTAGACTACCTGGCTTCAAATCCTAGCTCTGCCACCTTCTAGTTTGCGTGGACTTAGAGACACTTAGTTTTTCTGTGCCTCACTGTTCTCCTCTGTAAAATGGGAATAATAATAGCAACTATTCAGTGGATTAGCATGAGGATTAAATGAGTGAATAAGGCAAAATGCTTATTAGAATAGTACTTTTGCAGTGTTAGCTATTATTGCTATTAGTTAAATTTCATCATTACCGCGTTCAATACCCTATTTTAGTGTCTGGAAAAGGATCCAAATCAGCTCCACCTTGGATGTTCCTGCCCTTTAATAAATGCTAAAGGAATGCAGAAACAAAAGAGGAGGGTTCAGGGAAATCAGCAGGGAGAAGGAAGAAGGGGCGTGAACACAGGAATAACTTGGGCAGATGAAAGCATGGGAGAAAAAAATCACGGATGCCAAAGGGCAGAGATTATTGTGAGAAACAATAGATGGAAAGGTTTACTTGAGAGGAATTCAGCCCAGTCATTAATCAGTTTAATCTCATTCCAATCTATCGATCTTCTGAGGGAGAAGCAAACCAAAGAAAACACACTATTAAAAAAATTATATATTTATTCATTAGGTTGCGCCAGGTCTTAGTTTCAGCTCGCCAGCTCCTTAGTTGCGGCACGTGAACTCTTAGTTGAGGCATGTGTGTGGTATCTAGTTCCCTGACCAGGGATTGAACCTGGGCAGCCTGCATTGGGAGTGTGGAGTCTTAACCACTGCTCCACCAGGGAAGTCCCAGAAAACACACTATTTGAAACGTGATACCTTTACTTATATAACTCTAGTTTCTCATATGTTAAAGAGCCTTTGCACTTCCATTGACCATAAGAATATCTGTTTTTATCAAGACTAATATATATTTTCCTTGACAAGTGACACAAGCTCCTACAGTCCCAGCTTAATTCTGAAAGCGACAGTGGCCTAACGGCATATTAGAGCTTATCTGTTTAATGGTCTGTTGAGGGAAACACACTGGCCTTAATGCAGGGCCCAGTGAATTGGAGTGTGCCTTCTTCTACATGACATTGAAGCTGGAAGTCCTCAACAGAGCAGCAAAGTAATCAACGGTCTCTGAAAACGGCCGGCCCTTTAATTCTCAGCAATGATCCCTCTGGATCAGAACTCAAGCAAAATGGGACAATTGTGCAGGGAAGCCTGACTTCAATGCTATGTGCCTTATTCGACAGACAGGCAGACCAAATGATGGTTCATTTGGCATCTCTTCCCAGCCCTTAATTTTTTATTTTAAAATGCCAGTTATAATAGAAAGTATCTTTTTGTGCTGTAATGTTTCTGTCTGGAATGGAGATGCTCTGGCCATCTATAAAGGATTCTGAGGGTAAAAGCATTCAGGCCCTAAGCTCTCAGCAAACATATTTGTTCCATGTGGTAAAACAAAATATTCTTGTATCCTATCTCCAAATTAGGTTTGTATCATACCTGAATCAGAGAAAAAGAGGCACATTAAATAATAATCATGTGCTCAATTTCAGGATGTTAGACTCTTACTGTTGACCTTTATGTGGTAACCTGTTTATGAAAGCAAATCATGGAGAATGAAGTCAGCAAATTCGGCTGCTGTGAGAGGAGGAAAAAGGCTTCAGACTTAAGCAAGAGGCTATGGTAAAAGCAGCTTGCTGCGTAAAAATGTTTAGTCAGTAAGACAGTGAACTGGAAAACCAAATTAGTATCTTTAATATCAAAATCTAGGGCTTAGTGGGAAATGCTTAAAGAGAAATCTTGCTGAACTAGTAGAGCACTTTGTTATAGAGGGCAATCCAATTGAACATGGTGGAGATTTTTTCCTAGTTTGAAAATATATAGAACAGAGTTACAAGACAGAATAAAGCTTCCACAGCTCTTGACTAAGGATATTTGGGAGATAAACTGTCTACAAGAGTAAATTTAAATTGGAAGAATGTCAATTCTCTGCTTTTTATCCAAAGCAGGAGAGAGAGACATGTCAAGACAATGTACGCATTTAAGTATAAAATATTAAAATGCTATTCTTATTATTTGCAAACCCAAGCATGAGATAAAACAGTGTATGTATTTCCAGTTACTTGCCTGACAAGTTCTTAAAATGGATTTTTTGCCAAAGTGAGGATGGAGAGTCTATTAAATTGGAAGTTGAAAATGGGTAAAGGATCATCAAATGTTGAGGAAAAAAAAAAATTGTGTATCATGTTAATCATGAATAAAGCATAAGCAGTTCTTATTAGATAATTCCAGTACTAGAGTCTATTATGTAAGTGGAAAGTGCTTTCTCTGATTTTAGGATTTCTAGGTGAGGTATGGTATTTGTCAATCTCAGAGATTGTTCTGTGGGCTTAGCAACAGGATCCAAGAGAGGACAATAAACTGTGTGGACATTATCTCTAGGGAAAGAAAGAGAGGAGCAATATGTCAGAGCCAGAGAGAAATTCATGGCTACTGAGATTTCAAGGCCAGATGATGAAAAGAGAAGAGAATATGAGACTGCTACATGCAAAGACAATAAGTTCCAAAAATAAGGCATGTGGCCAAAAGTGGAAGATCAAGAACTGGCAAAAAAAGAAGAAAGTGAAAAGTGGGAGTATGTGTGTATGGAGAACTTCAGAGGAGTCCATCACTGAAGTGATTCTGATGCCCTTTCTCCATGGATGGACTTCCTGACTTTACACTCGCCCTCAAATACGCCTGGTCTTATGGTACACAAAGGTCACAAATGCAGCTAAGCACCACCATGAATGAGGGACAGGAAAGTGGCAGGTTGCTAGGGCAACTGCTGAATCAAGTAGACAAGTCATTCATTCAGTAAAGATAATGCATGAAAAAGAATAAGCATAGCACATGGCATATGTTCTCAGTAAAAGATAGTAGACATATTTTTTCATTGTTACTAGTATTACATTAGTATTAAAATTATTATTACCACTTTTATTAATTGCCAAATTCTGGTCCTAGACAATCAATTCTTGAGACCAAAGACTGTGGCTTATTTGTTCATATTTATCCCTTTAGCACCTAGCATTGTAACCTGATGCCCCAAAATATGCCACGTTGGCATAAGGATTGTTTTGCGCTAAAGGCAATTGAGAAGAAGTAGATACGAGAAAAGCTCTGTGTCCTCTCTCAGTCTGCCAAAAAGAAGGGCATAAATTAACAAAGGTGTCCCTTCTCCCCTCTGTGCCATTAGGAACAAAGGTTAATCCTCAGAGACACCTTTAGATCCTATCAGCCTGGAGAAGGCACCAAAGGAATCTACATAATAAACTTTACTAAGTAGCCTGTATCTCTGCCCCTGGAAGCCTGAGACTGCTTTCCTTTGTCCTGTCATTTCTCCACAAATTTATTATGCTTTGTGTAAGGTGCTATATAAGCTGGAATTTTAAACCACCCCAGGGGAGTTACGAATTTTCATCTGGGTATCTCCCAAGTATACATGAGGTATAGATGTTAATAAATCTGCTTTTTTTTTTCTTGTTAATCTGTCTTTTATTACAGGGGTCTTAGCCAAGAACTCAGAAGGGTAGAGGGAGAATTATTTTCCTCCCCTATAAGCCACATAGTGGACTGGCGTTCAATAGATGCTTACTAAATGAAGACATGAATAATAGCAAGATGAGATACAGAACTCTGCATAAAGCTGTAGCCCTAGTGCTTTTAGGAAGCCAGAAGTCAGTGCTTTAGTAGAAATCTGCATGGGGGAGTCTCAGATCACAGAAGAGCAGTATTTAACCCAGGGACGTTTCTCAAAGGAAGAGAACCCTGACCCAAATTTGGAATCCTGTGAAGACAGAGGTAGAGGAGGATGAGAGTGGCGTAAAAAAGGATCTTCCTTGGTAGGCAGTACCATATAGACAAAGGCATAGATTGAAAGAAGACCATGACTTGCTGGTTCAAGGTAATGCAAGTGACTTGCTAGAGCTCTATCTTAGTTTATTCTAAGTTCACAATAGCTTATTCTGAACACTTCTTTTATCATGGAAAATACTTTTCTCAGTGAGTACAGAATTACAGTGGTAATTGTTGTGGGCTCTCCCGTTGCGGAGCGCAGGCTCAGCGGCCATGGCTCACAGGCCCAGCCGCTCCGTGGCATGTAGGATCTTCCTGGACTGGGGCACAAACCCGTGTCCCCTGCACTAGCAGGCGGACTCTCAACCACTGCGTCACCAGGGAAGCCTGCTAATTTTTGAAATGAGAAAAAAATGTATATAGGTGGGAACTTTATAAAACATTTGGGGAATCAGTAATTCTGAATTGGCCTAAGAATTTTATGTCAGAAATTGTTTCCTTTTCCATTTTGTAATGTAACACTGTGGAGAAGAGAAGAAGGCAAGCTGGAGAGGAGACTAAGAAGACATACTTAATACCTTTAACGTCAATACCAATAAAAATTATGAAACTGTGTTTCTTTGAAACAGGTTTGCACTGAATTTGTGTCAGAAAGTGTATAATCAGATAACTTGCCCCAAATTCAAAAGAT
The DNA here is from genome assembly GCF_951394435.1 of Stenella coeruleoalba. Lineage (NCBI taxonomy): Eukaryota > Metazoa > Chordata > Mammalia > Artiodactyla > Delphinidae > Stenella > Stenella coeruleoalba. Next base: position 55,643,683 of record NC_137157.1, read on the forward strand.
TCTGCCTCTCTAAGATTAGGGCACTGATACGAATTAGCAGATGAAGAAGGAAAAAGCTTTCGTTACTAGTAACAATTAATGATTAGACAAAAATAGTTGTTTGTGACTTAAACAACGATCCATTAAAATTAAGTTGAAAGCTGTCCTTACTCTGGGATTGATGTCAGGGAGAAAGAAAGCAGGTACATCAGTGGCCCAGGAGGCTCTGTGAAATTGTGACAAGATGACGCCTCCAGGTGGGCATAGCTTTGAGGAGGGCACAGAGCTTCATCAGTGGAGTGTGGGATGGGTTTCAGCACGCATGTCCTCTCTTCCGTGGGTACAAGACGTGAACGTTATAGAAGCCAAAAGTAGGTGGGGAGAGAAATGCTCGTCCATCTTTGCTAATAGTAGTGATTAGGTGAAAGTCCTAATAGCCACCATAGTAGTGCCAATCCTGAGCACTGGCCATGAAAGTTTAAAACAATAACTCTCCAGGAACTCAAGGAAAGACTCATCCATAAAGAATGGAAGCTAGCTCGGATACACAGGAAAGAGAGGAAAGGGAAACCTGGCTACCATTTAACTTTTGTAATTAGTTACCGTTCAGACTGGCATCCAAGCTCCTGGGTGTCAGAGGTGGTACCAAGGGCTGCTGACAAGTGTAGCCTTGCAGGGCTATAGCCAAGTGGTACGCTCGATATACATGGTTCATAATCAAGGAGACATTACAAAGAAACAATTATTAAAGATGCATAGGTGAGAGAAATGTGATTTCTTCTTGTGTGTACTCAGCACGAAGTTGGAAGGATACTGGTTCTTATATTTAGTTCTCCAGGACAGTGAACCCAGGGGCTGCTAGAAACCAGGTGTTGGGCCATACTCTCAAGAATGTCCTTGATTAGAAAAACAACTGTTAGCCTCTTTCTAAATATGTGTTTCTTTGTTTCTCCATATTCTTAGGAACTGGTCTCAATTGGAGGAAAGAATCGAAGAAAATGTAGTAAGAGTTAGGGCTTTCATTTTTAGAATATAGTATGTTGGTGGGGCCACAGAATACAAAAAGAAAAGTGAGTTGAAAAACATTAACAGGAGCAAATCCACTATGTGTCAGACATGAGATTACACAATGAAAATACAAAAGTTAGTGGGGTACTGACCCTTCTCTACAGAGCTGCGTGATCTGCAGCAGCAGATAAAATCGACTTCCATAGACTGCACACTCTCTAAGTACCAAGCAGTGTGACACTACTTTAGATACACGTGTGCTTTAATCCTTAAACCACCCAATGAGAGAGGTATTTAATCACTGCTTTTGCAAAGAACAAATTGAGGATGAGAGAACTATAAATAACTTGTTCGGCATGTAAGAGATGGAGCTGGGATTCAAACCCAACATATCTGATGACAGATTTTCGTCTTTATTACTATCCTATATAAGTTTGAGCCTTCTTCTTATATTAACCTTCTACTACTTGGGTTTATATTATGACAGTTATTGGTGCTAATTCTATTATTAGACTACTGCTTTGAATGGAGTTTGCACCCACCAACTAGCAAATTAATATAAAAGCACATAGGATATTGCATTTATTATTACTTGACCTCTGTATAACCATTGTTAATGAACTTGTCAGAGTATCCTCCAAGTTCAACTAATTAAATCTTAATTTTAAAAGTTAGATACAATCTTAGAGCTAGAGAGAAATATACAAGGTGATGTTCCAGCTTTTATTCATGTCAATGAATATAAATAATCCAGTGTTTTTAAAGGGCAAATCTGAGTGAATGGGTGCTCAAAAAATAAGTTTACTAACATGAAGTTTAACTTTGAAACTCCTGATTTTTTGGTTAATACACCTAGGAGAGATTTGAAAGTGATCAATAGTTATTTGTTTTTACTATAGCATAACATTTAAAAAAAAAACTTTTCAAGTGGTTTATGAGTTTATTTTTTAATTATGTTTCAAGCACAACATGCTTTATAATGACATTATTTAACATCTGAGTGCCAGCAGTTTACCTTCTGTTGTGTGAAGAGAGGAAGGCATGATTTTTTTGGCTTCCAGTCAACAATAAAGTGTGAGGGAGTATAACAGATGCTGAATATTCAGTCGTGCAGTTTGAGGATTGAGCCATGACATGACTGTCCTAGATAAACAGGCTGAGTACCTATGTGCAAGCACATTTCAAATGATATTTTCCCCACATCTTTTCCAGGACGTGAAAATGCAGAATCTGAAACCTAAGGCAGAACAGTAGTGGGAAGAAGTGATATCAAGACCACAGCTAGTCTGTTTAATTTCTGCGACACTTTACCTTAACCCTTTCCTTCTCTGTTACTGCATACCACAGTTTAGAAGGCTATGCCTCCTTATTTTACAAGGAACAAAACAGATGGAGTGGTATTCTTCAATGTAGCATTAAGTGGGATGTTTTACAAAATCTGAGTTTATGATAAAGGGAGAAATGGGCTCTCTTTCATATATTTAAGCCTCCTGTTGAGACAAATAAGCAAAATTATAGGATCTCAGGATTTGAAGTTCCCTCATCTGTTAACTACTAGGTTTATGGATGAGAGAACTGAAGTCTAGATTATTGAGAGCCAGTAGGGGAGTCTGGTTTTGCGGTTTCTTGTGTAGCTTTCCTGAATATTTCCAATAGGGCTTTCTGTACATTCCATTCCAGCTCATTAAAAGCAATGGAAACTGTAAAGCATTTGCTAGCATAATAGAGGAATTTCCCTCCAGTCCTAAAGTAGGCTCTCCTTAAACAATATATGGAATACTCAGAGTTTTCTTTACGAGATTCCTGTCTTCCTTCACTCCTCATGTTTATGTTAAATGTAGCAAGACCTTTTTGGCACCAATATATTTGATTTTAACCCAGGTGCATGCAACCAAGAGATGGTTTGTGAGGTCAGAGACCTGACAGAGATTTGTATTCTCTAGAAGAAATTCTTAAGGGTCATGATTCATCTGCTTACCCTCCCCAACTTTCCTCTACCTCTTTACTCAAATTAAATGTTACAAAATGCAGATGGTGTCAGTTAGAAGTAAATTATAGTTTGAATACTTTGTATTTGGGGGGCAATTTTTTGTTTAGTTATTTATTATGCCCTATTGTTTCACATTTAATTAGCTACATATGACATACACATATAATATTACAAACATATGAAGTCTAATGTGACAGTTTTTGAAGATGAGGTGTCAGAAGAGGAGGATTCTAGTTGTAGGCCTCTGGGAAATTTTGATGAGGGTAATGATGAGGAATTTAAATCTTATGTGTCATTTTACTGCAGTAATGAAACAGGAGACACAAAATCACCTGTTTCTACAATGAAAGTTACTTAAAAATGCATTTTACGTGGGTCGGTAATTCAAGTCTTCCTATTCCATTGTACATTGTCTGTGGAAAACAACTTTCAAATACACTAATATTTCCACCAAATTCACAGCCATTTGATAAATAAAGGTGCTGATCATTTTAAACAACTATTGGAATCCCAAAACAAATAGAATAAAAGCCTAGATTTGAAAGGCATGGGAAATAATTTACTTAGTAACAGCAAAACGTATTGCCCAGAAAAGTAAAACTAATAATGCCAGCATGTAAACTGAGAAATAGTAAAATGCTATGACAAGATACAATATGATAACATGGAAAGGTTCCACTTTGAAATAGTAAATCAGTTGATGTATTTGGTGCGTCACATCATGCTGGAAAGGTTGGATATAATAAACTGAAAAACAACAGCTTCTCTCTCCAGGTTGATGAGTCAACAGACTTCACCAATAAATGCCACGCTATAGCATTTGTAAGATTTGTAAATGATGTTGAAATTCAACAAAACCTTTTCTGTTGCAAAGAACTGCATGAAAGAAGCAAAGGCAAGATATATTTAAAGTTTCATAAACAAAAGATTCGTCTTGAAGGAATTGGGCTGCCATCTGTATTGTTAGTGTCCATCCAATGACTGACCTCATGAAACATTTCACCTCCTGTAAAATAATGTCACAATGCACTGCTTTCTTCACAGATAGGTGCTGATATTCTTGGAAATGAAGGTTTTTTAACATGTGGATGATGGTACAAAAATGGTTAACTTTATTAAACAATGGCTGTTCCCTTGGGAATGCTATAAAAACCCTGCAAAAACCTGGAAAAGAGCTCAGAACTCTCCTGCTGCCGACAGCTATCTGTTGGTTTAGCAGCAGAATTCTTACCAGAAGGTTTGAGTTGAAACGTAAATTGCAGATGTTGCTGAGTGTTTTGAAGATGAAGAATGCCTACAAAAACCTGTCTGCTTAGCACACATTTTTTATCATATAAATCAGTTGAACAAGCCCCTATAAGGCTCTTCAGAAAATGTTTTGACTTCAAGTGATGAGAGTCTCAGATTTAAAAGAAAATGAAATCTTTTGAAAAATTGTGTTGCAAAAGGAAATTTTGAAATGTTTCCACTGCCTCTTGGTCCCAAGAGTGAGGAGAGATACTGGTAGCTCTCAAGTCTTTTTGAAAACTCTCTGGAGGAGCCACAGTATAAAAGAACAGCATCACCCCCAGAACCCACTATCCCTGTAAGTGCTTAACATGGTGACAACCCTTTCCTTGAATATTCTCAGCCTGGGAACTTCACTTGGAGAAAAGAGGAAGAAATTGTGAACTGCTGTCTGATCATACATTTAAGGCGAAATTTATCTATCTGTCCCAAGACAAGATCTCAACTTCTGTGAAAGGAGAATAACTTGCTACTCATAGGAAAGTGCTGAACAATTTGCTGTAGTTTACAACACTTACATGGGTGAGCAAGTTTATTCTTTTGTTTTGTTTTGTTTTTGTTTTTGGAGCAGAGAAAGATTTATTCCAAAGGCCACTTAAGGAGAATGGGAGGCTCGTGCTCAAAAGACCTGAACTCTGCAAGTTTGTTCTTAATAAGAACCAAAAGTTAAGATAGAAATAATCTGTCAGTTGATAAGTTGTGCACTTATCTCAAGTTTGATTCTGCAACAATAAATAAATAAAATAAAGCAAGGGTTTCTTAGCAAAGAGGTAAATTAATTATTTTTGGTTTAAAAATAATGCTTATATATTTGTGTATGTGTGTGTTTCTACAGAAGATATTTTAAAACACATTAATTGTGTAACTGCTGGGCCTATATTTGAGCTTGGTATGTTACTCAGTGGAAAAAAATTTTTTTTCAGAGTCATAAAAAGTTTGGTCAAACATTAAATTTTTGTTTATATTGCTTTGAAAAAAAGGTTTTAGTAGACTTACTATTAATTATTTCCCATTAATTTTCCTGTTGTAAATCACGTAAATTAAAATATATCTTTACCTTTAATTTAAATTTACCGTTAGAAATATGTAATTTCATTTTGATTGAAGCCAGTTGTTTCATAGAAATGTATTATGTTTTATTTATGACAAAAAGAAGATAATTTCATAAATAACAAGCAAGGTCTAAATACCTGATTTTTTCCTCAGGGAAATTAGACTATAAACATCATTTTTAGTTTTAAATAGAGGGAAAATAAACTTCTCTTGCACATACCAGATATCTCTTAGCATCTCATACGTAGAAATCTATGATAAGACTTTTAGGCCTACTTGGATAAGGTTAAATAAAAATTAAATAGGAAATCTTAAAATAAAGAACAAAAACTGAAATTTCCTCTACCTATTCTACTAACTTGCATTAAAGTTGGTATCTTCTGTGGAGAAGGGGGAAGTAAACAAAAAGAGTAGGTTACGAAGACAAAAACATTTTTTTTCACAGGAAAATGACTATGCTCTACTCAAAACAGCACTGGTTCATATACATATTAAATTTTTCATTGTTTTGATTCTTCTAAGGCCACCACAATGGGTTCAAAGTAGTGGAATATGCAATGTACAATAAAAATTAAAAAGTCACAGAAGAGATAAAAAGGGATGGAAGCGAATGGTCCAGCTATATACCAATAGCAGCAAGTGTTTGTTGCAGGGATTAAAAGGAACCTAAAATGCTCCATAATCTCTGTCCTGGAGGTGAGTGCTGCAAGTGTTAGTGTTTTACCATCAATCAGATATTTTTCATAGTCATTAATTAATGAGTATAAGTTTGCCTTTGGTGACAGTAAGATTAAAGGAATCAAATATATTAAACACAGGGTTTCTTCCTAATCTGTTTCATATCCCCCCAAGTTTTACAGTTTACAGAATGTTTTAGCCTTAAAAAAAAAGTTTTGTAAATGATAACACATTAAAATATGTACTTTTCACTTTTTCAAGCTAAAGATTTCAATTAGCAAAATTAGTGTGACTCTAGTTCTAAATATATTCCAAAGCTCATGTTTTTTTTTTAATGACATTGATAGAGTATAAAGCTATTAATTCTTTGAAAATTGGCAGCAATGAGATTTTTGTTAGAGTCAAACAGAAGTAAAATGAAAGAAATAGTATAATGAGGATATTATCCAAGACCCATTTGATCTGTGGTTAGAGAGTGTGTTTTTAAAAAAAAGTGAGAGTTCTGAAGAATATGAAACTTAATGTGATTAATTAGGAAAAATAATTCTGGCAGTATTAATAATTCTTATATCCTAAATAATGAACTGACACCATGAACACAATTTCCCCTTGACGAGCTTAGAATTTAATATTTTCTTTCAAAGGGAAAAAAAGCAAAGCAAAGCAAATAGATTTAACCATTGAAAGTTGGGGTCAATGAGGCATTAGCTCATTAAAATACAAAGTATTTCAGTTCTTCTCCTTTGGTTTTGATAATACTGATTACATTTCCTCAGTTAAGATCTTATTTTTTTCCTGCAAAAAAGCCTTAAAGGTTGCTAAAATTAAAATTTTTCACCTAACTGTTAAAGGCTCTATAAAAAATGTTTGAATTTATATAGACAACTCATTTGTATTCTGAAACAATAAGTGTGGTAAGGACACTTGCAGTTGTAAGATCACTTTCTTCAGTCCCACCGTATGATTTCAATTTAAAAAATAGCCTTTGATTATCATCTCCCCGGAAGTGCCTCCTGCCCAAGATTTTCCACAAACTGTGCAGTTTTGGGAGCATATAATCAGAGTGATATACCTATAATTTCCAAAAGAAACCTCTAACATAAATTTGAAGTCTATTTATTTATTTAGTTTAGAAAACTGATTTTGGTATGGAGTTCCAGCCCTGACTTCTTCCCAGAATCCCAGGTTCATGGGTCACTCACTACTTGACCTGTTGACATGGTGTCTAATGACCTAAAAAGGGGACGCAGATAAAACAGAATTTTTTTTTAATTGAAAAAAATTATCATATAACATTGTGTATATTTAAGTTGTACAACATGTTACTTTGGTAACAAAAAATTGAAATATTTTGCCATTTGAAATACTGCCTGGTACATATAGACGCCCAATAAACATTTGTTGATAAATGAATATTTGATCACCTTAATTTTCTAAGTTCTTGATAAGCAAGGAGTTATTTCAAAGTTCATGAGATAAATGGTTTTCTAGGAACTTCCCTGGTGGTCCAGTGGCTAAGACTCCATGCTCCCAATGCAGAGGCCCTGGGTTAGATCCCTGGTCAGGGAGCTAGATCCCGCATGCCAGAACTAAAGATCCCACATGCAGCAACGAAGATCCCGCACGTGGCAATGAAGATTCTGCGTGCTGCAACTAACACCTGATGCAGCCAAATAAATAAGTACATAAATAATTTTTAAAAAATGGTTTTCTGTATTTATACTCTAATATTTCAGCAATAATAGTTAATATGGAACACAATTTTTGGATAAAGATGTAAATGATGTAGAAAAAAGAGGCAGAACCTTTGTATTTAAACTTATCATAGTATATAAATTAGGCTAGAGCTCTCCTAAAATGTGTTGAAAGAGATACAGACCCTCTAAAAACTGCCTGAAAAAATTCTGAACCTCTCCCTAATAGTTAATTAACTAATGAAGGAAAACACTCTTTCAGTAAACTGAAATTATATAATTTTCTTAAGTATAGTTTTCTCTACTTGCAACTGAGTTACACAATGATGCTGTAACTAATTTTTTGGTATTTTATTCATTGAAATGTCATATTTAGGTCTGAACTATTTTAAGCATATACTTAAATTCTTACTTTAAAATTATCCACATGCCTGAATTAGATCCGTTATTAGAAAACTCTACTTTGTGCACCTGAGTTAGCAGCGCCATTGAGAAAGTACGTTATTTAATTTTTTTGGAATGTTTTGTAATAAGCAACTCACTGTTCTGTATTATTATGAATCATTTAAGAATTATCAGCATTACCTAGAAAATACATTTGGACTTGCAATAAATAAATATTCATCTGTCACCTACTTTTTGCAAGTTCTCTGCAAGTACAATAAGGAATATAAATAATCCATAAACCATATTTCCTGCACTCTTATAACTTGTAATCTGCAGTGACCACATATAAATTTAACTACAATAAAAGACAATATGTCAATTGTTACCCATAGGTGGTGCAGAAAACAAGTTCTGTAAGATATAGAAGAGGTGAGATAACTCCTAGAAGAGGAAATAAAGGAGGCTTAATAAGAGAGGTGACCTCTGAGCTGGGCTTCAGATGGTAAGTGTCAATAAAATAGGAGTAGAAAAACAAAGACCAGAAATATAAGCAAAAGAGTTGAACTGGTCAAAATTAACATGACTGGATTGATTGTGAGTGGACTCATCTTGGCAAAAGTGACAGGTTTGTACAGAAAAATTCAAGAAAGGTAATTTAGGGATGGATGACTTGAATGACATAAGAACCTTTTTTGTTTTTTTTTTGTGTGTGTGTGTGGTACGTGGGCCTCTCACTGTTGTGGACTCTCCCGTTGCGGAGCACAGGCTCCGGACGCGCAGGCTCACGGGCCCAGCCGCTCCGCGGCATGTGGGATCTTCCTGGACCAGGGCACGAACCCGTGTCCCCTGCATCGGCAGGCGGACTCTCAACCATTGCACCACCAGGGAAGCCCAATAAGAACCTTTGATAGTAGGCTGGTTGTGAGTTAATAAAGGCCTTTACTAAAAATATTGGTAATGTTCATGGAAAAGAATATTATATATTTTTTCTCTTGATTCCATATCTGTTTCTGGATGGACTTAATCAAAATATTCCTGGAACTTGAAATCCATGTTCATCCTCCCTGAATCCAATTCTGCAAGTCTGAATAAGTGAAATGAGTTTCACAAACTTGATATGAACTCATTAACTTCGTCAGTGAAGGTGTGAAAGGCTGCAGTCTTACTTTTCCCAGCCAAGTGTGTTGTCTATAATAAAACACCTATCACTTCAGGGATTTTAAATTAGCACGCCATCTGGCAGTAAAGAAAATTAATGAGGACAGCATTACTCATGAGAGAGGCCTTGAGTTTGACTCAGAGGGCTAAACAGCATTGAGGATGATCTGGTTATTTTTTTTAAGTTAAAGTTTTAGTTCTTATTAAAATGTCACACCCCTAAGGTCATATTTTTTAATAGATTTCTCTGTTGTAAAACCAAATAGATACATATAAAAATAGGTAAGTGATTATGAATTAGATGTAAACCCCATTGATTAGTTCAGGTCACAACAGTACCATGTGAAGGTCTCATCAAGTGTTCAGATTCATTCTTACCAGGAGGAACCTGGTAAGGCCCAGGGCTACCTGGTAAGGCCCAGGGCTACACTATTAAAACACATTAATATCTTCTTAATATGACACCCCTGATGACCCAGGCCTATCACTGTTTAAGAAAAACAAAACCAAACCTAGTGTTGGTGAAGGTGGGAGGGTTCACTCACTGCTAGCTGATAGAAAGGTGATTGATTTAGTCTTTCAGAAAAGCAATTTGGCCATGTTATTAAAAACAACATGTTTCTAACTTTTCACCTATTAGTCTCATTGTAGATTTGTCCACATAATAATAATTCACTAATTAAACTAAAAAAAATCCCGATCATCTACGAGTAGGTCAATAAATCATGGCATATTTGTAGGCTGAAATACTATTTTCAGGTTTATGACAGGAGTTTTGATGTTGGACAAGGAATAAAGGTCCAGTATTTGAGCTTCACATTCACGGAGTCTGAAATGTGGACTTTTTACTTTATATCCACATGACATAAATACCATCCTAGATTTACATATACAAAATTGAAATATAGATAGCATACAATTTTAAACTTCTTTCACACTACCTGATGGAAATTCTTGGACGGTAGGCTTACAAGTAGTATTTCTATATATTTTTGTAATATCCAAATTTTCTATGGTGAATATATATCACTTTATAAATAGGAAAACAAGGAATAAATGCTGTATTTTTTAAAAAAACACTGAGGAGATAAGAGGCTCACAGTTCTGCTCAATCCATTTTAGTTTTGTACACAAAGCACAGCAGTGTAGGACAACTAATAATCAACATCTTAACACAAATGACAGATGGACTTTTCCTCCACCGCTAAAATGCTTCCCGAGTGTCCAACTTATGTAAAACTCTTTATTCCTGTGAAATAATCGTACTTTGCTATTCTTTGTCCTATTTGGCTTCCCAGACACATAAGTCCGTTGTTATATGCAATCTACCGTGTATACATATCCTTGTTTTCCAAAGTTACATCAAAATTGTCTTAGTTTGAGTTCTCCCATAAACAGGACCTGAGACACAAATTTTGGTACAGGTATTTCACTTGGGAGTACATTCCAGAAAGCTGTTACAGGGAGATGTGACATGAAGTAGGAAGAGCCAATAAAAGGCACATTCTCGAGGTCACAGTTGTAGGCAACAGGTACTCAGCCAGGTCCGCCTATAAATATACAAAATGTCTCCGAACAGTGTCCATAGAGAGGATGGCTAGGGTAATTACGCTTCAGATCCCAAATTCTCCAACATGAACTACTGTACTGCCAGGCAATGCCTGCATGTGAGCTGAGTCAGCTTCTGCATCTTCAGTGAAAATTACAGGATAGAAATGCAGTAAGACGAATGGCTCATGTTGGAGGACGGGGTGCTGTCAGCACACACAGGAATGTCTGTCACCCCTGCAACTGAAAGTGGGGACAGGGGTAAGAGGATATATTTCAGGCCAGCAAAAGCATCTGCTCCAACCCACCCTTACACCACGAAGATCTACTTGTAACCCACATTAATTATACTCTGTCAATTACTCTTTAAGGTGGCAACCAATTACATTCTCTTAATAAGACTAAGCAATCAGATTAATGACACAAGCTCCAGTACCCATTGCCGCAGCTTTCTCTGAGGCCGTAAATAATGATTATTATCTGCATCCTCTATATTGCCCTTTCTAGGTTGTTCTTACCTTTGTCCAGCACTGCAGCTGTTCTAGGTATTTGTCCAGTCAGATGATGGAGAGCTTCTTCCTTGAGGAGTCTGAGACTTTGGTTGCCGTTTTCCTATCAGTGTTTGGTTGCTGACAAATGATCTATTAAGTCTCCATATTCTAGGTGGCCTGATTCAGATCTTTATTCCTGAAGGTTGTGAGCATGCGGCTGTTTTGCTTTTGTCAAGCTGTGGAAGATGTAATTTTCCTTTCACTCTTATCAGGCATGGACGCTCCAAGAGGTGCTTCAATAACTCCCCAAGATCTTCTCACCATTCTGATTATGTAGCGTGAGTCTAGCTCCTCATGATAATCAGAGTTGATTTTTCCCTCACCAGCATGGTAACTATTTTCTTTGTCTGCTAGTCTACTGACATATGATACCCCAAATGACCATGCAGCTATAATAGCTTCAGTTTCAGTGAAAATATTATTGTGTCCAGTGGTGGAATTGTTCCTCTCCTGGGAAATAAGGACTTCTAATTCAGTAGAGACTAAAGTTATGGGGATGGGAGAGACACATTTCCAAGTGGGTCTCTGGGAGTAATGGCAAGAGGACTAATTCTATGCATACCCCTTGATTCCAGACCCATGTATTATAACTATTTGGGACATAACAGTCGTGTGTCTCGTGTGTCAGTGTTTCAGCATACATCACAAAGAACAGCACCACCACTCTACATCCCTAAATCTGAAGGATAAAAATAGATTCTTAATCACTAGTTTTACATTACAGAGGGACGCTTTAAAAATTGAAAGAGAGGCCTCCCTTGTGGCGCAGTGGTTGAGAGTCCGCCTGCCGATGCAGGGTACATGGGTTCGTGCCCCGGTCTGGGAAGATCCCACGTGCCGCGGAGCGGCTGGGCCCGTGAGCCATGGCCGCTGAGCCTGTGCGTCCGGAGCCTGTGCTCCGCAACGGGAGAGGCCGCAACAGTGAGAGGCCCGCGTACAGCAAAAAAAAAAAAAAAAAAAAAAAAAAATTGAAAGAGAAAGTCAGTTTTAAGGATGTTTTATTAACTAATGAAATAGATGATAATTCTAAAGATTATTACCTGGAGAGCCCCACAGGAAATTAATATTTAGTATTATTAATGCTCGGCTCCACAGTTAAGAGGTTAAAAGGTAAGACTTACAAATAAATTTCTTCTGGCCTCGCTATTACAAATAGCTCTTGCTGGAGTCATACACATAGACCTAAAAAAAATAGTTAATTGATATGGAAATTGTCCTTTAATGTATTCCTTCCCATGGTTTCCCAATATTCTTGATTATCCTAGCTTCTTTCTACTATTTTCTTTCATCACTAAAGAACATAAGCATTTTCATTCAGTCAGCAAAGCAAATATTGTATTTCTATCAAGTATGAGTTATTAATTAGAATCGGTAGTTATATTATCTCTCTGTTATCATTTTCCAATCTGCAACTAAATGGAAAAATTGAGGCAATTTTGTGTACTTGGAGGAAGCTGGATATTTAAATTCTTTCTCTTTCATGATTTGCAAATTTGAGCCTGCCATAACTGCTCTCTGTTATTTATTTCATCTATGAGTGAATGGTTTTTATTTATCTCATCTGAAAATAAGATGAAGGGCATAATGTGAGATTATATATTTTTAGCATCTACCAAAGGCACGGGGCTAAAGGCCATGATTCTATTAAATAGATTGTTGACCATTTCTAACTGATCCAAATAGCTTATCAGTGTGAACTTGCTGCATATCTTACATATGTGCAATTCCATAAGGTGTTGAATTGTCCCTTTCCAAATTCAGTTATACTGAGAGATAAATGAGTATTTAAAGTATCAATATTAAATAGAAAAACCATATTAGAGGGATACCTCTATGGTTCTTGTTCTTTCCAACTTAATTTTAAACCAGGAGATCTATTTTTATCTTCAAGTTAAAATAAGGCCCAAACATCTGCCTCTTCATTTCCCAGTTCCAAAACACAGTTTTTCAGTTAAGAATTAAGACAGGATATTAAGGAGAGTAAGGAGACGTTTAATAAAATGTATCCTTAACTTTATGGATTTTAAATCTCTCATTTTAATACTGACAATACTTCCCTATCTGTGCCCCCAAGGTTATGTCTCTCCAAATTCTATCTTATCTTTGCAGGGTGCATTTAAAATATATATCTGTTCCCTAATCGAGCTCAAAAGCAGGCACCTAGAAGGTTGAGACAGCACCCTGCCCCTCCCCTCCTCCCACACTTTATTCAACTCTGGCTCTTGTCCCTTGACAGCTGACAACTATTTATCAGGTAAAATGTAATTCTCAAACTCGTTCCATGGATTTTTTTTTTTTTTTCCACTTGCGTTTCTTGTGTCTTGGGCTGGGACAGCCCCTGGGAAGATGACAAATACATATTTAATCTCCATTCCCATCATTGCCTGCAGGAGATTTTGGTGATTCGAGTTGGGAATGACTCTAACAGTTTAATTAATTTCTCACATGGCTTTAAAATAAGCCAAAGTCTAATCAGTCCCTGTTGTCTGTGCTGCCTCAGGGGTATAGCAGGGATTGAAAGAAAATAGTCATAGGTGATGTCTTCATCTACAACCCTCTCTATTACCTCAGCCACCCCATAATCCTGTTGGAGTTTCTCCAACACTGTGTTCCCTCTTCCTCCTGCCCCTTCTTTCTTCTTCCTTTCTTCCTTCCTTCCTTTCCTTTCTTTCTCTCGTTCTTTCTTTCTCTCTTTCTTTCTCTTTCTTTCTTTCTTCCTTCCTTCCTTCCTTCCTTCCTTCCCTTCTTTCTTTCTTTCTTTCTTTCTTTCTTTCCTTCCTTCCTTCCTTCCTCCCTCCCTCCCTCCCTCCCTTCCTTCCTTCCTTCTTTCTTCCTTTCTTTCTTTCATCTTCAGCAAGAAACAATGAAATCATGTTTTATGGCTAACGCTAGGTGGATAGATTTGATCATTCTCTCTCCTCTGCAAACAAATGAGAAGGTATTATCTAAATAACTACTTACAGATTTCATCATTAGTAGTAATGAGTAGTAATAAGTTTAAGAATGGCCAGTAGAAATGTGGGAAACAAAATGTTTTTTTATTGTAGTAATTAGATGTAATTAGTATTAGTAACTAGTAGTAATGAGATGAAAAAGATAATAATCACAATTTCTCCCTTTCCAAAGTTGCATCTGTCTCTATTTGACTTGGATTAGTCTATAAATCCAATCATTTTGCTCTAAAAAAAAGGAACACTAATATGGATCTCATCCAGCATCTCAAAGTTCTAATTAGGTTAGAATTGAATTGAATCTAATATTTGAATATGTCATAGAAATAAATGTAAAATACTATAGTTGTATCCAAAAACTTACTGCAGGTATATAGATGAAGAAGACGTAGTTTTACAGAATCTTACATGAAAATGAATTAGGTTTCCTTGACTATAATTAACAATGTGATATGTATGACTAAGAGCTAATGTTACTTTAAGCTACATTAATAGAAGTAGAGGGCACAGAAGAAAGGATGTAATAGTTCAACTGCTCTCTGCACTTCTAGAGGTTTCTGCCTCACTCTGGAGACTCATTTTTTTTTTCTAAATGATCAAAATGATGAGATAACTTTAAATAAAATTATCATATGGAATGGGGATGGAGTAAGGGAATAGTATATTTACTTGAAGGACAGTTTAATGAGAGGTGAATATGTTTCATTCTTATCCTATTACACCTTCCTCATGTCAAATTTTTCATTTAACTCAATACATGTTTATTGAGTGTTTACTGTATTTACTCCTGGCAAGATGACAGGGTTGAGGATCAGAAATAGATACCAGTTGTGGCTCTTTCACTCATTGTTATGTGATCTTGGCAAGTACTTCACTTTTTCGAGTTGGAGTATTCTCAACTGCTAGATGAGGTTGATCATACCTATTTCACAGTTGGTGCCGAGTATTAAGTTAGTTAATGTACAGAACGTAACAGAGGCCAGCTCATAGCAAGCACTTGACATATTCCTGTGAATATGATAGAATATGATTGAATAGAACTAATATTCAGAGTATTTAGTAGGCCCCAGTGGAATGAATTAGGACCAAAATCTTAAAATTCTTGATATATTTCTATTCAAATAAACAGTAACTCTGTTTCCCACAGTCTTACTGGTCCTTAAGTTGTTTTTGTTTCCACTAATGCCTCAGTAATTTTGATAAAAGCTGAGTCCCCTCTCCATATATGTGTGTTCACAAACAAGCACAAATGTGTGTGCAAAATTGTGTTAAATATTTCAGGAGCTGCATTGGCTCATTAAAATCCTTCTCTCAGTATGTATCTTCAATAAGTAAAAATTAAGTTCAATTGGTATAATTTGAAATTTCACAAAGAAGTGCAAGGAATGAAATAAGTATTTGAGAATCCTGTTGGGAATGCTGCTATTACTGTGCTTTCTATTTTTCTTAGTCATTATGCAATAGGACAAAAGAAAAGAGATTGGAGATGTAATCTCACATCCAATTAGAAATTAGAGTCATTGAGCAGTAGGCAAAGGATTTACTAAATATTCCCTAGATATAGGATGGCAAATGAGTAGAAAGTTAATCCTTTGTTTATTTACTGATTTTTAGCAAATTTGTTTCCAAGCATTACACTGGGATCAATTTGAGAGTTTATGTTTTGTCATCAGAACAAGTCCTGCTACACCAATTTTCTAAATCTTTACAAACCCATGGACTCTTTTGATAAACATAAAAATATGAATCTTTCATTTAATGAAATTTGAAATTGCAAAATGACTAAATATTTGAATAAACATTAAGCTACTAACAATTTTGAAAATAGTTTTTGAAATTAAATTTGCTCTCAAAGTTTCCAACATGCCTCCCTCCATGCTCACTCCCCTCATGTCTTGCCCTCATTAACTCCAAAGCTTGTTATGTACTTAAATAATTTGTTACACTTCTAGCCCAGAGGGAAGCAAAAATAAATAAGGAATTAAAGCAATTATTCAAATTATTCTAATCAATCTTTTTTCTTTGGTTATTGTAGTGCCTATTGTTTTTATCTGCCCAAGAGTCCTTTTCCCTCCTTCTGATAATAGAACCTGGTCCCCAATCCCAGGGGCAGCCATGTGACCCAAGTTGGAATATTCGTAAAATAGATTCAAAACATTGGTCCAAGGACGGGCATAATAACCCAAGAAAGGACAATTGGAATCATTCCCCTGGATTTTTAACTGGAACTGTCATGCCTGTGTGTTGGAGTTGGGGGTATTGTGTACACATGCATGTGTAGGGGATGAGGGATATCTCTTTTACCTGTGGTCAGAGTTGTGTGTATAGAACACCTAAGCACACTCCTGTCTAACACAGACAGAATGAAGATACACACAGAAAAAAGAAGAGATGAGAGACAAGTTATGCTGAGAGTGTCAGGTTTCAATATGTCAGAGATATCCTCATACCTACAGGTCTTCCTTCAGCTGTGTATGCTGTCATGTCAGTAAATTTTCTTTTTAATTAAACTGGATCAAGTTGGGCCTCAGTCACTTTCAACTGAAATGGTGAATACAATTATTAGGAATTTCAGGTTATTGTTATTATTTTTGGTCTTCAAACTTTTATTTAAAGCAGTGGAATCTTTTTCAAATACAATAGTAGATGCATCCTCCTCCAACAAAAAATAGTTGCATAGATGGAAGCAGGTAAAGAGCATCCTGGTCTTGTAAGTACCTTCTTGGACTTCCTTTGCCCCAGAACTGACTCCTCTACTGTCTGCAAAGACACCTTGGTCTGTGCAAAACTCAGTCTAAAAGTGACTGGGAAAGTTTTCCTGGGGACAGAAGCATACATCATATTTCATCTGTTTCTTTTTTTAAAATTTCAGCTTTATTGGGTATAATTGTCATATAAAATGATAAAATATTTAACGTGTACATCATGGCAATTTGATACAGGTACACGTTGTGAAAGGACTGCCCCCCTCTAGTTAACACATCCATTACTGCATGCATTTATCTTTGTGTGTGTGTGTGAGAACATGTAAGTTTTACTCTTAGCAAATTTCGATTGCACAACACAGTGTTAACAACTACAGTCACCATGTTTTACATTAGATCCTCAGACCTTATTCGTCTTACAGCTGAGAGTTTGTATCCTTTTAGCAATCTCTCCTTATTTCCCCCAACAATTACTCCTGGCATCCATTTTTCTAGTCTCCGTTTCTATAAGTCTGACTTTATTTTTATATTCCACGGGCTATTTTTTAACAGATATAAGCCTGAAGATAGCTGCATCTTTCTACCCCACTTTGCTCTAGTGATATCGCTACACAACTTCTTTCTCTGCATACTATTTATGTTAAAGTACCTGTTACCTAATGTGTTGTATGAAAAATTCTGTGACAGAGTAGCACTTTAGAGAAATATGTATGATTCCACTATTTTCCTTATGTATATATACAATTTCGTTATATATATTTTTGAAAAGAGTATTCAAATGATTTGTATCAGATCATTATGTTTTCAATTTAATTTTTACTTGCTAGAACATCAGGTTTTAATATTGGGTTGGCCAAAAAGTTGATTTCAGTTAGTGAATACATTGTTCAATAAAATTCTTGGTGAAAATGAAAAATGTGTCTTTTATTTTTACTTAAAACCAAATGAACTTTTTGGTCAACTCAATATTATATAAAACTTGGGCTTCCCTGGTGGCGCAGTGGTTGAGAGTCCGCCTGCTGATGCAGGGGACACCGGTTTGTGCCCCGGTCCGGGAAGATCCCACATGCCGCGGAGAGGCTGGGCCCGTGAGCCATGGCCGCTGAGCCTGCGCGTCCGGAGCCTGTGCTCCGCAACGGGAGGGGCCTCAACAGTGAGAGGCCCACACACCGGAAAAAAAAAAAAAAACTTAACAAATTCAAGCTTTGAATTGACTTCTTAATTTTAAAATGAAAGTTGTATAAACCATATTTATAAAGAAGAAAATACGGAAAATTTCTTGAAGTAGATATTCTTGTTGGTAATTAAGCTTGAAGAGTGAAATACAGTGTAAAAGTTTAACTTTGTGATAGTGAATATAGTTATGCTTTATAATCAATTATTCCTTAAAATAGGAAATAGTTACGTGAGTTTCAACTTCAGGTCGTGAGCAAACTTCATTTTAGTAGTGTGCCTTTCATACAGAAGTCAAGAAGTTTGATACAATAATAATAATGATGATAATGTTCTTAATTCGAACCTCATGAGGCATCAGTTATCTCAATGAAAGCAAATTAGAAATGAAAAAATATAATCAATACAAACATAGCAACTAGAAGTCATCAATTGTTTTTAATATACAGTAGCCATTATTGGTTTTGCCTACCCAGCATCTTCTCCTTTCCAGTACAGCATTTAAGATTCCCACTGAAAAAATGTACTACACTCACACCCAGACAAAAAGGTTGAGAAGAGGCAAGACTGCATTGAGATTTAGCCTGGACAAACACATTGCTTTAGATACAGGGAATGGTTGAAAGATGAGCATATGACCCAGATTCATGCGATAAAAGAGAATCCCAGGGCTTATGAGGGAACCACTAGAAAGAGATGCTCTATGTTTTAAACTGACTGGACTAGAGAGCTCAGAAATAAATCCATGTATTTATGGTCAACTGATCTTTGACAAAGTTGCAAAGAACGTACAATGTGGAAAAAACAGTT
This sequence comes from Stenella coeruleoalba, assembly GCF_951394435.1. Taxonomy (NCBI): domain Eukaryota; kingdom Metazoa; phylum Chordata; class Mammalia; order Artiodactyla; family Delphinidae; genus Stenella; species Stenella coeruleoalba. The sequence continues at coordinate 55,662,655 of NC_137157.1, forward strand.
TCTTCAATAAATGGTGTTGGGAAAACTGGATATTAACATGCAGAAGAATGACACTGGACACACATCTTATACCATATATAAAAATCAACTCAGAATAGATTAGACTTGCATTTAAGATGCCAAACCATAAAATTCCTAGAAGAAAACATAAGGAAAAATCTTCTTGCCCTTGGTATGAGCAATGATTTTTTTGGGTATGACACCAAAAGCAAAGGCAACAAAAGCAAAAATAGATAAGAGGGATTGCATTAAATGAAGAAGCTTCTGCACAGCAAAGGAAACATTCAACAGTGTAAAAATACTAACTACAGAATGGCAGAAAATATTTGCAAACCATATGTCTGATAAGGTGTTCATATCAGATTAACCCAATAGCAAACCAATAGCAACAACAAAAAAAATTAACCCAATTAAAAAATGGGCTAAGAACCTGAATAGACATATTTCAAAAGAAGACAAACAAATGGTCAACAAGTATGTAAAAAGGTGCTCGCCATAATTAATTATCATGGAAATGCAAATCAAAATCACAATGACATATCACCTCATATCTGTTAGGATGACTGTTGTCAAAAAGACAAAAGTTAACAAGTGCTGATTAAGGATGTGGAAAAAAAAGCTTTGTATTTTGTAGGTGGGCATGTAAATTGGTATAGCCATTATGGAAAACAGCATGCAGATTTCTCAAAAAATTACAAATAGAACTACCACCTGATCCACCAATCCCACTTTTACGTGTATATCCAAAGGAAATGAAATCAATATCTCAAAGAGATATCTGTATAAACATGTTCATTGCAGCGTATTCACAAAAGCCAACACATGGAAGCAACCTAAGTGTCCATGGACAGATGAATGGATAAAGAATATGTGGTATACATACAATGGAACATTATTACATTATTCAGCCACAAGAAAGAAGGAAATCCTGCCATTGTGACAACATGAATGAAACTGGAGGACATTATCCTGAGTGAAGTAAGGCAGAAAGAGAAAGACAAGTACTGCATGATCTAACTGATGTGTGAAATCTAAAAAACTCAAACTCATAGAAACAGAGAATAGAATGATAGTTGCCAGGGCCTGGGGGATGGAAAAAATGGGGAGATACTGTTAAAAGGGTGCATGGGTTCAGTTTTGAGGGCTGAATAAGTTCTGGAGGTCTAACGTGCAGCATGGTGGGTGTCGGTAAAAATACCATATTGTATACTTGAAATTTGCTAAGAGTTAATCTTAAGTATTCTCACCACAAAACGTAACTATGTGAGCCAATGCATATATTAATTAGCTTGATTGTAGTAATCATTTCATGATGTATATCAAAACATCACATCGTACACCTTAAATATAGGCTTTTTTTTTTTTTTTTTGGTCATGTATCTCAAGGCTGATTAGACCTATGTAAACTAGAACAGAGACCACAGGTGGAGTGCGGCAGTATAGTAGAGGAAGATGGTAGAACACTATTGATTTGGTTGTAGGTTTCTTCTACAGTTGCATTAGTTTTCTTATTTTCATCTTCTATCTTGATGAAAAATGAGTATTAAAAAATGCTACTATCCCTCGGTGTACAAGTCAAAATCCTTTGACCAGTATGTCTCTAAAATCAATCTCTAATCCCTTCTCTGATCTCATCTACTGTGTCTCCCCTTCATTTTCTCTGTTCCAGTGAGGCTGAACATCTTGCCCTTTCTTGAACTTGCCAGATATGATCCTGGCTCAGACCTTTGACACCTTACAGTTTCCTTCGCTTGGGATGTTCTTCATTCAGAAATCTGCTTGTCTTATTCCTTCACCGCCTTTTGGTTTTTATGCAAATGTTACCCTATCTACATTTTCCAGGGAGGGAGGCAGAGCAAAGAGGATTTTTAGTACAGTGAAACTACTCTGTATGATATTATAAAGGTGGATACATGTCATTATAAATTTGCCCAAACCCATAGAGTGTGCAACACCGAGACTGAGCCCTGATGTAAACTATGGGCTTTGGGTGATAATGACACATCCATGTAGGCTCATCAGTTGTAACAAATGTACCACTCTGAAAGGGGACACTCATAATGAGGAAGGCTATGCATGTGTGGGACAGGGCATATATGAGAAATCTCTGTATCTCTATTCCATTTTGCTGTGAATTTAAAACTTCTCTAAAAACTAAAGTCTATTAAAAAGTTAAAGGAGGGAGAGCAGGCCGGGACGGGATTTGAGGGGAAACTTCTGTGGTGCAGGTAATGTTCTCTTCTTGAACTGAATGTGTCCCCTCTGTGTAAATCTAGTAAACTGTATACACGTGAAAACAACAATAGACATTCATTTCAGCCCTTAGGAATGGCTTGCATTTTGGCTGTGTCTGACTTCCATTGACATTAATCGGATATGTACATTCAAAAAAAACGGCAGTGCAGATTTCATTTCAAAGTTTAACATAAACATTTATTCGTCATTTTAATTTTAAGTTAATAAGAAATACAGGTTTTTTCCTTACATATTATATAAATATACATGCATATACTTTCTAAGAAACAGCCTAGGCCTGAAATAAAAATTAGTGAGCAGTAAGAAATAATAATTAAAATACAATAATAATAGAGTACAAAGGAACACATACAGTGCTAAATTGCATAATTCAGACAAAAAAGATGTAATTTTTTTTTGCACTCCTCTCCCTGCAACTCCCCCCAGAAAGGAAGAAATAAAGCTCAGCAGACAGGAGCACTTATGATCAAGGGAAATATTGGAAAACAAGTAGCACCTTTGGTTAATAAAATGATTGTCAACATTTATTTCCAGGAAGCCTAAGTTGAGCATTTCTGATTTTCTAAAGAAAATAAAACTAGTTAATATGTACCATGAAGTTTAGCTGTTGCATATTTCAGCATTTGCATAGAATGTTTACTGACAAAATAAAAATAAACCTTCAAAACAGAGTATCAATTTTAAGATAAAGCAAATGTTACATGTTTGTTTTCCCCATTTTTAAAAATTAGCTAGAGAATTCCCTTGATATACACTGAGCCGTTGAAAATTAGCCAGAGAAATTTTCTAATATATATTCAGTCTCCATCATAGAATACTGTAGTATTCATTTAATAATCTAGGTCCATCAGTTCATTTCAATTAAGGAATTATTTTGTGCCTAGCACTTTGCTAGGCATTAAAGTTATTATAACTAAGATAATATCCTTGTCCACAAGGAGCTCACAGTCTAGTAAGAAATAGATAAATTTGAAAATACATTCAGAACCACAGGCAAAATATGTACTCCCACAGAGTAATTCAACATTTGGTTCCAAGTTAGTTATATAGTGAAACTTAAAAACCACAGTAGAGATTTTTCTAAAACATTTTGTCCCTATAATATCATAGTATAAATGAAAGTTCGGCAGTAAATGGTTCAGTAGTCAAACAAGCTTGCTTAAAAATGAAGTCGGAACATACTGAACTAAATAAACTTTTAAAATGATCAACAATATAATATATTCCTGATTTAAATAAATGTACACTATATTTATATTAAAAACAAAATACACATTTGTATGAAAATACCAGTTCTTTCATTTTTGGTTAATTTGGTCCCACATATTTTATTTGCCCAGTTCAGAACTACTACATGTACAAAAAGTACAGACATAAATATATATTCCAAGATCAAATCACAGTCACTTTAAGTACATTCATCTGTAAGAAGGCAAAAAGAAGAGGGTTCTATATTTAAACTTTGACAGGCACTAATATTAATTATTTTATACCTTTTTGATTTTTTTAAGAAAATGAAATATGTACAGTGATGATTTAGGTCATGTAAAAACAACTGATTGGATCACCTTTGGTGTCAAGCAAAGCTACCTTTCTCTTTAATTCACTAACATAGTAATTGTAGTTGATAGACCACGTGACAGTGTGACCATTTGTTCAGTGGTCTTGAAGATGCCTACAGAACAAACAAATCGACTACATTTAAATTTTTTTCACTTAAAACTCATAAAAATACAACCTAAAATATAATTTATATTTAAAAAATAATTCTATAGATTAACCCCTAAATCCAATCCCTAAAGATTTCTTGCAAAAGTTATCTAAGTTCAGCTATTGCCAAGGAATGCTTTATGTCTGTCTTATTAGAAACATGTCATTATGTATAACTTTTATCCCAATAATGTTACTTTTAATATTTGCCCAAATGTAATAATGGTATAAAAAAAAACATGTGTTGAAGAAATATAAGTAGTAAATGAAATGTTTTCCAAAATTCCTTAAAAATGGGGAATTATTCATTCTAGGAAATGTTAACCAACATGCTGGTTTAAAATATTTGGAGGAACATGCTTTTAAATAAAAAGCTTCAAATCGAATGTAAAAGTTTAGCAAATATTTGAAAAGATCCTGCTCTTCCATCTTCAAAAGAGGGATTTCTATGCCTAATATCTAAGTAATGTGCAATGCCATTCTTACCATCATTACTAAGAAAGAATCTTATGTTATTAAGTTGATGTACTCACTGTAGCTACAGACTCCACCCCGCCATCACAATGACAATGCACATTTAGCATCTGGATGTCAGTTTAGCTGAATCTAACCAAACACATCCAGACATGTCACTGACTGTAAGTGTGTTTAAGGCCCTTTTTATGAAAAAGCTTACTGTGACACATCAGTTTATCAAAACTTTTATTAAAGTATGTTCTTAGTGTAAATATCCTTGATGAACTAAGCAAACAAATAGTACAGATTCCTGTTTTTACACTTTTACAGAGTGAATTCCTATTAGCAACCACTCTTTCCCTTCACCAGGGATTTTACTTAGGAGTGTTTTTTTTTTTTTTTTTTTTGAACGAAAGCAAAAGGGAAAAATCTAGAAATAAGATCTAGGTAAGATGGGGCTGCAAGTAGATGGTATCTCTAAAATAAAAGAAACTGTAGTCTTACTGTTGCCAGACACCTGTTGTAGATTTCAGTATTGTTTAAGTAGGTGAAATGACCATTTAGAAAGCAAGAACTTTTGAGATAGATTTTATTCTATTCTATTAACTCATCCTCAGATTCTTAGATCAAAAAATATGGTGGGGGTCTTCCCTTCTCCTCAAGGTTACACAATAGCGAAAATTTCTCACAAATTAATAATTTAGCAAACTTGTATTGCACACTCTGTGCTCTGGCATTATACTTTTAGAAAAGAAGTGAGTGAATAATGCTTCTAAAACAAAATATGAACATAAGCAAAATAAAAGGAATTAATGGAATATGGACACATGGATTCTATAAACAGGTTACTGCTGAGTATTATTTTAATGACTTACATATTGCTATAACAACAGATATTGTGCAAAATCCTTCATCCCAGTAGTTATTACGTCCAATTCACTTAGAATTATCTGCTGTGGGAATCAGCAAATATTTTTCAAATTACATTTATAAACGTCATTTTGCAAAGGATGATTCAATTAGGAGAAATGTATTCATTTTGGAAATAAAGGATTTATCAAGTAAGATTAGAATATGTGTTTCCAAGAAATATGTATTTAGCCTATAGAATTCACTATTACAAGTAGGATGGCTAATGGAGAAAAAAAGTGGGTTAGAAGTTAAAAGACCTGGTTCTATTTCCAAGACTGCATTTACTCAGAGGACATGTATATGTTTAGGCAAAGACCTTACCTGCTCTAGTCTTATTCTGTCAAAATGCAGATATCTAACAAACCTAACTTTAATATATCAAAACAAAAATGCAATACAAATCAAAACACAATTACATATAATGCTTAGAAAATAAACATTTTAGTTTACATGTCCTTTCTCACTAAATCCAGAAATATTCATGCTTTAGTTAGAAATAGAAAGCATGTGGCAGAAAAATAAAGTCCATTAAATAATATATCAGAAACCTGTACTCAAATGAACAAGTTATATAAACTGAGTTTAACTGAAAAACGTTTTTTTTAAGATGCATATAAATGTAAAACAACTAAAAACTCAGAATAAAACACTTAGAATATGTTTGAAAATTTCACCCTGAAATTCATATGCAATAAGAATCCCATTCTTTTGTTCATCTGAACAGAACTTTTTACTGACTTATGTCTTAATAGAATGTTGAATGCCAATGTTTTCATACAGAGCTCTCTAGCTTATTTTGCCATATTTGAATTTGAAACAAAAAAAATTTTCTTTTTACCATGTAAAGAAAAATATTTGCTGATATGGTAATGAATTTATGGTCACAGAATCATAGTCTACTGAAATACTCCTGAATATTACTCACCTTATTAACAAGTACATATGAAGACTGAAAAACATGGAGATTATGCAAGTAGTGGAGATATAACTAAACCCACCAAAGAAACAAAAATGCTGCACTAAAAATGTCCATAATTAGATAAAAAATGCTAAAGAAGTTGGCCTAGACATTATGAAAAATGATGAAAGAAAAATAATTTTTAAAAATTATTTTAAAAAATAAGCATAGGGAAAAAAAGGAGGGGAGGAAGGTACATAGCATGGGGTTGGGATGGGATAAATAATTTGGTCTAAAAGTTTTCATATGTCCCACTAAAGTAAAAAATTCTTTTTTGCAATAATCCTTTTCCTCTTAAAGTAGAGACCTAAAGTTATGATTCTCATTGCTATAATAATTCTTCCATGAACTGAACATAAGTGAACTAAAGTGAAGGCAAAGCAGAAGACTAAGATAGACCAGATCATAGGACCTTGAAGCATTAAAACCTAAAGTTGTACAATTTGATAACAAAGAAGAGAAAATCAGAGCTACAAAAGAGAATGTGAACTCAGCAAATTATTCATTTTTTAAAAACTATCAATAAAGATAGTTTGTGATTTTGATTATACAGGCATTATAATTAATTACTAATAATTGGGCTTTTCAGGTTTTAAGTGCATTTCTCAAATGTGAGATCGTGCACATAAATATGTAGAAATCAAAACCTAAAAAATAAGTAGGATGAGTAAAGATTTAATTTCAATTTTTATCTCAATGATTTTGATGCTTTTTGGTATTGTGAATTGTCATGGCAAGAATCTAGTTGTTATAATGTATCTGTGATGTAATTGCATTGAAAGAGCCTACAGGATGACATACAATGATGCTATGCTGTGATGGTAAGATTTGTTTCTCAAAATTTCGGCACTTTAAGAGAGTTACAAACATCCAGAATAGTAAATGTCAAGGACAGGAAGATCGATTTTTCTAGATTCTTAAAAGTCATATTCAGTTATCTATTTATCATGCATAAGGAAGATTCATAATAACAAAAACTCTTCTAGAATATAAGCACCCTCCTTATCCAGGAAACCTCAAGCCTACAGTCACATGAGTTCCCTTACTGGTGAAGATGAGTGGTCTTAGCCAAAAGTATACACTGATGACTCCAGGAACATGGTCATTGCTGCAAACCCAATATATAGGACCAGATGCAGCATGAGTGACTTTGTGAAAGATGTATGACATTAGAAGTGCACCATCTGAAATAGAGCTAAAGAGAACAATATTCTAAGGATGCCAAAAGTCTAGAAGAAGAAGACAAAAGCAATGGCATTTGTTCTCTCTGTAGAACAAAGGGACGGAAAGGAGAATAACAATCCAGATGTTCAGGAAACTTGAAAAATTAGTTACAGTGTAGTGGCAGTTGCATTAAGTGATGCCAATAAATATATACTGTGTAGATGAACCAAATCTTTTGTATCTGATAAGATTTTTACAAATTTTTGGTAGGTTGGGATAATCCTATAAGTGAGAATCACTATAATTCTGAACATAATGTTTCATAGTAAGTACTTTTAATTTTTGAGTCATAATAAGTAGCAACTAATATGGGAATTACTTATCCATAAAGAAAATAGCATTTTTCCTCTAAACCCAACCTAAGGGAAAATATATTATGCCTGAGTCATATAAATATTTCATTATTTTTATTAAAAAAAGTCACATTGAAGCAATTACAGCTATTATATAATCATTACCATTATTTGGGATAATTTGCATTGGTTAGAAAAGCAGGCAAATTGAAATTATATATTCAGGTTATAGCAAATGCAGTCTCTAATAAACACTAAATAAATCATAATACAGATTGCAGTTGAATCTAATTGGTTTACCACAGTGTTTAATTTTTTTGTATCTATATTTTATCTACCATTGTATCTACAGCTTCTAGGGGGAGGTGACATGGCAGTGAACACCCTAGGGGCTCTTTCTGCTTTTAAGTAAACCTGAGTTTTTCTTCTGGTTCTGTCACATACTACCTTTTAACTTTGGGTAATTTGTGAACTTCTTTGTATATCTGTTTTTTGTTTTGTTTCACTCATCTATTATATCAGGCCAATAGCCTCTACCTATGATTCTATTTGAATATCAAATAGGCAAAATGCAGGAAACATAAATATCCATTCCCTTCCCACTTCACATCTTTTTTCCCTATTAATTTGAGCCTAACAATCATGATTATTTTGTTTTATTAAAAGCCTGCAACATTGTACATATAAGAGGGTTTTTTTTAAAGGTATTTTTGGATGGAAAATAAGTTTCAACTAACTGATTAAGTATATCTCTACATTTTATAACATCAATATAAAAACTTACATTTTCAGCATACGTCTTATGGTCTTTTTTTTCTGCCATGTACAGCCAGAGACGGATGAGTAAAAAATACCTAGATTTTTAAAGTGTACTTTCAAATATATCAAACCAAATTATTTTACTTATTTCCTAGTGTCCAGGGGAGACCCATGAGATAAGGTGGTTAGAACTTGGTACTAAAGAAGTGAAATTTATGAGCCATGTCAATTTACACTGAGAAAACATCCTGTCTTCCAATGTGAAGGACACCAGAACCTGACCCAACTGCCTCTTAAATGTGTGCTGGTTGGCTCCAAAAAGGATCAAGAAAGAGGATGGGCATGTGTCAGGACATGTCTATATCCCATATTGCATTCATAAATTAGTGAAGGAACATTTAAGATTAAATGGTGAAAAATACGAGGAGTCTTGTTATCACAAATGGAAAAATACTTAAACTAGCCAATGATCATGAATTATTTTGGTACCCAGGTTTATGATAACCTTCCTTCTGCACAATTCCATAACAGAAAAATGGACTGAAAGGTATTTTAATGGTTTCTGACTTTGCTTCACGGTGTCTTGATCATCTAAAACCTGTCATTCCCTTGGGGAAGAAATACTTTCTGACTAATCATTAATTGTTGCAGAAAGCCAACTATATTTTCTCCTTCGTTTAGGCAACTTTATAATAATAAATGTTCTAGGTTGATATTTTCTTCTCAATCTCTGAAAGATTCTGTTCAAGCAACAAATATTCTAACAAGTTCAAGAGATTTGGGAGAGTAAACAACTTGAAACATTTATTTTACCCTGAAACAATTCTGAAAACTGTATGTGAGTTTATATCACTGTTTCAAGTGTGTTGTGATTTAACTTTCAACATTTATGTATAGGAATTAAGAGGCATACATATTTGTAACTTTGTGCAGTGCTACTGTCAGGCATGACTATACATCATGTCATGTGCTTTGAATGTGCAATTTCACTTCCCTTTCTTTTTTTAACAATTTAATATAATCAGTGTTAGGAATGAAAAGTTAAAGAAGATGATCAAAGAGCAATAGAACAAATACAAATTGGTTTTGACTTGACAAGAACCTCATCAGCAAGTAAATAAACCTCCTTCCATGGAGAAAGCCACTGGAATGCACCCACCAGCAGGTGATAAAAAGGACTATGCCTTAGCCCTAAAACCCCATGATCATTACTTGTCCCAGAGGTCTATTATCTATATTAATTTAAATGTGTATCTTCAGAGAATTCAAGGCACTTTTTGGGAAACATTTAAGATTGGAAAGCTACCGAACAATTTATGATGTCACACTTTTTATGACAAGTCACAGTTGAATACAAACGCTAATAATATGAAAATAGCTCATTCAAGACTCAAGATTGGGTGAAACTAAATTAAGAACAAATATATATTGTCACATTTTCCCTGATTTATTTACCTATGGTATTGGCACATATTGTTTTAGTTAATATTTTAAAAATACAAATATCTTTATGTAAAAAAGTGAATGTTAATTGAAATATGGAATTTTATATAGCTTGCTAAACATGAGCCACATGCTTAAACAGTGCCTAAAGTTTACAAATCAAATCCCTAGTGTTAACTATCACAAATGCTTGGAATCCAAGCGCAATCCTAAAGGAAATAAGAATAGCACCTGCCTCTATTGCAATAATAATAGTAAGAAGAACGGCAGATTCCTTTTGACATCTTAAGAATGACATTACTTCAATAATCAAGAACTAAATTCTTTTTATTAATCATGACCTTAATTTAAACTTCAGATTTATAAAGGTGAATATTTATAACTTTATATCTAACGTATAAATTCTTTCTTGTTTAAAAGTACTTACTCAAAATGGTATTTATAATTCTGAATGCACAGATCTATCATATGCCTCTGTATTCAAGAGTGATTCAGTCCCAAATGTTTTCATATAGTTATGAAAATGAGAAACTGCTAAATTAACCTGGGTTGGCATGTTACAGGCTTCTTTCTCTCAAGCTATAAACTAAATCTACACTTTCCAAGTATATATCAAATCATACACAACCTCCAGTTCTAGAAGCCGTTTTTAAGTCTCCTGGTTTAGTTATGCTCGCAGGCAGCAGGAAAGCTTATCGGTAGAGGGTGGAATTTTCAAGTGCTACCTTTCCTATAATATGAGATATTTTCAGTGGCTGAGTAAAAAGCCTGTTTGGATTTCTGTTTTTTGCTTTTGCTTGTCATGGAGGAGAGGGAAATGAGAGAGCTTGGAGGGCTCACTATAAGCACCTCCCACTCTTAGCTTTACTCAGATGGATTACTGATAACAGTAACCCTCTGATCACCACTGTATGTTGGGAAAAATTAAAATTTTGCCTATGTGTAAGCCTGTCAACCAGGATTCCGGTTGATTCCACTTCGATGTCTCAGTTATAACAGTGAGTCTGAATTGAGTTTGGTTAAAAGAAGTCCCTGATTACTTTCTGGATTACTAACTAAAATCCTTTTAAAATCAATAGACAGCTCATTGCTAGGAGTCATTTAGGCTTTTAATTTGATTTACATATTAGTAAATTCTGAAAATTATTTGAGGGTTCTATTCACTAGCACCAGGTACTTGTGGTCCTCCTCAAAGAAATCACATGCATGCATGAATCAAATCAGACAATGCTCAGAAATAATAGTTTAAAATGGAGTTTTTTCAAATTTATTTCATATATGCATATGCTTTTTTTTTTGCAGCAGTTAGTTGTATTTTCAAATTAAGGCCACCCTCATTTTCACCCATGTTCTTATCTTTAAAATCCACACTGTAAAGTAGTGTGTGAGTGTCAGTGTGTGTATGTTCGGGTAAAATTCATTTCCTTCAATTCCATTTCACCCTTTAATAACAAATAAAAAATGAAATGTGGAGAGGATAGTCTTAACAGGATTAAACATACTCCTTCTAACTACTTAATCCAGTGGTTTGGGATTCAGATCTCTATAACCAAGATGGAAGTCACTGGAAGACTTTAAAATCATTTTAACCACCGCAGCCAGAGTCATGTATGGACATAAGCCCATTGCATGAATTCTTTATATGCATAATCTCAAATTTTAACTGCCCAAATAAATTTTACAAAACAAACTTTTTAAAATTTTGCCATTAAGGAAAACCTCTTTTCCATACTTACTTATGACTCCTCATTTCAACTAAAAACCTTCTAATATGTTGGAAAAAAAATACTCGTAAGAAAGTCATAAACACTGAAATGAGAGATGTGATTTTTGTTAAATATTAGTTTCTCTTTCTGAGGGATTAACCCCTGATCCTTTTGCCGTTTGACTTTTGACACTAACATCAGGACTTTTAGATGGCTTCAAGGATTCAGATTCTTGGGACTCAGGTGTATGTGTTTTCTTCGTTGTCTCTTTCAGCTTTTCCTTTGCGAGCAGTCTATAGTTGATAGCATTGCCAATGAGCAGCCACACGCTGGCTAGGACTACAATAGCTCCACAGGCCACATACATGTATTTATATTGTCCAGTTTCATCCACCAGTTTACCTAAGAGACAAAGAATGTCTTTTAAGACAGCATAATAAATCAGCCATAAAATGTTAACATTTGCAAATAAATTCTTCTCCACACTGCATATCTATTTCTTATTTAAGTTAATACTAAATGAGAGTTTAATAAAGAAAAAAATATTCTAGATTATGACTTCCACATATGCATAGTAAAGGCATTTACAGGCACATTCTGCATTATATTACTAGTATATTAAGTTTATTGAAAATTACTACCCTCAATAAAAGTGTACAACCAAGATAAGCTAGGTATATATGTGTTTGTGTATATATCCATAGATACATAAATGTGTGAGATACATTTTTAAACCTACATGTGTAGAAATACATATACATATTTACAAATGTAAACATATATATGAATAGATTTATAGCATACATATTGAGATTGCTTCAACCTTTCCACATTTACTATCTTTTCGATAAAGAGGAAAAATTACATTCTTTAGGACAAATTCAGAGGCTTTTATAAGGTTCCTAGTGGGGGTAATATTTACTAAATGCTTTCTCTATGCCTAGCACTAGGCTAAATGCTTTATTTGTAATTTTGCATTTAATCCTTACAAGATCACTACGCAGTAATTTGACCATGGTTACGCAGCCAGTGAGTGAGTGGCAGGATCTGGGCTCTAACCAGTGTGTCTGCATCTTGTATTCTTAACTACTCTGTAAAATGGCTTCACCAAACCTCTTGGTTAAGTGTCATGTCACTTTTTAGGCTAATCACAGTTTTCCACTTTGTCTGAATCTAAATTATTAAGGCCAAACTAATCAGGAAGAAAGTTTTTGTTCCATTTGATTTTTTTTTTAACATCTTTATTGGGGTATAATTGCTTTACAATGGTGTGTTAGTTTCTGCTTTATAACAAAGTGAATCAGTTATACATATACATATGTTCCCATATCTCTTCCCTCTTGCGTCTCCCTCCCTCCCACCCTCCCTATCCCACCCCTCCAGGCTGTCACAAAGCACCAAGCCAATATCCCTGTGCCATGCGGCTGCTTCCAACTAGCTATCTACCTTACTACGTTTGTTAGTGTGTATATGTCCATGACTCTCTCTCGCCCTGTCACAGCTCACCCTTCCCCCTCCCCATAACCTCAAGTCCGTTCTCTAGGAGGTCTGCGTCTTTATTCCTGCCTTACCCCTAGGTTCTTCAGGACATTTTTTTTTTCTTGAATTCCATATCCATTTGATATTGAGAACATTGAAAACCAAGCCTGCTGCCATATAATTGCAAAGCTTACTGACTTTTAAACACGCTTCAGTTTATACTGTTTGTACTTAGTTTTGCCTCTTGCTTATGCAGGCATCTAATTCTTAACAATAATTCTGGCAAAATTTAGTATACACAAATCCATATTATTTATCATATGCATATTCCAGGTGATTCTGAAATACACCTATTTGTTTAGTCAGAATTTCCATCATTCTGGCTTCCCAGGTGAATTCTATCAAACATTTAGAGAAGAGCTAGCACCCATCCTCCTCAAACTCTTCCAAAAAATTGCAGAGGAAGAAACACTCCCAAACTCATTCTATGAGGCCATCACCCTGATACCAAAACCAGACAGAGATACTACAAAAACAGAAAATTACAGACCAATATCACTGATGAATATAGACGCAAAAATCCTCAACAAAATACTAGCAAACAGGATCCAACAGCACATTAAAAGGATCATACACTATGATCAAGTGGGATTTATCCCAGGGATGCAAGGATTCTTCAATATATTCAAATCAATCAATGTGATACACCATATTAACAAATTGAAGAATAAAAACCATATGATCATCTCAAGAGATGCAGAAAAAGCTTTTGACAAAACTCAACACCCATTTATGATAAAAACTCTCCAGAAAGTGGGCATAGAGGGAACCTACCTCAACATAATAAAGGCCATATACGACAAACCCACAGCAGACATCATTCTCAATGGTGAAAAACTGAAAGCATTTCCACTAAGATCAGGAAAAAGACAAGGATGTCCACTCTTACCACTACTATTCAACATAGTTTTGGAAGTCCTAGCCACGGTAATCAGAGAAAAAAAAGAAATAAAAGGAATACAAATTGGAAAAGAAGAAGTAAAACTGTCACTGTTTGCAGATGACATGATACTATACATAGAGAATCCTAAAGATGCCACCAGAAAACTACTAGAGCTAATCAATGAATCTGGTAAAGTTGCAGGATACAAAATTAATGCACAGAAATCTCTTGCATTCCTATACACTAATGATGAAAAACCTGAAAGAGAAATTAAGGAAACACTCCCATTTACCACTGCAACAAAAAGAATAAAATACCTAGGAATAAACCTACCTAGGGAGACAAAAGACCTGTATACAGAAAACTATAAAACACTCATATAAGAAATTAAAGATGATACAAACAGATGGAGAGATATACCATGTTCTTGGATCGGAATAATCAATATTGTGAAAATGACTCTACTACCCAAAGCAATCTACAGATTCAATGCAATCCTTATCAAATTACCAATGGCATTTTTTAGGGAAGTAGCACAAAAAATCTTAAAATTTGTATGGAGACACAAAATACCCTGAATAGCCAAAGCAGTCTTGAGGGAAAAAAACGGGGCTTGAGGAATCAGACTTCCTGACTTCAGACTATACTACAAAGCCACAGTAATCAAGACAACATGGTACTGGCACTAAAACAGAAACATAGATCAATGGAACAAGATAGAAAGCCCAGAGATAAACCCATGCACCTATGGTCAACTAATCTATGACAAAGGAGGCAAGGATATACAATGGAGAAAAGACAGTCTCTTCAATAAGTGGTGCTGGGAAAACTGGACAGCTACATTTAAAAGAATGAAATTATAACACTCCCTAACACCATAAACAAAAATAAACTCAAAATGGATTAGAGACCTAAATGTAAGACTGAACACTATAAAACTCTTAGAGGAAAACATAGGAAGAACACCCTTTGACATAAATCACAGCAAGATCTTTTTTGATCCACCTCCTAGACTAATGGAAATAAAAACAAAAATAAACAAATGGGACCTAATGAAACTTCAAAGCTTTTGCACAGCAAAGGAAACCATAAACAAGACGAAAAGACATCCCTCAGAATGGGAGAAAATATTCACAAATGAATCAATGGATGAAGGATTAATCTCCAAAATATACAAACAGCTCATTCAGCTCAATATTAAAAAAACAACGCAGTCCAAAAATGGGCAGAAAACCTAAATAGACATTTCTCCAAAGAAGACATACAGATGGCCAAGAAGCACATGAAAAGCTGCTCAGCATCACTAATTATTAGAGAAATGCAAATCAAAACTACAGTGAGGTATCACCTCACACCAGTTAGAATGGGCATCATCAGAAAATCTACAAACAACAAATGCTGGAGCGGGTGTGGAGAAAAGGGAACCCTCTTCCACTTTTGGTGGGAATGTAAATTGATACAGCCACTATGGAGAACAGTATGGAGGTTCCTTAAAACACTAAAAATAGAATAACCATATGATCCAGCAATCCCACTACTGGGCATATAGCCAGAGAAAACCATAATTCAAAAAGATACATGCACCGCAATGTTCATTGCATCACTATTTATAATAGCCAGGTCATGGAAGCAACCTAAATGCCCATCGACAGACGAATGGATAAAGAGGATGTGGTAATATATACAATGGAATATTACTCAGCCATAAAAAGGAACAAAATTGGGTCATTTGTTGAGACGTGGATGGATCTAGAGACTGTCATACAGAGTGAAGTAAGTCAGATAGAGAAAAACAAATATCGTATGTTAATGCATGTATGTGGATCCTAGAAAAATGGTACAGATGAACCGGTTTGCAGGGCAGAAGTTGAGACACAGATGTAGAGAACAAACGTATGGACAGGAAGTGGGGAAAGCCGTGGGGGGGTGGGGATGGTGGTGTGATGAATTGGGCAATTGGGTTTAACATGTATACACTGATGTGTATAAAATTGATAACTAATAAGAACCTGCTGTATAAAAATATAAATAAAATTAAATTAAAAAAATAATAATTTCCATCACTCTGACAAGAATCTAGTTAGTGGCTTGTTATTAAATTTAGCTACTTGTGAAATTATTTACTTCAACAAAGTTTTCTGCTTTAATTAGGTAAATGTTAGAATGGACTTATTGGAGTTAATTTGAGTAAGTACGATATATACATAAAAAACAGAACAAAAACTGTGTAATTTAATTTTCCATTCTAACTTTAGTCAAATATTCCTATTCATACAATGATTATTACATATCTAAATACAAAAACATTAGGTCTTTTGCCCCATCAGAATTATATCATCACTTTGTATTGCCAAATCAACATAGTTTCTAAATGTTTTGGGAATTTTTAGCATCAAGAAAGCAGATATGATTTCCAGAACTAAAGTTTCAGCTCTTTTTGAATGTAGCAGTGGAAGTTCGAGTTGAAAAAAATAAAAATAAAAATCATGCTCTCCCTGCCTTTCACTGTTGTACTAACAAGACTAGTAGCAGCAGCAGCAACTGTGTAAGAAGTAACTGCAACAACAGCGATTCATTCGAAAGTATTTATTGAGTGCCTACTATAAGCCAGATGCCATGCTAGCAGTGACTGAATGCTATAGAGGAAAAGCCAGTCTAAAAGTCAAGGAATATCAGGGATAACAGAAGGCAGAAACAGGATAAAAAAAAGGCTACTCTGTTATGGCTATAGCCTGAAAGCTTCAACAATGAGCCTCAAATCAATTACTGCCACTGATCCCACTGGTGCAATAGTTTGGCAATATTAACAAAATAAGCCCTCAAGGATACTGAAATTGATGTAAATATTATTAAAATAGGTCTCAGCCCAGGTAGAAATGGCCAAATCAGATTCATTCATTTCCATAGCACCCATCCACTATGCCTATTGAGCTGACTTGATATTTTTTCATCCCACCATGGCTGGTGAAATAGATTTTTCTCTGTTGATACTAAGAATTTTATTGGTAATGAATAGACTTCTAAAACCCATTTGGTAAAACTAATTCTGTATGAAAAGATAGGCATATATTGGCCAAAATGAATAAGACCTACTGGCTTCATTCACTTTGAAAATTGTTTTGGTGCCCTGGCATATCTATAATGAGAGATATACCATCCAAAGCATCTGTACTAGATACCAGAGGACAGTCCTGGTGGACAGAAAAAGTCAACAACTATACCACTCATTCCTGACCAAATGAAAAAGCAAAAGGTACATGTCAATGGTGCCTTAAGATTAACAATTTAAGCATGAATTTTCCCACTTTCAAAATGATTCCTTGATGTCATGTAGGAAGACTTTAAACACTGATTTTAAATACACGAAAAAAATTTATGTTTAGCCCAGCAATTATTGTGACCATTAGGGGGCAGGCCAAGAGGTCTAAGTAAATACCTACGTTTAGCATTAACTAAAGCAATGCTATACAGTGATTACTGAAAAAGACTGGACAACAAAAAGTATTTAATATTTATAACATTTAAGTCTAACACTAAACAAAGTTTTAACTTCAAAAATGAACTTATACATATGTCTTTACTCAGTATCCTTGCTACATAATTTAGCATAGAGATTTTTTATAGGCATCACTGACGGTATTTTAGATCTTAAAATCTAAAGGTAATTGTTATAAATATGGAATATAAGTATCTGATCAAGAAAATGACTTTGAATGAACTTCCCTTCATTCTTGCATTCCTATTCATATATTCCAATTAGTGATATTATAAAAGTATTCCTTCCTTAAGCATATAACAAATTCTATATTAATATAACCAATAAGAAAACAGGGGCTTCTCTGGTGGCGCAGTGGTTGAGAGTCCGCCTGCTGATGCAGGGGACACGGGGTCGTGCCCCTGTCCGGGAAGATCCCACATGCCGCGGAGCGGCTGGGCCGGTGAGCCATGGCCGCTGAGCCTGCGCGTCCGGAGCCTGTGCTCCGCAACGGGAGAGGCCACAACAGTGAGAGACCCGCATACCGCAAAAAACAAACAAACAAACAAACAAACAAAAAACAGATCTTGACCTTTTGAGAGCATTACTTCAAATTTTTGACTCATTTTAATAAAAAAGAGAAATCTGTTTATCAATGATAAAATAAAGTGGAATTTTATTTTTATGATACATTTTTAAAAAACACAAAACAAGTTGATATAGGTAAAAACCTGAAAATTATGCTAATTATCAGTCTAATTTAAATTCTTAAGTTCATAACTCCAGGCTCTGAATGAAATTTTTGTCTAAAATAGACTAATTAGGAAATTTAAAAACACATAGTAAAGGCTAAAATTAACACACCACAGTCTTTTAGGCAATTAGTATCTATTATTACAAACCACATTTTACACTACAAAGAAAGTCTTGGTTAGTGGATATTAATTTTATGCTTTTTGCTTTACTTGATGAGAAATATTCTTACCAGCAAGAGGAGGACCAAGAAGGACGGGGCAACACTCCACAACTGTGACGAGACCCACAGCACTGGAAAATCTTTGAGCACCAACAAGGTCCATGAGACTTTCAAAGAGGATACTGCTAACGCTCCCAAATCCAAGGCCAAAAAATACAGCATACACCACCAGGCTTGTGTAGTCCTCAGCCAACGGGCACAGGAGATGACACACTCCATTGAACAAAATCGCAAAACTGAAGAAGTACTGGATTCGGGGTCGGATTAATTTGGAGTTTGCAATGAATCCTACAGTAGGTCTGGCAAACATATCAACAAAAGCCATAACAGACAGCAAGAAAGCTGCAGAATATTCATCAATTCCTTTGTCTTTAGCATATGGAGCCAAGAATATAATGGGGGCAAAGAACCCCAGAAACATAATGACATTTCCAGATAAGTATATCAGAAATCCCCTGTGCTTAAAAAGAGAGAAATCTAAATACTTATCAATTTTTGCGCATACTGATTTCTTCCTATGTCTTTTCTTCATGCCTGGATCAGTCACTTTTTCACCAGCCTTTTGTTTAGACTTCTTAGTAGTTAGTTTGGGTCCAACAGGTCTCATAAGGGACCCAGCCACACAGGAGTTCAACAGTAAACCTCCCAAAATCAAGAAGCTTCCTTTCCAGCCATAAGTATTAAAGAGGTACTGATTGAAAGGAGCCAGTGTACTTAGGAAAACAGGACTTCCTGCCATTGCGAGGCCACTCGCCATAGGCCGTTTCTTATAGAAGTACTTGCCAAGGATTGTTAAGGCGGGTTGCAGGTTGAAGGCTAGACCTAAACCTAAAAAAAACAAAAGGAAGAAAAACACAAACACATTATGCCACTCAAAAGAAATTACTCTTCAAAATGTACATTCAAGTGAAAATGGCAGAACTAAAAATGCAACAGCACGTAGTAATTTTTAATAATTATGTATTCAATAGGATGGCACGTAAACAAAAAGGTTCTCATAACTGGACACCTGAGAGGCATGACAGGTTCATATTCCTTTCTTTTTAAAACACAAAAATAAAACCAAGAACTTCTACTTCTGTTGCAATAATCATAGAATAGGTTGAAACCGGGACAGAATTCATTCGTTCTTAGTTACAATCACTTAATTCCACAAACAAATTAACCTCTCTCTATATTTATATACACATATAGAGAATAAATATCTTCTTTGTGGGCAAGAGTGCATTTAAAATGTGAATACTTTCTTTCAGAGTGGAATAGAGTGAACAGACTAAAAAAGTTGTCATTTATAAATAATCTTAGGTCTCCCAGAGATATTTCTTTCAAAGCTATGCAAATAATAAAAAAGAGTAATCAATTCATGCCATCAAAGATTTCATGCTCTTTATCCCTCACATTCCACATTTCATGACTACAGAGGTACATGCGTATTAACTAAAAACTAAGTAACTTTTGTTTTGCTTGAAACATATTCTCATTTCAGGGATTAAAGCTGATTGTTTATATGAGTCAAAAGTTTCTACTGTTTCTAGGGACACCTTGACAGTGTTGAGTATTGCCTTTGAGAAATGAATTACTTCTTATAGCTCTCCAAGGTACTATTTGGCAACAGAAACAAATGTTTGTTTAAAAAGTAAATACAATTGATTTATACAAACTGTTGATACCTCTCTTTCCCCTTTAGCCTGGGCATTATTCTGCATTATTTTAGGATCTATAGAAGTAGGAATTCTTCTGCATTTACCAGTTTATGTAAATTGAGACAGTATTGCAAATTGGTTAAGTATTAAGATTCTGGAACACTGAGCTCTGAGTACAAGTACTTACTGCACACCTCTAATACAAATTAATACAAATAGTTGTATTAAATATTTGTAATAGGGTTTCTAAAAACTGACAAGAAGGAACCAAGAACATGCTTTGGAGAGTGACAGGGCAGTGTGCTCTCTGATTCTACCTCAGCCATACTTGTGATGTATGCAGAATGAGTGTAATTAGATCCAACATTTAAATAATAAAACTATGGGCAGCAGCTTGTAAGTGGAAGAACACAAATTAAAACCCAGGAATTGAGTTTCCAAGTTCAAATTTCTTTACCTTAAGCCATCCTCCCTGCCTGTGCCCCCATTCTGTCACCGGGAATTTTGCTTTCAGATATTAATGCCAGTTCTCCTTAGGAGATTGTGGTCATCTATTTCCTGTCTGGCATATGGTAAAAGGAACAGGAGATTTGAAATCAAAAGATCTAAATCTGGGCATCCCTGGTGGTGCAGTGGTTGAGAGTCCACCTGCCGATGCAGGGGACGCGGGTTCGTGTCCCGGTCTGGGAAGATCCCACATGCCGCGGAGCGGCTGGGCCCGTGAGCTATGGCCGCTGAGCCTGCGCGTCCGGAGCCTGTGCTCTGCAACGGGAGAGGCCACAACAGTGAGAGGCCCGCCTACTGCAAAAAAAAAAAGATCTAAATCTGCCTCGACTACTTACCTACGTGTACTACTGGGTAAATACTTAGTCTTGAGTTCCAATTCCGTCAATAACAAAAGAGGATTTTGCTAAAATCGAGTAAGGTTTAGAACTTTAAGATGTTATATAATGATGATGTGATTATTATTATATGCTAATATTTATTTAAAAGTGACAAAATGCTGGGTACTCTCTGTAAAGTACCATATATTCATTTTTTACATTAATCATGACAACAACTCCCAAAGGAAAGAGGTATTATTTTCCCATTTTAAAGACAGAGAGACTGAGGCATATGGGGGTTTATTTATCCATGATCACACGGCTCATGTGTGCTGAGTCAGGTTTAAAAGCTAGACCTGTCTGATTTCAGACACCAATAAGTTTTGGCTGATAATGACTTAAGATAAATCCCTTATAGGTATATTTAATGGCTGACTAGAAGCACCAAAAGCCGTTAAGGCCCAAAGGAAGGGAACTGAAGTTAGAATAACATAAAATGCTATTGTTATTTGTGACACAGTAACATCAAAACCATCTTTTCCCTAATACATCTACTTGTGGGCCCAGCCTGAATTCTGTGGCCAAGTGACATATGGCTGACCCTTGAACAGTGTGGGGTTTAGGAGGGCCCACTCTCTGCATAGCTAAAAATCTATGTATCATTTATAGCCATCTCTCCTCAGGATTCAACCAAACATGGATCCATGGATCGTGTAGCACCATGGACCCCTGCAGTTCAAACCCATGTTGTTCAAGGTCACCTGTATGTAGTATTTCTGCACAAAGGAAAGGGCATTCACTCCACCATGACAGTTCTTAGATATAAGAAGATTCTCATTTAAAATGTCAAAGGAGGGACTTCCCTGGTGATCCAGTGGTTAAGAATCCGCCTTCCAATGCAGGGGATGCGGGTTTGATCCCTGGTCGGGGAACTAAGATCCCACATGCCACAGGGCAACTAAGCCCGCAGGCCACAACTACTGAGCCCGTGTGCTGTAGAGCCCGCATGACACAACTAGAGAGAAGCCCACGCGCCATAATGAAGAGCTCGTGCACCATAATGAAAGATCCTGCATACCGCAACTAAGATCTGACACAGCCAAATAAATAAATAAATATTTTAAAAAATGTCAAAGGTGTTTTACCATATCAAAAAAGAAGAGAGTTGTCCATAGGTTGTAAAGAGAAAGATTTTAACATCACTATTACTGTAGGCTTTAATACATCTAATTTTTTAATCAAATAATACATTAATGCAAGGTTAGACTGATCTAAAGTCATAAAAAGAGAAATACATTTACCTTTTTATCTGTGGGCAAAAGGAAATGATTCAATTTCTTTATATGTTGAAGTCTAATTTTTCTTAAAATTCTGAGTGTAGATTTGTGTAATGCAATTTACTGCTGAGGCTAATAAAGATAGTATTTTCCAAATGTACATATGCAGGTCAGCTAGCGTCTACCGACATGCATGAGAAGCAACTATAATCAAGTGACGGGATGTCATTTTAAAATATTTGTCTTTAGTGGCAAATGTGCCTTTCAGAGCTTTTAAACAGAATCCTTTAGTAAGAAAAAGAAGGGATATCCATGCAGAGCTCTACCACTAATCAAAATACAGGCAACAACAATTCTATTGTTAAAGCTAATCAGTGAATCCAGGAAATATCTTTTTGGCACCATTTTTAACCTAGTATGAGTGATAAGTCAGACACTAATAGTAATAAGTAATGAAAATATTTTCTTTAATGAAGCTATTTATATGCCAGGAAGTCTGTGTCCACAAGTCTGGCTGAATATTAAATGTTGAAACTGTAAAAACAAACCAAAGAGGTTTTCTTTTTGACATTTACATCATAACACATAACATGTCTGATAACTTGCTGTTTCCATTGCTTGAAATTTGATTGGCCAGCCTATAGCCAGTATTTTGATGTACCAGAGGACATTACTTTAAGATAGTGTCTGATATAAAAAAGAAATTCAAAGGAAACAATAAGAATGTTCTATTGCTCGTGCTTCTGACAGAGCTTTGTAAACAACAGGGACTGTTAAGAAGAAAATAAGATGAAAACAAAACTTGACTTACCACAAATGAATCCCATGGTGATGTAAAGCTCTATTACGCTGGTACTGAAAGAGGCTGTGACCATTCCCAAACAGCATAACAAACCTCCTACCATCACCACTGGCCGGCTACCGTATTTATTCACCAAAACACTACTTATGGGACCTGAGGTAGAGAGGACATTAAGAAATATTCAGTTGCTGGGTTATTATTTATTAATTTATTTATTATTCGTAACATTTGTTAATTTTGAAATTTAAGAAAGCACATTTTAATGATTAAAGAAAAATATTAGGTCACATGGAATGTCATGAAAACTTTTTAATACTTTCCAATCAATTTGACTGGTTATCTTTACCCATATATATACAAGCACATAAAATAATAAATTAGAATTGTTTAACACAGAGTTTGTTAGGACCATAATTATTCAACTTTTGATGGAAAAGTTTTTCAAAAGGACATAGCTAAACTGCCTAAATATCCTAATAAATGCAGGTAAATTTACCTAACAAAAATCTAGGGATTATATAAATGACTTATCTGTTAGAATTTTATTTTCTAGAATAATGTATGTTTGTACACACACATATGTCCCTAATTGCAGCTGAATTTTTTTTATTATACTCCACTGTGACTTTTCTTTAATACTATATTTTTTTTATTCTAAGTCACCAACTGTTTACATACCTCATTATATTAGAAATGAGGATGTCTTACACTGATGGTCTCTTAACAATTCCTGTCCATCGGGGGGCAGTCATAGGTAGTATGTTGCTACCATGGCTTAGGTATGCTTGAATTTGGTTGTTATTTCTGTGGCTTGGTTAGATAATGGAAATTCCTCATATTTCAGTCAGACCATTTAAGGACCATTTGAAAAAGGAAATGAATATGAATCCTGATTGTTGTTTGAAAAAGCTTCTGTTGATACATTCCGGTAAGGTCAAGAAAGTACCACCATCGAAATTTACAGAACGGGTGCAGCAGTTTAGATAGAACTGCCAGAGAAAATGGCGGCTCTCTCTATTAAGACAGGCTGCCTCACCAGCAAAGGGAAAAATCTTAATGTGGGAAACATGAACATCGAGCGCTCTGACTCAAAACGTACTGTAGAAGAGCTAGATACTAAACAGGATGAAGTTTTAGGAATGCCTTATGCAATGTATTTAACATACATTTTCTGATATATTTGTATGTGTGTGTGTGCACATATAAATATTCAGGAGTGATTAAAATGATTAAAATAATCTATGTCTAAAAAAGCTCTTTTAGTAATTATAAAATAAAAATCTAAATATTAAGAAAGAGTTGGTGTGTCTTATTTTAACGTGCAGCATTTTTTTCTTTAGTGGTACTTCATAAAATAGTGGTGCAACTTAACAATCGAGGCTATCTTAGATTCTATGAAAGTCCGTATACCACTTTATAAGACCTGTCCAAGTGTGAATTATTTGCTTTGACATTTCCTTCTTAACTTAAAATTATATTTCATCTGAAACTAGGGGCACTGCTTTGAGGAAAAAAATTACATTAGGTCAGAATTCTCAGTCCAATTTTTAGCCTAGAAAAAATTAACTAATTTTTAGTTAATATTAAAACTTAAAAATTTGCATTTCATTTGAGAGCTTCTACATGGATGGTATTTAAAACACATTGAGATTCAGTTGTCAATACAACCTTATTCTTTCACACAACTATACTTAATATTTTTATTCTTTACCTATAAATATAAATACTCGTGGCCAGTCTTTAATATTACTCCACAATATCTTTTGAAAGGATATCGATAATAACACATAATTTTAGAAAAAGAACTCAAAAACAAAATACCACATTTTGCATTTAATATCAAACAAAATAAACCTAAAAAGGGCCATATATAAGACAGCTCTATAAGAACAGCAGGGTTAGAGGAAAAAAATCAATGAAAATTGTACAAGGTGATGTGAAAAGAATAGAATTCTGTCCCTAATATGGTAAAACTCATCTGAAGAAATTATATATATACATAATATATATTATTATATATAAAATATAGTTATTTATTATAACGTATACATTGGTTTAGGAAATAAACATTTTAATTAAAAGCATGAAGTTAAATTCAAATAGCCTTTCTGAGAGCGGGAGAGTCAGAATCAATTGATTAGCTTGATTAATTACTGAATTTAGGTGTCAATTCCTTGTCTTAAAACTACTTAACCAATTCAACTCAGATCAGTTCAATGCAGTATTTCTTGAGCTCCTGGTATAAAGCCAGTTGACAGACTCCAAGGATAAAATAATGAAAGCACAAATATAATCCTGAATGCATTATTTTCCAGAGGAAAAAATAATCAACAAAGTTATTTTAAGAACTGTGATGGATGCTTTGATAAATACTAGATTATCAGAATGAATTCAAACGCATTTATCAATACTTGGACTAATAACAATTTCTTCCCAGTATCACTGATATTACATATGATATTACATATTCCATTTTCTACGTGATGCCCACATAACTAACAAACTGATTACTATATTCTATAAATGTGTTTGCCTAAATAGTGTAAATTTAAATTTGAAAATAGTCTATGAATCACAACCTCATTTGCAATGTATGGGAAATAATTATAGCTATAGATTGGGACAACCACGTCAAAGCTGTGTCCCATTACTGTGACTGATTAAGAGTAGCCACTAAAGACAACATTGAGAGGTGTTGGCACTTCTTTTGAGCAAGCTTTGATAAATTCTACAGTGGTATCAGTCAAGATGCAATGAGAGTTCTAATTTTAACAAGTAACTTTATTTTAAATTATATATCTTAGTTAAATGATATCCTGTAAGGGATATGTTTACCTAATTATATGTAATCTTTTTCTAGCACAAAAAAGATATACTTCCATAAGTGATTTATTTAGAAATAATCAACACTCCATACCCCTTAATATTAAATGCTTATAAAATGTCATAAATTATTTCTACTTTGTAATAGTTGTGGAGGCAAAATTAAAATTATGATACAGAATAAAATAAGCTTATTTTGTAAAAAATCTCTAAATGCTTAATATTAGCCCGAGGAGACATCTAACATTAGATGTAAAACACAACACCATCTGACATCTCTCTCCGACCTTAAAAGCAACTCGGTTTATTGTATTAACAAGAAAAATGAAGTTTCAAGGAAATAAATTCTCATCACACATGATTTTTTCGTGGTTTTTTTTTTTTGTTTGTTTGTTTTTTTTTTTTTTGTGGTACGCGGGCCTCTCACTGTTGTGGCCTCTCCCGTTGCGGAGCATAGGCTCCGGACGCACAGGCTAAGCGACCATGGCTCACGGGCCCAGCCGCTCCGCGGCATGTGGGATCTTCCCGGACCTGGGCACGAACCCGTGTCCCCTGCACCGGCAGGCGGACTCTCAACCACTGCGCCACCAGGGAAGCCCCTCCAAGTATTCTTTGTGCACATTTTATATAAGTTCTAGCATGTTATGAAGTTCCATGGAGTAGTAACAATTAGTATTCTCTACTTATTCCAGAGTATAAATAGTCATCATCAGAGAAATCATAACATATTTAAGTGAGTCCTCCCTTGGCTAACACTCTTTGCTATTGATTGTGCTTCCATTTTCTCCTACTTCCTCTTTTGGGAGAACATTGATTCCTTCCAGGAATCTGCTTTTTACTGTGCAGCCACGTGCTCAGAGAATTAAACTCTGTATTGAGGTGGGCGTCACTCCTGATTGACTAAGACAGCCAATCATGGTAATCTCATTCCCTTCTCCACTGACTGTGTGAGGGCTGGGTTTAGGACACAGTTCTGGCCAGTGAGTGGAAATCTATTAGCAATTTCTGGGAACAGTTTTCCTTTGCTTAAAAGGAGTTACCAGGAAATCCCTAAAAGTTGTCTCATTTGCATATGTTGCCTTGAACCACAACAGCCATCCTGTGAACAGAAAGAGAGCTGGCCTGAAGAAAAAGCTGAAACACAGAAGCTATCAGTTCCAAGAGTATCACAGTAGACTTGGAACCCGAATGATGCCATTCTATGGTTACCCTATATTTAAAATTCTTATTAAATGAGGTAATGTGTTTAGTTAGTGTGGAAGGCTATTGAGTATTCACCTTGAAAGCATCCCAGCAGATAAACCTGTAGTAAAATAGATGACTTTTCCTTAAATATTGTGGTATAATGATTTGGAAATACCAAGAATAATTAGAATAAAAAGGTTTGGTTCAATCACATGTCCAACTGAGAAGCTGTTGTTCAATTTTACTTTGAAGAATTGGGTATTTTGTTCGATAGCTTGTTTTACAGGTTTCCTGAAATAAGTGGCATGCAAATTTATTGCATTACACACATTCATAAATTAAATGAGAGTTTTAAGTTGACAAGGGTTTATTGGTGTTCTGAACTTCATGGCGATTTAAATAAAATATGACATTGTCTTTGTGTTTAGCTTACATTTAACCTCTTTACACAAACTATCTTCACACACACACACACACAGACACACACTCTCACACACACTTAATTCACAATACAATTTTTTAAAAGGTTAAGAATGGTCTTTGAAGTCTCATTATTTACAATTAATTGTGGGGCATATACTTTCTAATCTATGTAACTTTGCTGTTAATCCAGAAGACAATATTATCCAAAAAAAGCTACATTAAGACATTTTATATCTTTTGGCATCATCTAGAACCTCTATGGGTGGATCCAGCTATATTAGTGTTCACAAAGCAAGCGTAAATGAATGAATGAAAAAGCCCCATTTTTAACAAATAAACTGTGTATGTTCTGAATGAGGAAACAACAAGCTCCAGAAAATACCATATGCTACTTGTAGCAACAGCACCTGCAGTGAAGACACGCAGAAAGAGAATTAACTGGATATATGAGATGCAAACACTGGTTTTCAGAAGCAAACATCACAATACTCCAGGAAAAGAGAAAGGTATTTGTAGTATATTTTGATTTTAAAAAGATTTTTAAAAATCTTATACAGAATGTAGGAAATAATATAAAAAACAAAGGAGTAACTGTAAACATCTAGAAATATGAGTTTAGATTGAGAAGTATATTAATCATTTGATACAGAAAAGGGAGAAGTTAGACAAATACAAAATAAGTTTAATATCACTAAAATAGAAGCCAAGTGTGGATTTTTGGAGTAGAAATGGAAACTCAAGAGAAGAGGGATAATACAGATGAGGAAGTTAAAACTAGAGTCGTGAATAGTAACCCAAAGAAGGGACAAGACGGGCAAATGTGTAACACCTGAGATACTTGATAGGCATGAGAATCAAATCTCAGAAAATGAAGATTTTTTTATGGAAAAATATGAAAAAGGAGTATCTCTAAACATGGATAGATGCTGATAAGGTAATTAAATCAATGTGCTAAAGTATAAAGAACAGAGAATACGTTAGAGAAAAGCAGAATAATGGAAATATAAATCCACTTCTCCAAAACAAACAAAAGTATGTTTTTCAAAAGTTAATGAATTTGACATAAATTCTGAGGGTTTCTAAGAACAGATTAGAATAGATTATTAAAGGAATTTTTATGAAAATCTAGAATAAGAAACTGTGATCACCCAGCATGTTTATCAACTAAAGCTAAAATCATTTCTTTCTGTACATTCATGTCAAAGAAATACAGACAATAGCACATCAATCTTTTCAAGACATTTTAGCATATCCCTAATGAAATTCTAACACACAACATGGAAAAACAGGTTGAATTTAGGACTAATAGATATATTAGGAGAACGGTAATGATTAATATTAACCTAGATTATAGGAAGTGTTCTGTGGTCCACCAATTAATATTGGCAAGTCCCACCCAGGTCAACATCCTTGTGCTGACTTGAAGTAACAGAGATCTTGTGACTACCAAAAGCAAAAACAAAACAGAAAAGCAAAAACTCCACCTACATTATCAGAGGTGATTTTAAAAAACTGTATGTATTTAAGCTGTACAACATGTTTTGATATGTGTATACATTGTGAAATGGCTACCATAGTCAAGCTAATTAAATACCCATCACCTCACATAGTTACTGTTTGAGTGTGTGTGCGTGTGTGGTGAGAACACCTGAGATCTA
This sequence comes from Stenella coeruleoalba, assembly GCF_951394435.1. Lineage (NCBI taxonomy): Eukaryota > Metazoa > Chordata > Mammalia > Artiodactyla > Delphinidae > Stenella > Stenella coeruleoalba. The sequence goes on from NC_137157.1 coordinate 55,691,880, forward strand.
CTCTCTTAGCAAATTTGAAGTGTACAATACCTTATTATTAACTAAGTCACCATGTGATGTATTAGATCTCCAGAATTATTCAACTTGTAATGGAAAGTTGGTACCCTTGACCAACATCTCATTTCCTCCATTCTCCTAAGCCCCTGGCAACCCCCGTTCCACTCTGCTTCTATGAGTCCAACTTTTTCAGATTCCACATATAAGTGAGATCGTGCAGTATTTGTCTTTCTATGCCTGGCTTCACTAAGCACAATGTCCTGCAGGTTCATCCATGCTGTTGCATATGACAGGATTTCCCTATTTTGTAGGCTGGATAATATTCCATTTTATATATATGCCACATTTTCTATATCTATTCATCCATTAATGGACACTTAGGTTGGCTACTGTGAATAATACAATGAACATGAGAGTGCAGATATCTCTTTGAGATAGTGACTTTATTTCCTTCAGATATGTACCCAAAAGTGGGATTACTGGATCATATGGTAGCTCCATTTTAAATTTTTTGAGGAACTTCCATATTGTTTTCCATAATGCCTATAACAATTTACATTCCCACCAGCAGTATACAAGGGTTCCCTTTTCTCCACATTCTCACAAGCATTTATTATTTCTTGTCTTTTTGATAACAAACATTCTAAGGGTTGTGAGATAATATCATTGTGATTTTGATATACTTTTTTTTCCATCAGAGCTTCTTAACTGAGATAAAATCTATTCTTTGTAGGGGACAGTTGGCAATGTTAGAGAACACATCTGTTTTCATTAGAATTTGGAGCACTTTTAATGTTTGATGGATGGGATCAGAGATGTTAATCTTCCTGCAATGTGCAAGATCCATAACACAAAGAATTGTCCAAACCCAAATTCCATTAAGCTCCCACTGAAATACTCTGGGCTAGATAAATAGAAGTGGATTATTTGAAGAGGAGAGTTATTTCACACATGAACACTTGATATAATGTTATATAAGGAACGGTTGAAAAAAATGTATATATTTATCTTGGATAAAGATGATTTAGGAAAAACAATAGCTTTCTTTCATTATCTGAAAAAGTTTCAATTGAGAGTTAGTAGACAGGACAAAAGTTAGAGAAGGTTGATTTTTGTATAGGAAAGATATTTTAAATTATTTGAAAGGGAGTTACTTGGCCTTAAACTGTTCAAGCAGAAGTATGTGACCACATGTTAAGAATATTGTAGAGGGACTTAAGAACTGAAGGTTGGTTAGACATTTATGTTTTTTCAATCAAGATTTTCAAATAGAATTTTAAAATATGTTAGTAATAAAAGCTATAATTTAAAATATGTTAAACTATAAATTTCTTATATGACTAATTTGGATCTAGTTTTGAAATAGTTTTTAAGTTTAATTGCTATGGTGCCTACCAGAGCGGCTTACACTTCTTAAAAAAATAATGCACATTACTTATCAAAAATTGTTTCCTACAATAAATAGGCAATCTTTAGTTTCATTATTAGGTAAAGTGCTAAATCAGCTTTTCTACCTTCTGTTAATCTTGCTATTTTAATATTAACGGTTATCATTCATGACATATTGATCATAATTTCATTTGTAGCATTAAAAAATAACATGATTATGAAAGAATGCTAGAAAAGCACAGAACTTTGAAAAGATGCACGTGAATTCCTAGATTCTGGAACATTCACAGTTCATTCCTGTTTAAGTTAATAGGAATTGACTCCATTAATTAATTGCTCATCAAAAAATTAGATGTTTATCACTCTGTTGGGAAGGTAGTGAGGGGGATGCTCTCTGAGAAGCTACGTAGTAGATGACTAGTTTCTCGTTTCAAATGGAGAAATGAATAAATGGCAATGTGGGTTATAAGGTAGCAAAAAATTGGTTGTGGTTTTACAACCTCGGGCATATCTCTGAATATCCCCAGTTATCATGCAATCAGCCATCTGCGCTCAAGCAATCATGGGGATATTATCTTCAAACAGAGGTGGGTTCTCATATCTACAAGAATCCCAGAAAAAGCAAGTCTTTTTATTTCTGTCAGGGTTCCATTCACTTGATTGAATGATTGTTGAAAATCACTAGGCTAAGTGATTTTTAAGCTTTCTTTATAAAGTTTGACAATCCTATGCCCTTGTAACTTGTTCTGGAATTCCTTTATTCAATCAACAAATACAGATAGCGCTGGTTACATGCTAGACATTTTAAGAGTTTCCTTAGTTGCTGGGGGTAAAATGACCCTACCTCACACTAAAAGAGTGGTGGTGGTCATATTCTAAAGGAACTGAGTTTAGTAAATGAGAGTGGTTCAGACACATAAGGAAATAATTAGAGAAAACTGCAATCTGCTCATAAGTACGTATATATAAAGTAAGGTATTTTTGAATGTTTACACCTGATTCTTAAAACACTTTCAGATACATATTTACTAAAGTAATATTGTGTCTTTTGTCATATTCTTACTTCACAAATAAATAATAATCTTATTTGCATATTACACCGAATAATTTCAAAATACGTATCAGAAACAGCCTATAGATTTGTTCTTGTTATTAAGCTCTTTGCAAAAACACATGAATATGTTAGAGCTCATGTTATCATTTTAATTTTGACTTAACTTTTACAAGATGCATACTATATTGATTTTCAGTGCTTTTACAATAATCCTCAAAAGCATATTAAAGTATGTTTTTGAATTTAAAAATCAATTCAGACATTTTCGGACAAATTAAATCTCAGTTCACTGATCAGTTTGAGAGTAGGGACTGGCTTTACTAATTAAGTTAGAGGGCATCATTTTCCCACACACTGAATGACCTAAGTCTGCATCTCCAAAATTTTCACAAATATAGACTTAAAACATGTGACAGACAAAACTTTTAATTACAAATACTGTATTGAAAAAGGTGTATATTTTAATTTCTCTACCCTTCATAAGCTTATTGGATTAAAAATTTGTCTCTAAATGATAAAAGAGCAGTGTAGATATTTATTATTTGGTAAATGTTTTTGGTAAACTTCTCAGAAGTTGAGAAACTTATTGACTGAAAAATAATCCTTTTGTAAATGAGATGCTTTCCAATTCTCTGTTTTTCATAAAATTAAGGGAAGACTTAATTGAATTGCTAGCTAATAGATCATTACAAACAATTTTCAAAGAACTGACTGATATTGCTAAAATCAAATAATTTCCATTATTGTTTACTTTATTATGTGAACAATTTACTCAGTGCTTACTTTTTTAGAAATGAAACAAAACAAAAAGGGAATATAATTGAGACGAAACCTTGTATCTGCTTAGCTAGCAACAAAGATTATTATCTGGAGATACATAGGAGGCCCATTTATTTCATTAAAAGATACCTTTCCACTAAATGTTTACTTTTTGTTTAATAATTATCTTATTTTGATCACATTTGCTGTAATAATATTATAATGAAGCCCAGTAAGAATAATTCTGTTAACAAGTAGTGCCTTATGATCCCAGAAAATTTTTTTAAAAATTTATATTTATATGCAGTGTTTTTGCAAAGAAAGCAAAAAGGGATTAGAAATAGTTAAAAACACAAAAATAATTTTCAGAAGTATAATAGAAATGTAAGTTCAAATAAAGACAGAATGCAAAATTTACCATTTCATGGTCCTATGCTCATTCATTCATTTATATGAATGACAGTGGTCATCAAATCATTTGGTATTTAGATCCCATTGTTGCTTCAGAAAGAAGTCACCATTTCTATTCTTTCCTTGCACAATAATTTGTAGTAGAGAGAAAATTCTAAGAAAACCTCTAGACATGTTTGAGCTCTGGGAATTGTTGCTTGATAGTGAATGTGTCTAACGGACATTTTGCAAGGTCACTGGCTAATTTTAAGCATACATAGAAATAATACACAAGCTCAGATGCAGATTTTCAAAATTTTATAAAACCTAACATCCAATTCACAGTCAATGTCATACTATATACATACTATTATAATAAAGAAAATGTAATTATGAATTTATCTTGAGACATTCCATTTAGATATTCAAGGTAGAATGAAACAACTTAATAAGAAAGCTTTCCATGATGAATTCTAAGAGAGGGTATAAAGACAAAGGCTCCTTATTTATCCATGCCATTCTGGCTTAAGATACACAACTTATGGAATTTCCCCAAAATTAAGGCAGAGCAACTTTGACTCCAAAGTTAGACACAGTTCATAAAAAGCAGCAGATTGGTAAACTTTCTTCATGTGTTAGCTTGAGTCAGTTTATATTAGAAAACAGTTCAGCCAGAGCTAAAGTGTACCACCCATCCTATATGGGGGTGATATGGTGAGGGCCCAAAAAATGAAAGAAAGAAGCCCCTTAGCAGAATATAGTGAGCAAAACTGGTAAGATCAAACACAACAAGCCTAAGCCCCATCCTACTTATTCTTTCCGTAGAATGACCACCTTCAGAATTTCTCTTTGAGTAAATATTGGAATTATGCCCCAACACCATGCAAATGCTCTGAATTTGGTTTAGAGGTCTGACACCAAGGGAACAAATAGAGAAATATGTGAAAATGTATAGCCCTGCCCAGAGTTTCCTTGGGCATTTTGGCATTGTTATTTCCAAGGAATTATGACTCAGCATCCAGCATTTTCTTCTGTTTCTTGCTAAGAATGTGAATTGTTCACTTGAATAGTTATTGCTTAACTAGAAATGCCAAATACAGGTGTTCATTGATACACACAGGTACTCATGGTATGTGTTCTAGAGAGCAATCTATGCTTCAAATAAAACTGTATATTAAGATTTGTCATGCTGATTAGTTAAAAAGAAACATAAAATAATTTATGTTAGCCAAACAAAGGTAAAGGAAGTAGAAGGGTTGAATAAATAGACTCAGATGCAACAAACTTTACATCTTTATAACAGGCTACTAGTGGGAGAATCACAAATGCATTGAGATTTTATATGTTCCATTACAAACAATAAAGAATGCCTCTGTATATCCCCCAAGTTGAACTTAAATACTAAATGTATGAACCAAATATTCGAAGAGTTACAGACCTATTGTTAGACATTGAGAGGACACAAATGTTTCTAACACAGGAAAAGAAAAAACAACACAAAGCAAAAAACCCTAAATCTTATCTACTGATTATTTAACAATGAATAGTTCCATGTTCCCGGGACTCACTCTGACTAAGCTGCACTGAATGAAGGCCGTAGAGATCAAGAAAAGTTTAAAATATTCTACCTGCAAATACAAGCATCTTTGGTAGTAATCCCTGCAATTAAAGATCATATTGTCAAGAGACATCTGAATTTCTTACAAATGGAGTTAAATATTGGAAATATTGGAAACTAGCTGGTTACAAATACATTTGGTTTAATATTTAACAAGCGAATCCATGTACAACCTTATCAAATATTTAACTAATGGTAATGAAGCCATTAACCAATTTACTTCTTGATTCACATCTTTTTACTACTTCCAAATGTAGGTTTACTGTAAAGCTAAAGCAACTTAAGCTCCAGAGCCCTGTACTTGCATGGGTTCCTTGCAAGGCCTAAAGGCTTAGAGATATATCCACAAGGTCGTATACTTAGTAAAATATGAAAAGATGCTTTTATATTTTTTTTCAAAGAGATTCCTCCAAAAGATACAATATTTCAGGAACAACGAAATCTAGATTTACTCCTAGAAATGCCAGTATTTTTTGTCTGCAATATAAATAAAAATCTCAAGATTAGACAGTTTTAGTTTCACAAAACCTAAGTCTGGACTGTTTTGTTCTTGGAATAGCAGAGTTATATTGTCTGTGTACTTCTTAGCTGCTATAATCTATGATTTTTTTAAACTAATGTGGTCCATGGAGGTGAAAAAATCCCAGGGTCCTAACAAAAACACTTAAGTTTCTCTATGGCCACTGAAAACAACAGGCCATCTATTTCTGATCCACAGATAAATCTCATTAGAAACACATAATAGCTAGGTTTAATGTTATTCTAATAACGACTACAATTGAAGAAACAAGAAGTTTATAAGGACTGACCTAAAATAATTCTGCTGAAAAGACACAGCTTTCAATGTTTGCATAATTCACCCCTAAACAGACCATTGTTCTATCACTCAGAGGCAGAACATCAAAGCATACTGAACTAGTATGTTTTCCTCTGAATTTATTCCAAAGTTATCCAATAAAATATTTCTTGGTGAGTCTTAAATCCATAGGTCTCTAGAGAGATGTTGATTTCTATTTATTTAAAAAAAACTGTATCCCTTTTTTGGAGTCTAGATTTTTTCCTTCGTCTAATAACTTGTGCAGGAGCAATGGAACATAAGTGGAATTTATAATTTAATAATTCCCTAATTATGGCCAAAAGGTATTAAGAAAAAAGCCCATAAATAGGAAGTAAATTTTACTTGGTGAATAAGAAAATAGGGTACTATTTTAATGTTTCTAAGAATGTAATTGCCTATGAAAAGTGGAGCTCTACAGATAGACAGGTAGGTAGATAGATAGACAGATTTTAATTTAGGTACTGTACTAGATACTTCTTTACACTTTATCATAAATAGTAGGATAGGATGTTTGCTTAGTTTTACCATTCTGAATAAGGATGAAAGTTCCAAGTTACATGCTTGTCATTATATTCATAGCCAGTAATTATCACACAATGGATTAAAATATATCTACTTTTAGAAAATAGAGAAGTCATTCCTTAAATAGAAAAAAATCCATCCAAAAGAGTCATGAAAAATCTGGTCGTTAACCCAAGAATATTTTTATATATCAAATTACATAATAAAGTTGACAGCCTTAAAAATAGCAACAAGACCCCAAAACGAAAAAATTACTACTAAAATAATGTTATTTTAAGGCAGTCTAACCAATGAAGATGCGTTTATTTTTCAGGCATAGATGCCCCCAAATCAGTTAACTGTAAGGCACACACTTATGGATATGCTGTATCTGATGGAAAGTGAAGTATGTATATTAATATAGCACACAGCACAATCACTCTGATATAATGCTTTACAAAAATCAGGAAATCTTTATCATCAAGTCTCAGATCAACTTTGTAAGTTAGTGACTCAGGGTAATTACAGCGCCTCTGAAACTCAGTGTTCATTCTACCGTCTATGGTCTATAGACTACTTCACAGGATCTTTGGAGAATCAAATGAGGTAATGAATAGGAAAGAGTTCTGCAATTGTTTAAGAAATAAGTTCTATTTCCCCTTCCTACACAAAGATCACCTCTGCTTACACCCTTTTCAGTTATACAGCTCCATCTACACTTTTCCTACGTCAAACCTAGAGAGAAGGAATTACAAACCTGATTGGTTAGAGTCTGAGAATGGATTGAACCTATTTGGCGGTATCATCTGCTTTAAAAAATGTGAACTAGGCACCTTGCATCCTCTTAATCATGAGGTTTTACTTCTATGCTCCTCTTTTCTTACTGGATTTGTGTCATTCAGCCAGACAGAAGCGGGTAAGATCACAAGATCTAGATATGTGGTGGGGATCAGGGAATAGGAAGATACAGTCTAGTGTTTTAACTCATTAGAACACTGAGTTAGAAAACAATTAGAAAAAAATTATAAATATACTGTATTATTTTTCCATAGAGATATATATACTTTGAATCCTTGTATTAAATGATAATTTCATTGTTATATGTCTCTAGCTGACAGAACTGGCTTGAACAAAACAGGTTTGAATTGTGCAGGTCCACTTATATGTGGATTTTTTTCAATAAATATATTGAAAAAATTTTTGGAGATTTGGGACGATTTGAAAAAACTTGCAGATGAACCATACAGCTTAGAAATATCAAAAAATTAAGAAAAAGGTATGTCATGAATGCCTAAACTATATGTAGATATTGGTTTATTCTTATATAGACATAAGGTGAGTAATATTTAATATAAAAATAATATGTTATTTTCCTACTGTTTTATGACTTGGCTTTCAAAGAATTACATTATTGTACAGTATGCATGTATATCAGCCTATCATCACAGGTAAGTGGTTTTTTAAAAAAATGTAACAATGTTTCCAATATTGTATTATGAATATGACCGCAACAACATAGCCATAAAAATTTTATAATATGCATTCAGTTGTGTATAGGTTAGGCTATGGTGAAACAATCATATCAATTACACTAGGCTACCATCAAGCAATCATACTGCTGCTTCTTCATGATCAATGCATGAATATACTTGTAAATAAATATGAATTTCTTTTTCACAATATCTTTTCATTTTTGAAATCTGTTAGTAATACATATAACATCTACAGTGTTTTGTATAGTGTAAGACAAATGTTGATAGAGGTACTGACAGATGATTCATCTCGTAAACAAATGACGTAAACTTACAGTATCGATAGATACAGTCAGTACTATAAAGGTATTTCTCTTTCTTAAGACTTTCTTAATGCTTTCTTTTCTCTAGCTTACTTTATTATAAAAATACAGTATATAATACATATAGCATACAAAATATGGGTTATCAACTGTTTATGTCATCAGTAAGTCTACAGCAGGCTAGTAGTAGTTAAGTTTTAGGGAAGTCTGAATTTTAGACCATGCAAGGGGTCGGTGCCCCTAAACCTGTGTTCAAAGGTCAACTGTAATTAATAATTGATTTATTCAAATATGTAGCACAACAATGACTTTATTATAAGATAGTTTAATAGTTGTAGTAATTTCTGCTTAAATGGTAACTTAATTGTTAGAGCCTTTCTTTCATATTACTATGTAACTATATGTATGTATGTATATTTCTTAGTAGTGAACTGTCATTCATTTTAAACACAAAGAACACTAAATATTGCTTGCCTGACTTTGGGGAAAAAGAGCATTGCAAGGACATCTTCATCCATGAAATCCCTAATTATTCTGGTGTCTACTTTGTCAATATTCTTTGAAGGAAAACTAAAATAATTTCCTGCTAGATTCAAATGCAGGGGTGTAGAGCCTCTGAGGAATCCCGATATGGCTAGAACTAAACTGGGATACTCTTAAGGATCCTCTTTTGTGTGTGTGTGTGTGTGTGTGTGTGTGTGTGTGTGTGTGTGTGTGTAGTACACAGGCCTCTCACTGTTGTGGCCTCTCCCGCTGCGGAGCACAGGCTCCGGACGCGCAGGCTCAGCGGCCATGGCTCATGGGCCCAGCCGCTCCGCGGCATGTGGGATCTTCCCGGACCGGGGCACAAACCCGTGTCCCCTGCATCGGCAGGCGGACTCTCAACCATGGCGCCACCAGGGAAGCCCTTATGGGTCCTCTTGATGAAGATAACAATAGTAATGATACACTAACTTACAGTCTGCTTTTGCTCGGCTTAACATTAAATGTGAAAACCCTCTTTTTATTTTACTCTCTAAGCTTTCTTTAGACTTTACTATAGAGGTTCCAAATCCAAAATTCCAAACTAGAACTCTTTAATGATTACGGAACAGGACAGCAAGCCCTTTCTAGCATTTCTGCTGTGTATATCACTGACACCTCAAAACTAGTTGAGTTACAAATATAGCTTCATTCAAGCCTCTAAAATAAAATTTTCTTGGCTCCTGTATTTCTGATTATATTTAGTGACATCACTGTCCATTCAATCAAGCCAAAAAGCTAGACATCATCCTAAATTACTCCTTGTGTTTCGTATCTGACATCAAATTAATTACAAAGTACTGTCAATTCTAGTTCCTAAATATACTTTAAAACCATTTTCTTCTTCCATCCTTGTTCTGTTTTCTTACTTGAAGTCTGCACTGCCTATTACAAGACACAACTAGATGACCAGAGTGATCTTTCAAAAAGCTTATTATTGATCATGGTTTTTCTTCTTAAAACTGTTGTCTATCAGCTTCAGAATAAATACTAAATACCTAAAAATGAGATATGGCCCATTCATCATGTTACCTGTCTTCAATTTCACAGTTTTCCACTTTGCTTTTTACATTCTTTCATGATCTATTATCTTCCTCTTATCCTTTGCTCTCTACTCAAGTTTCTACTCATGTTTTGCTCTTCCTTTAAGACTCAAACTCCACCATGTCTATGAGGGTCTGTCCTTGGAGCCTTGCTCTCCTGTTTCCAACCACTGACGCCGTCTATTGTCAATTGTGGGAATAAATCTCACCACCTCTTGCCTTGAGTTCTTATTAAAACCATGCCTTAAAGTATACTTTTCTACCCACATCTTGTTATCTCAAGTAGATGGTCATCTCCTTGAAGTACAAATGAATGCATTCTGCTTCTCTCTTTTTCTGTGGTACCAGTCATAGAATAGTGTACTTGATATGTGTTACTTGAGTTTATACTTGATAAGTGTTACTTGAGAGTTTAATTTTAGTCTAATATTGGTGTGTATTTAAATATATGGTAACCTCCATTACATAAAATTTATATTTTACTTACTCTGAAATAGTCCATGATAAATATATATTAAGAAGCAGCAGTTAAAAGAGCCAGTGGAAATTGCAGGTTAAATTTATGTTTGAATATAATGCAAAACCAGAGGGCCACACAGTATTTCATTTAAAAATACCCTCATGGTTACCTACGATAAGGCACAGTGATGTGCGTGATATTTGAGAATGGTTACATGGAATTGGTAGACTTCTGACTTTATCCCACTTTATTGCAGACTTGTTCCTTTTTTTTTTTTTTTTTCATTTTAAAATGGCATATTTTCCTGTGTGGCATCAAGAAATAAAACCCACCATAAAGAGAACTCTTATTCCCCATGAGCTGATGTAAAGCAGCTTACTTCTAACGGCCGCAATGCATCATAAATTCAAAATGAATTAGTGGCCATTAAGCCACAGGCTCCCCATCATTTGTATTACAAATGATGCTTAGACATCAGGCATTACTGGAAACTCCTTTCATCTGAAGAATGAAATTGATATTCTTCAGTCAAAGCACATTAAAACGGTCCAATGAAATACACCGACTTCATGAAGGATATATAGCATGTTATGCTTGTGATGAGAATATTATTTAGGTTTCCTAGTAGCAAAAGCATTTCTTCCATTATAAAAACTATGTTTCTGAGGTAGAAATTAAATATGTCTCAAATCAAAATGACTTTTCAGGAACCTAGCACTGGTATACTACTTATATGTTAGCTGTTTGCCACCTAAATCGCAAAGCACACAGAGACCATTCAAAATATATTCATGAGCTATAAAAGACAATTTTGCTTTCACTTTTATATCATGTTTTAAACACTTTTCAAGATGATTTAATTATACAGGAAATGTATTGGGTTTTATTATTGGTGTCATAGAAAAGGAAACTTCCAGCTGAATTTTAAGAAACTAGAGAGTAATGCACGAATGTATGAATTTATAGCAATATATGAGGATTTTTAAAAATATGGTTATAAATCTCATGAAACAACTCTTCTTAATCTTGTCATAATTTTTCTTTCAAATATAACTTTTGAACAGTATCTAATTACATAAATAAAATAATTACAATAATCTAAACCATCAAAGTCTCCAAGTCCACATCACCAATTATAATCTTAAGGAAATTTTAGGAAGATCTGTGATTCTAACTAACCTGAATCTCTCAGATTACTGTGTGAATTCCCTCTATAGCCAGAAAGTCAGGTTTGAATTGAGACAACTGGCAGCATTTGCACATTTAGGGTTTAAAATTACCATTTAAATATGTTTGTTCACCTCCTAGATCCCTTCTTTTGTCTCCCTAGTGTGGCCAACCTCAGGGACATCTTTCACATACTAGTGAGAATAAACTGCATACTTCTTCAACAAAGACATTTAAAAAGTGATCTCTGGGATTTCCCTGGTGGCGCAGTGGTTAAGAATCCCCCTGACCATGCAGGGGACATGAGTCCGATCCCTGGTCTGGGAAGATTCCACATGCCATGTGCCACAACTACTGAAGTTTGAGCTCCTAGAGCCCGGCTCTGCAACGAAGAGTATCCCTCGCTCGCCACAACTAGAGACAGCCCACGCACAGCAATGAAGACCCAACACAGCCAAAAATAAATAAATAAAATAAATAATTTTTTTTAAAAAGTGATCTCTTGGGCTTCCCTGGTGGCGCAGTGGTTGAGAGTCCGCCTGCCGATGCAGGGGACACGGGTTCGTGCCCCGGTCCGGGAAGATCCCACATGCCACGGAGCGGCTGGACCCGTGAGCCATGGCCGCTGAGCCTGCGTGTCCGGAGCCTGTGCTCTGCAGCGGGAGAGGCCACAACAGTGAGAGGCCCACATACCGCAAAAAAAAAAAAAAAAAAAAAAAAAAGTGATCTCTTATGTCAACTCTTACAGAAATTAGCTCTTCATCCAACACCATCTCTTTTGCAAGATAGATGCTGGCAAGAGTGGGTAAGAAGGCCTAGAGCTAACCAGTCTAGGAGGGTAACTGGCTCTCACTTAAGCACTCAGTCACTTTAATGGAGTGAACGGTGATGAATCATAAAGGGAGGGGTCAGTATGGAATGTCAGTTCAACTTTTATGAAGTCCCTTAAAAAGCAGCAGAAAAATAAGAACCTTGGGTATTTGAGAAAATTAAGAAATAAAGGAAGGAGGAGGTTGAAACTCCCTGAGAAGGGCAGAAGTATGAAGACAAGCCAGTTAAAAGTCACACATTATACTTTAGTCATAGACGGTCCTCCTCCACCCTTTCATGTACCTGCTTTGGCTTATTTCCTTTAGAACCCATAAAGATACCAGAACCATTACGTTTCTGACATACGGACTCAAAAACGTAACATTTTAAAGTATACGACATGCTCATGAGGCTTTTCTCCAATATGTGTGTATTTGCATGGCAGCACCATTTCAGTGCATGAAGACCTTCACTCTTTTGTTTATTCCATTTGACTTCTCACAACAATCTGTAATGAATAAATATCACGGAAAATTGGATGAAGGCAGTCAAAAAATACAAACTACTAGTCATAAGATAAATAAATACTAGGAATGTAATGTACAACATGATCAATATAATTAACATTGCTGTATGTTATAGATGAAAGTTGTTGAGAATAAATCCTAAGAGTTCTCATCACAAGGAAAAAAAATTTGTTTTTCTTTTTCTTTTATTTTGTATCTATTTGAGATGATGGATGTTCACCAAACTTACTGTGGTATCATTTCATGAGGTGTCTCAGTCAGATCATGATGCTGTACACCTTAAACTTATACAGTGCTGTATGTCAATTATATCTCAATAAAACTGGAAAAAAATAAATAAGTATCACTTGAAAAATCATTATTTTACAGTGGAAAAAACCAGATTCTCACATTGGCTCAAGGACTTGTCTGGAATCACAGCTCCCAAAGGTGGAGTTGAGGTTTGACCCTATGACTTTTACCTTAAGGTGAAATGTACAGTACTAGGAAATAGTATTTATTTATATTTTAGAAGAGCAGCACCCAGTCATTTTCAGAGCACTGTCTGGGTTGGGTGTGCATCACATGATCTCTGTGTAAAGAGCCAGGAACTGCATGCTAACCACAGTAGAGATGAATAGGTCAGGCTCAGAGTTTAGGTGCCTTGCGTGAGGGTCACATGGCTAACCAATAGTAAAGACTAGAATGTAGTCTTTTTATTTTAAGTCTAAAGTGCTTAGATAGCCAATGAACTCAAGGATTGGAAAAAGTAGAGATAAAAGTTAATGAGACATAGCTGGGGCTCTTATCCTGCTGCCAAAGACTTCAAAGCACCGAGCTTGGGGCTACGAGGCTTGCTTTCCTACAACTAGTCCTGTGATCTTATGCCAGTCATTTAACCTTTTAAACTTCAGTTCTGTAACCCAGAAAATGATGATCATATCCTTCCCCAAACTCAAAAGTTGTTCAAAATTCAAATGAGGTAATGCATATTAAAGAATGTTAGAAATTTTAAAATGCTACACAAATATAAAATATCACTGCTTTCTGTCACTCAATTTAAGGTTTTCTGAAAAAGTCTTAATGGTAGCTTCTTCTTTGACTCAGTTTTGAACGTATGTAAGAATAAAATATCTAAACATGTTTGAGCTTGAATATTTTGCATTTAACTTGTAGTATGCATTATTAACTATTTATTCTATAAAAGGAATTAGATCGGCCCCTCCATCACACCAAACAAAACAAAACAAGAAAAGACACTTGGCTTAAAGACATTTAGAACCTGTCCAGCAGAAATTTAATCAACTTATTTGTTTTAGATTACACTTTCATGATTATTTATTTTGTAGAGTGATAGATTTTCGTCCCCTTTTGTTTATGATCTATAAAGAAAGCTCTCTATGGGTCTTGGGCTCTATATAGGAAGGCTGGATGGATAAACACTGCTGTAGATAGCATAGGTGGTGAAGAGACTTCAGAGTTTGAAAGTTCCTTAGCTCTTTTAAGAGTCATATTTCAGTGGAATAGAAAAGTACTAAACCATTCCATTCTGAGAAGCATGTAGTTCAAGAGAGAGTTGCTGAGCATAAATATGCCACCTGGAATCTGAATACATCTCTTAATAAATTAGGAAAAGAAAAAGTAAAATATATGGACTTGTTCCAGATACTCAGACAAAATGTTGTCTGAAATATGGCCATCAACCTAGTGCTCCTTAGCTAAGTCATTCTCTGTGTTTTTTGGTGACTTCCTTGGTTTACTTAATAATACTGCTTTTTGCTTCACTAATATTTTACTCAGTTGCAACTACATAACAGTGAGTCTAATATATACTCACTTAATTCTCACACTTAAAATGTATTTATATACTAACATAGGAAATAGAGAAAAATTTTAGAAACTCCAGCAGTTTATCATTTTAGGAGCTGTTATTTTTAATTTTAGAGAGCCCAGGGTTTTAGAGCAGATTTAAGAATATTTATGTGGATGGGACTAAAAGATTGAGTTCTTTTTGGTAGATGGTGCTCACAGAGATGTACCTAAGTAAGTGTTGCAGGATTTTTTCCTTTTGTATTAGGATCCCAAAGAACACTGACTACAGTAAGGAAATATGGTAGCAATAAGTGATGTGGACACCTGCTGGGTAAGCCTTCGATCATTGCTGGTAGATGTGGAGCTAACGGTTGAGAACCTCTCTCCTGAAAATTAATCTAGATTCCCACAAGTAGTTGGGTCACAACTGACCTCTGTGTAGACACTGCAGTGTTTTTACAATTGTGAAAGCTTGAAGGCCACCAACTACAACAAAAGTAGATTCTCAATAATTCTCAATAATTTTAAAGAATGAATCTCTTTCCAGATCTACTTTTAACTTTTCTCACAGAAGCAGACAACTGGATAGCGCTACCTAGGTATCCAAGTCAGCCACAGTGTCAGCAAGCCTTATCGTGCTATTTGAAAGCTGTGTTTAGCTTCTCCTGAACTATCATTCTGTTTTCAGATGCCTACTTTGATCCGGCTGAGTTTAAGTGACGAATAACAACTGGTCTAAGTGGAAAATTAATGAAACAAATCTTTTTACAAGGTGAGGATTCATCCCTTTGTTACATGACCACTTTAAAAACCATAAAGGCATCTGATTAATAAAACCTTCTAACTATAAAACTCTTCAACTTCACTAGGATGAAAAAAAAAAGCTGGGCTTCCTGTAGAGAAAGGTGAGTCATAAAAGCATTCGTTTTCACAGATAATTAAAGAATTAAGGCTATAAAATTATAACCAAATGAAAGGAATGAAAATGTTGAATTAATAATGATACGGGAATTAGAAAAGTGACATTTAATAAAAAGAAACAAAAGAGACACAGAGAGAGTGAAGACACCATTTTTCCAGACAATAATTTTTCTTTTTTTGTCACAGAAGACTTACACAAAGAAGTCAGAAAGAGACGATGGGAAAAGGGAAGGAAATACTCACTTGATCTGCCTGGTAATCAACTATTATTATTGGTTATAATACCAATAGATACCCTCACCTCCTATGGGTTTTCTAAAATTGTGTAGCTTTTAATATTAAGCTCAAAATTAAGAAAAAATGACTTTAAGGGGAAAATTGGGTAATGATGAACTTAATTATCCAAACCACGCACGGGCATGATTAATGAGAATGCGTTAAGTATCCACTGATGATACGTATGGGGGCATGACTTTCACCCAACTTAATGGCGCCACTAACAATCTGAAGTGGAAAAGTACTTCACAATTTTTAATTTACAAAAATGAATTAGAAGGTAAAAGTTTAGACAAACTGGAAAAACAATCTCAGACAAATATCTAGGTAGGGCATGTACCTATTTGATATTTCCTTATTTCAGAAGTTGGTAACTTTTCAGAATTTCTAGGTTTCTACTTTCTTGTGTAATAGAAAAAGAAAAGTACACCACAATATCTAGAAGTGTGGGTCCCTTCAGGGGAGAATATGGCTGAATATCACCCCATAGGTCTCACAGCATGGCTGTCATCATCTAGAACATGGTTTGAGGATAGGTTCTGAGTCTTATAAACTCAAATTTTATTTTTGTCAGTAATCTAAGAGCATATTCATCACCTCTGGGCAAACTCATTTTGACTATTCGCCATGCTAGTTCAAGACATCATCGTTTATTGGCAGACTGTTAAATGCTGCCAGCCATTAACACAGCCATCAGGGATATACCCTGTGTGTAGCGAAGAGGAGAATATGCGGCGGATGCCTCCATGTCACAAAACAAATATTTAGGAACAGAGAACTAGAAGTGAGTGAGTGCCTGCACTCTTCTATCTGGTCCTAGTCCAATTTGCATCAAATCCTTCTTCATTCTAATCACCTTAGAAGTGATCTTTCATAGCCCTGCCGTTCTATCAAATCTATCACCTGATACTCTATTTTCTACCTTTCTCCTGTGCACTGTGGAGCTCCCATTTTTTGTCTGTTTGTTTTTTGTTGTTTTGGCTTTTTCGAGTGTCATGGCTGTTCCATTATAAAACTACTTCCCTTGCTGCCCTTTCAATTTCAAAACGTTTTCTCTCCCACGGAAGTACTCAGGGCCAGGAGGCTGCATATATGTTCTCCCTGTTTTCTATCAACCTCTAAACTTCCTATCCAGCTTTTATAAATCTGTGCTTCTTTGAAGCTATTTCCATCCAGTTATGCCAACTTCTCCAACCTCCTTTTTGCTGTTGTCTGTTGTCACCTGGGTCTCACCCACTCACTTTCATGGCTGGCTCCTGGCAAAGAGTCTATCTCTACCTCACTGCCGATCATCTTTCTTAGGAACATCAATATACGTGTAGCTTTGTAGTTTCTTGACCTTTTTATTTCCCCTGACCTTTTGACTTTCTTTCTCTTTTTTTGTCGAATTCTACCTCAGTGATGCACTGAATGGTCGTAAGTTGGAATTTGTCATCAACCAATACGGCACTACCTTCCCCCCACAATTCAAGTGTAAACATCCCTCTCACCAGCTTGAACCTTTCATTTCACTTGCTCTTACTCTCACTATTAACAATTTCTCAGTCTCATCAAGGTTTCCAATCCGTAGATGCTATTGCTTCCCCCTCCAACCTCCAACATTTATCAAGTTCTCCTACACTTCTTTCCCTTGTAGATTTTAAATTGGATGGTTAATGCTTACAACAACTCCCTCAAAAGCATCCTTGACTCATTTACTCCTTCCTCCATAATGTTTATCTGGAAAATACCTAACTCAGCATGAACTCAGGCAGGTTCCCGGCAGGTTCGCCTTCCCACACTTACACTAAAGACCTGAAAATTGGTGTAGAAAAATCATAAAACTGTCTTGACTGGTGCCTTTAAATTTCATGATCTCAAACTGCAAATGGAATCCCAGTGCTGCTATATACTTTTCTAATAATCCAGCTTTTCCACCCTCTGGGATTTCACACACCACTCCCTCTGTCCTCAAAGCACCTGTCCTCAAAGCACCTGTCCTCCCTCTTCGAGCACCCACCTCTCCACAGTCAGCCTGTGGAGACCGGAGAAGTCATCACAGGGATTAACTCACCTTTCCATGTCTAAACACCAGACTCTACCTAAACATGCACTCATATTTCTTCTCAATACAACATTTATATCCACCTCATATTTTCAACAATCTTGCTAACAGAAGTGTAATACTCAGTATCAGTTGGCTAAAGTCCCTTCGCCATTGGACAGTGTTTGGATAGATACTGACAAGTTTTGCCTCATGACCACTCCTTTTGAGTATCATTCTTACTTAGATGAATAAAAGGATTTAGAATGATTACTACTACAGCCTAGAGGTTCTTTCTTATTATTTAAGGTGACTTTGCATATCTCTATTCTGATCCATTTATGCATTGGTCATAAAATATAAATCTCTGGACAAACTTATTTCCAAATATTGTATCATACAAAGTTCCCAATTGTTTTTTGTTTCCAGAAATGTAAGTAATGATTACTGAGTGGTGAGTTTGGGGAGGAGTTGAATTGAGCGTACTAGGTCTTAAGATAAATAGAACAGAGCACAACCTGTACCATCACAGCCAGCTACGCTGAGAGCCTGAAGATGGAGGATCCAAGGCTAGAAGTCAGGTTTCCTGGTTCCCAGTTCAGTATCCTTTTAATTTTCAATATTATTTACTAACTTGCTCACTATTAACAGAGTCATTAAAATCTAGTGGATCAGAAATTGGCCAATAAGATTCTAGATATCAAGCTACTTAAAAGGCAGTGAGATTAGTGAGAAGAAACATAATTTCTGAAATCAGTATCCTCCTCTCTCTTCCTTTTTTTCTCTACCTTTTCTTTCCTTTCTATCTTTTAAACTGGAACATCTACTTAAAAGACGTATACTTACATTTGGTAGTATGGTGGGAGGGAGATGCAAGATGGAGGAAATATAGGGATATATGTATATGTATAGCTGATTCACTTTGTTATAAAGCAGAAACTAATACACCATTGTAAAGCAATTATACTCCAATAAAGGTGTTTAAAAAAAAAGCCATATACTTAGTATGTCTATCAATATATACCTAAAAACTTTAAATATTCTGTTTTCAAAACAGTTAAAAATATTGATTAAAAAACACAGTTTGACCAATTGAAAATAGCTATTCTTTATACTCCAAAGACCTTTCCCAAAGGAGTTTCAAATTGCTTTTTTTTTTAACATCTTTATTGGAGTATAATTGCTTTACAATGGTGTGTTAGTTTTTGCTTTATAACAAAGTGAATCAGCTATACATATACATATATCCCCATATCTCTTCCCTCTTGCGTCTCCCTCTCTCAAGTTGCTTTTAGTTTAGACATGAATGCTGCTGGAATTCAGGGTACCATTCTGGTAATCCATAGGTACAAGGCAACCCAAATTAGCCACATGTACTCATGCCTCACTATAACTGAGATAACTTTAAACATAGGGGAAAGATTAGATTGAGGTGAAAAATGCTTCTGAACTCTACCCTCTAACTAATGGTTTTGATCTCTTTCTCATAATCCAAACTCTACTGGGATGGTTTAGTCCACATTCCTTCTGTGGTCTCTTGAGACCATGCTAAACACAATGTGGCAATTTGAGTGACCTCTCTAAAAAGAAAGATGTTATGTTTTGAACAGTGCCAAGTAAACTGTCAACACTCAAAAAATAAAGTACAGTAATAAGAACACGTAGGAGGCAGTTCAGGGAGAAACAAGTGAAATGTCTAAAAAGATGAGGGACTGATTTATGAGGGGTGATTAAGAGAACAAAGAATGAATAGGTTGATCAAACAATACTAAGGAAGGTGACGGAATAACGGCTCATATTTTTTGAAAGAAATGCTTAAACATATTGAAAACTAAAAGCATTTATTATTCACCAAGTAGGATAATAATAATAATCACTATATAGCTGACATTTCTTTAGCATAATTTTCAAAATACATCTGACATATCTCAGAGCAGAAATTATTTTAAATCCATAGACATTTTTTTTTGGTGGTGAAAATAATTTGACCGAGGGAAGTTATTTCTTGTGGAAGAAAGTTATTACATTTTTTTTTTCATAGGAAAGGTGGAGATTGACCTCACAAGGAGAAGTAATCCTTAAAGAATGAAACATGGCATCACAGAAGCCTGGAAGTCAGAAGCAGATGTCCTCAGCCTACCACTGCCTCTGTCTGGATGGCTTTGGAAAACTCATAAATTTCTTAGTCTGTTTTCTTATCTGTAAAGTAAAGCAGCAGTAGAGTGAAGAAAACCTTCCTTCACTTTGTAAAGGTTTACGAATTTGTGTAATTATGATTCAAAGTGTGAAATGTTTCTTGGAAAAATATTGAATTATATGGAGTTAGAAGTGGATTTTAGCTATTTAATATTTAGAGTTTAATGATAAACTATACAATAACATGACATTAACATAAACTCAACAACAACATTCTATCTGTTTAGTTATGAATATGATCAAAGAATTATTCCCTGTATCTCTGTGATTAAATATGGATGTGTTCTTGAGAAAAAGCATTTATTCAACAATATTTTTGGAGATATACTATTATCCTTTGGCCCTGGAATTTCAATAGCTATCATTTTTTAGGCAATTTGTTACATAGTAGGAAGTATACTACACTTTCCATAATTTAATTTACTAGTATTTTCATAAACTAAAAATGTTCTATTATCATCTTTATTTCACAGGTAAAAAACTTATATAGGACTTTCTGTCATTGTTTTACTCAAATGCAGAAATTCCACCTACATCTCAACTTTAAAGAAATTATCCCTAAAAGGCAAAAAGACCCTCCACCATCTCTTTAAATGGACTTTTAATAAAAATATTCTAATGACAATATTAACTGCTTATAATGATCCATATAATTAAATTACAGTCACATTTATGCCTTAAATTCCAACCCCATTTTATTCATTTTTATTTAGTTAGTTAGTTTTGCAACTCGACAATCATCTCAGATATAAGCACCCAACTAGTTCCAGCAAGTCTACTATAAATTCTGTCGTATAAAACACAACATATATTTACCTGGGAAGTAATACATCAGATTAGCAAGTTGCAATTATAATTCTCTTTTAATTGTTTATCATTGTTATAGAAGCCTGAAGACTAACCTCAAGAAAGAACTGAAATGTGATTTTTAAGCACATTGTCAATATTAATGTTATTATGCTTATTTAATAATAGTATTTTCTTCTCTCCTTATAGATGTATGTGCCTGAAAACTGATATTGAACTATGACAATAAGCTTAGCCTTCAGGGGAGACACCTGATATGTTCTTTGGCTGGTGTGAAAGGGGAAACAGCACCCTGCTTTACCAGGTTAACAGTACTCTTTCTTCCACTGTCACCTAATCCTCAGCGCTAGAATGAGATGGACACAAAAGCTGTATTGAGGATGTAAGAGAAGTTGCTCTGCACTTCCACGGCCTTTCAGGTGTTTCTGCTCTAAAATTTTCTTGGAAGATGTATACAAACTCTTATGAAGCTGATGAGATATCTATAATATTAAAGTCATATAGATGGATATTCTATGACATAGACATTATTTATACATATATTCTTTATCGCCACAATTAAAATGTTCGTTGTCAGTTTTTGTAACCTGCATGCCTGTTTAGGAATTTGTAAAATATTCACTAACTATAAGCCAGAAATCCCTTTTGATGTACATAAAGAGAAAGGCAATGGACATTTTTAAAAAAGCAATGTGAGCAGGGGAACAACAGTTGAAAACAACTATTATTTTAGAACTTCGTAATAGAAGGTAGTTGAAGGATTTGCAGAATTTATGAGTATCTTCTGCTTACACTATGACCTCATAATAGCACACAAAGCCATACTATGCAATGCCTTGCACTCAAAAATCTCATGTTTCCATATTTTATGTTACAGAAGGAATTAATTTTGAATATGGTCTCTGTTACCATTATACTAAAATACCGATTCTTTCTAAACATTTCAAATCCTCTCTATCCTCCAGGAAGTCTCACTATTCCCCTTTATACCAACTATTCCTTTGACCATTAAGGTTGCCTTTTATGTTTTTTCTCTGTTCTCACAGCAGTTCATATTTCTGTCTTTAGAAGTATCCCACAGATTTAATAATTTTTACTTCTCTTTTGTCCTAACTGGATGAAACTCCTTGTCAGGGACCATGTCTTTTTCATTTTGGGACATCAATATATAGCATAATTCCTGGCACACAGAAGAGCTCAATACATGTTTATTAAATGAAAGAAAAAACATGAATGAAGAAATTTGGGTTCCGAGAATGTAAGTGACCCTGAATATCACACCATTATTGAGTACCATAGCCAGGAAGAGAACCCAGTTTTTCATGGCTTATTTTATGATTTTTACAATAATTTTGACAGTGATCCATTTGTTCATTCCTTCAAAATATTAAGCACCTACTACGTTCTAGGGCATATGTACCCACTGGGGATATAACAGTGAACAAAAGAGGGAAAATAATCCCTGCTCTCATGAGGATATTCCAGTGGGGGGTGTGTGTGTGTGAAAGTTTATCTTTTAAACATGCACTGTCCAATAGGATAGCCATTAGCCAACTGAGGCTTTTTAAATTTAAATTAATTAAAATAAAATACAATAAAAATTCAGTTCCTTTCTCAAACTAACTTCAAGTGTTCAGAAGCCACATGTGGCTAATAGATAACATACATTGGACAATCAGATTTAAAGGACATTTGTATCATCACAGAAAGCTTTCTAATAAAAAAACTAATTGTGACAAGTGCCACAGATGGGAAAAATAATGCAAGGACAGAGGACAGATCTGTGTGGATGTGATGTTGAAATTTTAGATAGGATAGCTCTAGATGGCCTCTCTGGGAAGGTGAATTTTGAGTAAAGACCTGAAAGAAGTGGAGGCATGGGGGTAGCCATACTATAAATGATATTC
Organism: Stenella coeruleoalba; assembly: GCF_951394435.1. Taxonomy (NCBI): domain Eukaryota; kingdom Metazoa; phylum Chordata; class Mammalia; order Artiodactyla; family Delphinidae; genus Stenella; species Stenella coeruleoalba. Next base: position 55,714,671 of record NC_137157.1, read on the forward strand.
ATCAAGGGAATGCAATTCCAGGTAAAGGGAAGAACAGGTACAAATCCCAGAGGTGAAAGCATGTCCCCATGGGGCTGGCATATCTTAGGAACAGCAGGTGGATCAGTGTAGCTGAGCAGAGTGAGCAAAAGGGAGAATGATGAGGTCAGGAAGGAACGAAGGAGAGGTGATAATCAGAGTGAGATGGGAAGCTTTGGAAGCTTAGCGTAGGTCTACAGAGAGGAGGGACAAGATCGGACTTAGGTTCCAACAGAATTTCACTGGCAGCTATATTCAGAAACAGGGACACCAAATCATAGGCTACAATAACAATCTGGACCACAAATAACCATGCCTTGGACCAGGTAATGGCAGCAGAGGCAGTGAGAGGTGATCAAATGTTGGATTTGTTTAGAAGGTAGAACCAAAAGGTGGGCTAAGTGGGATTAAGAAAAATAAATAAATAAACAGAGAAATCAAGGATGGCTCCAATCTTTTTGGCCTCATCAACAGGTTTGGGGAAGAATTTCAGGAGATCAATTTTAGATAACTTAAGTGAGAATGCCTATGAGGCTTTTGAGTGGAACTGTTGAAGAGATGCTTCATACATAGGTCTATAGGTCAGGAGAGACTGGGACTGGAGACATAAACTTGGGAGATTTGGGGGGCATCAATTTATAAATAATAGCACAAGTCATGAGAAAGTGTGAGTCACCTACACATCAAGTACATGTGGAAAAAGAAAAGATACAGGAACTGACCTTTCCATGTTGAGAGTTTAAGGAAATACATACAAGAAATAAATACCGAGATGCCATTTGTGGCTAATGGCATCAAAAGAAAAAACACAAGTGTGGTCTTTTACAAGTAAAATTAAGAAATTTTAATAAAAGAGAACAATCACTACTATATCAAATGCTGCTGAAAGGTCCAGTATAATGAGGACTGAGAAACGACCACTAAACTGATAACATGGAAGCCACGATTGATCTCGAAAACAGCAATTTAAGAGGAGTGGTGGGGCCAAGAATCTGATTAGAATGGGGGCAAAGAGATGGGGAAGAGAGAAACTAGAGATAAAAATACAGCAACATTTTAAAGAAGTTTTGCTTAAAGAGAAGGAAAGAAATAGAGCGTGGTTGACAGAAAATATGGGTCTAGAGAATGTTTCTCATTTGTCTTGTTTCATTTCTTTCCCAAGTTGGAAGATGAAATATCATGTTTATGTGCTATGGGAGTGATCCTCTTGTAAAGACACTATTGTTAATGAAGGCGGGAGAAGAAAGAATTTCATCTGTAGTGATGAACAGGTGAGAGATAAATGGTGAAGCACATGAGTAAAGGGGTTGGCCTTAGTTGGGATGCAGACAGTACAGGTGAGAAGGTAAAGTGTACAGGCTCACACGTACACAGGTGGGAAAATGTGGTGTAAAGCACGTGACAGTTCTTCTGATTACTTCAACTTTCCGAATGAAGTGAGAATCAAAGTTATCACTTGGGATAAAGAATGAAGGAGGAGGGCTTCCCTGGTGGCGTAGTGGTTGAGAGTCTGCCTGCCGATGCAGGGGACACGGGTTCGTGCCCCGGTCCGGGAAGATCCCACATGCCACGGAGCGGCTGGGCCCGTGAGCCATGGCCGCTGAGCCTGCGCGTCCGGAGCCTGTGCTCCGCAATGGGAGAGGCCACAGCAGTGAGAGGCCTGTGTACCGCAAAAAAAAAAAAAAAAAAAAATGGAGGAGGGGGAAGGGATATATTAGGAGTTCGGGATTAACATATACACATTACAATATATAAAATAGATAACCAACAAGGAGCTGCTGTATAGCACTGGGAACTATACTGAATATTTTGTACTAACCTATAAGGGGAAAAAATAGACATATATGTATGTATAACTGAATTGCTTTGCTGTACACCTGAAACTAACATGACATTGTAAATCAACTATACTTCAATAAGAAAGTTTAAAGGAAAAGAATAAAGGAGGAGATGATAGTGGACTTGAAGAATGAGAAGTCAGTGAGAAATAGTCATCTCATGGATTGGGAGAGAGGCTGGGTTAGAGCAACAGAAAATAGAGTATGGTTACCAGGCAGCTTAAGGGCCTTCTTGAGATTACCGATCATCAATTAAGAGACAAGTACATCCTGCAGCGTGTTTTTCCTCAGTTACATTGAGCTGTGAAGATGCAGGCACTGAGCAGGTGAAGAGGCAGCTGGTTTCATCAAGGCATGCAGGAAAATGGGTAGGTAGGTAAACGAGAACGTACGCAAAGAAGTGATAATCATTGAATCCGCTATTTAGCTAAGTAAGGAGGGTGAAGATGGCATAAGGGGAGCACTGATAAGTGCGGCAGTATCAGTACATAGATGGATAGTACCAGTGGGCTGAAGGATTACTAGAGTTGGGGTGCTAGAGGACATGGGCTGATAGAACCTAGTGCTGGAGAGTAAAATACAAGAAAATTGAGATTATGAAGGGTTTAAAAGTTACTAGTAATGACAAGTTTAAGGATGTGAACATCGGAGTTAGGTTCTCACTGGAGAGGGACTGAATGATGATGATGATTACGATGATGACGATATAGCTACTACTTCCAGCACTATCTTTTCTATTACAACAAAGTGTCCAGGTTGGAATCCATAACGTCCTCCCATTTTGTAGAGAAAGTACTAAAGCTTTGAGGGATAGATAACACGCTTCAGGAGGTATTAGACACAGGACATTCCTAGGCCTATCTGACTTCAAAGTTATACTTTTCTCTCTCTGTTTTTTTAGTGACATAGGAAGTTCATACTACCATGTCTGGTCCTTTTCAATAATAGAACGATATATTTCTATTGGCATGAGAACTAATTATGCCTTCACAAGTCTGACCACATTCTATTGCAAGAAAACATAGGCCAAATTCATGAACGTATGTTACAAGAAAAAAAAAGTGATGTAATTAGAAATTTTAGTCAACTATAAATATACAAATAACAATAAAGTAAGAAAATTCCAAACTAGGACAAATCTACTCTCCTTCCAATTTTGTATTCTTTTGACAGTGATGCCATAATGGATTTGACGGAATATACGGCTGTTGCACGTTACCCCAACCTGGAGAGCAGGAAAGAAAAGGATAAGGTTCTCATATCACTAAAACTGAAAAGTGAACAGAGATATGAGCATGAAAGTCAGAGAGACCAAGTTATGAGTCCCGTTTTCTTGAAAGATTACCATGCTATCTTATTCCCAGTAAATTCACAATTCAACAACCCCAATATGGGTGAACTGATAAGGAATATATGTTAAAGACCTTTGTTTTCATTTATATCTAGATCTACCATTCATGCATTCATCTAAAGTTTGATTCTGTTAAAATTTTGGTCTAATTCATTTTTTTATTGGGATCATAAATTCTATTGGCTTATCATTGTCATATTATAAAATTTCCCTTTTTCAGGCTGTCTTGGGCCCCACATTTCCTTCTCTCGCACCGCGATTCCAATATTGTGGAATTTAGTTACAACTATTCACACAATTCATACCCTTCAGGACTTCATATTGTTTTATTATCTCCCTTTTCAGGCTTGGTATTTCCCCCCCTATAAAGACAAAATCTGATTTGTCTGTCTTGATAGAAGTGGTATTCTCTATTTCAAAAACAAATACAGGCTCACAAATATGTGTTTCTGATCCTTCTAGCTTCTCTGTTTTGAATTTTCTCTGGCCGCATTATGTTACCAAGTATGATGCTCACTTTGTGTGTCTAGTGTGTTAAAATCTGTTCAGACAATATGCAGCCATTCACAGCAAATGACGGCACACAACAACTTCTCTGCAATTGGGATGGACTTGGCACCTCACGCATCCCACATGTCCCTTGTTGTCTGTTTGTCCCAGACAACAAGGGACAAAGAAAATTTGTTCCAGACAACAAGGGACAAAGAAATTGAGAAACTTTAAAAAGTTTCTCAATCTCTAGATCCATGTCCACTCTGGAAGATGACAGAAATCTGCAACATTGAGAAAGAACTCTGTTTCAAAAACAGTTTCTTTAGCCCAGAAGTCATATTAGCAACTGTTATTTCTGCCACATGGATTTCACAACTGTCATTTCCACAGCACATACCATTGCATCTTTCCACTAATGTCATAACAGCTTACAACCAATGAGATAAAATCTCAAATACTTTTACCTTACTCTGATTTTTTTTTTCTCCTAATTAATAGGACTAAAAGGTTGCTCTAAATGTTTTTGGTCTCTACATGATTCTTCTTCATCAACGTAAGTCATGGACCTGAACATTGTGTCACCTGGTAGACGTCTGGAAAATTTAAAAGAAACTCCAAATCACTAACACACACGTAATGTTTCTCCTTTCATTATCTGGATTTCACTCATGTTCTTATTCACAGATCCTTTTCGCTCATCATCTGAAGAGAACAGATGAATCCAAAGTAGATCCAAGTTCTACTTCTTGGGTTTTATTCCTATTCAGCTTTCCGGAAATGCACACTCATTGCTGGGGTGCTGAGAAAATATATAGGTTGCTTCCATTTAGTCCTTCAGATGAATCTTTAATCCAATCACTGATTGCATGGGAGGTGAGGCCAAAGAAGAATGGCATGAATCAAAAACACGCTATGACCATCAAACATTCCTAGGGAGTGCAGAGCACATCCTAAGGAGAACAGTGTAAGGCTAGAGAGCACTGCTTCCAAAATCTATCAGAGCTCCCACAGAAGCTGCCCAAAGCTTTCCACTTAATGCCCCCCTAGTGACTAGAAAGATTCTAAGTGTAATTATTATTACTTCAATAGCTTGAGAAATTTATATTCCTCTAGTAAGAACTTCAGTAAAATTGAGGGTGATAATCAATATGTAATCATAAACATTAATGTAAATTAGCCTTGTGATTGTGCAGGCTTATTGCATTCTTAAAAACAACAGATAAAACAATTATAATAAAAATGTTGGGTAACTCCAAATCTTTTCATACAGTACAAGAAACAGTAACTTTGTCACAGAAAGTCTAAAGGTATGGTCAATCCTCATTATCGTTGGGTTCCATATTTTTGAACCTGAGTACTCACTAAAATGTATTTGTAACCCCCAAATCAATGCTTGCAGTGTTTTCACTGTCATCCACAGAGATGTGCAGACTGGGGACAAACTGGAACCAGCAGCTACACATGTTCCCAGCTGAGGTCAAAGAAGGTGACACTCTGCCATCTTTTTCCAGCTCTCATACTATAAACAAGTGTCTCCCTATTTAGTGCCACATTTTCCACACTTTTGTACTTTTTATTAGTGATTTTGATGTTTGAAATGGCCTTCAAGCATAGCACTGAAGTGCTGGCTAGTGTTCTTAAGCACAAGAAGACTGTGATGTGCCTTACAGAGAAAATATATATGTTATATATTTTTCTTTCAGGCATGAGTTATAATACTGTTTGTCATGAGTTCCATGTTAATGAATCAATGATACATATTAAATAAGGTGTCTTTAAACAGAAACGCGCATAAAACAAAGTTACGTATTGATCGATTGATGAAACTATGACCAGCGGATCGTAGGAACCTAACCCTGTATTTCTCTTAGGAGCGGGAGCTCAGTAATCAATACTTCAGTGTCCATGTCAATTTCATAGAACATAACTAACTAATTGGCATAATGAGAATCAACTGTATCTTAGCACTTTCGAATTATGAATATGTTCTTAAAATAGAACAAAAGCAGAGAGAGTACTCAGAGTTGTGATCTTGGTATCCTAGATGCCCATCTTCTGATCTCTTCTGTCTGTATGGACACAAAATATGTTGCCCAGGATCATTTCAGTGGACTTTTAGGCCATCAACCACACCTCTCTCCATCTTGCCCTCATGTATTAATCACATTCACCTCCTTTGCTATTAGAACTCTCTATAACTCTTCCCCTTTAGAGATTTCATTTATAATATTTCTTCTGCTTTGAATACTTCCCTTCCTTTGATAAGTGCTGTATCCTCACTCTCAAGTTCAGCTCAAGAAACATTTCCTGATCACAGCTTTGAGATCTGTTTCCTTTTTATATAGTTTCATGGCAACTACTATGTTTCTTTACTCATGTGTATCGTAACTGTTATTAGAGAAAGGTGAAAGTATCTATTTCATATTCTGTAAGCATATCTGGTGTCTGATGGCTTGGTGTGGCTTTCCAGTGCCAAGCCACTACTTTGCACATGGTAGATGCTCAATGTACATCTGTAAGGTAAATGAATGAGTGAAATTATATAAGGTTTAGTCCCCAATTATGACACTGGATTACCTACATATCCCCACCTCTGTTGATCACAAACAAATACTGTGCATAATTGGTATTTCTGCCACAGTTGGGGATCTCATCTTAGGGTCAGATCCATGAATCACACATCTGCATATGTAATTCTAGCTGGCTGAGCAAATTCTTGCTCAGGGACAGCCATCTAGATTAATTGTTTAAAAATCTCTCTGGAATAGATCAATTACTCTGCCAAAGTCACTATTTTTGTAAGGAATAAAGAAAAAAGTATTCAAAGGGTACTTCCAATTTTCTAACATAATTTGTCAAACTTAAGTCACTCACAGCACACGAAAATATGAAATTTAATTTTCATAATGTCCTTTTAAAATAGTTAATTGAAAAAAAACTGTTGCATATTCCCAATCCTAATATATATATTGTTTGAGGGGGCAGAGAACGGCTCCTTCTTTTGAAAGAAACATTCATAGAAATAGTTTGCAAATTAACCAATATAGTTCAGGAAAGTGTTTCATGCTAGACCTCACTAGGACCTTTTAGAAATTTAACCCACATATATCTATCATAGATCTTTTCTAGTTAGTTAAGGAAGAAAGCATTCAACAAGGACATGAAAAGTAACTCACAGAATATGAGAGGATAAAAAAAAACAAGCTTGGATGCTGCCATGACAAAATACAATGACTGGGTGGCTTAAACAACAGGAATTTATTTCTCACAGTTCTGGAGACTGGAAGCCCAAAGTCAAGGTACCAGCCAACTTGATTCCTGATGAGAGCTCTCCTCCTGGCTTGCAGACCAATTGCCTTCTTGCTGTGTCCTCAAATGGCCTTTCTTTGGTGTGTGGGCATGGAGAGAAAGAGATCTATCTCTTCCTCTTCTTATAAGGCCACCAATCCTTCTGGAGTAGGACCTTACACTTATGACCTCATTTAACCTTAATTACCTCCTAAAAGCCCTATCTTCAAACAGCGATATTGAGGGTTAGGATTTCAACTATGGATTTGCGGAGAAGACGCAATTCAGCACAGCCTAAATCACACTATAAAATGGATTGCTCCAGAGAAGGCATACCAACTGCTGCCACCAATGACCACAGACCGTACCGCCTATACCACAAATCCCACTGACTCTCAACACTGACCCTATTTTTGTGTTGCTTTTGGATCATGGACTATCTGCAACCATCTCCTCTGAATGTGTTCTCTGGGGCATCTGTTTCTTCACATCAGTGGTTTCTGAATCAAACCTGGCCTTGCTACACTGGGTTAATGGGTCCTGGGTACTCTAGGTGAAATGAATTCTATGAAAGTAAATTTCTGGCTTTTTACCTGGGGATGCAGGAAATCACGAAGCTGGGAATCCCCTATTTACAGGAAGGATTTTCAGAGATCTATGATGGCCCCAAAGAATGATCTATGTCCGTTTCACCATCTGAGTAGTAGGAGGCATAGGGGAGATGCCACAGCAAATGTGAGTGAAGTCCATAGTATTCTTTTAGAACTGATTATTGACCTATTTATTTCTTGCTTCACCCTCTGTTTCCAAACCTTATCGGCACAGGTTGCTCGAGTCAGATTTACTATCTTGCGTGAACCTAATCTGCAGTTTCATTCTATAATGGTTAATATCAAGATCAACACAGGAACACAGGAACAACTACCACGAATCAAATGCTAAAAATTCCTAAGCATGGAATTCAGTACTTTCTATACATTATAATCATTTATTCATGACAACGACCCTGACCTGTGGATACCATATGTACATATACAAACACTTCTTTCGTTTGCAGTTTTACAGATGGGGAAACTGAGGATCCAGGGTCAAATGTGTGGCCCAAACAACGAAGTGGCCAAGTCCACATTTCATATCTGTTATCTTGGAGCTCATTATTTTAATGGCAATGTTCTTCTGCCTCTCTGTTCTGCTATTAAGCCATTAATAAACCCTCCAGAGATCCCAGGACTTTGCAGATCGAAGCTCCACTCAAGGGGCCAACTCTTGTCAGGTACAGTTGAGTCCTCCGGTTGGCTACTAAATATTATATTTCATTAGACAGTCTGGTATAAGCATTTTGACATATACCTAGATAGCCACTTAGCTATAGAGAAATTATCTAATTGTAAAGTTACTCATGAGTGATTAGTAAAAGCAACACGTGGTTTTATTCTTGGGAAATCATATATTACTCTTTTTTTTTTTTTTTTTTTTTTTGCGGTACGCGGGCCTCTCACTGTTGTGGCCTCTCCCGTTGCGGAGCACAGGCTCCGGACGCGCAGGCTCAGTGGCCATGGCTCACGGGCCCAGCCGCTCCGTGGCATGTGGGATCTTCCCGGACCGGGGCACGAACCCGTGTCCCCTGCATCGGCAGGTGGACTCTCAACCACTGCGCCACCAGAGAAGCCCTATTACTCTATTTTTAAAAGGGTAGTGAGCAGTTATTGTTTTGTCTCTTCAAAAGCCTTCCTTCCTCTGGGAAGAGTGTCATCCTTCCTTTAGGGAACTGCTCCTTTCCTACACCAAATACAGAGTTCCACTCAGCCTGCCAATGTTAGCTCCTCATTCATCCACTGCCTGCAGGGGCAGATGAAAGGAGGCCAGACCCTAGCAGTCTTCCCTAGAATTTGTCTAAGTATAACTTAGGGAAGAGAGGCAATCTCTCTCATGTCAAATTTGAGACTGAAATATGAGATGGAGAAGCCGGTAATCATCTTCCTTGTGTCAGGGGGAGGATACCGAAGCAAATAGACAAGGCTACCCCACGAGAAGCAGCAGAGGGGAGAGAACAATGTGATGGACAGATGGAAATCATCTGTGCTAGTCGACCTGGAAGACTCTGGTACCCAAGTCCCTCCTCTGACCTGTATGCAGGAATGTTTTCTCTTTAGACCTTAGGGGGTTTATTTGCAACCAAAACACATCTGCATAAAATATGTAATGAGAAAATAGTGTATTTTAGAGAAATTTTAAGCCAAAAATCAGGAAAGATATTCTTATTCTTGCCAGGCCATAAATTAGTAAGTAGGTTCTTTTCGTAAGTCCGTAAGTAAAATGTTCACTGTCTAAAGCACACATATCAAAAGGGATTTCAGTAAAGTTTCTTAAATTTTCTCTGTTGAAAATAACCTTTAGTAATAACCCAATAGTATGTGGACTGGATCAGCAGCCTTCTGTAGCGAAAGTATTTCCTTGACTAGTCTCAAAGTCCTAAACATACCTGGGATCTGCCCTTGATTCCTGCCTCCTCCATCCCTGCCTTGAGAGGGACAAAGAAAGTTCTGTGGGCATTATTTGATCCCTATTTCTGTGCCTTGAAGCGCCTGCCTCTCACTTGTATTCCCATGAAAAATGGCAATGGGATTTCCACTTACGACTCCTTTTCTATTTGAGATACTGAAGGCTTCCTCTTCTCTAACAGAGATCTGAAAAAGTAGCATATGTACAAACCTTCTCATGACATAATATAAGCTCAATGACTAAGGACATCCCATCGTCTGTTCTAGTCCTTACTTAAAATTTACATAATTTATACTGTGGTTACACAACAATCGAAGCCTTCATGTTTGTACTGATCAGTATAATCTAGGTTTTATTCCACATAAGAAAACTGCAGAAGCTTAATAAAAAGTTCTTTCTTACTCATTCAAAGTATAAAGTGGACCAAGGATCTTTCCCTTGTAGCCACATCATATGAAGTAAGGCTGTGGGGAAAAAGGAAAAGGAAGATCCATGCCAGCTGGAACTGCCTTGTCCAGGTGTCCAGGGATGACAAACATCCTTCCACTCACATTTCATTGGTCAGAACTAGTCACTTGGGGACTTCGCTGGTGGTCCAGTGGTAAGGAATCCACCTTCCAGTGCAGGGGATGCAGGTTCTATCCCTGGTCAGGGAACTAAGATCCTACCTGCCACGGAGCAACTAAGCCCACGTGCCTCAACTAGACAGCCCGTGTGCCACAAATTACAGAGCCCATGCGCTCTGGAAACTGTGCACCACAACTACAGAGCCCACGCTCCACAACTAGAGAGAAAACCTGCAGGCCAGAACTAGAGAGAAGCCTGTGTGCCGTAATGAAGAGCCCTTCCGCCGCAACGAAAGATCCCGCATGCCACAGTGAAGATCCTGCATGCCGCAACTAAGACCCAATGCAGCCAAAAATAAAATTTAAAAATAAATAAATAAATAAAAGGGAAGATGGGAAATATTCAAGAGCACATGGAAATTTGGTGAGCAAAATGGTTTCTGCCACACTGGACCATATTTCCTAGGAAAACCTTAGCAATATCTACATTAGTGGATGAAAAAATAACCCACCATGGTGTAGGTATAAGAAGAACACAGCCTGCTTGCACAGGGCTGTCCAAGTGTACCTGGTACTTTGGGTACGCTGGGTTTTGTAAAGCTAAGCTGAAAGTCCTAGGTATCTTAATTGCAAGGTTAGAATGAACTTCTTTTCTATCTTAATTGCTGCTAAGATACAACACCATATGACTTATTTTCATAGTCTCCTTCATTCTGCAAACATATTTAGAGCACAGAGCAAAATAATATAGTGAGCTTATTTAGACTTTAAAAAGAATAGAAAAATACACATTATATACTATGGCCACCAACCTCCTATGACTAAAACCTTTTGCTTGTTGGCCTCCAGTCAAATAAGCTCAGTGGTCTGATGCTTGGTCCCTTGGGTATAGTAGTCCATCATAAAACCATCACCCTTCCTTTAGCACAATTGGCAGGTACTGCTCACGTAAAACAGAAGAGTAAGTTGCCATGGAGATAAAGCCAACTCTCCACTTTAGAATGGCTGATTCTTCCAAGTCATAACAGATATTACCAGAAAAATAACATGAGGTACTCACACAGACTGGCAGCACCAAATCTGTGTTCTGTCATTGAGTAGCTAACCATGTTCACATTATCTTTTGGTATAGTAACAAAGACACACATTGCACTAAAAGATAATCCAACATAATCACTGTTTACAAAATAAATCCTTATATCTGTCTAAACAATGTGGAAACTTTAAATCGTAATATGTTTTCTACCTCTAATTAGTGCTTTATTAATGGGGTGACCACTCTCCTTGACCTATTTGCTGAAATTCGTTAGAGCTCCAGGAGACCATACGGATGGCCAGATGGGGTACTGTAATTTAATGCCGTTATTCTAAGGATGAAATAAAGGGTAAACATAATTTGCATTCTTTTCCATCCTTCCTGCATGCCTTTTATTAGTTTCATTTTTAATTCAGACATAAGAAGGGAAAATAATACCTTGCTACCAAGGCCCAAATGCCAACTAATTATTACAAGAGACTCCGGCCCTGACATCACAGGCCAAGCCTCTGAACATACTCCGCCTTACCCAGTGACCCCACCATGGTGATTAATAGGTTGAGTGCTAAGCCCTAATGAGTGTCAGATCTTAGATGTTCTCTAGGCTAATGTAATTAGCACTATGTTGAACACAATATTTCAGTTACTTGGTAGAGAGACTCATTATACTTCATAGTAAACTATATGCCTTTTTGCTTTACATCTTTGAATTTATTTCATAATTATCAGCCTAAAAGGCCTCTATAAGTAGAGGTTTTTCAAATATTAGAGAAAAATTTAAATACAATATTTTTAAATCAAATATTGATTTGCTCTTACAACAGTTCAGAGATACTTGTTGAAATGTAAGTTTCTGGACTCTACCAACAGAAATTCGGATAAAAAAGGGTTTGGGATAAGACCCAGAACTATGCATTTTTAATAACAGACCGATGATTCAGAAGCAGAAAATCTGTGGACCATACTTGGAAAAGCACTGCCACTTTAGTAACAGGACCAAGGTCTGTGTCTTAGATTAATTGAGCCTATCAGACTTTTTGTTTTAAATAGTTACTATGTTTCTGAAAAAAATTATCTGCACCCACATAAGGGGAATTGATTTCATAATGAGATTACAGTTTTAAATGTACCAATATTTCTTGTTAGAAAAATTAAAAACTAATTATCAAGGTAAGACATGGATGTTATTTCCAACAAACCATGTAAGTGTATGAGTTCTCCATGCAACAGTGGACATGGCAGGTAGTAACTGTTCTATCCAGCAGGCAATGGACCTGGAATTACTTTTCTACTTTTTTTTTTTTTTTTTTTTTTTGCGGTACGCGGGCCTTTAACTGTTGTGGCCCCTCCCATTGCGGAACACAGGCTCCGGACGCGCAGGCTCAGCGGCCATGGCTCACGGGCCCAGCCGCTCTGCGGTATGTGGGACCTTCCCAGACCGGGGCACGAACCCGTGTCCCCTGCATCGGCAGGCTGACTCTCAACCACTGCGCCACCAGGGAAGCCCTACTTTTCTACTTTTAAGGGAAAGACCAAAGGGTAGGTGAATTTCTGATGACTCTTCTCCATAGCAGAGATGATGTACAAAATGCCTCAGGTCTAATGAGTAAGGACTCTAAGCACTTTTTCCAACTACTTACTCAGAACTCACCTAGATATTATCAACTTCAATCACTACGTACTAAGTATTGTCATGTGTCTAGCATTGCTTTCTTAAAACAACTAGATACAAAATCCCCGTGGATCTTTAATTTATACCTATTTTATTCATCTATTACCCTAAACATTTTAAGGCAGTTTTTTCTAAATTGCTATTTTACCAAACTAAAGTTTTCTTGATGAACTTCAAAAAACTTCTCTTTTGTGTTTTTTAACGTTTATATTGTATGTATTAAAAATGGGAAAATCAGAGCACAAATAAAATAAAAACAGTTATTTAATGATAAATATATATTTACTTACTTATAATTTGGCATTGAGATTTATTGGTTTGAGAAAAGTAATTACGTTGTTCTTCATTCTAAGCCTCCTTTTAGAGCCAGCTTGGGAGTGGAAGAACGTCATATGACCAGCGTACAGTATCTACTGTTTCTGCAGTCATCAGAGATAACACAGGTACGACCTTTAAAGCAACTGTCTAGTGGAGAATCTCAGAAAGTGTTTTAAAAGCAAAGGTTTTCACTGACATATCCAAATAGCACTTTAAAGTTACCTTTTGGTCCAGGAACAGAAATGCATCAATTTAACCTAACCAAAAAGGTAATGGAGACATACAGTGGATTAACGTAAAATCACTGACATACAGAAAGTAGAAAATACCCACTAACACACACACACACACGCAGGATTATTTGGGGATCAAATTTTTACCTTGGTAGTACAATAAAAAGATAATACCCTAAAGAATAATTATTATGTCACTAAACAAATGACCTTGGTGGGGCAGTACCTAAATCAGGTTTGTGGAAGGCCTTGCACAGACCTGGCTCTGCCACTTACTTTATGGAGGTAAGAGAAAGGCCAAAGAGCAGAGTGATTACACGTGTGGGGTCTCAATTTCTATCTGCCACTAATGAGCTGCTTGACCTGGGAAAAGTACTTTATCTTTCTATCTCCTTGGCTATATAATGGAAAGAAGTAATTCTTATTTCACAGAATGTTAAAAGAATCAGGTCATATGACACATAGCAAGCATTTAGAGAGGCCTTAACTGAAAGTAAATATGAACATGCATTGGATATTGCTCCTAACGGTATATCCCCATCACTACGAACCATATTATCCTCACCTGTAAAGTAAGACATTGAAAGATGATTTGTATAATTTCTTTAAGTGCTTATATTCCGAGTGTATATCTGTATCTTAAAGTCAAATATCCAGCTGAAAATGAAAACCCTAAAAATCTAAAATGAAAACCCTAAAATCTAAATATTTTAAGTAGTGACTAAAAGAAAACTGTAGACAGTCTGGTCTGCTGTAAGGATTGATTTCAAGCAGATAGGTGACATAGCAATGAACTAATAATTCCAATAATTTTTAACAGAAGTGATACGGTACTTGTTTATTCATTATTCCTTATGCATCATACCCTCATTTGAACATGGAATGTAACAAGATAATCGTCAGGCAACCATTTAAATTAAAAAATGTCATATTTAGTAAGTACTACAGAGATAAGGAATTATTTTATTCACACGAACTTGAATGGATCCAGAACGTACATGATAACACTCTATTTTGCAACTTAAAGTGAATTACTTTCTAGGCTTATAGATTGTCAGCAACTTGAGTTTCATTCAGAAGAAAGCAACTGTAGCAATATTAGGAAATGATACTACCATTATAGTATAGACTCTATTCCAAATTAAATGGAAAGGTACCACCCTTGAAAATTCCATAATTTAATAAATCTTAGTTTGTGCAAAGACATCCTCATTCAAATAAATACTCTAGTAAGACTCAGAATAAAGTGAATAGTTTAAGATGTTGAATTACTAAAATCACTAAAACTTCAGTCCTAATTATACTTCTGGTTGGTTTTAAGTGAGGATAATATGAAAACAGGGCTTTAATGTACCAAGGCACTACATGTAAAATACTGTGGCATGGAGCAATTGCTTTCTTAAACCAGAATTGTATTTAGTCCAAAGAACCTTACCTCCTGCGTACATAACAGCTAGCATAGTGGATGATATCCATGCTATTTCACTGTAGGTAGTGTTGAATATTAGCTGAATTTCTTTGAAGAAAACTGTGACAGCTTTGGGAAATGCATATGAAAATCCAATGGAGATAAAAGCTGCTCCAACCACTACCCAGCCCCATCCTCCATCAGGAGGTGGATGCGGCGGTGGGGAGCCTGCTGGGGGTGGCATTTCCACTCCTCTATTTGGAATTCAAGTAACCTGCATTAAAAAAATGAAATAACAGTTTAAGCCATATTTCCATTTTCATAAATCACTCTTGGTAGTTATCAAAATAATATTATTATTATATTTTTATTCTATTAACTACAACTATGTAATTTTTTCGTAAATATTTTTAATACTCTGGTACTCAGAAAGTTATCAGAAAATTAACCAAAAAATTGGAGTGAGGTATGTAACTTTCTTATGGGTTAAAAATTGAAAGCATTTTGTTTATGGAAACAACAATTACTCAAAGAGACGTTAAGAATTCAGATTATACTAAAGTACCAACCAAAAAACAAAAGCTATCTCAGTCTGATTTCTAAGATAAATGAAGCTGTCATCACTTAGAATAATTTCTTAATCCGAAACATTTAAGATTTTCTATACAAAGGTTAAGAAGACCTTACATTACATCTGATGAATTTCACAGAATTAAATAGTAAGCATATTTTAGAATTTTTCCACTTTAAAAAAAATTATTTATGTATTTATTTTTGGCTGCGTAGGGTCTTTGTTGCTGCGCGCGGGCTTTCTCTAGTTGTGGTGGGTGGGGGCTACTCTTCGTTGCTGTGCGCAGGCTTCTCATTGCGGTGGCTTCTCCTGTTGTGGAGCGTGGGCTCTAGGGGCGCGGACTTCAGTAGTTGTGGCACGTGGGCTCAGTAGTTGTCGCTCGTGGGCTATAGAGCTCAGGCTCAGTAGTTGTGGCGCACGGGCTTAGTTGCTCCGCAGCATGTGGGATCTTCCCGGACCAGGGCTCAAACCCTTGTCCCCTGTATTGGCAGGAGGATTCTTAACCACTGAGCCACGAGGGAAGTCCTCCACTTTTAATAATTGACAATACTTAACGACATTTTAGCATAGATCTATTTTCTAAAATTATAGGATTAGAAATTGTGTGATTCTAATGAATTAATTTTAATGCACTTCCAAAACTGGTGATACCTATCATTTTATGAATGATACATTTTACGAATTCTTCATAGCAATGATACGCTCCCAATCAAATGGATGGTATGTTATTTTTATTCAAAGAAAAGGACTTTCTTTTTGGATATGCCTAGGAACACTTAACTGCTAGCTTTATGGTACAGAGCACCCACTCTCTTGTGGAAGAAATGATCACAAATAGCTTAATACAACTGAAATTGAATTAAAAAAATCTTGGTTCCCTAACATCAATGTTCCTTTGTAGAGCGATGCTGCTTGCTTGGTCTTTAGCTGTAATTGCCAATATTTCTCAGCATCTTCCTTTTACTACTCTCATTCCATTTGTGAATATTTTTCAATTGGAATGTAGAGGAAAAAGGAAACGCTTGTCTGTTTGGTAAGACAATATAGAAAATAAGCAAATAAAAGCTAAATTTGCCACTAATTCAGGAAACCTACCAAAAAAACTAAACAGGTATCTATGAACAGACAGAGAGGTTTAATTTTTGTTTGATGTCAAACTGTATCTAAGATATTTTTGGTGATCTTCTATACGCACCTTCCATATTTTGAGTGAAAACATTCTTTAAAGTTTTCTAATTTGTCCATAGTTCTACCCAAGGACTTTGCCTTCAGAAACTCATATAGGCAAAATGATAAAAATGAAACTTAAAATAGGTAGAGCACCATTTTCCTAGAATAAATACTATGATGATGAGTATTAGAATGGAAGTAACAATGCAGACAACTATTACCTTCACTCTTTTTCTGAATGTTAATTTTGGCAAATATACTTAAGCCTTTTTAACATAATATTTTACAGTATTTCATAGATGGAGGGAAATCGATATAATCTGCAATTAACAGATAACAGGGCTGAAGATTAATATGCTTATTTTACATTATGTGAGTCAGACATATCTGCAAGGAAGTTCTGTGACATTCAGCTTTAATCACATTTTTTTTCTTGAGTTTTTTCAGCTCTATTGAGGTATAATTGACAAATAAAAGTATAATATATTTAATGTGTAACATGATTTGATATACATATACATTATGAAAGGATTCCCACAATCAAATTAATCAATACATCTATCACCCCATATATTTACTTTTTTTGGTATGAACAATTTATATTCTACTTTCTTAGCAAATCTCAATTATACAGTACAATATTATCAACTATAGATACCATATTACACATTAGATCCCGAGAACTTATTCATCTTATAACTGAAAGTTTGTACACTTTTACCATCCTCTCTCCATCTCTACAGTGTTATTATGTAGAATTTGTCTTTCTCTGTCTAGCTTATTTCACTTAGCATAATGCTCTCCAGTTTCATCCATGTTGTCCCAAATGGCAGGATTTCATCATTTTTTAAAGCTGAATAATATTTTGCTGTGTGTGTGTGTGTGTGTGTATACATTTCTTTATCCATTCATCTGTCAATGGACACTTAGTTTGTTTCCATATCTTGGCTACCATGAGTAATGCTTCAGTGAACATGGGAATACAGATATCTCTTCGAGATAATGATTCCCTTTCCTTTGTATATGTACCCAGAAGTAGAACTGCTCAATCATATGGTAGTTCTATTTTTAATTTTTTGAAGAACCTCCAAACTTTTTTCCATAGAGGCTGAAACAGTTTACACTCCCACCAACAGCATAAAAGCTTCTGTTTTCTCTACATTCTTGCCAGTATTTGCTATTGCTTGTCTTTTTGATAATAGCCATTCTAACAGGTATGAGGTAATATCTCATTTTGGTTTTGACTTTCATTTCCCTAATGATTAGTGACGTTAAGCACCTTTTTATGTACCTGTTGGCCTTTTATATATCTCGTTTAGAAAAATATCTATTCAGGTCCTTTGCCCATTTTAAAATTGGGTTATTTGTGTTTTTTGCTATTGAGTTGTATGAGTTCCTTGTATATTTTAGATATTAACCTCTTATTGGATATGTGGTTTACATGTATTTTTTTCCATTTCATAGGCTGCCTTTTCATTTTGTGGACAATTTGCCGTGCAGAAAGCTTTTAGTTTAGCTTTCATTTAGTAGTCTCACTTGTTTATTTTTGCATTTGTTGCCTTTGCTTTTTGATGTTAAATCCAAAAAAATCATCACCAAGGCCAATGTCAAGGAGCTTACCCCCTATATTTTCTTCTAGGAATTTTATGGTTTCAGGTCGTGTTCAAGTCTTTAATCCATTTTGAGTTGATTTTTGTGTATAGTGTAAGATGGGGGTTCAGTTTCATTCTTTTGCATGTGGATATCCAATTTTTCCAGCACCATTTATTTAAGATGCTGTCTTTTCCCCATTGTATATTCTTGGCACCTTTGTCAAAAATTAATTGACAAAATACATGGATTTATTTCTTGGCTCTCTATCCTGTTTCACTGATCTATGTGTCTGTTTTTATTAGTTTGGTAATAGAGTTAGAAATCAAGGAGTGTGATACCTCCAGCTGTTCTTTCTCAAGATTGGTTGGCTATTCGGGGCCTTTTGTGGCTCCATATGAACTTTAGGATTGATTGTTCTATTTCTGCAAAAAATGTCATTGGAATTTTGATAAGGATTGCATTGAATCTGTAGATTGCTTTGGGTAGTATGAACATTTTAACAATATTAATTCTTCCAATTAATGAGCACGGAATATCCTTCCATTTATTTCTGTCTTCAATTTCTTTCATCAGTGTTATAATTTTCAGTGTATAGATCTTTCACCTATTTGGTTAAATGTAGTCTTAAGTATTTTATTCTTTCTGATGCTATTGTAAATGAAATTGTTATCTTAATTTCTCTCTCCAATAATTCATTGTTAGTGCTTAGAAACACAATTGATTTTTAAATATTGGTTTTGTATCCTGCAACTTTACTGAATTTGTCGATTAGTTCTAACAGTTTTTTGGTGGAGTCTTTAGGGTTTTCTATAATATAAGGTCAAGTCATCTGCAAACAGACAATTTTACTTCTTCCATTTAAATTTGGATGTTGATTTCTTTTTCTTGCCTAATTGCTCTGACTAGGATTTCGAGTACTTAATCACCATTTGTTTGTCCCGATCTCGTTAACTGACACTTACAGTTCTGGATTTTCCTTCCAGTTTAATGCTGAACCAAGGAATGGAATAATCCTCGTGTAGGTTGTTGGCATATCTATTGGCTTTTTCTATTGCCTTCTTTTATTTCTCCTTTTGGATAATTGTGGTAAAGGTTCTATTCTATTTTTGAATTAGATCAACAATTACATTTTATTTTATTTTATTCACTTTATAACATTGATATAGTTATAAAGTAAGAATCAGCAAACATTTCCTGTAATGGGTGAGATAATAAATATTTTATGCTCTGCAGGCTGTATGGTCTCTCTCATAACTACTTATCTTAATAGTTTTAGTGCAAAAGCAGCCACAGACAATACTATAAAAAAATGGGTGTGGATGTTCTAATAAACTTTTATTTACAAATTAGACCAAGGTTTATTGTTTGCTGATCCCTGTAATAGAATACCATTAGAAAACCAAGAAAAGAAAGAAATTGTACATAATCACACTAACCTTACACAATATTATTAGCAATTTTGCATATCTCTTTTCATTATTTTTCTATATTCCTATATTTCTGATGAATTTAAATAATATTGTAATCATATAGATCATACAGATCTAATTGTATATACTGCTTTTTCATTATTATTTTTTATTATTTGTCTTTAAGTTCTTTTTCTTGTTTTGATTAGATAAGTGGCGCATTCCAATTTTTACAAAATATGGAAAATGCAAAAGTATAAACCAGAATAAAATACTATCAAATAAAGTCTTCAATTGCCACCATGATTTACAGAGAAAGTATCTTCTCCCTCCCGTTTTTTCTTTTTATATCCATTTACATCTGTTTTTTTACCCATACATTTAGAAGTGCTGTTTGGAAAGCCACCTCAAATTATTATTTCAGAAGTTGGGGTAGAAGTGACAAAGGCATCTACCTTTTTATTAGGGACTGTGAATAGAAATGTTTTTAATTTAAAAAGTTTTAAATGGTAGAGGCAAGGCAAATCCATTTTATTTTTCCAAGAAGATACAATAAAAGCATGATAACAAGTTACTTCTCTCTGACTACATACACACAGACAGTATGGCTCTAGATATACTGACATTAATTAGATGGAATAGTTTCAAAAGTTCAAATTGCTTGTCTCTTACCTTACTGATTTAAATGTATTATAATCGAATTAACCTATAACCTAATCTATAGGTATACAAAAATGAATAAAGGGATCTCTGACTCAAATATTGAGTACTCTAACTAAGTGCTTATTAAATATTTATTTGCTCAGTTAAATTTCCACAAAAGCCCTATAAGATGCTGTACCTATCTTTCAAATAAGACTAAACCTCAGGAAATATTGGAAACTAGACCCAAGTAAAACAATAATGTCAGGGACTGGATTTCACTAATCACTGCTGACTCTTAAAATTACATAAATAGAATTAGAAATAATACTCTTGGTTAATGTATTTAGAAGAGGAAACAAGCAAAAAAAAAAACTAGGTATTTTTTATTATGTCTTCTCTGCATGTCTAAAATATTCTTATGGGTCAAAAGAGTCAAAGACGATTTTCAAGACTGTAAGAAAATAACTTGAAAAATTCTCTCCATGGATACATTTGTATGTTAGAAACCTACCCAAAATGTCAGGAAAACTATAGCATTAAGGTCAAATGAGAAGCTTTCACCACAGACAAATAATGCACACAGTGTACATCCTATTCAAAAATGGACACATCACAGCAGGGACCTTCTGTAAGCTCATTAATATTCTACAGATGCCAACTGTTCAGATCGATCCAAAACACCGTACCTTGTCAAAGAATGATTTTGAAAAGATTTGAATGTCTTCAGAATGTTTATGGTCTACTTTTGTAATCATTTTTGCCTTATTGGAAACAATAAAAATTTGTCTATCTATCTATCATCTATCTATGTAATTTGGTTTCTCTTTGGTCATCAGTTAATCCAACATGATGGATTTACAGCATATGAGCACTGGAAATAGCATCTTTTTTTTTTTATTTTTTTTTATTTTTTATTTTCTTGCGGTACGCGGGCCTCTCACTGTTGTGGCCTCTTCCGTTGCGGAGCACAGGCTCCGGATGCGCAGGCTCAGCGGCCATGGCTCACAGGCCCAACCGCTCCACGGCATGTGGGATCCTCCCAGACCGGGGCACGAACCCGTGTCCCCTGCATCGGCAGGCTGACTCTCAACCACTGCGCCACCAGGGAAGCCCAGAAATAGCATCTTTTAAAAAGTATAATACTTAAGGAAGACAGAGGAGGAAAGAGAGAGATTGTAAGTATTGGCTAAACCAGCTGAAAATAGCACTCGGTCTTTGAAAGTTGTCTAAATAATCTGAATTTATATATTATTGAATTTTGTTACTATATTTTTAAAGTAGACAAATTTCTTATTGCGTGGAAATCAAATAAATCTAGAATAATACTAAAGAAATACCAAATGGCACTTGTAAGGGGTAAACTACTTTTTGTTGTATTATCAGAGTATAAAAACTATCATGAGGTTTAAAGTCCTCATTCTGCGATTTTCCTGCTTGCATAAAGGAATCTAAAACATCTTTCATTATTAATTTATGATTTTAAACTATTGTACCTTTTATCACCTCTATATTCTGGAGTAAACACTTAGAAATACAACTGGATGATTTATTTTTCAGCCATTTCACAAATCATAAATAACATTTCTAAATAATCTTAAATCCATTATTTTAAAATCATTATATCAATATAAATATTGAAGTTTACTAATATTCAAATCATGTTATTACTATTAATATTGAAATTTACTAATGATCTAGGTTAATGTTGGGATTTCCATTTTATAGACAGAAATCTATGCTCATAGAAAAGTGAAGTGGCCTTTAAAAAAGCATTATATGATGGAGTTATTTTTTCCTCAATACTTTGTTTTCTGTATTATTTTTTCATAGTTCACCAGTTTATCTCAGTATATGATCTTTTATACTCTTTCTCCAGCATATTTACTTGATTTTAATTATAATTGCATCCTCCTGGTTGCAAGTCACCACTCAGATACCTCTTCACTTCCTTATCTCCAGCTGTCTTGTTTCTTCCATTTAAATTGACATCTTACAATCTCTTAGCTGAATCATTGCAGAGTAGACCAAAATCAATTAACCCTTGAAAAATGCCACTTCCAAGATTATCACCTGTTCATTATTAACAACTCTTGAGTTAACCAATAGTTCAGACCCAATTCATATACACTCATTGGCCTCACGTTATTTTCCTGTGCACAATTCTGTAATATTTTATACAACTTATGTCTGTCGTGTCTTGTTCCTTTTATTTGTGGGCATAATCAAGAAAAACAGAGTGAAAAGTATAATTTTACCTGTTGACAGATGCTCTCTTGAACAGATTTCTTTGGATTATGTGTGATATTGTTAAACCTTGTCACTATTGCTTGAAGTGTGATATTTGAAGGCAATACAAACGAAGAGAGGTAGAGCAGACTCTGGATTATCTAAAGAAATAGAAAAACAGGCGTTACATATATAATTGAGGTCCAGAAGCCTCATTAGGGTCACTACCTTTAATTCATCCAATAAATTTTGACCCTGTTTTAATAATTAACAAAATTGAATATATATATATATATGTGCATATATATTTGTCAATCTATTGATTGAATTATTAGGTATGAACACAATGATGAAATGTGTGCAGGAGAAAAAAAATTAGAAGTATGAAATGAAGATTAGTTTTATTTTTAATAAATAACGGTAAATTACATATCTACCATTGTGAGAAGGAAATTTACTGGCATTCATTAGCTGTCACTCAAATAATTCCCTATACTCATTTAAATAATTTGCTCTAAAATTCAACTCATAAAATATCTATTGACAATGGAAATAAATATAAAATTTAAAAGAGAGTTATTAGAAACACTATCAATAATATACATGCCTTACAATGAGACACACTGAGTCATGCAAATGAAACAAAAAGTATTTTAGAAATCTTATGATTTAGAAACCAAATGTCTTAATCAGATCTGGGTGATAGATGAATATGCTAATAAATCTCCCTAATACATCAAATGCCTTTATTTCAACTTAAATCTGGTACTGAGTATACAGATGCTAGTACTTAGGGTTTATTTTGCTTGGGTCAAGCATTCCTTTGCCGAGATCAAAGCTAAGGAAAAGTTAACTCTGTCAGTTAAATACCCAGTTGCCTGCCTTGCATCCAGGGCCACTTATCCTAAAGTGTTGAAGTCGATGCAACCACCAGGCCAAATGACGTCTGTATGAGAGGATGAGGAAAGCCTGTGATCTAGTTGCCTAGTCAGTGAGAAACTGAGGGTGGGGATTAGAATGAAGATTAGTAGTGGAATTAGAAAGTCATGGATAAAATCTGAGAAATAGATAAGGCTGGAATTAAAGTTTTAACTTATGCTAGGAATGGAGAGTTCACACTCAGTAGGTCTCCTACATCTGGGATAACAGCAGGGAGAAGAGGCTTACATTCTGCTCTGGACCTACCAAGAGGCTTGGGAGCCTTTGTGAGTTTTTTAAGCTGAGGAATTTAAGGGTGGTAGCTCCACCCTACCACAAGTGACCGGCCCATCCAAATGCAGAAAACGCTTCTTATATTTGGAGGAAATACATTTTCTGTCAGTTCCCTCTGGCAGAGAGAGTTGCCTGGAGTTTAGGGCAAAGCCTCAGAGGAAAGCCTCAGGCATTCCTGACAACTGGGCTCCGACCCTCCATCTATGCTTAATTATCATCATGGTTCACGGAGGTCAGCATAGGGGCCAGAACAAGCGAACATGACAAGGCCACATTTTAAATGCTCACCAACATTTCTACACAATCGTCACAGAGCTTTATTAACCTGACTGGTCTAGTTTCCTCCAGAAAGACCAACCAGAGGTTTTTTCAACTAATTGGCCAACAATCCAGGAATCCTCTGTGATAGTTATAACTATATTAATCTATTTTACATCTCTTTCTCAATACCTATTAAACTATCATATTTTTATACACATTTAGGCAAATAAACTCGTACAGTGCATAGATTGGTCCTTAGTTTTAAAAATGAAAGTCAGTGTTTTAAAATTTGTGTGTCTGATGAAAAAACCAAGAGAAGAAACAACAATCCTTAATATAGGAAAGCTTTCCTTTAATTCAGGAAAGAAACAATTTTGGAGACTGAATCCAAGTAGGCATAAAGCTTAAAGTTTATTCACCCCTACAAAAGCAGTGTTAATTACTATAGCTAGAAGCTGGGCTGTGGTTATCAGCTATCAATAATTTGGTTTGTTAGCAATTCACATATATGCCACATGTTTTATGATGGGTTTTACTTATAACAGGGAACTTAAAAAATGCTTTAGAGCTTTCAGTTTTTTAAAAAGATTCCATTAGTTATCATAATCCCACGAACTAAGAGGAAGTGGTATTTTTAATCACATTTATAGATAAGAGCATAAGGAATCGGAGGTACGAAGAGATTTTTCCAAAGTGTAATATTCAATAAGTGATCACACTGATACCATGACTAGTATCTTTCTGTTAGGCCCATTGTTACTGATTCCACCTTAACACACCAACTTGGAGGCTGCTCTTCCTGCTTATAAATATACTCCTTCTGTTTTATTTTTATGGTGAATTTCCAAATTTCTATTCTTGCACATATGCTTGTCTGTCTTGTCCATCAGAATTCAAATACCTGTTCTTTGGAATACTAAACGCCAACTATCCTTCAGAGTCTTTAGAAAATGCATCATTATTCCAGCTTATTTACATGTCCTTTCTATAATGTTTTTGAGTATATAGACTATATCATTGTCGTTAACAAAAAGGTGGCTTGATGACTACCGAAAACATCTGTCTGCTTCAAGTGTTTTTCAAAAACTTTATGTGGTAGGACGTGCTGAAGCCCAAGAATTGCGCCTTCCCTTCTAGAAATCAATATGGGTTGATTAATCTATGGAGAAGAAGGTGTAGGACAAAGGAGTAAAGGAACTATTGAAGTGATGGTCAATGCTTAGATCCTAGTGCTATATTCAAGGCCCTTTTCTCATTCAGTTGTACAGAATATCAGAATGTGCCTTTATATACTTGGTGAATAATAATTCTTAAACTTCCTAAATCTAACCAGGCTGTATCAATTTTATGAACCCTTATCAACAGTCTACGCAATCCAGAAGTTTATGCTTCAAAATAGCCCAGAAATAATGTACTTAGCAAACTAAGTCCCAAATTAAATCAATAGATGTTTGGAGACTACCGCCTTCACTATAAATTCTTTTAGGTAGCCTATAGATAAAGCATGAGCTGTGTTTCACATCCTACCTATAACGTGAACTATGTTTTCACCTATAGGAATTAGTACGTTCCTTAGAGAATAATGAACTGGTCTTTTTGCTCTCCATTCCCTCTTTCTTATACAAAGGATACAGTAACATCAAATTAATGTACAATGTTTAAGTTTAGGTGGCAGCTCACTCAGTTTTATAATGGGAATTAAACAGAACCAAATCTTTTCTTTTCTAACATGTAATTGAATTCAAATTGGAATCTAATCCTGGGAGGTTATTTTATTCTTCAAAGTGGGCCACCTTTTACATCCTACCGACTGATTTACTTTGACAGCTAGACAGCAGAGATATCAATAGTGCATAGTCCCCAAAATGTTAGTAACACAAAACCTGTTTTTAGGTGTAAACTCGTGCTGTAGTTAAAGGACTCTGAGAATGCTAATTGATAACAAGGGTCAAACTAACTGAAGATGTTTTTGTAATGGGAGAATTAGAACAAATAATATGAACCAGCACCTAATTATTTATGAAGAATTGGATGAATATCCCATATCAGACAATTCCTCTGATTTATAATACTATACTTTTAGAATTGTGTAAAAGCAGTTGTAGTGAGCTGAATAGTGGCCCTCAAAAAGATATGTCCATGTCCTAATTTCCAGGACCTGTAATATACTTTATGTGACCCTATAGACTGAATGCTTATATCCCACCCCACCCCCCACAAAATTCATACATTGATACCTAATGATAGTTGGAGGTGGGGCCTTTGGGAGGCAATTAGGTCATCAGAGTGAAGCCCTCATGAATGGGATTAGTGCCTTTGTAAGTGAGACCCCAGAGAGCTCCCTTGCCCCTTCCACCAACTGAGGATACATTGAAAGACGGATGTCTAAGAATAAGGAAGAGGACCCAAGCAGACACTGAATCTGCTGGCACCTTGATCTTGGACTTCCCAGCCCCCATAACTGTAAGAACTACATTTCTGTTATTTATAAGTCACCTAGTCTATAGTATTCTGTTATAGCGGCCCTAACAGACTAAGATAAAAGTTGGTACTGGGAATGGGGTGCTGTTACAGCAAATACCTAAGAATGTGGAAATGGCTTTGGAACTGGGTAATGGGTAGAAGCTGGAGAAGTTTTGAGGTGCATGCTAGAAAAAGGCTACAGCCATAAGTGGACCGATCATTAAGGGCAATTCTGGTGAGAGCAAAGAAAGAAAAGAGGAGAGCTATAGAGAAAACCTCAGCTTTCCTAAGTAATCCTGAACAGAATGTTGGTAGAACTATAGAGGGTAAAGGTCATTCTGATGAGGCCTCAGACGTAAATGAGGAATATGTTACAGGATAATGGGAGAAAGGAGATCTTCATTATACAGTGGCAAAAATCTTGGCTGAATTGTGTTCATCTTCGAGTTCTAGTGTTGAACTGTGAGTAATGAAATTGGATATTTAGCTGAAGCTATTTCTAAGCAAAGTGTTGAAGGAGTGTCCTTGGTTCCTCCTGACGCCTTACAGTAAAATGAGAGAAGAGAGAATTGACAAAAGGACAGAATTGTTAATCAGAGCTTAAAGATTTGAACAACTCTCAGCCCATCCATATTGAACAGAATGAGCATATATGATTGGAAGAAACTCAGTGTATGGACAAAACACCATTTCATATTATTAGTCGGCCATCTCAGCAGAAGCAGGAGCTATTGCGGAAAACAATGGAAGAATAACCCCAAAGATAATTCAGAAATCATCAGGGCTGCCCCTCCCATCACAGGCCCAGAGTAAAAGGGCCCCAAGGGCACAGTGAATTCAAAGGAGGGGCTGCCTGAACCTATGGGACATTAGGGTATGCTGCCAGGTGCTGCCTCACAACACGGGCTCTGCTCTCTGCACTCCAGCTCTGTGCTCCTTGGCTGCCTCAGGTGCAGATCCAATGGGCTGCGGTTTGGTGTCATGGTGGCCACCCCTATGGAGGACACAGGTGGCGAACGTTGGCAGTGTCCACACTCTCCTATCGTCTCTGTCAGCCAGTGTACAGAGTGCAAGAGCCGTGGGGGCATAGCTGCATCCACCTAGATTCCAAAAGATGCCTGGCAGAGCTCTCACTCAGGGAGAGCTATGGGTGCAAGAGCCCATCCTACAGGGGCAGAGCCCAGGCAGAGAACTGCAGGGGTGGGGCTACTACAGAAAGCCCCAACTGGGGTGATGCCCAGTGTACCCTGGGGATGGTCACTGGAATGCGATTTTAAACCCAGGAAAGTCATAGCCAGGGAACTCATACCCGTGAGTGCTGTGTGGATGAGACTGCAGCCCCAGTGGGTCCATAGGTAGAGCATCCAGTCAAAGATCATTCTTGGTCCTTAAGGTTTAATGTTGGAATTTGAACTTACTTGGGACCTGTTACCCCTTTCTACTTTCCCATTTCTCCCTTTTGGAATGGGAATGTCTCTCCTAAGCCTGTCTCACCATTATATTTGGAAGATTTCACAGGTTCACAGATGGAGAGCAATTTGCCTCAGAATGAACCATACATTAAGTCTCACCCGTATCTGATTTAGATGATACAAATGAGACTTTGGACTTCAGAGTTTGAGTTGAATCTGGAATGAGTTAAGATCTTTGGGACTATTGGGATGGAATGAATATATTTTGTGTGTGCAAAGGACATGAATTTTAGAAGACCAGATATGGAATGCTACAGACTGAAAATGTTTGTGTCCCCTCCCCCTGCCCCCGCCAAATTCATAAATTGATACATAATCCCCAGTGTGATAATATTTGGAGGTGGGGCCTTTGGAAGGCAATTAGGTCATGAGGGTGAAGCCCTCATGAATGGGATTATTGCCCTTATGAAAGAGGCCCAAGAAATCTCCCTTCTGCCATGTGAGGACATGAGAAGATGGCCACCTATGAACCAGGAAACCCGTTCTCACCAGACACCGAATTTGCTAGCACCTTAATCTTGGACTTTCAAGCCTCCAGAAAGCCAGTCTATGGTGTTTTGTTATAGCAGCCCAGAGGGCAAAAGATGTGATTAAAGTAAGGATCTTAAGAGAGGAGTTTATCCTGGATTATCCAGGTGGTCC
The DNA here is from genome assembly GCF_951394435.1 of Stenella coeruleoalba. NCBI lineage: Eukaryota > Metazoa > Chordata > Mammalia > Artiodactyla > Delphinidae > Stenella > Stenella coeruleoalba. The sequence goes on from NC_137157.1 coordinate 55,743,057, forward strand.
CTAAATGCCACGTATTCTTATGAGAGAGGCAAAGGGAGTTTAGAGACAGACACAGAAGGAAAGGCATGGAAAGTAGGCAGTGATATGAAAATGAGGCAGAGCAGAAAGTGATGCAGCCACAAGCCACGGAATGTTGATTGGTGCCAGCAGCAAGAAAAGGCATGGAGCAAATTCTCCCCTAGAGCCTCTTTAAGGAGTGTGGTCCTGCTGACACCTTGTGAAGTGTGAGAAAAAAAATATCTACTCTTTTAAGCCACCAAGTTTGTAGTAATTTGTTACAGCTGCCCTAGGAAACTAATACAGCAGTAGTGATGGCATCGTTTATGAAAGTCATGAACCCAGCAATTCCAAAGAGGTCTCTCTTATAAGCACTTTCGCACAACTTTGCAAAGAAACATGTACAGGATGTGCAGGGGAGCATCATTTATAACTGTGGCAAACTGAAAGTCACTAGGAAAATGGGTAAATTGCTGCACTTCCATAATAAAGTACTACACAACTGTAAAAAGAATGAAGTAGATCTATAGGCACTGATACATAATATCGTTAAAAGTATAACAAATGCAATAACAGCAAGCTATAAAAAAATAGGATTCCATTTATTCTAAATACACACATAAAGACTTACACATGAAGACTTAGGTGTACATATTTCTATTTGCATACAAATTATCTAGAGCAATACTAAAAAGCTATTAATAGGTGACTTTGGAAAGTAGTTATATATTTTTGAAATGTTTAATTACATAATAAGTATATCTCATTTTTCTTTCCAAAACTTTACAAAAATGCTGAAACACAAACCTTTATTATGAAATATAAATATATCCCCTTAGTTGTTAACCTGGTTGTGAGTTGTAGCAGGTAGTTCTATTTGTATTTTACATAGGATTTTCATAACTTTTTTCTACTGCTTTTTTTTCTGCTAGCTAAATTTTAATCAACTAAGGTAAAAAGGAATTGGCCCCTGCTTACAGATCTTATGGAGTAGCTCTCATAGTGCGGCTCCAGTTGAGCGGAATAATCGTAAGCTGGTACCTTTTTAGAAATGTAGATTCTGGGGTACCACCTCAGATTTACTGCACGAAGCTCTGGAAGTGAGACCCAGCAAACTGTAGTTTAGTAAGTCCTCCAGGTGATCCTGATGCCCACTAATGTGTAAAAGCTGCTGGTCTAGCTCTTCCTCCAACACACCTACAAGTGTTGGCTGCAGTAAATGTAATAAACTGCAGTTCTTGAGCCATCGTGGTCTATTGACTCCTCTGCCTACCAAACGGCTGAAGCTACCTGGGAACCACTGCTCTTTTCAGAATCCTGAACATACTCAGTTCCATCTATGACATAGCACTTTGTCAGCTGTAACCTCATAATTCTATGACTGCTGCCCCTGTAACCTCATGATTCTATGACCGCTGCCCCTTATGTCTCTTGAATAATCATGTTTATGGTATGGGAAAACTAAAGACAACCTAAAGACCCAAATTTGGAAAGTCAGTGAATATATTACGGTCATCTACTTGATAAACCATTATACATACATTAAGTGATAGTTATGAAAATTATAACATGGGAAATATTTATTATATAATATTTAATGAAAAGCTCATATGTCTGCAAAATTCAAAATATGTGACAAAAATGATACATAAAAAGAAAAAAATAGGACACAGTAAGAGGGTGAGGATTGTAGAAAAATTATATTTCTCTATTCAAATTTAGGATAATACTATTATTTTTTTTTGATTTATCATAGTGCATACTTTATTCATTTATTTATTTTTGGCTGTGTTGGGTCTTTGTTGCTGCACGCGGGCTTTCTCTACTTGTGGCGAGTGGGGGCTACTCTTCGTTATGGTGCACAGGCTTCTTATTGCGGTGGCTTCTCTTGTTTGTTGCGGAGCATGGGCTCTAGGCGCGCGGACTTCAGTAGTTGTGGCACATGGGCTTAGTAGTTGTGGCTCGCAGGCTCTAGAGCGCAGGCTCAGTAGTTGTGGTGTGTGGGCTTAGTTTTTCTGCAGCATGTGGTATCTTCCCAAACCAGTGATTGAACCCGTGTCCCCTGCATTGGCAGGTGGATTCTTAACCACTGCGCCACCAGGGAAGTCCCCTGTAATATCCTGATATATAAAATACTTTAAGTTAATATTATACGTTTAATGATTTGCCCTAGTTTGGGGTTTTATAACTACTTTGAAAAATATTTTAATTTTAACTAGTCTACAACCATTTAAAAAATGTAAGGTTATATAGTGAAATTGGAAGCTGTATTTTATTTAAAGACCTCACCTCCATTTTTTAAGTTCCCTTTTTGTTTGTTTTATGTCATTTTGTTTTTAGTTATGCCTAAATGAGATTATGAGGCTCTTGCATAAGTTGTAAAGAATATACCCAGAGATGGTCCCCACACTTAAATTTAGATATAAATTACATTAGCTGATTACCAATTACCTATATAAATAACATTTACTGTTACCTATTTTGTTACAAGTAAGCATCACTGAGTAAGACAGTTGATACTTTAACATAAATTTCCTTGTAATTCTGTTTAGTAGCTATTACCTCCATTTTTCAGACAATGAAAATGAAATTCAACCATGTCAACTATCTTTTAAGTCCACCTGCAGCATTTGTTTTGAACTAGGCCCTTACAGAGTTAAGAGCTATACACTTTCTATTGTCTTCATGTTAATTTTCAGTCATGAACTGCTTGAAGTGTTCATATCACCACCCCCTCTCCACCCTCCTGTGTTTTGCCTGTTCGAATACTTGCTTTGCTTGTGGTCACTTGCCTGAGTTTTCTGCCCTCCATCCATTCCAGCTGTGTGCTTCCCAAAGCCTTCAGGAGACACTCAATTAGTTGCTAATTTGGTAATTTTGCCAAAATAGGAAGAGGAAACAAAAGCTGGAGCCCACAGAAAAGTAACCATTCAGCAGATTCAAGAAAATGGTATTAGTGGTCAGGATTTAAACTTCAAAGAGAAGGGCTGTGAAACTCTTCGGAAACTAGTCAAGTTATCAGTTGTTTCTTCTACTATACACTTACAAGTGAATTAAATTTTTAATTTTATTTTTTGATAGTAATTATTTGCCCCCTACCCATCCTTGTCATGCTTCTCTGCAGGCCAAGTATACTCCATACCCCCTGACTTTGGACTTGTTTTGTCAATGGAATATAAGCCAATGATGTATAGTCCATGTCCAAGAGTGAGCTTAAAATGTTTGCATGTTTTGACTTTACACCTGTAGTCTTTACCTTCCAATCTGAGAACGTGTCCCTTTAGTCTGGGTCGCTAAAAATAAGAGTATGTTTGGAGGTCAGCCAAGCCCACCAGAGACAACCAGAGTGATAGCTGATCCATAGCTTTCAAGTAGCAAAAACAAGAAATAAATATCTGTTGTTGTCAGCCCCAGCAAAATTTGAGGTTGGGTGTTTAAAACGAAATCCTAAAATATGTGGCATTGGCTTTAGAGATGGACAGCTGGTGGTGAGGACCCTGTTAGAAGAGGTTAGAAAAACGTAAAATATTTGGTAAAATTTTGCCTATGATATCTTAAAAGAGGCAGAAAATACACACAATGCAGTTGGGGTTCTGGGACAAGAGATAAGGAGAAAATATGTTGGTAGCATTAGTTGGTGGTTATTAGCCCTGTTTAATAAGTACTAGGAGAGGCAATGAAGTCATGATAGATTTGATCTGTTTGCAAGCAGGGATGAGAAGAGAAAAGGCACAATGCATGTATTATAGGACTTGCAGGATTGAAAGACACATCCCCCAGCCCCCCACCCATCTTTCGCTTGGTAAAACTTTCTCAAGTGAAGACACTCCCTCAGGGCAAAAACTAAATCCAAAGGTTACTAAAGCAAGGAAAAGACCAAACCAACGGTGTGGCTTTTGTACCTTTTCTTAGAATCTCTTACAGGCTAAGTCAGATCCCAGTAAATTCTTTCAGTTTGAAAAATATTTAGGAGCGGGGGTAGAAAAGAGACCAATGGTGTAGTCCCTGAAGTTCTAACAAACTCAGATTTTCTATAATTCAGTATATTTAGAGCCTCGCAAAGAAGTGAGAGTGTTACTATTTGCACTAACTGAAACCAACTAATTAAAAAATACTCTTCAAAACATTATACTATAAAATGTACTATCACCTTGGACGGAAAGGAAGAGTGACTGTTGGAAATGTCAAATGACCAAGTGATTGAAATAACTCCAGTATCTTGTAACTTGCTTTATGTCACGTACAGGATATAACACCATGGAAAATGTAAATACATATAATAAATGTCACAAAAGTGTTGTAACCCTATAAGCAAGTGACATTCACGTTGGCTCTTAGTTTCCTTATTTGTGAAAAGCCAGAGCAGGATTAAGTGTTATCTGAGGTCCCTTTCAGCTCATTTTTGATTCTATGATTTTGATTTTGATTCTATAAAACACATAGTTCTATTTAATAGACTTTCTTAACATGTGAAATACAAATTTCTTCTCTTCTCTGGGAAAAATCTGCTGTTCAAAAACAAGTAATGAACAGATAGACATTAATTGAGCAAGTTTTACAAGATTCTACAGACTATGGGCTGAATGAGAAAAGTTCTTTTGAAAGAGTCATCTGAAGGAATTCCATTACATACACAGACAGGGTCACGTGTTTAATGAAATACAGAGGCTTCTAGAACCCAAGTATTAGTTCCTTAAGTGTGCTTGGAATTTTATTCAATTCCCAAATCACAATTTAGTTACCATAAAAGTTATTGTACAAGATCCTCAAAGGAACTGGTATATATTTGAATAGTTTTTCATTTATTTATTAAGATAAAATATTGAAGCATACTTCCATGTTCTTTAATAGAATATGTTCCCATAAAAGTGGGACAGTTTGGTTCAGTGTTGCCAATAAATCACATGAAGATATTTTTCAAAGATAGAATGAAAACAGCACCTCACCTATTATATATTTTAAATGTTTTAAAGAATGATGTAGTATTTCAATTCATACACTATATGTTTTTAGTTCCCATATTTGCCAAATTTTATACACTTAAATAAAAAAATTATATTGTACAACTACCAAATCGGAATCATGTCAATCATGTATTGGTCGATAAAAGTATCACATTCAATAGAAATTAAATAGTCACTAAAGGTATCATTAATAATGTATGAGTTGACTATTTACAAACATGCCGAAAGGTATTCCTCTTGTCAAACATATATAAATTTTATGACAGTGACATCGTGGGAATGTTAACTGCAGTCATTTCTTATGAAGGATCGATAAAACCTAGCTGAAACAGGCAGAGCTGAAAGTGATCACTTTCGTCACATTTTATGACATCGTAAAGACTCGCCATGACGATTCTCTCTAAGGAAACCTCCCTGTGAAGCTCCACAGAATTCGCTATTTCAAGCCCTCGTATTTAGAACTGGATGTTACTGTTATGATATTCAGTGAACACCGATAATGAAGTCGTGCTGACTGGAACAAAAATGAACCCAAAGTTAAATATAACCTAGATAAGAGCTACAGGAGCCGCTGAAAAGAAATCAATTGGTTCAATCCTGCTTGTCACTTCTAGAAGGTCACCAGAAAGGAGCATCATCCCAAATGCAGAGAAAAGAAAAACTCTTTCTCCTTCCCTCTTCCTTACTGTATTAGTCAAGACTGTGAATCCCACAAAAATACACAAACAAACACAGTCCTCTGAGAATTGATGACACACTTGTACTACACCAAATTAGAAGGAATGAAATTACGGGAAACGTTTCGCCTTTGCACGCCGCATCCATCTTTCTCCCCCTTAGCTTTCTCCTAAAGGCCTGCAGGCTCCCTTCTTTCAGGTTTGGCTGCCAACTGGGCAGGGAAGATATCAATAAGCCCAAGCATCATCTTGATCCTAATTTAATTTCTCTACCTTTAAATTATTTTATTAGTTTAATTTTGTTTCCGCCTTGCCCTTTCCCCTTACATCCTAGCATCAACTCATTCTCCCAGACCAGATATGCTCCTGCCTGACTGCAGACCATTCTGTTCCAGGCTATTCACTCAGGTTTGTTCTAACTTTGTTGCAGGTTGGATGAAGAGTTCTCACTTCCTTGCCCTAACACTTCCTTTACATTCCTTCACGCTCCACAAGAGAGCGCGATGCTTTCTCTGACTTCTTGTTTGCCAGTCCCACACATCCCAGTCTGACAGACAGCATGGGAAGTAGCTGATAGGAGTCACAGGCTGCCATCCTTTCTGCTCTGCTCACAGGAATGCCAACATTCCAAACCTGGGAAAAACAGGAAGGGGATTCCTATGTTTTACCGCCATTGGAAACAAACCTTTCCTTCCAGTTGGGTCCTAGAGAAAAAGGCATCCCTCTTGTTTTCTCATGCTATCCATTTACTTATCATTTTTTTTTAACTTTTTACTTTATATGGAGTATAGTTGATTAACAATGTTGTGTTAGTTTCAGGTGTACAGCAAAGTGATTCAGTGATATATATACATGTATCTATTCTTTTTCAAATTCTTTTCCCACTTAGGTTGTTGCATAATATTGAGCAGAGTTCCCTGTGCTATACAGTAGGTCCTTGTTGGTTATCCATTTTATTTTTATTTTTTAATAGATCTTTATTGGAGTATAATTGCTTCACAATACTGGTGTACAACAAAGTGAATCAGCCATATGCATACAGATATCCCCATATTCCCTCCCTCTTGAGCCTCCATTTTAAATATAGCAGTGTGTACAGGTCAATCCCAAACTCCCAATCTAACCCTTCTCCCCCCTTCCCCCCCCACCCTGTAACCATAAGCTCCTTCTCTAAGTCTGTGAGTCTGTTCCTGTTTTGTAAATAAGTTCTTTTGCAACATTTCTTTTTAGATTCAGCATATAAGCGATATCGTAAGATATTTCTCTTCATTGTTAATGAAGTCTCTCTTGCCTGTCATATGGGATTTGGCTCCAATAATTTTCACACTTTTAATTAATGTCTTTTCTGTTATTTTTTTCTTTAGCTTACAAAATGTTAATCTCCTCAAGCCTAAAAATAGTAGGAAAGCATAACCTTCTCTAGAGCCTCTATTTTTCTTGTGCTGTCACTATATTTCATCTTCACTTCAAAACTTCACACAAGGGCCATCCTTCTCTGTAACCTCTTTTTTCTTACCACCTACTCCTAATTCCTTGCTAATGTAAGACCTTCTCTTCTCTCTCTCAAGCTTTACTGAATAAATTTTCTCTTAAAGATGAGCAATGACTTCCTAATCTCCAAATCCACTAGGCCTCATCTCATTAAAATTTTATATGGTATTTAGCAATTACTTCATTGGACCTTGTACTTGAGACTTTGGCTTCTATCTCACTATATCCCTACACCTTCTCCCACGGCTAGTTTTTCTCTTCAGGTCCAACATGTGTAAGTTCTCATAAAGGTTATATTGTTGACTCTCTTCTCTATTTACATGCTCTCCATGATACCTTCTACCTTTATAAATTCAGCTAATGTTTTATACTTGGTGTGTTCCAATTCTCCATCCCCTGTGTCAGTCCTTTTCCTAAGTTATAATTCTTCATTTCTTATAGCTTCCTAGACATTTTCAGAAGGATGTCCCCACGGAAATGTTGAATGCCCCTAAGTCTGTTAATTGTAATAAGAGCTGGTACCTAGGCTGAAAGACCCTGAGTCCTTTCTTCTTCCCCTTTCTTGCATATGTCTTTTTTCTTTAATAGCTCTTGAATGCGTCTTTCTTTCCATTCCTCTTCTTTACCACCATGGTTCACGCCCCTGTTCCCCTCACAGTCCCCTAAGGGACTCTCTCAACTTCAGTTTCCCATCCTTCCCTCCCACACCTCTCCATACACCAAGCTTCTCTTCAGAATTAATCTCCCAAAAGTACTTCTCTCAACCTAACCCTATCCTGGGAGGAGTTTGCACTGACTAAGCCATGTTCCTCAGGGACCTAAGAAAAAAATGACCTGAATGTCATTGGTTCCAGTTATTCCCACAGCTGACCCCCTCAAAGGAGTAACAGAGAGATCCCCATCCAAATATAAGAGATTAAGAAATGCTGTAGGTTGAATAACTATTTGCAATATTATGTTCAGTCACACTTGACCTTAAAAGGGGCTGCAAAATGAGAACCACTCTTCATCCCTCTTCATTCCCCACCATGCCTGCACCTTGCTCTAGTTTGTATGCTCCTCCTGGTGAACAGGGAAATTATTATAGTAGATAATTTGGTTAGGAAAAAACGTTAACAATTTTTCTACAATTTTTGAAGCAGTTCTATTTTTTAAAATGTTTGCAAGGAGCCATGAAGGTTTCTAGATTCAGAGGAGAACAGTATATTTATTTATGCAGAGAGTTTGTTCTGAAACAGGTAAAACTGAGGTTCCAAACTATTCTTACAGAGCTAGTGAACTGAAGATGATTCTAGGAATCTATTTGCATGAATTGACAATTTTGTTTTATTTCTTGTGCTATGTGGCCATAGGTAGAGAAAGAATGTATGGATACCCAGGAGAGAGTAAAACAATAGACAAGATGGTTGGCATGGTGCCCACACTGTCCAGCCTGAAGGTTCCAGGGGACAGAGTTTCAAGACAGAAGCTAAAGCAGCTATTTTCCTGAGAGATTTTGAGGCTTTTACACAGTGATGGTTTAAGATTCAGATGATAAAATTTGGTGAAGATTTAGACAGGGGGCAATTTGGCCATTATAGCCTGTACCCCAGATTTGGGTCCTGGGGAATTACTTACTGCAGAAGCATCAGGAAATATGGTCCTTTCTATCGGCAATGTTTCCACTGAGGGCATTAGAAATGGTGAGAAACAGTAGTGGAAAACTCATTTCATCTCCCTCTGATCTCATGTGATTCCCAGAAATATTTGGTAGGAGACTTTTTGGAGAATCCAAGGTCCTTGTGAAGTCAAATGAAGGGTGAAGAGTCAGAAAAACTGAGATTATTAATAGCAATCTGACTCCATATTCAGTCAACATTCAACAAATATCAACTGAAAGCCTGCTATGTGCCAAGCACAGTGGCTACAGTGCTGAACAAAACAAATTCTGACCCATGGACGTATATTTTAGTGAAGAAGAGATGCAAAAAGAAAGTTACAAATATAAACAAGATAATTACAGGTTGATGCCTTGTATAAAAAGATAAACAGGGTACTATGATAGAGAATACTTGTCCAGGGGTAGGGGTAAACAAAAAAGGGTTTGCAAATATTGCAGCCGATAAAAGTAAAATGTGAAGGAATTCTTGTTTTACTTGCTTCTAGGGAGTAGAAGCTGAAGAACGTCCTTCTCTCCTCCCTGCCTTCTTCTCAATCCAAAATACAGCAGCAATCAAGATAATTCATTCTCAGTCTAAGAGAAATAAGACTAGATATAATTTCTATAAAGTTCAAGGTTGTTTTTCAAATCCGGTTAACTATTATATGGAAACACTATATTGGAAAATGCCCCCCATGCTCTACGATGCTCAGCCCCAGTGTTCTTGAAAGCTCTCAGGACAAACTCACTTCTCCCTTGCTTCACTTTTTCTTGGCTGTGGGTCCCAGGGACTCAGCCTGCTTTCTAATCTTCATGTCCCATTGCCTCTCTGTCCTTTGTAAAAGTTCTACTTTTGCAGTCGTGAACTCAAGTGGGAGAGTCTCCTTAAACCTGCCTTTCCTTGATTCCTCCTTTCTTTTTCAGGTTATTACTAATCATCACTGTGGGGAAACACATGGAAATAGTAAAAATTATTAAAATGTATAAGATTCACTGCTTATGCTGTATTAACTGTGCTGGTCTGGTCTTCAATACAGATCCTGCCTCTCTCTGAGATGATAATTAAAGTGAAAATGAGCTCTTTCTATTCTGAGCTCTTATTCCTAGCGATAAACCTTACCAAGCTTCTTCCTTTATTCTAATTCTTCCCTGATGATGAAATCAAAGTAGAACATTGTTTTTCATATCTTGTTTCCAGGGTTCATTCATTCATTCACTCGCTTAACATTTACTGGGCATCTCATTTCATGCCAAAGAATGGGCCAGACATTGGAAATATAAAGATGACTAAGACATAAGATATTGTCCCAGACCTATAAAATAACTCAATCTAGTAGGTAAATTATGAAGTAGATGATTACAGTAAACATCATTAGATGGGTAAATTCAGATTTCTATGAGGCTAAGAGGAGGAAAACCTAGACTATATGGTGATAGTCAAGAAACAGTCTCAAGAGGAGTTGAAGTAAATCTGATTTGGGTGAGCTGAGTCTTGAAAGATGAACGGGAGCCTCTCCTGGGATGGACTGAGATAGGTTGAGATTGCGAGTGTTAGGTGACCAAAAAAAAATATCAGTTGGTATGTTCTAGAAATGAGAGACAGCATGACACCATGATATGACTGGAGAGAAATAAGAGTAGAAGGGTACATAGTCCATTCATCTTAAAGTTTCGGAAATTATATTCTGCTTTTGGAGCAAAGGAATGATTTAGTTAGTTTGTATTTTAGAAAATAATCCTGGAGATAGGTCAGAGAAGATGGTTGAAGGGAGATAGAGGATGTATCAACAAAGTAGTTAAATTTTATTGCAGTAATCTAGAAAAGCCATCACAAAGCAGGAGCCATGGGGACAGAGAGAAGGGCAGACTTATTAAAAATAACAATAGCTACAAAAATCTGTTAATAGATACATAATATAAAAAGAGGTAATTTGTGACATCAAAAACATAAAGTGGGGAATGGAGAGTAAAGGGTTTTTGTATGCAACAGAAGTTAAATTATCATCATAAAATAGACCATTATATCTATAAGAGGTTTTATGTTAGCCTCATGGTAACCACAAAGCAAAAGGCTACAGATGACACATAAAAGGTCAAGAGAATTAAATTAAGACATACTACTAACGAAAATCATCAGTTCCTAAAAGAAGACAGCAAGACAGAAAAAAGGAATAAGGGAGCTACAAATTAGTCAAAAAATAATTAACAAGATGGTGTTAGTAAGTCCTCATCCATTAATAGTTACTTTAAATGTAAATGGATTAAAATTTTAATCAAATGGTATAGAATGGCTAAATGGACAAAAGAAGACTCAACTATATGCTTCCTATAAGAGACTCACTTCAGCTTTAAGAAATGTTCTAATTAATGTAAATGTTACTTAAAATCCATAATTATCAAAAAATACATGCGGTATAGAAGCTGTATAATAAATATTAATGTTTTTTTGTCTGGTTAGTAGATGAAAATACTGTAGGAAGTAATTGTATATTATCTTCCCTTCCTCCATTTCCATTTATTGCATTGTTTCCTTTCTTAACATAATGTACTTTAATTCTTTAAAACATAAATTTAAAACACTATAATTATTCAAAGTACTCTTAAGGAGTAAGAGAAAAATGATTTCCTAGTTTTCTATTTTCCAGGAATTACAAGCTCAGTTATTAGTAAAGGCTGACCTTATTGTCTATGATTGTTTTTCAAGTATAGTTGCTGTGCTTGAATAAATGAATGATAATAAAAATCCAATAATTACTAAATAGATTTTATATAGGTATTAGGCTTACTGTTAGGAACAAGCAAAAGAAAAGCAGGAGCTACATGGCATCAAAAAAGAAAAGAGCAGGACCACATGAACCTACTAAAAAAACACATTAAAATTATATTTTTAAAAAATTAAAGTTTAATTTAAAATGATTAGTTTATTCAAAATGCATGTTACTCAATATAAAAGAAATTGAACTTTTTCATCCAATTAGTGAAAGAGCATAGTAAAAATACTAAAAAATTTACCTTGAGGTAAATTGTTTTTACCTAGCAGCATAATAAATCAGAAGCAAACTCTGTCAAATATTAGTCATTGAAAACATCAATCTGTACAATGACTCTGCTGTCAACTTCAGGTTTCTTGCTTAATCATTTCAGGAGCAAGAAAACCATGAGTCATATTTTACCCAAGAGACATTTGGGAACACATATTCATGCTGCTACCCTCATAAATTTCTTAACGATTTGCCTGAAGGTCAATAGACAATGAAATAATAGAAACTTTAAGTTCTGAACAGATTATGTGAAGGCGGATTTAATGAGTAATTTAGCTTGCATTGTCAGTTGGTCTCATGTATGTATCCACCGGGAAATATGGGATAGCCTGCAAAACTGGTAAAACACATAATAGTTCTGAAGCGCACTTTATAAGTAAGTGCATAATGTGTAAGCACTGAAGAACATCAGAATATCTGACTCCAGGTCATTTTTCCTAAAGGATTCACTTTAAAAAAAAAAAGTCTACATCTAAAGAAGCATAATTTGTTAATTTATGATACCTACATGCATCATATGTACTTAAAGACTATGATGCAATTATGATAGATTGCAAAATTGGCCTCAAATTATTCCCCTCCCTATAGTATCTACCTCTTTAAATGATTCCTCTTCACATTTACTCTGGGCCTGGCCATGTGACTTGCTATGTGTATTTGTCTGTGTGGGCTGCCATAACAAAATATCATAGATTGGGTGGCAGACTGGGTGGCTTAAACAACAGAAATTTACTTTCTCACACTTCTGGAGGCTAGAAGTCCCAGATCAGGGTGCCAGCATGGTCAGGTTCTGCTCAAAGCCTTTTTCTTGGTGTGCAGAAAGCTGCCTCCTCACTGTGTGCTTACACTGCGTTTTCTTGGTACATGGGTACAGACCAAGAGAGATTAAGCTCTCTGGTGCCTCTGTTTATCCAACCTCATAAACTAATTACCTCCCAAAGGCCCCCATATCTAAATACCATTACTTTGGGGGTTAAGACTTCAACATACGAATTGGGGAAGACACAAATATTCAGTCCATGACGTTGTGGCTAAAGAGACAATTGCAGATATGAAACAAGTAGTTACTTGAAAACCATTTGTGTATTTCAGCCCCTCTTCTCTTGCTGTTCTTGGAACCCTTGTCATCACTACCTGAAAGGAACCAATGCTAACCTGCTGGATAATGAGACATGTGGCCTTGTCCCATCTTCATTCTTGCTGACCCAGACTAGCTCACTTATGAGTAACATGACCTGAGAGCTCAGGACTGTAACCACTGATTACAATCACTCTCCCCACCTGACCAGACCCTTCAAATTTAACACTACTTCGTATGTGACCTAGGTTCACATATCCCTCCTTGGACACTGAGATATAAATCACCTTATACAGTTCTACCATTAAAGTTCTTCCAGAAGAACCTTCTTTCTTTCTATCATTCATTTCACAAATACTTATCAAACAACTCCTACATGGAAGGAGTTCAATGTGTTAGCATTAGGGGTACAATGATGGAACAAGATGCAGTCCATTCCTTCACAGAGTATACAGTTATTTGAAGACAACAACAAATAAGGAGGAAAATTATAGCTATCTGAACCATCAAACACAGAAAATGATTTGAGTGACCATTTTCTTAGTTCTCCTAATGATGTTACATAAATATTATGCACCTTAATGCATGGGAGATAAGTTAATTTAATCCATTCTAAGACTTATGTCATTAGGTTTAATTTTCTCATCAAAGGTTTAATTTTTTTCATCAAACTCTAGTTGAGGAAAACTGGTCTATGATAATAACTATTGTATTTGGAGGTACAATTAAACCAGCCTGAGGAGATCATAAACATATTTTGGTTGAGTCTTGAATGATGAGATGATTTAGTCAAGTGAAAAGAAATGAGAAAAAGTGATTCTGACAAGAATGTTTTGCAAAGCTTCCAAGTAAAAGAGATACTTAGAGAGCTAACAGATAAAACTGACTCTTTCTGTTAGACAACGAATGATGCTGCAGAAAATGTTACAGCAGAGTCCAAAAGAGCTGAAGTCACTTGGAAGAAGTGATACACTGAATGAAACATGTAGTCTCATCTTTATAAAGTGTTACCAATATTAAGTTCAGTGTCATGGGTAAGAAATGGATATGTGATATTTTCTTCATTGTTGCCAATATCCTCCTAGGTTATATGAGACAGTTATTCACACTTCTATCATTTTAGCCTATTTCTATCATTATAGCCTACAATGAAGAGAAAAAAAGTATCAATAAACATTAATGTAAAATGTTTTACTGCTAAAAAAAATTAAATACACTAATAATGACCACTAGTGGACAACCCATATTCACTGGCACCTGCTCTAGTTTATAAGTAACACAGTGCATCTCCTTCCTGAGTTAGGCTTAATTTTGTTCAACATCATGGGAGTCTCATCTTCAGTATTTATTCTATGTTGATGACTTGGTCCTACTAGTATATTCCACAACTAGTCTCGAGAAACAAGTGAATCTATTTAGCAATTACTGTCAGAAAGATCAGCTCAATATTAATTATGCCAAAACTAACTCATCATTTTTGGTTGTTGCTCTTCTGCACTCAGATATAAAATGCTAAAAATTCTATCCAACAGGTTAGGTTCATTATACATGGGAAGATTATGTAGCAAAATCATCCTGACATGCTCACTACACTGCTCAAAATTCCTAAATTTTATAAGAGCCTTTTAAGTTATTTTATGATAGAGGTAATAGAAATGGAAACTTCCTGCTTACAAAATACCCCAAGTCAGAGTCAACTCTTTTATACTTTATAGTATAGAATTCCACAGCTTTATCAAAGCTTTGGTTCAAATAGCTGACTAGATCCAAAACTGCATTTGAATTAAAGCTCTTGTACTATTGTAAACTACTCTTGCAAAACCATATTAGTACAGACACGGCACAGCCTTCTATCTAGGTAAGAATACAAGCAAGGCTCTTTGATTTTTATATAATAATGTCATTTTTGCAACCCGCATAATTAGAACACAAAGCAGATCTATCCTATTACAATAGGCAATACAGAACTGCCCACCTCTTTAGTCTCAATTATCTGCTATTCAAATTTAGTCAAAAGTCAGCCAACAGGTCAAGATATTTCTGTAAATTTTCGTTTGGATATAATGGTGATGAAAAATAAAATCTGAAAAGGGATAATCAAATGAAATAACTAACCAAATGATAATTATAGTAACAACAACAATAAACATCTCCATGTCAGAAGCATAGTGTGGTGAAACAATGAGGCTGCTGGAATCTGGAACCGTCAATGAAGCAGAAGTTCATCTTCGTGATAGAGGGGACTTAAAGGATTCCATGCAAAATGGGAGACAAGAGAGTCTGGCTCATTGATGTAAGCCAGGTGCTGGTCTGGGCTGTATTCCATACCCTCTTTAATCCCTCCTGAATGGAGGAAGAAAAAATAAAACTGTTGCCCATCACCACCTGTGACAATTGTTTTTGTTTTTCTTTTTTACATTGGAGTCAATGGGACCCAGGCATAACTTTGCAACAAAAATCAAACGAAGCTACTCCATGGCTTACATCCTAGATGTCTATAGTTTCCAAACAAGCACAGAATGTGGAGCAGTGGTTACTCTCCTATACTTCAAAAACTGCTTGTTGAAGCTATGCATATCTTACAATCATCAATTTGTCTTCTAGGTGTGCACATTTTTGCACAAGAAGACATGTAAACAAATGTTTATAGCAGTGTGGAAATAAGAGTTTAAAAAATTAGAAAGAATTTAAATGTCTATCAATAGCAGAATGATAATTAAAGTATGTATATTCACAGAATGGAATATACAGAGTTAAATTGGATGAGCTCAAGTTATATGTTTGAGCCATCTCAAATAAACGAAGCATGTGGTAAGAGGACAAATTCAGTACACCAATATATGAGGTCTGATAACTAATAGAAACTTTATAAAATATTATATATGAAACATTCATATATAGTAATAATATAAAACCACGAATGAGAATGATAAACCCCAAATTCAGCAAGGCTATTATTACAGGGCACAGGGAAGGAGGGAAGGGGAGCAATAGCAGAGGAGAAAAGCATGGGTCTCCATTGCATCTATAAGGAATTAGGACTTAAGGAACTAAGATAAGATTTAATTATTCAATAAGTAACCATATTATGTACATTCTACGTGCTTGGCACTATTCTAGGCACTGAGAATAGCGATTAAAAAAAAAAAAAACAGGCTGGTCTTCCCTGGTGGTGCAGTGGTTGAGGGTCCGCCTACCGATGCATGGGACACGGGTTCGTGTTCCGGTCCGGGAGGATCCCACATGCCGCAGGGCAGCTGGGCCCGTGAGCCATGGCCGCTGAGCCTGCGCATGCGGAGCCTGTGCTCCGCAACGGGAGAGGCCATGGCAGTGAGGGGCCCGCGTACCGCTTACCTTCTAGTAGAAAAATAGGTGAAGGCAAAGAAGAAACAACTAAATGAAAAGTATTTCCCATGATGATAACCTCTATGGAGTAAAATGAAACCCAAAAGGGAGTAATGGAAAGCTGGGGGTAGAATGGTGCAATGTTAAATCTTTTGGTCAGAGAATGCCTCCCGGGGACAGCCTCACTGAGAAAGTGACTTTTAAACAAATAACCAGAAATAGGTGTCAGTATAAAATATAAGGTTGCCTGGAGGAAGAGTTCTGGTAGAGGGAAGAACATATGCAAAAGTCCTGAGGCTGCAGTGTGCATGACAAGTTCAAAATGAAAGAGATGTAGAGGCACACAGTAAACAATAAAAAGTTATATTGCTATTAAAAGTTAAAAGTTATATAACTATTCTTTAATAGCGATAATGTTCAAGTTATTTTAACAGAACTATCTGGTTGGGTAGGAGACAGAAAAATGCATTATACATGGATTTTGGTCTCCAATATACAGATTCAAGTCTCCAATACCTTCTAAGCAGCCGGTATCACACTGAGAATAAGTCATAAAAGAAGGAAGGAAGGCTGAGGTGGCAAAATATTAGTTTCCCTAGAAAATTTCCAGTCAAGTCTCTTATCTAAAAAAAAATGACAGGAAGAAAGAAGCATTTTGCAGAAAAAAAATCAAATGCTTCTCCATATCCTTTCTCCTATACTACCCCCATGTGACGGTTAATTTGACATGTCAACTCAGCTATGATACCCAGCTGTTTGGTCAAATACCAGTCAAGATATTGCTGTGAAGGTATTTTGTAGATGTAATTAACATTTACAATCAACTGACTTCCAGTAAAGAAAATTACCCTCCACAATGTGGGTGGGCCTCATCTGATCAGTTGAGGGCCATACAAGCAAAAACTGAGGTTTCCCAAAGGAGAAAGGATTCTGCCTCAAGACTGTAACATAAAAATCCTGTCTGTTTCCAGCTTGCTGGCTGGCCCTATGAACTTTGGACTCAAGACTGCAACATCAACTCTTACATGGATTGCCAGCCTGCCAGCCTGCCCTGTAAATTTCAGACTTGCCAGCCTCCATGATCATGTGAGCCAAGTCCTTACAATTAATCTCTTGGTTTTGTGTCTCTGGAGAACCCTGACAAATTTTGGTACCATGAAATGGAAAGTTACTGTGAAGAATACTTAAACATTTGGAAGTGGCTTTGGAACTGGGTAATGGGTAGAGGCTGGAAGAGTTCTGAGGAGTTTGACTGTAAAAGCATAGATTGTCTTGACCAGAATATTGCTAGAAATATGAATGTTGAAGATGCCTTTGCTGAGGTTTCAGATAGAAATAAGAAATATGTTATTGGTTACTGAAGGAAAGATGACCTTGTGACAGAGAACGTGGCTGAATTGTGTTCTTCTTTTGGGTGGAAAGTAGAACTTGTAAGTGATAAAACTGGACACTGAGCTGAGGATGTCACTTCCAACAAAGTGTGGAAGGCATGGCCTGGTCACTCCTTGCTTTGCATAGTACAATGGGAGAAGACAAAAATTGAAGCAATTGAAGAAATGGTTAAGCAAGAAGGAACCAGAACGTGATGATTTGGAAAATCCTCAGCCTATCCAAATAATGTACTCTGGAAACAGTCAAGAGCAACCATTTCCTAAAGGGATTAGGTGTGTGACTCATGGATCCAATCAACCAACTCGTCAGAAGCCAGGGACCAAGATGCAGGAATCCAGAAAAGATCTGTGGAGAACCCTCTTGTCTCTGTCTTGTCTGAGAACCCCCGTGAATTGCACAAGAGGCAGACAATGGTTTTAAACATTTTGTACCAGCAGAAATACTGTCAGCATGGATTCAAAGGAATGGAGGTAAGATGAAATCAAGGAAGAATGACTCTGAGGGGAGAACCACAGATGGAGATGCCTCAGCTAAGGACCAATTCAGTTCCAGAGGGTGAAGCTGCCTCTCCCATTCTAGGAGGCAGGGCTTAGCAGTGGGGTCACCCCAGCAGGTCCAGAGGACAGAGCAACAAGCCACAGAGAATTGTTCTCGGGTTTTAAAACTAATGGAATTTGTCCAGCTAAGCTGAAAAGCTACTTTAGAGTTTTGGACTAGTGATCCTTTTGTTCCTTCCAATTTCTCCCTTTATAAAGGAGAATGTCTATTCTATATCTGTCTAACTGTTGTATCTTGGAAACAGAATACTTGTTTTCTAGGCGTCACAGGACCACAGATGGAGAGGAATTTTGCCCTGGCTGGACCATACCCCAAGCCTCACCCACAACTGATTGAGATAAAATTTGGACTTAGAGTTGATGCTGGAATGGTTGACTTTGGAGATACTGGGATTGGGTGAACATATTGTTTACATGGGAAGGAAGGACATGAGTTCTGGGAGTATCAGAAGGCAACCTGTTTTGGAATGAACTGTGTCCCTCAAAACAGATATGTTTAAGTCCTAACCTCCAATCTCAGAATATGACCTTATTTGGAAATAGGGCCAGTGTAGGTGTTATTAGTTAAGATAAGGTCATACTGGAGTATGATGGATTTCTAATCCAATATGACAGGTGTCCTTATAAGATGGCCATGTGAAGACAGAAACCCAGGGAGAATGCCATGTGAAGATGGAGGCATAAATTGGAGTTATGCTGCCATACCTGGGTCTATCAGAAGGTAGAAGAGGAAAGGAAGGATCCTCTCCCAGAAGCTTGCAAGAAAGCACAGCCTAGTCAATACTTTGATTTCAGACTTCTAGTCTCCAGAACTGAGAGAGGATACCTTTCTGTTGTTTCAAGCCACCTAGTCTGTGGTACTTCGTTATGGCAGCCCTAGCAAGTGCTCAGTAAGGATTTAGAGTCTACCAGCTAAGGTTTTATATAAATTTACATGATTCTCATACAAAATAAGTGAAGGAAGCCCTATTATTGTTATAACCCCCATTTATAGCTTACTTCACAGAGGCTCTTACAGGTTATGTGATTTACCCATGATTGGCAAAGCAAGTTAACTGTGATGCTGGGACTTTAAGCAAAGTTTTCCAACCCCTTGGGTGTAGACCTTTTACAGAATTGAAAGCACTGATACTCTGTTTCCTTCCCTTTTAGACGGATCTTATGTGTCTGTATGCATGCATGCATGTGTGTGTGCATGTGTGTATATATATATGTGTGTGTGTGTTAATATTTATGGGTAACTGTCAAAGGACCTTGGTGACCTTTTCAGCAATTCTTGGAGTAGATCTGATAATGAGCTAAAGGAACAGAGACAAACTTTTTGATGGTAATTTGATTTGCATACTCTCAGTAGAAAACTGAGAAGTAGGTGAATATCCAATGGACACAGTGAATTAGACTAGCACCTACATATTAATACATGCAAGCCAGGTTCTGAATATAAATATCTAATAATCAAAGGTGAATTGAAGAGTCTGCTAAAACATGATAAGAAATTTATACATACCCAACTTAAAAAAAACACTGTCAGGATCTCAAACTTAGTTTTTTTGACCATGATAGTCAAATAATTGTTTTATCTTTAGATTGAATGCAGATTGTTTCAAACTTTACATGAAGATGCTTCATATATATGTGCAAATGCTGATTTTACTCATATTTAAAATTTCCTTAATTAGTGAAACTTCAGCCACCTGAATATTTAAGTTATAAATTATGAACCTGTCAGCATGGCTTTAGTGTAGAGCAGAAGGAGAAGTGGCAAAACTCTCTTCTCTAACCTTGAGAACATACACATACCTAAGCAAATCCATATACAGACAAAGGACTGGATTATATAAGTTTTAATAAATTGATAACAAAAGTTTCAGCCACACTAGAGTGCATCTGGAAAATATCACTGCACAACTACACCTTAAATGCCAGTGCTTATATAGCTATTCCTCCAAATGGAAATGTATTGAGGACTAAAGAATGATTTCCTTTGCAAAAACAGCGTGAACACTAAGAAACCATTAACTCTATTTGTCACCCAGTAAATAGAGTTTTTGATACCAGTGCCAGCACTTTCAATAGCGCTTGTTACTTTCCTTCTCTGGATCCAGATCCTCATATATAAAATGTGATGGTTCTTCAAGGTTTCTATGAGTTCCAAATTTCAACTGCAAAATCATCAATCACTGTCTGACATTTAATTTCAGTTCAAGAGAAATATAAATGGAAATCTGCAATAAGGAGCACCACAATAACATTTAGCTTTTGAGGTTTACTTGTCTTTATCATGTGAGTCTAAATACAACCAAAACAAGTTTTGCTGGCCTTGGATGCTTGCTGAATAAAGATAACAATGGCCAGACACTTTGGAAAGAACAGAAAATATATACATTTATCTAATTTATGGCTCCAGTGGCATAAGTAATGTATCTCTTTATGTTGGGAACTCAGTACGGAATATGAGTACTCTGTAAATGTATAGAGTAGATACTTTTATTTTTAGAAACCAGCTTGGAAAACTGTAAAATTAATAAGCAATGTGTTTAATTACATATAAATTATACAGATAGCATCACCCCAAATAACTTCAAATCTTGCTATAATATAGTCCCAAATGTTTGGGGAACAAATTACCTAAGCCTCATAATGAAACCCAATTCATGTTTACAGTTTCTTAGCAAAGTACACATAGACATTTATAAATCGTTATGATTTAGAATAAGAAAAATAAGATTACTTTTGATAGTGTTATCTAATATCAAGTTAAAATGACATTTTAGGGATTAAAGATTCAGAGTTACTTTCAAAATTCCAGTGTTAAGTAAAATTTTAGATTTTCTTACTAAGGAAGACTCGGCCGACTCTATAATGTACTATATAGTGTAAGTGTGACTAATACATCTTTCAGCCAAGAGGCTTAAGTATGACAACAGTTAGTTTTATAAAAACATTAAAAACTCTCTTTCCCTAATACAAGCATAGAATACCTCATTAGCCTTGACTCAGTACCACTCAAAAGCAAAATCTTTTTCTATCAGCTAACGCTTACAGACTTTCTCACTGTCTTTCATTAACCTCAGAACATGAAATCAGTTGATATTAAAGGAGTAAAAAATGTCTATAATCTAAAGTATAGCTTAGGATAGATTGGTTCATTTCTTCTCCAAAGAAGACATACAGATGGCCAAGAAGCACATGGAAAGCTGCTCAGCATCACTAATTATTAGAGAAATGCAAATCAAAACTACAATGAGGTATCACCTCACACCAGTAAGAATGGGCATCATCAGAAAATCTACAAACAACAAATGCTGGAAAGGGTGTGGAGAAAAGGGAACCTTCTTACACTGTTGGTGGGAATGTAAATTGATACAGCCACTGTGGAGAACAGTATGGAGGTTCCTTAAAAAACTAAAAATAGAACTACCATACGACCCAGCAATCCCACTACTGGGCATATACCCTGAGAAAACCATAATTCCAAAAGACATATGCACCCCAATGTTCATTGCAGCACTATTTACAATAGCCAGGTCATGCCCATCGACAGACAAATGGATAAAGAAGATGTGGTACATATATACAATGGAATATTACTCAGCCATAAAAAGGAATGAAACTGAGTCATTTGTAGAGACATGGTTGGACCTAGAGACTGTCATACAGAGTGAAGTAAGTCAGAAAGAGAAAAACAAATATCATATATTAACGCATATATGTGGAATCTAGAAAAATGGTACAGATGAACCAGTTTGCAAGGCAGAAATTGAGACACAGATGTAGAGAACAAACGTATGGACACCTAGGGGGGAAAGCGGGGCGGGGGCGGTGGTGGGATGAATTTGGAGATTGGGATTGACATATATACACCAATATGTATAAAATAGAAACTAATAAGAACGTGCTTTATAAAAAAAATAAAATAAAATTCAAAAAAAGAAATAAAGTGTAGCTTAACATGGGTACAAGTTGTATAATTTAAAAGTTACCTGAATAGAGAGAGAACATGAGTTTGCCACTTCTCAGGGCTCAGAGCTGAGAACAGAGGCAACTGATCATTAACTTTTAGCTGGAAGCAAACTTGCACACATATCTCAAGAGACTCTCTGCTCTGCCCTCTCCTCTTTCTTCTCTCAAATCAGGGGAAAGGTAGCTCTATCTCTTCTTGAAGGTCTTGCTTTGACATGCACCATTAATTCATACTTTTTATAGTGTAAAGTTAACTTGGCTTAAATTATATTCTGGGTCAAAGAAGGTAACTAAGTCTCGCAATTTGGTTAAATTTAATCTTCTGATTAAATTTCTGCTAAATTTAACCTTCTGATTCTCTTTCTCTGATGTTTATATAACCATATTTTCAAATGTATGTACAATGATGTGGTTTAATATCATGAATAGAACACATTGCAAAAGTAATATAATATATAAATTAAACTGTCAGTGAATCTTCACCTAGTCTGACTAGATAACTTGACCAGTTATGAACAATAATAAAGAGGCCCAGGTCATGTGTTAAATCCCTTGAGAGGCAGATAATTTCATTTTGTTGCCTAATCATAAACTACCTGCCTTACTTGGCCAGCCATTCTGTAAATGTCTGCCCTCTGTCACAAAGGGTCCTCCCCTAAGACTGTGATTGGGGGGACTTCCCTGGTGGTGCAGTGGTTAAGAATCCACCTGCCAATGCAGGGGAAAACGGGTTCGAGCCCTGGTCCAGGAAGATCCCACACATGCCTCAGAGCAACTAAGGCTGTGCACCACTACTACTGAGCCTGTGCTCTAGAGCCCATAAGCCACAACTACTGAGCCCGTGCTCCACAACAAAGAGAAGCCACCACAAAGAGAAGCCCGTACACTAAAACAAAGAGTAGCCCCCGCTCACCGCAACTAGAGAAAGCCCACGCGCAGCAACGAAGACCCATCATAGCCAAAAATAAATTAATTAATCAATAAATTAAAAAAAAACAACAACAGGAACTGGGGAATCTGATGGTGGGTCAGTGTTGCCAGTTTTGGATTTGAAGAACTTACAATAAGTTCTGGAGAAATGAAGAGCTATCGTTTAGTGGGTGTTTCCCATATTCTACGTAGGTTATTGTACCAAACAATTTACATCCATGACCTGATTCTTTAAACCACATAAGATAGACATTATGATACATATTTAAAGTATGAGGACACGGAGGGTCAGAGTTTGGTTACTTAGGTCAGATAGTTAGTAAACATTGAGTCCTGGATTCCAATTTTGGTTATGTGGGTCCAAGGTCCATGTTCCTCTCCACTGAACAGCAGGTCAGCCTTTCTACGGTCAATGGATGAGGAGAATTTGATTTCCTACATGAAAGATGCCATTATTTAGACTTAGGTAATAAGCAATGACTTATAAAATATGATTCCCAAAGATTTTAATAGGCTGCATTTCTAAATGTACATATATAATGGTTACAATAACCAGGTAGTAACAAATAATCTCTGGACATTTCCTCTAATTTATTTAGCTAAATAATGCAAATGCCTTTAAAAATAAGACGTGATATTTTTATGTCTTCTATTAAAACCTTAAGTTCAAAAACTATAATGAAACAAAATAAAAGCATTAGGAAATTTTGCCTTGTACAAAATTAGGCATACACTGAAGTTTTAACACACTAAATAAACTGTAATGTGGATTTCACAATTATATAGTACATATAGCAATCAAAAGCAGATGACGTCTTTACTGAGAACTCTTCAAATACCTTTGTCCCAACACAGCAAAGTGCTTAGTAGCTAGGAAGTGTTCAATACATTTATTTGGGATAAAATTACCTGATGCAACATAGGTGACTAATCAATTAATAATAACTTCACTCTGTACTCTGTAGATATACCTGAAGTAGTTTTTTTTTTCAAAAAAGGTGGTAGAATAAAATTTCATTAGTCATTTGCTTCATCAACTACTTTTCTATAAAGCCAAATGACAATAAGACTTAATTCTATGCAAATAAATGATTATTAACTTTATTAAGCAAACAGGCCATTAATTATACCAAGAATGCTAAATTTAAAAAGCTCTCATAAGTGTGATTAATATTTTTACTTAGTATTATTACAAAAAGTTCTAAAGTTAAATAAAAAGAGAAATACAAAGATATATTCTAAGATTGATATGTAAAAATTACATTATCAAGAAAATAACCTGATAACGCAAGATCTAAAAAAATTAGAATTTTTAGATTCTAAAGGAGTGTGAACAGGAGTGCGAACAATACATTTTGTACTTATTTTGTATGATTTTGCTTATTGTTACAACAATATTAAATTCTTAAGAAATTACTATTCAAAGACAGTGATGTTTATTACATAAACCTTCGAGAAAGGAAAGCCAAATACAAAACAGACTCATACACCCTGAGCCCGGGGGAGAAAATGGCTGAAGGTGACTAACCTTTGCCAAGGTTACAAATTCTCAAAGTAATTCCATAAATGTGGTAATGTGAGTTTTTTTTTAAATTCCAGTTTCCAAAATTCTTCAATAATTCAGGGATGAGAGAGAGAGGAAACGCTCTCAGACGAAAACCTTGATAAACAGCATGTGTGCTCTTGGAACAGGTTATTAATTCTGCCTTTGAAATATGACAATGAGTTCCTGGCAATGAATTTGTTTATAACATTATTCCCAAGTTCTAGGCAGCATTCGCACATTTCCCTTGTGAGATTTTGATGTTTTTCGCATTATGACTAAGGAGTGAAAACTGAGTTCGTGGGGAAAACCCAAGTTTCTCATGTGAATAAAAATTGCAAGAAATTCTGCAAGACGGAAAGCTCAGATACAGATATTTGGGTGAGGAAAAGCAGTGAACTAGTCAAAAGACTAATCAAACACCTCACAAACACAATGGGAATCTTTTAATGGATTGCTTTTCTCATTTGGATAAATTTTTTTTCCTATTCTTTTCCTGGAAAGAGTACTGTAAGCTTAACATTCATTTAGCATAATTGACTGTGATCCCATTATTTTCTGAATTCTAGAATTATAATGGAGTTTGAAATCAGCATATAATAGAAGAAAACAACCCAAATCTATTCTGAGTTAATTATCCTTTGGAGTTATAATGTAAAAAGAAATCCTTTTTTTTTAACCTTGATAAGCATAAAAGGAAAATAAGTCTTTAGTTAAATTTGCTTGCATAAAATAATTCCGTTATGGTTTCAAAATATCACAGGAAAATATAATGGGATCAAAGAGGTCCTAAACATATAATATAGAGGTATTCTACCATTTCAACAGATTTCCCTCTTTTTGCTGATGACAGCGGCTCACTAATAGAACAGAATTACTGGAAGCATGATTTGAGTATAGGGAACATTTAAGACCCTTCCTTCTTTGACTGTTACCCAATTAATAGATCTTACTATAGTCAGCCAATACAGGAAACACATTCAGAGAGAGAGTACTTTGGAAATACCCTTCTAGCTCAGAACCTCTGACTCCTCTTAGCTCCCTGCCATTGCCCTCAGCGTGCACAGGGCCTCACAGCTTTCTAGTAAACGCAGCAGCACCTGCCAGTGACTCAGCTCAAAGTCAGAATCACCAATACTGTCTCCCCTTCTCTAACATCAAATCAAATTACCAATCCTGGTAAAGTCTACTTCCACAAGGACTCAAATCCATCTCCTTCCCTTCTTTCCCACAGGTACCATTTTATTTCAATAAATTTGGTAGCTTTCCAATTGTTATACCGGCATCCAATTTCTCTACTTGAGTGAAGCCTCAATATCTTTGCCTAAATCGGACAGTTAGTACAAGTTCAGACCATGGCACAGTGGTCAATAACTCCTCACTGCTGCTTTCCAACCCTTATACCCCACAGCCATCTTTGTGCACGCACGCACACACACACACACACACACACACACACACACACACACAAGTATGCCTGGGGGATATGTTATAAGATAATATGATCAAGTGTGTAGTTTCCATCTATTACTATAGTCAGTAATACTAACGTTGGAGTTTTAATGTGCTTTGGCTTTTCACGGCCATTAGTAAATTAGAAGCCATTATTTCTCCTGGTTTTAAAAAAAAGCTACAAAAGCATTAGACATTAATATAAAATATGAGTAAATAGAGCTTAAGGCAACATTACATCTACTGGCCCAGTCACATCTCACCAGGTATGAGATTTTTCCACACCTCAAAATAAGTTTATATCCTTAGTAAAAGTTAACAAAAACTTTAAAACATGTTAAAGTTACTTTAAATGAAAGTATAAAATCTTTAATTGTTGATGCCATGACATATAAATTTAAAAAGTAGAACGGCTATTATCAAAAAGACCAGAGATAACAAATGCTGGAAAAAGGGAGTCCTCGCACACTGTTGGTGGAAATGTAAATTTGTGTAGCCGCTATGGAGAACGATATGGCGGTTCCTCAAAAAATTAGAAATAGAACTACTGTATGATACAGCAGTAGTTCACCCACTTCTAGGTGTACATCCCGAGAATATGAAATTACTATCTGGAAGAGATATCTGCACACCCAAGTTCACTGCAGCGTTATTCAAACCAGCCAAGATACAGAAGTGAATGGATAAAGAAAATGTGGTATATATATTATATGTGTACATTAGATACTATTCAGCCGTAAAAACGCCTGAAATTCTGCCTTTTGTGACAACATAGATGGACCTTGAAGGCAATATGCTAAGTGAAATAAGTCAGACAGAAAAAGACAAATACCGTGTGATGTCACATACATGTGGATTCAAACTCATAGAAACAGACAGTAGGATGGCGGTTGCCAGGGGCTGAGGGCTAGGGGAAATGAGGAGATGGTGGTCAAAGAGTACAAACTTTCAGTTATAAGATGAATAAGTTCTGGTGAATAAGTACAGCATGGTGACTGTAGTTAAGAATACCATATTGTATTCTTGAAAGTTTCTGGGTGAGTAGAGCTTTAATGTTCTCACCATGTCAACAACAAAATGATAATTATGTGAGGTGGTGGATGTGTTAACTAACCTTATTATGACAATAATTTCACAATATATATGTGTATCAAATCATTACATTGTACACCTTAAAGTTACGCAATGTTTTAGGTCACTTAGTACATCTCAGTAGAGCTGGAAAAAAAGAAAAGTAATGTAAAGTCATATGACAAAGGTAAAGTTTATAGGAGTCACCACCACACCCTAGGGCTTGATGAAAATCCTATGGCTTCAATTATTTTATTTGTCTCTGGTTTCCCTGTGTGGGCTCGACTCTCTTGGTGTCCTCCTCAGCAACAGACAGAGCACATGGACCTTCTCTGCCTTTGTTTGGCCCTGTGATGAGCCCCAGCCTACTCATTAGGCTTCCTCCCCCTGGGGAACCAGCTATTTCCTACTGTGGTGCAGCGTAACTCCTTGCTGTCCTTCTTCACCCTATTCTAAAGGATTCTTTTTTTAAAAAGTATTTGATTTAGTGTTAGAAAGCTTAGGTTCAGACCTACACTTGACTTCTGACCTTGAACAAAGGACCTAACCCCTCTGAGTCTCAGGCTTCTCACCTACCTACTGGCTTCATGTTTCCTTACGGAGACACTTCTGGTAAAATAACACTTCAGTCTGTTCCACATCTGATTGCTGAATTTGGAAAAAGAGAAAAAACAAACAAACTATGCACGCTTAGGACAGACATTTCTGGGCACTCTCTTTTCCCTATGTGCCTTCCTACAGAGGAGCTGCCTTCTGGTCTGGTTTACACCATGTATATACTAGGGCAGGCTGCGCTCCTACAAAGGGAAAGCCTAAATTTTGGAGAAAAGTTCCATTAGAAACTCCATTTGACCACATAGCCAAGCCACATTCTCCAGGTTAGCATCAATTTTAATAATTAAATGAATGAGTCAAAGGGATAGCCCAATCTATTTTTCCCTTGTGTTAATTAATCAATTTAACCAACGTTTAGTAAGCAGTTAGCATACAAAAGGTCTTATGTTATGAATAGTAGGAATGCCAAGATAAATAAAACAGGTTCTCTTTTCTCAAACAGTCACTCTTCCATGATGGAAAATAGATTCATACACAGTTAACAAGGCCTAATTATTAAACCTACAATAGAGATGTAAAGTATTATGAGAGTTGTCATATACTGTAGAATCTTGTGTGATTTAACTCATCTCTACATACATTTGCATGTTATAGATAAGAACCATAATCATAAAATTATCTGCTCAGGGCATCTGCCATAACATCATAAAGCTGTTAAGCAATGTTAGGATTTGATTATCAGAATTTAATATCTTAGAAATATTCCCCGTATCTGAAACCAATGTACTCATTATTAACCACATTTTTCATGGATACATTAGCAAAAGTGAGTGATTTACTCTTAACAGGAATTCTCAATTCATTATTTCTGGAGTATAACATGAATGGTGAAGACTAAATATTTAATTTAAAAATTGGGTTAAAGAGACGGCCAAAAATATATGTCAGTTCAGCCTGAATATTTGCTCTCAGCATTAACATCAACCCCCAGAATCCACAGTCTATGTAAAAGAAATGAGGACACAGTGAGTGAGTAAGTGGCATTGGTTTTAATGGAAGAATACTGTGGAGTGTGCTCAGCTTACCTCCCTACTGATTTCTTGATGTGATTTCAAGGTAGAAAGGCATATAGAGGTAAAGAAGACATGACAAGGTATTTGGTATGTAATTTTCTTGAAACCTTCCACTAACTCATTCCAGTGACTTTTTTTATTCAAATAATTTCTCTCTTTTTCTGCTACCCTTCTGTCAAATCTCAGATTAAAATTAAAGCAGAGTTAAGAAAGAGTGATATCCTTTGTATGTTCAGTGTTCAAAAGTTTCTGAGGTCACACAAAGATCTATATATTTCCACATAGTTAAGTGCCTTGGGGAAAGCCCCTCCCAATTTTCTGTGATTTTTATCTATATGCAGGCAAATGAGACGCCAATTAGTGAAGCGTAGGAGCAGTGAGGCTGTAAATTAGAAGTTGAAGAAACAGACTAAAGGACACCACAAAGATGCCAAATAAATTTCAGGGAAAATAGAAATAACATTTAATTAAAAGCACACAATGTGATTATTGGTGTGTTTTTAAACCACATATTCAATAGGTCTGTGATATAGTTTTTAAGGATCCAATTACCAGAGATAACCTAGGGAGTCAGAAAACAGGCAGAGACAAGCTATTCCATAAGAACAATGCATGATTAAAAACTATGTAAGGAATCATGGCATGCTGCTACTGGCCTCCGTGTGTAGGGCGGTAGATGGAATAAACAGATCCTGCATCCCTGCCTAACTCTACTACTAGAATCGATGCTATTTCAGGGATCATCGGTTCTTCCCCACTGTCCTGGGAAAGCCTTGAACAGACATCATTTATCTGTTGACATTGGGAAGTGTGTAACATATGTTGGCTGAATTAATTAATATATTGTGCCTTGCAATATAGCTACTGTGCCCACAGTCTAAAAAGTTAATCAAAGATATGCTCCTACCAGGCCTTTAGAAGATCCACCACACCACTGCCAGACACAGTGAATGAAGTAGCAATTTCTATTTACCCAGTTCAGAGGCTCCTCTCTTCATAGAATGTCTGAAAATTCAGACTAGGTTTTTCTCACTTGCAAAGTATTTTTTTTTAATCTAAGACCTTTTTTTACAGGGTGCTGCATACTTTTCCTAGCACCAAGAAATCTGCATGCTTAAACAGTGACATCAAAACAACCTAAAGACTCACAATAGAGTCTAAAATAGAAAGACAAATGACGTGAATTATAGAATATGCAAAACTTGCCCCATCTACCTGTTTGTGATAATGAGAGCAGACAAGGAAGGGAGTTATTTAAAAGTAAAAGATTTTAATCTATTTTATAAGAATGATAAATGGAGTATATAACTTTTAAAAATTGTGAATCACTATTTTGTACATTTAAACGTATATAATATTATACATCAACTATACCTCAATTAAAAAAAGAAAAGTAAAATATATGTTATTTTAAAATATATTAAATATTAGCTATCAAATATATATAATTTTTAAAAATTATGTTAGATAAATTATGAAATTGACAGAATTTAGTTTCATTAAAATCCTTCTACCCCAAAAGCATTCCCCCCAAGATTTTGGACACTCTCCTGTCTATCCATGAAAACAAAGACTGTGACCCTAGAGAATACAGTATTTAAGGAATAAAAGTAATAATAATAACAATAGCTAATATTTATATAGCTCCTACTATGTGCCAAGTACTGTTCTAAGTACGTAACATAAATTAACACAGTTCAGTCTCACAGCAACCCTATGAAAAAGATGCTTTTTACTGTCTTTGCTTCACAGACGAAAAGTCGAACGCTCTGGCAGGTCATAATTACAGGCATACCTCAGCAATATTGCAGATTCAGTTCCAGACCACCATAATAAAGCGAATATCAAAATAAAGCAAGTTACATAAATTTTTTGGTGTCCTAGCACACATAAAATTTATGTTTACACTATACTGTAGTCCATTAAGTGTGCAATAATAGCATTATGTCTAAAAATGTACATACCTTAATTAAAAACTACTTCATTGCTAAAAAATTCTGATCATCATCTGAGCCTTTAGTGAGTTGTAATCATTTTGCTGGTGAAGAGTTTGAAATATTACAAAAACTACCAATATGTGACACGGAGTTACAAAGTGAGCAAATGCTGTTGGGAAAATGGTGCCTAGGCTTGCTTGATGCAGGGTTGCCACAAATCTTCAATTTGAAAAAAAATGCAATATCTGGGAATCTCAATAAAGTACAAAGCAGTAAAACAAAGTATGCCTGTAGTAAGAATCAGAGCCAGAGTGTCAACTCATATACTCAGGATCCATAGTCTGTGCTCTTAACTAATAAGGAATAGGCAAGGACAAGTCCGTTCCCTTAGTGAACCATGTATCCAAAAGGAACTATATGACATATTACAACCTACTTCAACAGTTATATGCTTAGCATGGGACAATAAAATGAACACACCACAGAGGCAAATCTCCCCGTGACTGATTTCAGTCACCCTGGCATAAACCACTCTACTCTCAAGCTTCGTCACCTAATCTCACAGTGTTAGGCTGTATTAGCTTCTTATCGCAGCTGTAATAAACTACCACAAATGTACTGGCTTAAAACAATGCAAATTTATTATCTCATAGCTCTGGAGGTCAGAAATCTCACTGGGCTAAAATCAGGGTGTTAGTGGGAGGCCAAGGGAACAATCTGTTTCCTTGCCTTTTCTAGTTCCTAAAAGCCACCCACATCCCTTGACTCTGGCTGCATTCCTCCATCTTCAAACCACCAACACTGGGCTGAATCCTTTTCATGCCATTTCTCTCATTTCTCAGGTCCCTGGTGATTACATTGGGCCCATACATACAATCAAGGATAATCACAAGGTCATCTGAATAGCAGCCTTACTTCTCCCTTGCCATGCAACATAACATTCACAGGGTGAAGGCATTAGGATGTGGGGAGCCACTATTCTGCCTACCACCTGGACATACGAAGATGTGTTCATGAACATGAAAATGAAGGCAGAATATAACCATACAGTTGGTCTAGGAACTGTTCTTGACAAACAGGTGATACAACTTCGTAAATTTATCACAATACTCATAATGTAAAGCATGTAGCAATCCAAATGCAAAAAGGAAATTCGGCCAATTAAATATAGTTTTTGAAAAGAGCATAGACTGGTTATTAAGAACATCTGACTTCAAATTCTCTCTGTTACTAGTTATACAGTCTTGAACAAGACACTGACAGTGCTGAGGGTCAGTTTTCTCATCTGCACAGTGGGGATAATAATCCCTGACCTCCTTTACACCAGGATTGTTTTGAGGGTCAAGTTAGATTAAATCTTTGTGAGTAATAAAGAGTATGTATCAATACAAATAAAATATGAATACGAGAACTCCCAACATAAACATTTTTGTTCAAAATATAGTTATTTTTTAAAGGGTGCAAATGACAAAGATAATAATAAAAGTATATACCTAAAGCCTCCACCTTTATTTTAAAACCTGCATTCATATTAGTAATAATAACATAATATAATTATTATTATTGAAATTTACTACTTTTATAATATCCTTTCAGTGAAAGAAGTCTATATTTAGCTCTATTTTATATACAGAGAAACTGAAGCTTAATCTCTTGACCAAGATCACACAGAATATAGACTCATAGAAGGACTAAAAGCTAAAAGTGCCAACTTTGAAATCTGTTCTAGTTTTGAAAATGGATTTAAACACCAGCCAAGCTAACATTCCCGTTCACATTAAGATCCACCAGTTCCACAGCGGCATGACTTAGAATGACTCAGACAGAAGAAAACGTTATTATACGCTGAGGGTACTCACAAAGCAGCTCTATTGGCACAGAGTCCTAGAGTCCTTTGGTTTCCAAGATTCCTGTGTCTAAGGTTTCACAGGAAAGCATCACATCTTAAGAGTGACTCCTAAAAGAATGAAAGAATAATCACCCAAATATCGAGATGCATGATAAAAAGAAAAATGAAAAAGGTATCCAACTCCATCTCTGAAAGAGTTGATAGCATGTAGCTTTCTCTTGCACTGGCTGAAATTGCTCTTTGCCTTTTCTAAATCTCCAAGGTTTTATTTCAAGGCCCTCTTTAGATATGGACAGACTGTTTAGTTAAATTACTTCATATCACCACTAACCCATCATAACTATGGTGACTGCCTTTATTTGTGCCTGCCTTTATATTTTCTGTCCTAAGTCATATTTCCCAAAGTGTAGAGGAATTCCTGTGGAAACATCAAAGAGATTCACTTCAGCCCAAAGTATCAGGGACTTCAAAACAAACAATAACTTGTCTTTAACTTTTGCGAGGCTTTTCTTTCCACTTTTGGTAGGATGATAAATAAATGTGTGTGTATGTGTATGTTTATAAATCAATAACTTGAAATTTTTACATAAATTCATTAAGGCTATTTACATTAAATATATTAATTTGAAAACTGAAGAGAATTTCAGTAAGATTATTAATATTGATATTAATATTGACGATATTGAAAACGATCGTCAAAAGTTGACCATCAATTCTTTGTATGTTCTTTGATTATATAGACCTTAAGACAAGTTTTTGACTTCTCTGTCCAATCCCCTTACCTGGAAAAAAAAGGGGATGTAGTAGTACTTAACTCAGAATCATGACTACTAAATTAAGTCAGTTAATATTTTGTAAAATACTAGCATAGTGTTTGGCAACAAAATAAGAAGAAGAAAAAGAAGAATATAATAAGAACTATTATTATTATCAATAGTTGGTACTTGAAACAATGAAAAATATTAGTTTATATAGATGAATAAATATTAGATCCTTGCTTATTCCTGACTTGAAAAATATGAGATTTATTTACGAACATAAGTCCTATTTGTCTTATTATTAACCAATATAATTAATCAACTTTTAGATATGATCCAGAGAAATCAGATTGTTTTACAGAGTATGGTGTAGCGCAAAGATTATTGAAATATATTTCACAGGAGCAAAGACTAAGAGGAGAGAACAGAGATAATACAATGTCACTGAGATAGCACTTGCAATGTTACCTGGTTTGACCGGAGAACTTTGTCATTGTAGTCTAAAACGGAAGGAATTTCAGACTGGCAGTCAATCTGCTTACTGTGGAAGTTCCAAGACTATAAAAAGCAGACTATGCACATATAACTGTCTCATTTAGTAAATATCTCATGAAAATTTGTCAGTTCTATAATATATGTGAAGAACTTCCTTGTAGTGACAATTAAATTTATTTGAATTTAGAATCAATATTAAAATATATTTTACAAAATTACTGGTATTATTATACCACAATAAGTAAAATTTATATAATATAGTTAACATGTTTAAGGACATAACATCTTACTACACTTAATTTTTTGCTTCAGTGACTACCACTGAAATACATAATTCTGAATTCATTTCATGTGTAGATACAATGATATATTAGTATTATTTGAGTAATTCACTATTTACCCCATGCCCCAAAAGCAATGTCTCTCATATTTTGATTCTCATGTTAGATAAAATAATGTTACTAACATTTGAGAATAATGAGATAAGGAAGTTTTCTTTCTTTCCTTTGTATCTTAACTATAAACTTATTTTAACAGTTTGAGTTTAGAAATTCCCTGATTTGACTCTAGAACATCAGAGTACCAGAATTATCTTAATTTACAGTATTTTGTTGTGAAAAATAGGGCAGCAAAAGTTTTCTCATTTGCTTTATTGAGTACTTTTACTATTATTTTTTTTAAACAGAAACAGGCCACAGACCTTAAAAGGTACGTGCTTGTGAGCTGGTATGTTTAAAAAAAAAAGAAAGGACTAATTTGACAGTCATGTGATCATATCCATTAAATAAACACTTTTTTTTTTTAAAGAGATGTAGTTAAAATGAAATAAAATGCTTTCTATTTGTTTTGGCATGCCTTTTGACCTTCTGAGTAAACTTCACCTTGTACAAAAGTTAGTATATGTGACCTTCTGAAACATGAATGGCTAAATCACAGAGAAGTTTGACAAAGGCTTTTACTTATTGAAAAAAACAATTTGTGTTATAGGTCCCTTACTATAAAACCAATACCCAAAACTTAGCGCACTTCTAGAAAAGTCCAGAAGCTAAAAGAAATTCCTTGATCCATTATAGTGAAAATCAATACAAACAAGAAAAGGAAGCAAAAAAAAACCCAGGAATCTCTCAGCCCCTGGAAGTTTATATTAATTTCCAATCTCTTATCCAATTATCAGGTAGAAAAAATATAATTTTTTAATTCTGTAATTTCAGAGGCCATTATTTAGGTGATTTAAATGGCCATACTTTTTAGAAAGAACCAGCAGCTAATTCAGTATTTTAATACTTCATGGTGTCATGAAGTTCTATGTCTGGTGTACAGTCATCTCATAATTAATTAACTTAGGAATTTTTGTTGCAACTAAAATACATTACCCAGGGTTCATGATCTTATTTTTATAAAGGTTCTTATTAAAGGGGCTAAGAAGTGTGATGTAGAGGAGGAAAATATATCATTCATGTTTACACATGGTTGGTTACTACCGAGTGATAAAAATTAAAAATTACATTAGTTAAAATAGGTAAATTTATTGATATATTTGACAAAATGGACAAAAAGCCCTCCAAAAATAAGAAGCTATTTTAGAAAACATAGTAGAGCTAAAAAGAATATTTAGTACTATGCAAATCCACATTCAAATTTTCAGAAGAAACAGCAGATAAACCTACTCTTCTAGGAGAGAGTTTTCCCCTTTAACTTAATAGCATCATCCAGTCGTATTTGGAAATACTCAGTGTTCATTAGGGCTTAAGAAAAAGTTCCTTGAATGAATTATTCACGAATACTTCAATCATAATTCCAAACTTTATGATAGTAGTTAGCATTAGCAATAAAGCAAAAAATAACTGAGAACCCACCTACTCTTTTCTTTTAATTCTCTTTCTCCTTTCCTTTCCTCACAAGCACAGAAAGCATGTTTGTTTTGGAAGCAAATAGCAAACAGTACAAAAGGAGAACTTAAAGTGAGTGATTAATGATCAAAGCAAAAATGTAGAATCACATCAGCTGACAAGGGGCTGACTGACCCAAGGTTGTAGAATGTGAAGGCATTAGGACAAAGCTAAAGAGTAAGTCCTTCTTATTCAAAGGGTGAGCTTTGAAAGTCACAGGAGGCAGATTCTCCAAAGCCTTGTAATATACAACTACAGAAACACTATCTACAGCTACTGTAAGTAGCCATTTTCATGGCCGACTTGAAGAAATTCTATTGCACTCCTTAATAAGTAGTATAACCTAAAATCTGTAAACAAGTACACCAAAATTACATAATTCAAGGAAATGACTGAAACCATCTTAGAATAAACATAAAGTGAGAAGACAGAAGAACAGAAATTTGTGACTGCAGAACTTTAGCAAAAATATCGATGCACAATTCTTGCTCACGTATCTTTGTTATGGAGATGTAAATCACCAGCCTGATAAGTGAGAAGTCAAAAATGAAAGAAAGTTGATCAGCATTGAAAACAAATATAATTTCTTTAAGTATTGTATTGAAAATTAACCATGAAGAAGGCTGAAGCCAAACCACATTGCAAAAGCATGTCTTAATCAGTTTGTCTTGTTGGTGTCACCATACTTTTATGATGCATGTGGAGGTGGCTATGAGGGGGCTGGCATGGGGAAATGTGAAGAAAGCAAAATGTATAGGAGCTCCTATTAGCTGCTGTCTTCCCTACAGCCAAATTTACATTTATCTTTTCTTCTGTGAAACAAAGTGTACACCAGACCCTTTAGCAATATTATTTTTACATATGATTAGGGTGGACACATATGATGTGGTGTCCTGAACAAGGTGCTTCCATGACCTCCAGCTAGATGCAGTGTAAGTGACCAAGGGCACAATCTGCTGAGCTCTGAAACCCTTTGCTGGATTTGCACAGAATCCACACTTCCCACAGGCTGCTCCCAGCCTGCACCTGAGCACAGCAGGGCCATGAAAGCAGATGGTTCCTGGGATATACATGACTCCTCTGATGACTGATTTTGCCTGGGGGGGCTTCCACATAGCATTGCCTATGTATGTTGGGTTCAATACTTATCTTTGGGGAAAATAAACCATTGTTATTATTGAGTTGTCAAAGCCCTGATTGCTGCATAAACATCAAAAATTAAACTCTGTGTGAAACTTAGTGTTAAGATGATTTTTCAGCTTCCTAATGCAATTCCAGGAAGTTGAAGTACAGCAAATATGTTAGAAAACTAGAGAGAGACAGAGTTTTGTTCCATGTAAATATAACCTCTGATAGCTAGAGGTGTCTAAAAGTTAAATGGGCTGCTGCAATCCTCTCAATTACTCTTTGATAATACTAGCATTCCCATTTTATAGAACAGGGAACATTAGGCTTGGAGAAGCCAAGTTTTCAGGGTTACACAATTTTAGGGGCAGGAGCCAACATTCCCACCTCAATTTTGCTCACTCTTTCCACAACTACCATACAGTTAGAAGATATATCTTTCATAAAAAGACCCTGAGACGAAGTGAGAGAGTGGCATGGACATGTATACACTACCAAATGTAAAATAGATAGCTAGTGGGAAGCAGCTGTACAGCACAGGGAGATCAGCACGGTGCTTTGTGACCACCTAGAGGGGTGGGATAGGGAGGGTGGGAGGGAGATGCAAGAGAGAGGAGATATGGCGAATATATGTATATGTATAGCTGATTCACTTTGTTATACAGGAGAAATTAGCACTCCATTGTAAAACAATTATACTCCAATAAAGATGTTAAAAAAAAAAAAAGACCTTGAATGCTTGCATTGATGAGTGGATGCACTATGTGATGTGTAAAAACACTTGCAGTGCTAAAATCTGATGAATTTTTGGAGAAAATCCACTTGAGGATGTTGTATCTACTTTATTTTCTATAAGCCACCTTTCTTTTCCATACATTTTGGAAAAAGTAAATCTACAGACCCCATTTATATTTCTTAATTTGTGTTACAGTTATTCAAGTGCTTAGGTAAGACTATGTTGTTTTTAAATATAGCAATAGAAATTAATATCATTAAGTAGGAACCTGTCCTAATAATCAAAAGATGATGATATACAATCCTAAACACTAAATATTAATGCAGTGTGATGCTTTGAATAAGTGAAATATTAGAAAAAGATGCCTAAGTAATATGTACTAATATCAATATTAGATTTTTTAAGTAAAATATTATTAAGCAGGTGACAGAACCAGAAGCATAAATCCAGTTATTTTTAATCCAGATCTTATATTGAACGACCGACCAGCAAGGTACCTCCATCAGCTCAACACCTACAGAACTTTGGACAGCGCCACACTCAGCTCAAATATTAATGCGGCTGAAGTCAAATCATGGCACTATTTGGAATCAAAATAGATAAACACCTTTAAACCAAAGCTCCATTTACAAATTTGAAGCCATCAGATTCCACTGATGCCTCTGTCTCTGATACTCTCAGGTCCTAAATTAACTGTTTCTTCTAATCACTAATCCTCTTTCTCAGTCTCATACTCACACAACTACACTATTTTTTCCTATTGGTTCATACTCTCCACCCTACTCCACCCCTCTTGATGTCCTTCCCAATATTTTTCACTGTATCCTCTAGAGCTCCCATTTTTTTCAAATAAATTTCCTTATTCCTAACCTAGACATTGCATTCTCTCCATGATCTTTTCTCCTTGAAGACCTGACTTATATTGAGTCCTCCTGAATACATGCTAATTCCATATCATTAGGTCCAGAACAGAGGCTCACCATAATCCTAGTTCCACTCTCCATCTTATTGTCATTACTTTTTCAACTCATACAAAGAAATCTTTCTTCATTTAAGTTCATTTCATCAAGTTATATCATCCTGAAAACTAGGACTTATCATCCTTCAGATCATTTCTTCAAAATCCATTTCTCTTCACTCCAAAGTCTCACCATAATCAATACTGATCAATAATCATGCACTGTGATCAATAACCTAGCCAGAGAATCCACAACCTCCACTTCTACTCTCCTTTCAGTAACTCACTTCCAACTTGAAGCTAATGGGCACTCTGAATGCTTCTATTACTGGAGTCTTAAGCATTGACATTCCGATTCCCAATTAGCTTCCCGTCTTTTATACAACACTAAAAACCTTATTTCCACCAATTCTGTCCTGGAATTTCCCTGAAATTTTCCACTGTTTTGACACTTACATCTTCTCCCAAACTATTAGCGCTTTTTAACCTCAATTTTTTTTCTACTCAGCTGCAATGCTGATCTTCATTCAAATCCTAGTTCTGCTTCTCATTGGTAAAATACCTTGGGAAAATTACTTAACAGGATTCTCAGTTTGTTTTTTAAAATGGGAATAATACTTATACTTCATAGGAAAGAGGGTAATAGATGTGGCAATGTCCATAATGTACTAAGCACAATTCCTAGCACAATAAGCACTCAATAAATATTAATATCATCTATAATCATCAATGTTCTCAAGTCAACTTTGTCTTCTGGTAACAAGGAACCTGAAAATTCCAAAGTCAAAAATGGGCCGTACAATTAGAGTACTAAGTAGAGCTCTAAAAATATAAATTAAGTGCACAGACGGATGCCAATACACATTCATAGATTTCAGTTTTAGCAGGACTCTCAGTGCCTCTCCCAGTAAGCTGTTTTCACACCTCTTGGTACCTTCCTCTCCTTTCTAATACAGTTCTAAACAGCTTCCTCTCTCCTCAAGTTTCCTAACCACTCTGTCATCACCTGTGGTTAACCAGGCTTCTTATTTGCAAAGAAAATGAAAACCATCTGACCAGGCATGAAATCTCACAAATGTGTTCTTATCTGTGCACATTTCTGTATCTCTATTAATCCTTCATTCATTCCCTCCTGCCCTGGTAGTAGAGGTAAGCCCCTTCCTGGTCACCAAATAGGCCCTCACCTAATATACGATAAGTTCTTCTTGATCTTGGATGGTTTTGCCATCTGTTTTGACCCCTTCCCCCATCGTTCTCTACTGTCACTTCTTGCCTTGCACTATATGTTCTAACAACACTGAATTAATTCAGTTTTCAGCTTAGCCCATGCTGTTTCATACCTTCATGTTTTTACTGCCTTGGTAGAAGTCAGTGCCTATCAAGGAATCCTTTTCTCACTTTTCTGTTAGCAAAGCTCCTATTTATTCCTCAAGACCCAACTTAACAATTCCTCTTTTGTGAGAGGAGGAAAGAAAGACAAGGGAGAGGATACTGAGAAGTACTGACAGGATAAGGAACTCTCAGGAAAGGTGATAATAGGGTGATAATAGACTTACAATACCTAGAGTTGATAGACAACAATGAGTTTCAATTATGATATCGGATTTCTTGCTTAACTTCTATCTTTAACATACATTTCCACTTAATTCATGAAAAGCATTTCAATGGCTCCCTGACAGCTAATAAATAGTCTCAAGCCTTTCAGATTTACAGATAATTACAAAAGTACCTCCAACTGTCAGGAAATTACCAGACTTCCATCGGTTTATGAACAGATTTTGAACGGAGAAGGCAGAAAGAAAAGTCAAACTACAACACACATTTGTTGGTGAGAAAAAAAACAACAGAGATCACTGACTTTGCTTTTTCTGCAATTTTCACAAATTCCTTAAGTGCCAGTTACTTATAACATCATTATAACACAGGCCTAAGGTAACTTCTGAAATTGAAATTTAGGCTGTCATAACCTTTGAACTACAATAAAGGCAGGACCTAAGTTGCTATTAACACCTGGTTAAGTTTCACATTGTTTTGCCTTGCTTTGTTTGCCTTTTAAAAATGTTTTTCGTTGTTTGTTTTAGTTTGGCCATTCAGCTTTAGTAGGTCTTAAATGATATAAATTCTCCTGTTCTACTGCTGTTTAGATTTTATGCCAAATGTTAGCAATACATGAAGCCAAATATTCAAACTTATCGAGTACTCTCTCAATATGTCTAGTTCAAAATCTCCCACATACTCAGAGTTGCAGCGGGATAGATACTGCTCTCTAAAGGGCAGCGCAATAATCATCTTCATGGATATTTATTATCTTTTGTGAACAGATGTAGGTCATTGTAGAGAGAGTTCCAAAGTCACCTTCCAAAGCTGAAATACAGACATGACATTTGGTAAAGTTTCAAAACCTGTCAGGACAATTTTCTTCAATTCACCAAAATTCCCTTTGTACTGTCGAAAGACTGCTGGAAGAGCAATGTTTTCAAACTGTTCGGCTTGATTACACTGGTGTGGTACCACTTATCTAGAGCTATTTTAAGCATCTTCTTGAGTTACAGTAAGCTATATTGTAAATCTAATTACCTTTGCCCACGGGAAAGTAAGTACATGTGAACCCTGCTCTGTAATCTACTTAACAAAAGGCACTGTATTTTTCTTCATAGACTTTATCAAGATTGTTATTACATAGTTATTTATATTTCTAAATGCCTTTCTCTTCCACTATAAATTCCAAAAGAGCATGCAAATGTGTTTTATATGCAGTACCTTGCTCAGTGCCTAGAGAGACAATGAATGTTTGATGAATGAATAAATGAATGAATGAGTGACCATGTAAAAGATAACTAAATTATATACACTTATGCTTGACACTTTAAGCTCATGCTGAAAATGTATACATACTTCAGGGACTCACTGGCGTATATGACAGTGTAGTGTAATGAGGCACAAACTTTCAATTCAAATGGAATGGATTTAATGCCAGATCTGGTATTTAATGAATTGTGTGATCAAAGACAAGTGGAATGAACTCTCTAACCCTCTGTTTTCTCATCTGTAAAATGTGAACAATTGCACTGGATTAAGTATTAAAGATAATGTATACAAAAGTATGCAGCACAGTCCATGACATGGAGCAAGGTCTTAATGTGGTGGGTAATGTCACTTATTAATATTTTATATAGATTTTAAGTGAATTATATTAATCTAAATTATCCAAGGGCTTTTAAAAATTGACAACATAAGTCTATTTTGAGCATATGCTAGCAGTGATAATTCATCAATAATTTACAGCATTAAAATGAATTTTCCTACACCTTCGTGTCTATTTTCCCAATTATTATAAAGTTTCAACAAGTTATTTTCAATTAAATTTCATCATTCTTTACTCGGTACACTCCTTGCAAATTCTTCATAATCATTCAAGAATCCTTCTCAATTGGTCCCCATAACCATAATCTGAGTTCATTGTCAGTTCAATTTTCTGGCCTAAATTGCATGCTCTTCCCTAATCAACTTTCATTTCATTATTGCCCCTATATTTCATAACTTCAGCGATTATCATAATGGAAAAAGTAATCATTGTTGAATTGTATTCTCCCTTCTGGACTATACCTTCTTTGAGGCTCTATCCTCTGCACAAAGAATTGGATCCAATCTTAAGCCTTAATTTTTATTCATCCATTTATGGACATATACTGAGCATGATCTATGCTGTTCTGAATGTCTGTGTCTCCCAAAATTCTATGTTGAAGATCTAACACCTAAGATGATGGTATTAGGAGGTAGGGCCTTTGGAAGGTTATTAGAAATGGGATTAGGACCCTTATGAAAGAGCCTCCAGAAAGCTAGCTCACTTCCCCCACCATATGAGGATATAAGAAATCAGCGACCTGAAAGAGGGCCCTCACCTGACCATGTTGCACCCTGATCTCAGACTTCCAGCCTCCAGAACTATAAAAGATAAATTTCTGTTGTTTATAAGCTGCCCAGTCTGTGGTAGTTTGTTATAGCCACCTGAAAAGTCTCCGACAATCTTTGTGCCACACACCGTGTTGGGTTAGATCGTTACAAACCAGAGCACGATAAAGTCTCTAGGATCAAAGAGCTCACAGACTAATTAGGGGATGCAAAGCTAGAAATAAATAATTATGAAAAATGTGATAAAGGAAATAACTATGCTCATGGCTTTATGAAAACACTGAGAAATAACGATGTGCATGGCTTTATGATAATTAACCAGCCTCAGGTAAGTAAGGACAGGGACAGAATCCTAGAAAAAGCAATGTTTCTTAAAAGATAGAAAGGAACCAGTGAACTAAAAGGAAAAGGGGAAGGACATTCCAGGCCCAAGGGTCAGTATGAAGCAAAGAAACAAATGACAGTGTATTCGTACGGGAAACGCTAAGACAGCAACTTTTGCAACTCTTGTCACATCAGTTCATAAAGTATTACTCCAGCACAAAAATGGGTAGGAAAGGTTTTATATTAGACTGTGTTTAAGTTAAAATAAATTAAGGTTACAATCTTAAAAATCTGTAAATTCAGGGCTTCCCTGGTGGCTCAGTGGTTAAGAATCTGCCGGCCAATGCAGGGGACACGGGTTCGAGCCCTGGTCTGGGAAGATCCCACATGCTGCGGAGCAACTAAGCCCGTGAGCCATAACTACTCAGCCTGTGCTCTAGAGCCCACGAGCCACAACTATTAAACCTGCGCTCTACAGCCCGTGAGCCACAACTACTGAGCCCCCGCGCCACAACTGCTGAAGCCCACGCACCTACAGCCCATGCTCTGCAACAAGAGAAGCCACTGCAATGAGAAGCCCGCGCACTGCAACGAAGAGTAGCCCCCGCCTGCTGCAACTAGAGAAAGCCCGCATGCAGCAACAAAGACCCAACTCAGCCAAAAATAAAATAAATAAATTTAATTTAAAAAGGAAACTGTAAATTCAAACATTTTTTTCTTAAAACACCATTTAAAGCAACATTAGGAAACGTCTGTTTTGTTAGACTTTTATTCAGTGTTTCAGGTTACTTGGATAGAATACCGATATTCCAAAATGGTGGACTATTAACATTACTGCACATCTTCCCACCAAACAAACTCTAAACTGCCTTCTTAGTAACATGTAGGAAAAGGCCAGAAAGGCTCTCTATAAAGAGAAACTGACACACATTGGAAAGCACAATTGATAATGGTTTATTAAGCCCTGGGCTGTAGAAAAGCCTTGGAATTGGCTCCCTCTTTTCACAAATGGAGAAAGTAAGAAACAATGATAACCGGTAATGTTTACCCATGCTAAAGTGACTCCCTGGAATAAAGGCAGAAAAGTTATAAAGGGAACATTAAAAAAAAAGAGACTAGCTTTATTTCTATTCTGACACATATATAATAAGAGCCCTAGAAACTATTGCACGGTTATAGAATAAATCTGGAACTATCAAAAAAATTTACTTTTTAATACAAAGAGTTTCGTGTCCCATAAGGGCAGGGTCTTCATTTTTGTTCGTCACATTTTCCCCATCTCAAGACAAGTACTAAGAATTATTTTTGAATGAATGAATAGTGCATGAGTGCATGTTATGTATAAGACTAGACTCAGGAGAATCTGGCAGAAAATCAACACACAATGTACTCTGCCCTAGTAGGGGATACAAACGGACAAATTAAAAGGATTGCTTTGTATGAGGTAAATTTTTTTAAAGTATCATAGGAATAAGGGGTTGGGGGAAATGGTCCTTTTAGCTAATGTGACTAGGGAAGGCCTCTGAGATGGAAGAGGTGGGTGCAGGATACAGATTTACCTAAACAAATACTTTGTGTGTGCTATTTTACTACAACGTATCCTGGCAGCTACCACAGCTCCAATATAAAGGCAGAGAAAAAGCTTAAAGAGTTTATACACGATTGTTTCAAGTAATACGTGTATGTATATACAATCCACCTTTAAACAATGCAGAGGGGTTAGGTGCGCTGAGCTTCCATGCAGTTGGAAATCCCAGTATACCTTATAGTCGGCCCTCCGTACCCGCAGTTCCTCTGTATCTGAGGTTCCGTATCCAGATTCAACCAACCACAGATTGTGTAGTGCTCTAGTATGT
Organism: Stenella coeruleoalba; assembly: GCF_951394435.1. Lineage (NCBI taxonomy): Eukaryota > Metazoa > Chordata > Mammalia > Artiodactyla > Delphinidae > Stenella > Stenella coeruleoalba. Next base: position 55,787,664 of record NC_137157.1, read on the forward strand.
ATTTATTGAAAAAAATCCCTGTAGAAGTGGACCAGCGCAGTTCAAATCCCTGTTGTTCAAGGGTCAGCTGTAAAAATAAACAAACAAACAAACATATACTAAAAATTTTTCTATACAAATGTTGCCCTCAGTGTTTTGTTCAACTAGAAACCTTTGTAGACTTCTCAATTTGCCCATGTAAGTCATTTTTCATACATGCAGCTCCTCTCAAGAAACCCATACAACGGAAGTTTAAAGGTTTCTGAGGAGACTTTGCCTGAGCACCAAAATATTCTTTTTAAAATTTTCTTTTCTTCTGTTTTTTTCTTTTTGAGAAGACATTTAGAATACCAGGCTCTCTATTAGGTTGCCAAGATGAAAGGGGTATTTTCAGTTGCTAATACACAGCAGTACTTGTTTTTGATAGGGGCTGCCAATGACTTTCATTACATCTGTCAGTCAAATAGTAAAAAAGAAAAAAAAAATCATTGAAATAAATCCTACACAATTGCAAACATTTGGCATGATAAATGGCTTTAGTAGCCAACGGTGGCATTGATCCTTGTGCTATTTGGGTAGATGGAATGCAAGAGTATTTTAGAGAAAGCACTACATTATTTTCAGAATTTCAGTCATTTAATTTCTTGTAGAAAATGAAAAGAACAATCTCAATGTTTGGAAAAATGAAATTCTGAGGTGTTTTTTTCTGTCAGAGTGCAGAGTTCAAGTTAACATATTATTTCCAATGACAAAAAAGGGACAGTCACCAAAATTTAAATAGAATGTATAAGTTGCAATCATGAAATCTACCCTCCCCCAAAAGTCAAATATTAAAAACAAAGAGTAAATCACAAATTTCCTTTCGGTCTGCTTACAAATTGCATAAGTCTAATGCCTCCTTCGTTTCTAGCAGTATTTCTGAGTTTCCTTACAAGCATTTAAATTTGGCACAAGGCTGAAACATGGGTTAGCATCTGCTGATGTTGCTCTAAGTAGAAATGTGAATTTTAAGCCCACGATGAGAATGAGCCAGTGACAATGGCTGCCATTCTTTGTTGGCAACACTGTCTTTTCCTACATCACTTTGGTCTTACAGCATGGTTTCAACTCCCTCACTATCACAAAGAGTTTGGGTTGTAGTTTTGGGTTGTTTTTGTGTTTGTTTTATTGCATATAAACAGTAATAATCTGTAAGAACATTATAAGAGGAGGAATAAGACAGGGGCACAACAATACACTGTAGCAAACAAAAAGTAACAGAGCAAACTAAAGACTAATTTCCAGGATAGGGAATGATAAAATCAAAGAAAGATGGTAAGAACTGCAAGAGCATTATGAAAAATTAGCTTTCAAATCCTGGACCAAGTCTTGGAGTTGCTAAGAATCTTTGGAAAACAAAACCAACTTTTTTTTTTTTTTTTTTTTTTTTTGCGGTACGCGGGCCTCTCACTGTTATGGCCTCTCCTGCTGCGGAGCACAAGCTCCAGACGCACAGGCTCAGCGGCCATGGCTCATGGGCCCAGCCGCTCCGTGGCATGTGGGATCTTCCCGGACCGGGGCACGAACCTGTGTCACCTGCATCAGCAGGTGGACTCTCAACCACTGCGCCACCAGGGAAGCCCCAACATATTTTTTAAAGGCTTCAAAGTCAGAGCCCATGAGCCTAAAGGATTATAAAATTTGGTCAGGTGTGTATTACTGAGTTGATACTTCCCAATGATAGATAAAAACTGGACTGGATTGCAAACTACCAAATCAGTATTTGAAGCTGAAAACAGAACTCTGCTAATTCAGATCATGTCAACAACCAAGGTATAATGCAACTCATGTATTAATAGATAAGGTACAGAAATACGAACACATGAAAATACTTTTGCTGTTCTTATAATCTGATATTCATACAAGTACTTAATACTATGTTTCCTATGTTAATTATAAGCAAACACAGTTATCAGAGATTCTAGTCCACTTTTTTAGAAACATATAAACTTTTTTTTCTAAAAGATTATCATGGAAGAGGTTTTAATATTTATACTTGATGTACTGAGAAACTATTTAAGTAATGCTTAATTCTAAGACATCCAAGAATTACTTGCAGAATATTTAAAAATTAAGAGTCAGGATCTGTCTTTTCTTGGGCCAACCACTAACAAGCTATGTGAATTTGGAAAATTTAGTTAACCTTCCGAAAGTCAAAGTTTCTTCCTTTGCAAAATAGAAATACTTCATAGGTCATTGAAATAATAAAATGATATACTACTTGCAGACAGCTTAGCACTTGATAACACACAGCACTATCAATTATATTTCTTTCAGAAAAAGTTATTAACCCACTGAAATGCAACAAAAAAGGAAGTACTATTAAAAACTTTATTTTTAAAATTCTTCCTCCATCCAGAATTGTAGTTCCTATAAAACAAGAATCACAAGATTGGAAAATAATGGCAACTTAAAAAAATAAAAGGCAATGACCACGATAAAAGAATACACTCCTATTTTTAGGGGAATGCCAAGACAGAAAGAAGAAGGAGGAAACGGAGAAATAGAATGATAAAAGAGCAGGGAGGCAAAGAGGTGGAAATGACTAGTCACTATAAAATATCAGATTATTGTTGTATTAAAAGTATTTGGGGAAAAAATTCTCTTGTCGCCAAATGCATTCTGGTAGTGTCCTTTGAGCCCGAGACATTTATGTGGGTATTACAGATTACAGATTCACATTCAGTGGTATCCTACGTTTATGCACTTTTAACAGTTTTTAATATTTGTGACACATTTCTTCCTTTGTCTTCCAATGTGCACCCAAAAAGATCAGAATGGGAGCTGCTTCTTTTACTAAGGGCAATCTGAGGTTGAAACAAAGATAACCTTTCTACTAAACCAGAAAAGACCACGTTTACAATTAAGCGGTGTGACCTGGTGATAGTTTCTTCTTTAATACTCAAAAGGTAGAAGCTGACTATTCTTAACCATGGTCTCCATTTGCTATATAAAGAAATGAGCAAAGAGGTCAGTGGTACTTGACTAGCACAGATCCATTTTGGAAATAGGAACAAAATTTTCTAAGTTTTCAAAATCAGGAATTATTTTCTCACAATCTACATATTATCTGAAAAATAATGTCAGGTCTATGCGCTCAGAGAGTAACATGTGGATTAACACAGTGTGTTTGATGCCACGTGAAAGCTGAAATCTCTCTTAAATCCATGCAATCAAATTCATAATATAATACATATCCAAAGTGTGTACTTCTTGTTAAATTAATTAAACAGGGAGGCCGTTAGACTGTGCTGGCTGTAACGCTGCGGAGGTCTATGTAAGCAAACAAAATCTATGCTTGTGAGTGCCTCACGGTTATGAAATCAAAACACGAAAGACAACCAATCACAAGCAGCCGGCTAGGCTGTAAGCCGTAGCCAGCCAACAACTTCCTTACTTTGCTTCTGCTTTTTCTCTATAAAAGTGTCTCCTAGGCTCCTGTTGGCGGAGCACTCCTAACCTCTTCTGGTTTGGTGCTAATTCCAATAGCTTTTTGCTCAAATGCTTAAGAATTTTAATATGCCTCAGTTTATCTTTTTTTTTAACATCTTTATTGGAGTATAATTGCTTTACAATGGTGTGTTAGTTTCTGCTTTATAACAAAGTGAATCAGTTATACATATACATATATCCCCATATCTCCTCCCTCTTGTGTCTCCCTCCCTCCCACCCTCCCTATCCCACCCCTCTAGGTGGTCACAAAGCACCAAGCGGATCTCCCTGTGCTATGCAGCTGCTTCCCACTAGCTATCTATTTTACGTTTGGTAGTGTATATATGTCCATGCCACTCTCTCGCTTTGTCACAGCTTACCCTTCCCCCTCCCCATATCCTCAAGTCCATTCTCTAGTAGGTCTGTGTCTTTATTCCCATCTTACCTCTAGGTTCTTCATGACCTTTTTTTTTTTTTTTCTTAGATTCCATATATATGTGTTAGCATACGGTATTTGTTTTTCTCTTTCTGACTTACTTCACTCAAATGCAAATCAAAACTACAATGAGATATCATCTCACACCGGTCAGAATGGCCATCATCAAAAAATCTAGAAACAACAAATGCTCGAGAGGGTGTGGAGAAAAGGGAACACTCTTGCACTGTTGGTGGGAATGTAAATTGATACAGCCACTATGGAGAACAGTATGGAGGTTCCTTAAAAAACTACAAATAGAGCTACCATACGACCCAGCAATCCCACTACTGGGCATATACCCTGAGCAAACCATAATTCAAAAAGAGTCATGTACCAATATGTTCATTGCAGCTCTATTTACAATAGCCAGGACATGGAAGCAACCTAAGTGTCCATCAACAGATGAATGGATAAAGAAGATGTGGCACATATATACAATGGAATATTACTCAGCCATAGAAAGAAACGAAATTGAGTTATTTGTAGTGAGGTGGATGGACCTAGAGTCTGTCATACAGAGTGAAGTTTATCTTTTAATATACCTATTGTCTCTTCAGCTGAATTTGCCCAGCACCCCTCTAATTCTGAAAGTAACAACATCCAATAATAAATTCCTATTTTGTACACATATTTTGTCACCAAATATAAGAGAAGCACATAGTCTAAATGTTCTGTAGAATAACTTAATCAGAAAAGGCCTGGAAAAATTTTGTTCCATCCTCTTCCAAAAAGAGGATGATTATTTAACCTCAAACTTCAATAATGAAGATTTTTCTAAGTTAAAATTTGTCCTATTTTCTTGATATTAATGCTAGGGAAAATAAGTTCATTTGAGGAAAAAGGAAGTGTTCGTGTTTAATTTCTTGGAAATATCATAATTCTACATAGATCTTAATTTAGAAATTATACAGTTTTGATCATTTTACCTCATGGCCTCATGAAGCTTGAGCTTCATTTATTTGAAAACTGTTTAATCAATTTTTCATAGAAAAAATAAATTAAAACCCAAGGAGAACAAAACTCACATTCAGCATACCCTACACAATTATTTCAAAGTAAGTGCTTTTTGATTGAAATTTGAGAAGTAACTGTTTAAATATTTAAATATCTACTGAAGACAAAAATACTTCTAAGTATGCACTTAAGATGAATCTTTCTGAGTAACACTGATTTCTAGTATGTCATTATTAACATATGTAAAGAACCTAGAACAGAAATGTTTGAGTGTTTAAGAGTTTTTAAGTATGGTATATAGGCTTCCTACTTCAAAAAAAGGATATAATGATACACCATCGGAAAAGTCACCAGCTTAAATATATGGGAAATCTAAAGGATTCTCTCAGGGAAATATTTTTCCTGATGGACAGATGAATCAAGTCACAAACGTTCCCTTTGCCACCTCTGGATTACACAAGAGTCTTTAGTTTCCATATCCATAAAATTAGAAACCATTTGAAGTGTAGGTAGGTTTCAGGAAATTATAACACAACTCCTCACAAACTCTTCATGAAATTTCCTATTGCATACTTGACAGCTGGATTTTTAACTGTAAAATGAGTTTCAAACTGATGAAAAATGCATGAATTTATTTCTAAATTATTAAGTGAAAAAATGGTGTGCAAGTAATTAATTAGTAAAGGACATTTTAATATTCTCTAATGGTAAAAGTATTAGACTGTGCTCTCTTTTATTGCATTGCATGATTTGTAATGTGTTCTACCACAAGCTCACTTTGTATATAAAACTGAGGAATTTGTTTCAGCCGGATTGCCAATGGAAAGAGAATTGAGGAAATAAGTCACAAAGGCAATGTTAATAAGGGGCAGAAATTCAAGCTCTGATAGTACATTCTGTACCTGGATATAGCAGAGAACTTTCCAATTAGAGCCAACAAGTAGAAAGCTGATATCTCCAAGCTGAGATTTATAGGGAGAGGTCGGCAGCATGTAATGAGAATTTGGAGCACATACATCCAGCTGTTAACACCTTTAGTATAAGTATAGCTTCTAATGGCAAAAGCTAATGGCTCCATGACAATAATAAATAATAGTGAGAGAATATTCTGGCCTCAGGCCTCAGAAAAAGAATGGGTGGCATTATACGATTTTCACTAACACTACCTGAAGGAGGACTTCTAAAGGGGCAGTTTCCTTCTCCTAAGAGCATTAGCTGCACTAGAATATGGGAAATAACAACAGGCAAGAAACAACCTTTTGGTTGAATTCCATCCTTTCCTCAATGGAATTTACATCCAGGCATGTCCTTGCTGGAAAGAAAGGAGGGAGGAAGGAAGGAAGGAAGGAAGGAAGGGAGGGAGGGAGGGAGGGGGGAGGGAGAAAGGAAGGAAGGGGGAAAGGGGGGGAGGGGGTGAAGGGAGAAAGGAAGGAGGGAGGGAGGGAAAGAAATCCCTGCCCAGGTTCCCATCACTCACTGTATACCATGCAATAAAAATGTAAAAATAAATAACACTTAAAAGCATTAGAATTCACTTCTTTGTGTGTGCACCTACCAGGACAGTCTTGGAGCACTCACAATGTGTACAGTGTGTAGGCGGACACCTGGAGTTGTGCCCTGCACAACCTACAAGGTCATTTACAGGCAGCCCTGAAGCAATATTTAAGAACATGCACTCAGGAGTTGGCAGATCTGGAATCAAGTGATCCTAACCGTATGACTGTGGGCAAGTTAATGAAACTGGTTAAGTTTAGTTTCCATATCCATAAAATGGAGATAATAATATTAGCCACCACCAAAGGCTACCGGAACAATAAATGCAAATAAAACACATAGGACACTGCCTGGTAGATGTTAGCGAGCTATAAAACTCAACTGTGGTTATTATTATCACATACCAACTTTTGTGGTTAAGTGCCACAAAAATATATAGAGCTATGTGCTGTTGACACATTATTGAATGTGAGACACCTGGAATTTCAGGCTTTAAACTCTATTGCTAAACATTAATTAACCATATCACTTGTATTTAACCCCTACCATGAAAATACACACAATATTACGTGTCTTTGTGATCTCATAGTAACTGATACGGTTAGTAGTCCACTAGGGTCTGATGTATCTGTAATCTTGGCAACCACACTGCACAAACTGCACAATACCAAGGCCACAGCTTCCCCAGAGCCCAAGAAAACAGAATAGAGTAGAATTGATAACAGCAAATATAAGCACAGTGACGTATTAACCAAGAAGACAGCCTAATTCTGTAAAAAGAAAATAAAGCACAAGCATGCTGTAGACTTTTTTGAGCATTTGTATGAGCACCAGGAAAACATACTTGGAAGTCTTGTTATATCGACCCCAAGACTGACAGCAGAATTATTATTCTTCAGTGCAGCCAAGGCCTAGAAGTCAGGTATGTTATTAACAGCAGAATGGATCCTTCACCTTCAGGTAACTTTCATACAAACCCTTGTCTCTTCCTAATGCCAATGCCTATCAGCCCATTAATCACAGCAGCTTCTTTCCACAGCTCTCTCTTCAAATCTTACTCCCCAAGTGTGTCTCAGCCCAAACTGTACCTGTATTTAGTTGCTACCTTTCAGTTGAATTCCATCACACTGCTGGCTGCTCCTCTTGGCATTTTACAAATGAAAAAGAAATCTGCTGAGTTATTCCAGTTAGACTGCAGTGTTTCTTAACTTGGAAGGTTTTTGGAGACTTATTTGGCTGTCACAACTGGGAGGGTGCTACTGGCTTCTGGTGGACGGAGGCAGTGCCAGGACTGTGGCAGGCATGGGAGGTGCCTGGGGCTCAAAATTTAAGGAGGCACTCACTCACCCTTAGGGTCACCCAGACACAAGATTAAAGCTCATAGGGCCCTGGGAGCGAGTGCCTCCTTAAAACCATGGCTTACCTTCCTCCCTTGCCTCCCTCTAGTCCCAGTCCTGGGTTGAGGGCAGGGTTGCCTCTAAACATCCTTATAAAAGGAATTATCCAATCCAAGATATCAATAATACTGAGGCTGAGAAACCCAGACTGGTTTAAAGAATCTAAAGAAGATCAGGGTTGGAAACATGATTCCCTCCCTTTTCCACTTTAAGTTACAAATTTTAAATCACACTCTGTTAAATCTAACGTCTCTAATAGTGAAATAATACCAAATTCTACCAGGTAGCTTTAATCCATTTTACTCCCATCCACATAGCCTACAATGAAGTTCAATTAACTCGACCCATTTCCTTCCTGGCCTTTGTACTTAGGCCCCAGCCTTCCCTCTGCGGGTGCATCTCTCACTCACCCTATTTACCTCTAAGGGGCAGATGCAAGGGTACCTTCCCATCAAAATGTGACTCCTCCCTTCTCAGATCTGTTTCTCTCTCTTGCGTATCTTTCTCTGTATCTTATATTACACTATAGTCATTTATTTGCCTTTTTAATCCTCCCTATCCCTGACCTACCCTGCCCCACCCACACATATGAACATGCACACAAATACACACACACTGACTTAACCTCCCTACAGTCATGAATCAGGTTTGCTTTATATTTACTTTCCCGAGAACCTCTATGTAGAACAGTGCTTTGAACATGTAGAGAACTCAATATATGTTTTAACTGGATCAACGAGGCAGTTATATACAGTAATACATGATAGCATGAACCATAATATTTCCTGTTGGCTATCTGAATCTAAATATAACACTGTGTTACTAGGCCTTGTCGAATCCAGTACCAATTTTCTTCTCCTGGCAGATGTGTCCATCTATTTCAAGTTTGAGATCCCAGAATTCTTGAGGTTTGTGTTCAGTAGGTAACTGACTTGACATTTTGCTATAAACAAAAGCACAGAATGGAATGTATTTTCTTCCCAGAGACCTGTTCTAGCAGCAGAAGAGCTTATGTCTTTGCCTGAGCTATGAGCCTAAACTCAGGAAGAAAATAAATCCAATTCCTAATAAAAGCTGAAGAAATAGCCTTGTAGTATGTCAAACTCTTCAGGAAGCCAAACTGATGCAGCATGAAAACACATTTCCATCACCCTCTACCTCACCCTCAACCTTAAAACTAGTCTGAATTCGAAATTTCTGATTTTGAATTTTAACCAAAAATAAACTGGCTACCTAAGTAATTAATACATAGCTATAAATATCTTCTATTGAAAAAGAATACAATACATATACAATCAAATTTCCCAGCTATTTGTCCTCGAAACAAATATCTTATATATTTAGTTTCTAAATATGTGATTTGACAAAAAGGAAATTGAAGGCTTTCCCTAATGGATACCAAAAAACCACTGATTTTAATCATTTAATCCTCTTATCAGAGAATTAGCTTAATGTTTAACTAGCACCTGGAAAGATACAATTCTAATCTTACGAGTTTATTACGAAACAGTTATCGTGAAAAAATCATTGAAGATTAAATGCATGTATACTCCATGAACATAACTTTCAAAACTCGAGGTAACAAAACTACTATGTTAAGTTTTCTCATAGTGCTAGCTGATTCTATGCTAAGTAAGAATTATTTTCACTGTTTAGTCCATAGCCATTAGTTGGGAGAAAGGAGCTGACTTATTTGGAGCACCCAGTAAAAGCCAAGTAACCTCCATGTGTGTTTCATTCAATAGCTGCAACAACCCTGCTAAGAGAGGTTTCACCACCTGCCTTTTACAGATAAGGAAACAGCTCCAAAGATGTTTAGCAAGGTGCCAATTTTCATGACACTGGTAAACAGTGCTTCTTAAGTATTATCTTCCAACTATGTCAAAATACTGCTATCTGAAGACTGTTCTGTATTACATTTTAACCTATGAAAGGCAGAAAATCTCCTCATATTTTGAGTGTTCCACTAGTGAACCAATATATGCCACTTGATGTTAAGCGTAATAACGTTCAAGGTAAAGCAAGGACTAGGAGCTTCCCAAAGAGGAAGTGCACCCCATCAAGGAAATAGACCGCAACAGGGAGCCATCATTCTGCTGGAGTATCAGTGGTGTATACAAAGAGAAGGATGGGGCTTCCCTGGTGGCGCAGTGGTTGAGAGTCCGCCTGCCGATGCAGGGGACACGGGTTCGCGCCCCGGTCCAGGAAAATCCCACATGCCGCGGAGCGGCTGGGCCCGTGAGCCATGGCCGCTGAGCCTGCGCTCCGCAACGGGAGAGGCCACAACAGTGAGAGGCCCGCGTACCACTAAAAAAAAAAAAAAAAAAAGAGAGAGAAGGATGGGAGAGCCATGAGGTATCACAATTCCCACAAAGTTAATCCAGTTCTCACTCCTTTGTTCCTTGTTTCAACAACTGATGATCTGGGCCTACGGTGTATGATACTTTAGTGACTACTGCATAGCATAGAAAGGTGTAAACATGTTTTTCTTCAGAAAGTTTACATGCAATGCATAAAAAGTTGAAAAGTAAGATAATATATGAGTTCCAAAAACATTATTCAATCAGGGAATGCTATGAAAATTCAAAAGGGAAAACAGATTATTCTAGCTGGGGTCATCAGGATAGGCAGTATTGAAAAGGGTGGAATTTGAACTGCCCTTGAAGGACAGGCTAAATATTAATAGATACAGACTGCAAAAGAAAATATACTAAATTCAGAGATCAAAAGTTTGGATGCAGAAAGGCATATAAGCATATTTGGGAAATGACAATAAAATTTGAAGTTGAAGAAATTCTACACAGGCACACATTCTTAAATGCTTTGTAGCAGAAGGTTTTTATAGCAACAACTTATAAATACCATCTACTACTTTCATTTTAAAGTTGCACATAAAAATGAATTTATTTCCTTTCATTTTATTACTTATGAGTAGATAATTTTTGTAGTTTAATATGTAATAGGTACACTGGTCATAATATAGTATTTTAAACAAGTATGAGAAGTGCATATCGTTTTATTTTTTTTACACATCTTTATAGATTTTATATGATATTTATATAATCACATATGCATATATTATATATGTACTTGTATTTTGTTTTTGTTTTTTTTTGTTTTTATTTTTACTTCTTTATTGGAATATAATTGCTTTACAATGGTGTGTTAGTTTCTGCCTCATAACAAAGTGAATCAGTTATACATATACATATGTTCCCATATCTCTTCCCTCTTGCGTCTCCCTCCCTCCCACCCTCCCTATCCCACCCCTCCAGGTGGTCACAAAGCACCGAGCTGATCTCCGTGTGCTAGAGCATATCATTTTAATAGTTAGGCATATAGCTTCTGGATAGAAAATTTGATTATCATTTGAGAAATCTGAGTTCTCCAAGTATTGTTCTATCACTGTATAATGCTGAAATGGAGACAGATAGATACAGTTAGATGAAAAATGTTATGGAGTGAATGTCTCTGTTCCCCCCAAATTCCCAATGTGAGGACATTGGGAGGTAGAACCACTGGGAAGCAATTAGGGTTAGATGAGGTCCTGGGTGGGGTGGTCCTCAGGATGGGATTAGCGCCCCTGTAAGAAGAGACCAGAAAACCGTATCTATCTGTTCCCTCTCCCTTTCCTGTTCCCGGTCCCAATCTCAGTCACACGTGTGCATGCATCATAGGAGGCCACAGCGAGACAGTGGCCATCTGCAAGCCAGGAACAGGGCTCTTGCCAGAAATCAAATTAGCCAGCACCTTGATCTTGGACTTCCCAGCTTCCAGATTTGTGAGAAATAACTGTGTGTTGTTTAAGCCACCAGTTTATGGTATTTTATTATAACAGCCTGAGCTAAGACATAAATAGGTAAGTAGACCAACTAACAAACAAATTGTTATATAAATGAAGATAGAGAAGAGTCTTTTGAGAATCAATGTAGTCTTAAAAAGTTATTTATATCTCTAACCTAAGTATGGGAAAATTTAATCTGAATGCTGGGTGGGGCATTAATTAATTGATTCATTTATTTATTCAGTTATTATTTACTGAGGACATCCCATATGGTAGGCCCTAAGCTAGGTGCTGGGTTAAAATACACACACACACACACACACACACACACACACACACACACACAAAGAAATGATGTGTTTTTTTCCTCACTACATAGTGGAGGAGATAGACATATAAGCGTATAATTATAGTCAAATGTGATAAAAGCTACAGCAGGGGTAGATTAAGGTCCTATGAAAGCAATAAATGCTTCCTATACGACTCTGGCATGATTTCATAGAGGAAATGAGAATTGAACAGAGTCATGAAAGACATTCAGTTAGAGAAGAAGAATAAGTCATTTCAGATATAACGAGCAGAATGTTCAAAGGTATGACTCCTGATGTAGCAAACGATGGCCCTGAATCATTGGAGGCCTGATCAGAAAGGGCAGGAATCGAGACTGAAAACGTACGATGGTGCTTGACAGCAAAAGCAAGGCTACGGATCACAACAGTAAAGGGAGGTCTATATAGGCTTTTAAGCCTGAGAAAGATATGATTAGATTTACTTTTCAGTAAAATTGCTTTGAGGGCAATGGGGAGAATTACGAAGTGCAGGGAAGAACTGCGGAGTAGTTCAGGTAGAAGATGGTAAAGATACCGACAAAAGCAGTGGCAACAAGAATGGGAAGAAATGTTGGATTCAAGGTTATAGCTTGAGTCGTAAGGGTTTGATGAAAATGTGGTTGTACTAGATGGTAAGAAATGTCAAGAACGACCTTGTGTTCCCAATGTGGAAGACTGGGTGGATATTAATGGATTTGCAATTCTGGCACAGGATGAATGGAAGAACATCATACAGGCAATGGCCATGCAGGACTGCAGCAAGAGATCAGTCAGGGTAAGGGCTGTAGACTCAGAAACCACCAGCTTAGAGGGTGGAGCTGAAACTCTGAAGACAGGCATGTCACTGAAATTATGAGCAAGGAAAGAGCAGAGGTTTTGGAAATAAACAGTGTTAGGTGATAGAAAAAGCAAAGTCTGGGGAAAAGACCAAGGCGGGGAGGAAGATTGCCTAAATGCACAAAAATGTAAAAAAAGAGCAGGGACTGAGTAAAGACAAATTTATCCAGAGAAAGTCCCCGTATTTAACCTTACTTTCTCTGAAGCTTTGTGAGCAAAAATATTTCATTACTTCAAGGTAGGAAGTTTTTCCTCAGGAAGCTACAGTTTCTCTCTAGGAAAATTAATGACAAACATCAGACACTAAGATAAATAAATAAAAATCAAAAGATTGGCACATACACTCACATATATAGATAACTGCATGATACCATGGTTTACATAAGAAATGGATTTGCACTTTACACAGTGCAAGAACTCTAAACAGGGGCCTACCAAATTTTATGAACTTCTGAAGGAATTTATTTAAATTTTTCTAATGAAACAAAAAAAGAATGGATTTTGTTTCCACGGTTGATGTTGTGACATAATGCCACAGGAAATTACTTCTGGTTTAAATCACGAACTGTGCATAAATTCTCCTGGGTTCCAGGTCAATGTACGAAGCACAGCATGGTGTAAGTGATATGAGACCTATGGGGAATTGCAAGATTGGCTTCCTTTCTAATGAGGGAAAAGTTTTATTTACAAGATAACTCAGCTGAAGTAATAACATGAATTAATTTACACCCTCTGCATTTAAAGGTCAAGTACTTCTCTCCATGTTCTTGAGACTAGAAGAAACCAATATTAAATAACATTTATAAATGTTATAAGAACAAAGTCTCTTGTTGGTACACATTGAGCTCCCATATAACATATATTCAGATGGAAAGTTTAAACATGTTTTACTCAGTGTCAAAGGAGTTACAACTGTCCTTGTTCCAATTTATATCCCTTTTGCTTTTACCAGACTTGCTTTCCCTGTTTTTCAATCTGAACAAGTTGTCATCAGCTGAATCCAGAGGCAACATTCTGAGCTCAGGCGCATCCTCTAATACACTGACAGCAGTATATGCATTTCTGTGACAGGACTGGTTGCTGGCAAGCAGCAGGAACTCCTATGTTTGAGTCAGGCTCTTTCTCCTGAGTATCTGTTATGTGACTGTGAGTCACTTAAAGTCCCTCAGTTGTATTCATCCGTAAAATGGAGAGAATTATCACGTTGATCCACCTCACTGAATTAACGAGATGAATCAATGAAAACACTGGGTTGATCGTAAAACACTGTGCAAATGAAATCATGGTTAGTTTTTTTAATTCATTTTTAAGTTACCAAGGGCCTGGAAATAACCCAGAACATAACTGCATGTACTAATTTGTAGGGAATTAGGTTGAGTCCAGACCTTCACTTTTATGTTACATGCTCTTCTCTTAAGAAACTAACAAAGCAATAAAAAAAAAAAAAAAAAGCCAAAAAACAAAAAAACCTGAGGAACTTAAAAGGACAGAGAAAATGAGTCCTTGAAATGTTTAAGGCTTTCCTAGAAATATTTAGGCAAAGAATGACACTTTCTTCTGTAAAATGCTCATGATTCTACTCCTATAATCTGTAATTACACCTACTAACATATTCTGCTTTTACCTCCTTTTTGCTCCTCCCATATAATACAGTGTTTCATACACAACAGACTGTCAATAAGTATATGATTAATTGCAACAGGAAAATTTTCAGGTGTAAAATGTTACATAATATAGCTCAGTCAATGTAATTTTTTAAAAACATCTGTCCCTCTACAAATGCCCCAATTTCTTTCCTTTTAATGGCTGAGTAATATTCCATTGTATACATGACTAGAGACTGTCATACAGAGTGAGGTAAGTCAGAAAGAGAAAAACAAATATCGTATATTAATGCATATATGTGGAATCTAGAAAGATTGTACAGATGAACCTATTTGCAACGCAGAAATAAAGACACAGAGGTAGAAAACAAACGTACAGACACCAAGGGGAGAAGGGGGGTGGGATGAATTGGGAGATTGGGATTGACGTATATACAACTACTATGTATAAAATAGATAACTAATGAGAACCTACTGTATAGCACAGGGAACTATACTCAGTGCTCTGTGGTGATCTAAATGGGAAGGAAATCCAAAAAAGAGGGGATATATGTATACATAGAGCTGATTCACTTTGCTGTACAGCAGAAACTAACACAACACTGTAAAACAACTATACACCAATTAAAAAACAAACTATCTCTTTAGGTAACAATTCTACCATTGAAGTATATTTTTTATATAAAGCAAATTATATTTAAAAATGTTTTTTCTAAACTGACAAATTGTTTTGTTTCTATTTCACCAATCTATATTAGGCACATTTGCTACTGCCTTCCTTTCTTTCAGTCTGCTTCTCAATGATGATAAAGGAACATACCTAGGTAGACCTGCTAGGTAGAACATACCTAGGTACCACATGATCCTAACCCCAGGCCATAGCCAATTAGACCAGGGCTTACATCGAGTGAGAAGGAGAAAGAAATAACTAATACTTATTGAGTAGCCACTATATCCAAGGCTCTTGCTTTTTACTCTTCACATGCAGTCACTCATTTAACCCTCATTACAACTGTGAGGTAGTGAATATTATTATCATCCCCATTTACAGATGAAGAAATTGAGTCACAGAAAGTTTCCCAAGATTACAAGGCTAGCAAGATTTGGAGCTGAGCTTCAAATCCAGCCAGTCTAGCTGCAGAACCCAAGCTCTAACCATTGTGGCATGTTGTCCTTAGATAGTATACCACCATACTACCATCTATAGGTGAGGCAAAGACAATTTTATCTTCTATCTCAAGAATTTGAGGTGATACATGGAGAGACTGAGTCAGTTGGATGCTGTTGGACACTAGAAGTGTGAGGTCATTTAGCACTGCAACAGAAAGGAAAATCGGTAGGCCATGGGGGAAGGTCAGGGCTGCATTACTCTTCCAGCCAGATCTAACTATACTTCCTGAATTAGGCTCCAAGAAAATCCCCTGTGTTTCCAACTTGAGTTAATTTGTGCAAGTCTCTGTCCTTTATAGTATAAAAATCCCTCCATTGAAAGCAACTAAAAAATTGTACATAAAACAGGAAAACTAGAAGAAAGTAAGAAACATCCAGAAAACGAAACTAACTGAAAGTGGAAACCAAGTGGTTAAGAAGAGTACTTTATTCAGGTTTCCTCTTGGGACATTTGATCAACGAAGTAGACTTGGACTTGGGGTTTCACAGCCCAAAGAGCTGCAACAGATCACAAGGCCCAAGGTCAGCCAGAGATGGAAAGTCTAAAAGGTGATACTCCCTCCTGTGACCCAATAAAACTGTACCGTCATTGTACCAGAAATAAGTTTGCAAGTTTGCAATGCTACACACACACAGACACACACACTACACACTGCTGGCAACTGCAAAGAAACCAGTCTGCCTCTAAATTTGGCACTGGTGACAGGGAACAAAAAATATCACCTGAGGATTCATAACCAACAGTAATCCCTCACGTGACTTTGCCCTCCAGTTTCGTACTGTCAAGGTGGTTCAAACATCTAAAAACAGTTTAGAGTATCGGGTAATATCCCAGGCCCTGGAAAAAGGAAACACAAATTCTCTCAACTAGAAATCCAGCTTAGTCCAAGCTTCAGATAATTCTTGCATGATGGAGATCCAAGTAATACTCATTTGAAAGGCATTATTAAGCAAGAACCAGGAGAAACTACAGATAGTAGAATCTGGTCCACAAATACATTAGATAACAAAATTATCAACCAGAAAATATAAATTGAGCATGCTTTAAACAGGATTAAAATATAATTAAACAGTATGAGACCACGAATAATTGTACAAGAACTAAACATTAAAAAAAAAAAAAGACTTTTGCCCAAATATAACTTACTAAAACCGAACAAAAGAAAAGGAGAGCAAATGAATAATAAATACAAAATTTCCAATAGTGGTTAGCTCTGGGAAGGGGTGGGGGGATGGGTAGATAAGGATCAAAGAATGAGACCAGGGAGGTGCACACAGGTAAGTTTACATTTTTGTTAATATTCGAATTCTTGAACTGGTTGGTGGGTTCATTCATTTTCATTATGTTAACAAATAATTAAACACAGCTATGAATGAGGAGAGCATGTCACAACCTAAAGATTATGATTAGTCTTTAATTCAATTCTGAATACCAGAGGGCCAACATACAAATAATAAGTAAGTAAATATTTTAAAACCAATTACTATAATTCACCACAATAAAGGAAAAATTTTAAAATCATCTCAAAATTCTACCAAACTAAATATCGAAGAAAAGTTCCTCAATCTGCTATCTATAAAAACAACAAAAAACTAAACAAAAATCTGTAACATCATACTTAATGTTACCCGTTTGAGAGATTAGAATATGTGGTTTTAAAAAGGCAACATAGTATCTTCAACATATCGTTCTTCCTTTAAAATATAACAAAATATACCAAATCCTTTATAGATTAAAAACAAATGGAGCCCGTGAAAGAAGACCTGAATGAATAGAGATAAATCACGCTCATGAATTGAAAGTTTCAATATCATAAAAATGCCAAGTAGATGTATTGATTCAAATGCAATGAAAAATGCCTTTTTTTTTTTTTTTTTACTTGAAAACCTGAGTGTAGAATGTATTGAGGGCTTCCCTGGTGGCGCAGTGGTTGAGAGTCCGCCTGCCGATGCAGGGGACACAGGTTCATGCCCCGGTCCGGGAAGATCCCACATGGCCGCGGAGCGGCTGGGCCCGTGAGCCACGGCCGCTGAGCCTGCGCGTCCGGAGCCTGTGCTCCACAACGGGAGAGGCCACAACAGTGAGAGGCCCGCGTGCAGCAAAAAATAAAATAAAATAAAATAAAATGTATTGAAAGATCAAAGGCCTAGAATGGCAAAGTCGTTTCTGAAATAGAACCAAAGGACTGGGATGAGCATGACTAAATATCAAGGCTTATTATAAAGCTTTGGTGCCTGACAGTGAGAGGCACCGGTACCAGGGTAGATGAATTCATCAAGGAACACAACAGAAAGCCAGGAAACACACACACACACACACACACACACACACACACACATAATTTATTTTTATTTCAAAACTGGTATTATCAGTTAGTAGGAAAAAAACTGTTGTTCTAGGCCAACTGGTCATCCATATGGGAAAATATGACCCTAGGTTTTCCCCTCACACCCTGCAGAAAAATGAACATAAGGTGAATCACCCTTCATGATAAAACAAAGCCACAGCTCATCTAGCCAATACAATAGCCAATAGCCACATGGGGCTATTTAAATTTATACGTAAATTAATTGAAATTAAATTTTAAAATTTAGCTCCTCAGTCACATTGTTCACATTTCAAGTACTCAAAAGTAACATGCGGTTAGTGGCTACCATACTGGGCAGTGCCAGGTATAAAATATTTCCATCAGTGCAGAAAGGTCTATTGGACAGTACTGAGGGACATTTACAATAGTATCATTATGACCTTGGGGTCAGGAAGGGATGTATTAAGCAAGGAGTAATAAATTAAACAAACAAGCAGAAAAGGATGAAAATAACTGATAAATTCAGCTATTAAAATTCAGAACCATTTGTCAAAAGACACTACAGAAAATGAAAAAGAAAGCCTTAATTTGAAGGAAGGTATCTGTAATATTTATATATATATATATATATATATATAGAATACATGGGATATATAAAGACTCTAAGCAACAAAAAGATAATCACATAGAAAAATGGATAAAAGACTTAGGTACTTCATTCTCTTTGATGACCAAAAAAATAATTATAGCCTGATTTATCTTATCCATATATGGAGTAGGTTAGATTGAAATGTTTGACAAATTTCTGTGTTCTATTTTAAATCACCAAGAGTAAGAGGGCAACAACAACATACTTTTCAGCCTGGAAGGAAGATTATACTGGTTTGGACACCATCCCAGCAACATATAAGTAGGTTGATCATTATGTTTGAACATGTAATTAAATAGATACTTCTAATGTTAGCTTATCCTTAATTAAAAGATAGTTCTCTAGCTTACTTAACAATTTATCTTTACCTTATTTGAGCACTCATACGTGGGAGGCACATAGTACATTTATACCACCTTCTCGCTCTGAGTGTAGAATATGGTGACTAAGGCATTAATTTCACATTTACTTCAATCAGAAGAGTCAGAGAACACAAAGACGTGTGTGATTGGAGGATGGAATGGTAAAGGAAATAAAGTTACAAACATATGAGGAAATACTGAAAATATAACTCAAATGCAATTTCCTCAAAGCAAAGATAAATTTTCATCCCTGAATTAACATGAATAGGTATTTCTCTGTGTACCATCCACTTCCTTACCCTCCCCCAAATGGACAGGATAAAAAAAAAAAAAAATCATACTTTCTTAGCTTCTATATAGAAAAAAAGTTTTCATGTTTTAATAAAACAAATTTGTAAAACTGATGTTTATGTACCTTAAACACTGAAACAAAACTGCACTCACACCACATACCCAAACGGTCTAATTTGCACTGTCTTAGTTTTAACCAAATTGTAAGAGAAGCATTTAAAGGAATGTTGACCTTTTATTCTGGCATATGGTAAAACAATAACAATACTAAACAACTTCAAAAAAAGTTTAAACTAGCTATCAGTTAGTACCACAAAATACCAAACAGTAACATGTGATAGTTTGCTCACACCCAGACAAGTGTAAGGGCCAATGATTCTAGAAGTTGACTCAGTCTGTCAGAAAGAAATAAACAATGGGGAACACTCTGTATGTGGATCTCAAGAAACTATGACGTGATTTCACCTCTCAAGGTCTTTGTAATCTAAGACTGAGAGGAAAACAATTAGTAGGTTGGCAATTCTGGTACACGGTGAATCGTGTTAGACATCTGCAAGAGAATGGGACATTCAAGTCATATTAAATATTAGAGGATACAATTGTCAGTAATGGAGCACCCCATTCCAGCTTAGCCTCACCACTTCCTAGAATCCTGGGCAGAGACTAATTCCATATTCTGCCTCTATTCAGATTGGCCTGCAAAACCAGAATATGTTTGGGCTGGGTTTGTAAATACAATCAGTGGGCCACCTGCATAGCTAAGGAAAGCCAACGAAAGGCCATAAACTCAGACATTGGTGTGAAGGGTAATTTTTTTAAAGTAATATTATGACTACAACAAAATATTATATTTCTCCCAGTTTGGAAGGGGTGGACTTTTGTACATAATTTTATGTTCTGATCAATGATCCAATGTGATTCCCTTCTGAGATGTATTCTTATTGTACACTTGATTTCTCTTCCTCACAAATGTTTGCCTCCTACTTTCTCCTCTGCTACAGTGCTCTGATTCATTTTCTCTTGCCAATTTCCTGTTTTCTGTGCCTTCCAAAGAGGACACACATGTCTAATTCAATATTGTTTTTATAGTGGTAAAATGACAGATATTTTTGCAAAACAGAGAGCAGGAAGTGATTAGAAGGGCTTTGGACATCAACGTTCCTGACTAATGAAAAAGCCAAGAGAAATGTTATAACTTCTTGAGCACTACATAGCGAAAACTGTTCTCAATCCATAAGTAAGACCACTTGGTTGATGTCTGCGTCCTTAATATTAATTCCAATGCAGACCACATTGTGCTGCTTTCATGTGCAAATTTTTCATAAACACCCCTCATTATAAATTCAGTAGTTACCTGGACCTTTTCAGAAAAAAGGGTTTTTATATGAAGCAGTAAATAATTTCCAAGTTGATGTGTTCTGCTTTGCATCTAGAATCCCAGCAATGAATCTACAACACTCAGAGTTCTTTATGCGGGCAAAACCTAGAATAACATGAATAATCCAATCCATTTCATGGGCAGGGATCTATGGCGGCAAGGAATCAAAATTCACTCAGTGTAGCTTAAGGAAAAGGGGAGAAAGAAAAAAAAAAACATTATCAACACAGAACTCAACTGTAGAGTTGTTAGGCAGCTGCCTCCTCTGTCTCTTTAGGGCCCTGAACGGGTTCAGATGCTGAGTATAATCTAAGTGATAAAATGTGGAATCTGAGGTTAGAGTGTCTAGTCTCAAACATTATCTCTATTATTTACTAACTTTGTGAACTGTGGTGAGTCACTGAATGTCTCAGTGCCTCGGTTCCTTTTTTTGTAAAAAAGTAGTAACAGTACTTTTCTTATAGGATTAAACAAGATAACGCATGTAAAAGGCTTAGGACAGTGCCTGAGACAGTACGCACTCAATAAACGAAAGTCATTATGATAACATAATTGTAACTGCTTCTTTTGAGCATATGCTCTGTCTTCTCTCTGCCTGGCAGCTTCCTCTATTTGCATACGTGCCAACATAGCCACTAGATCAGAGTTACTGATTTCTCACAACTCCAGTGCCCATCATTTCTGATTTACTCAGCCCACGTCATGTGATGTACACATGGTTATCCTCACTAGGGCTGTGGAAAGGGACAGATTCCCTCAGGATCTGTCAGCAGGGAGCCAAAGATCTGCCTTTCTGGTGTGAACGTTTCCAATTCATAGATTAATAAAATTCACAGGCACTTTCCCTCTCAGGTTAATATTAATATAAACTTACCAACAAACAAAGCTGGCTAAGAAACATATGAGCTGCTTGTAAGATGGTGAGTAACTATATGCCTGCAAAGCAGTCAACTGAAGCTAGATAATCACTTTCAATGGATTCAGTAGGATTAATACATGGGGTGAAATAATGTGCTTAAATAACTCTAAGTTTGTTTGAGTAAATGATTCAGTTTACACAGACTGACTGTGTAAAATTGGAAGTCTTCGATACAAGTCTGCAATTTAAATTTGCCTTTGTTTGAATCCTAGAAATCTGAAAAGGAAAAGGGTTTAGCTCACAAATCAGATTAGGTAAAGGTTAAATGCCCACTTCAATAGAAAGTATCTGGTAAAATCTTCATGTTTAAGTAAGAAGTCACTCAGTGACTTGAAATGCTCAGTTTAGATACATCTAACATGCAGAGTTTTCAGGGTAGTTGAAAAATTAAAAAAAATATATAAAATAAAATTTCCATGAAAATTTTCTTTATAACCAGGTGTTGTAAATGGGAATATATAGGAACAGGTAAAAATATATATAAATCACAAAATTATATCAGCATAAAATTCTACATAGAAAACACAGCCAACTTCCAAGTAAAACAGCATTTCTACTATCAAAGATATCACTTATTATACCAAAATTTCATTGTAGATAGGTGACTCCCACAAAACCAAGAAAAAAGTGAGTTATGGGTAGGAAGATGGGGATGATGGTGTCAGTGGTCAAGAGTCAACCATTTCTCTTTGGAAGTTCCCGACCTTAATATCTATGTGTACGTTATTACCAGAGGCACTATTAAGAAAGGAAGATCACACCCAATAAGGGTGTGATTACTGAACAATTAGTACTGTTAACTGTCATGCATTTTAGACTTGGAGGGGAATGTTCTACTTTCAAAGAATTAGTTTTTGCATAATCTTTATTTTCACCCTTCCTTGAAGGGTACAGGAAATGTGGAAGGAAAGTCCAGTGTGCTGTTTTCATAGACTGGCAAACATTAGTCAGAATTTAGGAAGCCTTGTTCTTGGGCTTGAATGCAGGTGACTTTTATTCATCTTTTAACCCCATTATTGAGTACAACAATATTTTTCATTTCATTGGTCTCAGTCATGCTAGAAAAGATGGAATAAGCTTACATGGAAACACAATTAGCAAAAACATACTAAGCACCTGTATTTTAAAATCTATTGTATAAAATAACATAGCAATCTATGTTGGTTAGCCATGTGGTTTAACAAATGTTTGAGTATGTAATATATGGAATAAAGCTTTAGAATATGGTGAGAAAAATGATCTAGGGATGCTGAGTCGTGTGTTTAAGGAAATCTATGAAGTCTATTTAGCAGATGAGCATATAAATGGTATTGATAATTAAGCAACTCAGTGACATGGCCACAAGCTATAATGCTATAACTGTAAAATGGAAGATAAAATGGGTTACAGATGTCAGGGAATGGTTCCAATATTTTTTTTCATAATATTTCTGTAATACACAGTAAATGTCTTTGCTTCCTGTGAAGCAAAAAAAGAAAAAAAACCCCACAAAACCCTCAAGGATTGCACAAAATTTGGTCAGTTACTTAACGATAGTAAAATAAAGCTATATTTCATTTAAGAGCTTTTAGCAAAGGCGTTCAAAATTTTAGAATGCCTCTGTGTATGATGTGGCAATCCATAGAAATAAGGGAACCAGATGTTAGTAAAATAAATGTTTTTCTAATGATTAAAACCTCAAGGTTTGGGAAGGCAGAGTGATTCTATGAATAATAAACAAAGTAACCATAGTGACCTCACATGAGAAGTGTTCATTTAGCTCCCTAATAATGAAGTTATATTTAAATTATTTTGAGTAGATTAGGCCAGACCCCGGGTTTCAACAATTAATTCCCCACCTCAATAATTCCATACATTATTTTGTTTTTATTATTGTTATATTAATATAAAAATTTTAGTAACCCGTATGATTTTTTTTAAATAAATTTATTTAATTAATTTATTTATTTTTGTTTGCATTGGGTCTTCATTGCTGTGCAGGCTTTCTCTAGTTGCGGAGAGCGGGGGCTTCTCTTCGTTGCGGTGCGCCAGCTTCTCATTGCGGTGGCCTCTCTTGTTGCGGAGCACGGACTCTAGGCATGCGGGCTTCAGTAGTTGTGGCTCACAGGCGCTAGAGCACAGGCTCAGTAGTTGTGGCACATGGGCATTGCTGCTCCGCGACATGTGGGATCTTCCTGGACCAGGGCTTGAACCCGTGTCCCCTGCATTGGCAGGTGGATTCTTAACCACTGTACCGCCAGGGAAGCCCAACCCATGTGATTTTGATGTTGGTAGTGTTATTATGAAAACAGGGACAGTGGGCTACCTACTTTGATATGCACTGTAAAACACCTGAGAATATATCACATGTTTGAATTATGAAAATGAAATCCAAATTCAGTTACTCTTCAGGCACAGGCATGACTTTATGAATAGTACTTTCAAAATTCTATTTTGGGGCTTCCCTGGTGGCACAGTGGTTGAGAGTCCGCCTGCCGATGCAGGGGACACGGGTTCGTGCCCCGGTCCAGGAAGATCCCGCGTGCCGCGGAGCGGCTGGGCCCGTGAGCCATGGCTGCTGAGTCTGCGTGTCTGGAGCCTGTGCTCCGCAACGGGAGAGGCCACAACAGTGAGAGGTCCACGTACCGCAAAAAAAAAAAAAAAAAAAAATTCTATTTTGTTTAAACACATAGGTCTTTTCCTCAAGGCAATATTTTCTCAGTGGTGTTCCATTAAATTCCAACGCTTTGAAATTCTGTTCAAAAATGGCATCTGTAAATAAGTTTGGAAAATTCTGAATTTAGGCATTCCCTGAACTGACTATAGTTCGGAGGCTAGTGCCTGTCCAAAGCCAAGTAGCATTTTATAGTACATTAATAATGATGGATGAGAAGTGTATATATATTGAATAAGAATAAACCATTTTATAAATCTTATGAATGTGCGCTAATTTAGGTGATACATTCACATGACTAAAGACTTGTAGAATAGAGCAAGAACATATGCAGATTAAATTTTTTATTTCATTCTTTATGGAGAAGAGGGCCTACTAATAATCCTAAAAAAAAAAAAAACTGATTTCATTCACCCTACGTATTAACTCAAAATTCTATGCAGTAGGAAAAAAAATCAAATTAATTATTTAATAAAGTTAGCCAGCCACCTCTCCAAAGAATACATTTATGCCAAAACATATAACAATTAAAATCTCACTGATTTTAGGTAAATTCCCAGGCAGAATTTAACTTTTAACTGGGTAATGATGCTAGAAAATATGCTATTAAGGGTAATAATAGAAGTGAGTTCTAGTTACCTTTTAAATAATGAACGTTACAGGAATATGGAAATACATTACACGTAGCTTAGCTCTCCTCATGTAATGGGCTTATTCTGTAAATGCTGAAATTCCTTTAATTTCTATGGACTATAATTTTCTCCAGAATAAAACTGACCCAGTTCCCCTTCCTCAGTCTATTGAACATTATTTTTACCCTTATTAACAGTTGACTTGAGACGACTTAAGTAACTAAAGAACAGAATCAAGCAGAGCCTTAAGAAGATAACGGTAATTTTTACACAATAAAAGGCAAATAAGGTAACTTTAAAATCAACTCACAATATTTCTTTTTTGTATTTATGAAAAAATATCTGGAATTTTTTTCATTAAAAAACTAAAATATCTATCAAAATTTAAAATAAACTCAGGGAAAACTAAGAGCTTACTTATAGAGGATAAGTACAAATTCGACACTTCCGGTGGTCTACCCAGAATATCTGAATTGCATGACAAATGATTATTGTTGCCATCTAATTTTTTTAGTTTTGTTCAAAGTAAATGATCAAATGGTTTGGTCAGAAGCAAACAAGAGAATTCCCATAAAAAGATGTTATTTAGGAACTATCAGAGTGCTTCCCACCTTCAGTAAATACTTTAATAAGTGCTTCCGACTGTTCTCTGACAAGTAAAATGCTGTACAATGAAATCCCTACTCTATGTATTTATAGCTAAAGGTTACAGGCTCAGGGTGGTAAAGCTAAAAGCCAGTTACTTTAGGCATCATGCTGTTGCATGGTCCTTATGGTTTTCTTTGTCAGTCTGGCTTCTGGCAACTGTTAGGTTCCCACGACTATTATTTGTAGTTTCCCCTTCCAGTAAAACCAAAGGGCGTTTCAGGGCACAGTCACTAGGTGCTGGCCTGGGTCAATGCCAAGATCCAACAAAGTCAAGTCACGAGGCAGGAGCGAGGCCTGGGTCCAGGATGAGGCAACAAGCAGGCTCCAAGAGGCGCATCTTTTTAGACTCTCCAGCGCTTTAAAGTTCACAGAAAAATCCACATCTTATGTGTTCAGAAAACACAAATGTCAGCGGCACAAGTGTCTTTATGTTGCTTAGGACACTGTTTCAGCAACATGCCAAAGGCAGATTTCTGGGGCAATGGCAACAGCACCCATGACACTCTGAGAACAGGAACAGTCACTAAAGATAAGAATGCCTGGTCACTTCGCTGGTATTATTATCGGCGCAATTACGTGACTATACGGTGCACCCGTTTCACAGAGGCAACAAATGCAGCATCTGAGTTCTTGCCAGTCTTGGCACACACTTCTCTCCACATACCTCTTTTCAATCCTATCAGGAAACTACTGCTAGAGGAGATTGTGTGTGGGGGGGTGGGGGGGGATAAAAAAAGATAAAACTCAATGTCAAGCGAAGGAAAAGAAAGTTTTTATTAGTGATCACTGACATATTGGAAACAAAAATCACATAGTCAAATTGAGAAATTATGAGGTTGTGTATGTTTTTATTTTCAGACTTCTAGGAATTTGAGAGAATTCCCAGAAATGTAGAAAGGAGATGTCTGAATAGGCAAATAATATACAATTTTATTTTGAATTTTATTTTATTTATTTTTTTATACAGCAGGTTCTTATTAGTCATCCATTTTATACACATCAGTGTATACATGTCAATCACAATCTCCCAATTCATCACACCACCACCCCCCCACCTGCCGCTGCTTTCCCCGCTTGGTGTCCATACGTTTGTTCTCTGCATCTGTGTCTCAATTTCTGGCCTGCAAACCGGTTCATCTGTACCAGTTTTCTAGGTTCCACATATATGCATTAATATGCGATATTTGTTTTTCTCTTTCTGACTTACTTCACTCTGTATGACAGTCTCTAGATTCATCCACATCTCTACAAACGACCCAATTTTGTTCCTTTTTATGGCTGAGTAATATTCCATTGTATGTATGTACCACAACTTCTTTATCCATTCATCTGTCGATGGGCATTTAGGTTGCTTCCATGACCTGCCTATTGTAAATAGTGCCGCAATGAACAATGGGGTGCATGTGCCTTTTTGAATTACTGTTTTCTCTGGGTATATGCCCAGTAGTGGCATTGCTGGGTCATATGGTAATTCTATTTTTAGTTTTTTAAGGAACCTCCATATTGTTCTCCGTAGTGGCTGTATCAATTGACATTCCCACCAACAGTTCAAGAGGGTTCCCTTTTCTCCACATCCTCTCCAGCATTTGTCATTTGTAGATTTTCGGATGATGCCCATTCTAACTGGTATGAGGTGATACCTTATTGTAGTTTTGATTTGCATTTCTCTAATAATTAGTGATGTTGAGCAGCTTTTCATGTGCTTCTTGGCCATCTGTATGTCTTCTTTGGAGAAATGTCTATTTAGGTCTTCTGCCCATTTTTGGATTGGGTTGTTTTTTTAATATTGAGCTGCGTGAGCTCTTTATATATTTTGGAGATTAATCCTTTGTCCATTGATTTGTTTGCAAATATTTTCTCCCATTCTGAGAGTTGTCTTTTCGTCTTGTGTCTAGTTTCCTTCGCTGTGCAAAAGCTTTTAAGTTTCATTAGGTCCCATTTGTTTATTTTTGTTTTTATTTCCATTACTCTAGGAGGTGGATCAAAAAAGATCTTGCTGTGATTTATGTCAAAGAGTGTTCTTCCTATGTTTTCCTCTAAGAGTTTTATAGTGCCTGGTCTTATATTTAGGTCTCTAATCCATTTTGAGTTTATTTTTGTGTATGGTGTTAGGGAGTGTTCTAATTTCCTTCTTTTACATGTAGCTATCCAGTTTTCCCAGCACCACTTATCGAAGAGACTGTCTTTTCTCCATTGTATATCCTTGCCTCCTCTGTCATAGTTTAGTTGACCATACGTGCATAGGTTTATCTCTGGGCTTTCTATCCTGTTCCACTGATCTATATTTCTGTTTTTGTGCCAGTACCATGTTGTCTTGATTACTGTAGCTTTGTAGTAGAGTCTGAAGTCAGGAAGTCTGATTCCTCAAGCTCCGTTTTTTTTCCCTCAAGACTGCTTTAGCTATTTGGGGTCTTTTGTGTCTCTATGCAAATTTTAAGATTTTTTGTCCTAGTTCTGTAAAAAATGCCATTGCTAATTTGATAGGGATTGCACTGAATCTGTAGATTGCTTTGGGTGGTATTGTCATTTTCACAATATTGATTCTTCCAATCCAAGAACGTGGTATATCTCTCCATCTGTTGGTATCATCTTTAATTTCTTTCAACAGTGTCTTACAGTTTTCTGCATACAGGTGTTTTGTCTCCCTAGGTAGGTTTATTCCTAGGTATTTTATTCTTTTTGTTGCAGTGGTAAATGGGAGTGTTTCCTTAATTACTCTTTCAGGTTTTTCATTATTAGTGTATAGGAATGCAAGAGATTTCTGTGCATTAATTTTGTATCCTGCAACTTTACCAAATTCACTGATTAGCTCTAGCAGTTTTCTGGTGGCATCTTTAGGATTATATATGTACAGTATCATGTCATTTGCAAATAGTGACACTTTTACTTTTTTTCCAATTTGGAATACTTTTATTTCTATTTCTTCTCTGATTACCATGGGTAGGACTCCAAAACTATGTTGAATAATAGTGGCAAGAGTGGACATCCTTGTCCTGTTCCTAATCTCAGAGGAAATGCTTTCAGTTTTTCACCATTGAGAATGATGTTTGCTGTGGGTTTGTCATATATGGCCTTTATTATATTGAGGTAGGTTCCCTCTATGCCCACTTTCTGAAGAGTTTTTATCATAAATGGGTGTTGAATTTTGTCAAAAGCTTTTTCTGCATCTATTGAGATGATCATATGGTTTTTATTCAATTTGTTAATATGGTGTATCACATTGATTGATTTGAATATATTGAAGAATCCTTGCATCCCTGGGATAAATCCCACTTGATCATAGTGTATGATCCTTTTAATGTGTTGTTGGATCCTGTTTGCTAGTATTTTGTTGAGGATTTTTGCATCTATATTCATCAGTGATATTGGTCTGTAATTTTCTGTTTTTGTAGTATCTCTGTCTGGTTTTGGTATCAGGGTGATGGTGGCCTCATAGAATGAGTTTGGGAGAGTTCCTTCCTCTGCAATTTATGGGAAGAGTTTGAGAAGGATGGGTGTTAGTTCTTCTCTAAATGTTTGATAGAATTTACCTGTGAAGCCATCTGGTCCTGGACTTTTGTTTGTTGGAAGATTTTTAATCACAGATTCAATTCCATTACTTGTGATTGGTCTGTTCATATTTTCTATTTCTTCCTGGTTTAGTCTCGGAAGGTTATACCTTTCTAAGAATTTGTCCATTTCTTCCAGGTTGTCCATTTTATTGGCATAGAGTTGCTTGTAGTAATCTCTTAGGATGCTTTGTATTTCTGCAGTGTCTGTTGTAACTTCTCCTTTTTCATTTCTAATTTTATTGATTTGAGTCCTCTCCCTCTTTTTCTTGATGAGTCTGGCTAATGGTTTATCAATTTTGTTTATCTTCTCAAAGAACCAGCTTTTACTTTTATTGATCTTTGCTATTGTTTTCTTTGTTTCTATTTCATTTATTTCTGCTCTGATCTTTATGATTTCTTTCCTTGTGCTAACTTTGGGTTTCGTTTGTTCTTCCTTCTCTAGTTCCTTTAGGTGTAGGGTTAGATTGTTCATTTGAGATTTTTCTTGTTTCTTGAGGTAGGCTTGTATAGCTATAAACTTCCCTCTTAGAATTGCTTTAGCTGCTTCCTATAGGCTTTGGATCGTCGTGTTTTCATCATCATTTGTCTCTAGGTATTTTTTAATTTCCTCTTGGATTTCTTCAGTGATATCTTGGTTATTTAGTAAGGTACTGTTTACACTCTATGTTTTTGTGTTTTTTATGTTTTTTTCCCTGTAATTGATTTCTAATCTCACAGCGTTGTGGTCAGAAAAGATGCTTGATAAGATTTCAATTTTCTTAAATTTACTGAGGCTTGACTTGTGACCCAAGATATGATCTATCCTGGAGAATGTTCCATGCGCACTTGAGAAGAAAGTGTAATCTGCTGTTTTTGGATGGAATGTCCTATAAATATCAATTAAATCTACTTGGTCTATTGTGTCATTTTGGCTTGTGTTTCCTTATTAATTTTCTGTTTGCATGATCTGTTCATTGGTGTAAGTGAGGTGTTAAAGTCCCCCACTATTATTGTGTTACTGTTGATTTCCTATTTTATAGCTGTTAGCAGTTGCTGTATGTATTGGGGTGCTCCTATGTTGGGTGCATATATATTTATAATTGTTATATCTTCTTCTTGGATTGATCCCTTAATCATTATGTAGTGTCCTTCCTTGTCTCTTGCAACATTCTTTATTCTAAAGTCTATTTTATCTGATGTGAGTATTGGTACTCCAGCTTTCTTTTGATTTCCATTTGCATGGAATATCTTTTTCCATCCCTTCACTTTCAGTCTGAATGTGTCCCTAGGTCTGAAGTGGGTCTCTTGTAGACAGCATATATATGGGTCTTGTTGTTGTATCCATTCAGCAAGCCTGTGTCTTTTGGTTGGAGCATTTAATCCATTCACGTTTAAGGTAATCATCGATATGTATGTTCCTATTACCATTTTCTTAATTGTTTTGCGTTTGTTTTTGTAGGTCCTTTTTTTTTCTTGTGTTTCCCTCTTAGAGAAGTTCCTTTTACATCTGTTGTAGAGCTGGTTTGGTGGTGCTGAATTCTCTTAGCTTTTGCTTGTCTGTAAAGCTTTTGATTTCTACATCGAATCTGAATGAGATCCTTGCCAGGTAGAGTAATCTTGGTTTTCGGTTCTTCCCTTTCATCATTTTAAGTATATCATGCCACTTCCTTCTGGTTTGTAGAGTTTCTGCTGAGAAATCAGCTGTTAACCTTACGGGAGTTCCCTTGTATGTTATTTGTCATTTTCCCCTTGCTGCTTTCAATAATTTTTCTTTGTCTTTAATTTTTGCCAATTTGATTACTGTGTGTCTCGGTGTGTTTTTCCTTGGATTTATCCTGTATGGGACTCTCTGCACTTCCTGGACTTGGGTGGCAATTTCCTTTCCTATGTTAGGGAAGTTTTCGACTATAATGTCTTCAAATATTTTCTCGGGTCCTTTCTCTCTCTCTTCTCCTTCTGGAACCCCTAGAACGTGAACGTTGTTGCATTTAATGTTGTCCCAGAGGTCTCTTAGGCTGTCTTCATTTCTTTTCATTCTTTTTCTTTATTCTGTTCTGCAGCAGTGAATTCCACCATTCTGTCTTCAGATCACTTATCCATTCTTCTGCCTCAGTTATTCTGCTATTGATTCCTTCTAGTGTATTTTTCATTTCAGTTATTGTGTTGTTCACCTCTGTTTGTTCTTTCATTCTTCTAGGTCTTTGTTAAACATTTCTTGCATCTTCTCAATCTTTGCCTCCATTGTTTTTCTGAGGTCCTAGATCATCTAAACTATCATTATTCTGAATTCTTTTTCTGGAAGGTTTCCTATCTCCACTTCATTTTGTTGTTTTTCTGGGGTTTTATCTTGTTCCTTCATCTGGTACATAGCCCTCTCCCTTTTCATGTTGTCTATCTTTCTGTGAATGTGTTTTTTGTTCCACAGGCTGCAGGACTGTAGTTCTTCTTGCTTCTTCTGTCTGCCCTCTGGTGGATAAGGCTATCCAAAAGGCTTGTGCAAGTTTCCTCAATATACAATTTTTTAAAACAAAGTTTGATTCTCTAATGAAATAAAGTTAAAAAATGAGCCTAGAATTATCATACTAAGTGAAGTAAGTCAGTGAAAGACAAATGTATGGGGGCTTCCTTGTTGGTGCAGTGGTTAAGAATCTGCCTGCCAATGCAGGGGACATGGGTTCAAGCCTTGGCCCAAGAAGATCCCACATGCCATGGAGCAACTAAGCCTGTGCGCCATAACTACAGAGCCTGTGCTCTAGGGCCCGTGAGCCACAACTACTGAAGCCCACATGCCTAGAGCCCATGCTCCGCAACAAGAGACGCCACCACAATGAGAAGGCTGAGTACCACAAAGAAGAGTAGCCCCCGCTTGCCACAACTAGAGAAAGCCCACACACAGCAACGAAGATCCAATGCAGTCAAAAATAAATAAATAAATAAATTTATTTAAAAAAAAGACAAATATATATCACTTATATGTGGAATCTAAAAAATGATACAAATGAACTTATTTACAAAACAGAAACAGACTCACAGACATAGAAAACAAACTTATAGTTATCAAAGGGGGAGGGGTGATAAATTAGGAGTTTGGGATTAATAGATACACACTGCTATACATAAAATATTTAAACAACAAGGACCTACTGTATAGCACAGGAAACTATACTCAATATCTTATAATAAGCTATGATGGAAAGAATCTGCAAAAGAATATATATATATATATATATATACATATATATATATATATATATATATATATGTATATAACTGAATCACTTTGCTGTACACCTGAAAGCTAACACAACATTGTAAATCAACTATACTGTATTTCAATTAAAAAAAATCATGGCACTTCAACTACCTTATATTATTCTGATGCCTTTTAATAACATAAAGAGCATATCAGAACCACTTCCTTTGAAATCATTAATGATTTGATTACAAAAGATGGCCCTTCTCAGGAGCTAAAACAGTCCATGTAGAAACTTTTCTAACCCCAATGGACTGTTTGGGGATATTATATTTGTGTTCAGGATTAATTAATAATTATTCATAGGATTATTGATCATAATCCTGTATGTTTTCAACTTGAATCTCTAGTTCCACCTTTGTGGAAGAGGCCCTCTGCATACAGGAATACCTTAGTTGCATAATTTCTCTTTGTTTGAATTATTGGCCTTAGACTCTTGATTTTGGTAAACTACAACTTAAATGCTATAGATTGTTTAAGACATAGGTTGTCTGTGCTCTTAAACTGTCCATACAAGTGTTCAATTAACATCAGAGCATTTCCTGTTTTCCCCATCAACTCTGTCCTATAAAATACTATTCAGTAGATGGTAATAATACCTGATAAATTTTCCCACACCTCCTTTTTGGAGTCAAGGAAAGGACATTTTAATTGCAATGAACCAATTATATTCTCTTTTCAACTGTAAAGAAAAGTCCCATTCACACTGTAAGTGTATCAGACACTGGATAAATAAGACATAGCGTTCAATTCAACTGTCTCACATTTTAAAACATGTAGTACCTCAATCATATATTTTGAAGTTGTTCTACTACAAAAGGAATACATTTTAAAACAATGATGCTAGGATTTCATTACAGCACCATCTTCAAGGTGCTACAGCTGAATGCTCCCGTTCCTATAACAAGGCTAAGGTAAAGAGCTAAATTGCTTATAGTGGGGGACTTCCTTCTAAAACATCCTTTTGAAATGGACTTTTGAAATGGACTCTGTGTAAGACGAACTCTTACACTGAATTTCAAGTTATAATGAAGTTACAGTACTTTAATGAACCAATTATTACTAAGATTTTTTTTAATGTGTCATGAATTGTTTTTCTTATTAAGGTACAATTGGAGCTGAATGTACCTATTTAAAAAAGCATACTCAAGTACTAGAAAAAAGTAAACAATATTCGGATCCCAATTTATTTAAACATAGCCTTAATTCAATAGTGTTATCCGTGCCTACTCGATTTCTTGGTACTAACTTCAGTCCCAGTATACACAGTTCATGGAGCTGACATTTTTGAAAGAAGGATTATGTATGTGTGCTATGGTCTGAATGCTCGTGGCCCCATAAACTCATGATCAAATCTTAATGCCCAGTGTGATGGTTTCAGGAGGTGAGGCCTTTGTAAGGTGCTTAGGTCATGAGGATGGAGCTCTCATGAATGGGATTAGTACTCTTATACAGACCCCACAGAGCTCCAGAGTCCCTTCCACCACGCCAGGACACAGCTAAAAGTCGGCAACCCAGAAGCAGGCCCTCAACCGACCAGGCTGGCACCCTGACCTCTGACTTCCAGCTTCCAGAACGCTGAGAAAGAAATTTCTGTTGTTTATAAGCTACCCAGTCTGTGGTATTTTGTCATACCAGCCCAAACAGACTGAGACAATGTAGAAGAGGGACAAAATACAATTTTGCCAACATTTTTCTTGTCCTTTTAATTTTGTCATTTGTTTTTTTGTGAAAGACTTCCAGGTGCGATTCTGATACTTAAAAGCATGACTCTTAAAAAGTAGCACAATTCAGAAGGACAGAATCCTAAGTATTTCTCTTTTATCTTCCCTACAGTTTCCCTTTTCTATAATATGTTTATGCAAAGATGGAGGAATCTACTCCTACCTGGGACAACTACATGGAACATAGGGAAAAATGTGGATTTTGAAAATAGAGCTTTGTGACCTAACCTACTTGAGATATCAGATACTTCAATTCATTCTAACTTAGTGATAACAATGCCAGATGCCCATATTATAGGGCTGCTGGTCAGACAATGACTTTCTGGATTATGTGAGGTGATACATGTAAAGCGCCCGCAGCTTTATCTCGGGCACACAGCCAGCACCAAGTATGATATGTGTCTTCTCTTTTCCCTTTCCCAATCCCAAAAATCTGAGTGTGTAAATCCTTTGGACACCAAGAGAATAGCAAAAAATTACATTTTTAAATTTAGATTTTATAGACCACAACTCAATATCTGAATGTATAGCTGAGGAGACATTAGTAGTACTGCTTCAAGACAAAAGCTAGTAAAATAAGAGTTCTAATAAAATGTGAAATAATTTAAAATAGATTATAGACTAAAAACGTTGGATGGAACGTTCACTCTGAAGTGAAAGTTATAGGTCAAATATGCATAATAATTTTGATCATCAGTACTGAAGTAACCCAATGAACAGTAATAATTAGGTTTCTAAGCATTTAAAATAAGACTTTTAATTTGGTGATACAGCTATAGAAGTGCATAGGCCCTTTTTTTGGAATATTTGAAAATAAATGTAGATAATGGGCCCAGATAGCTTAATAGAGTAATATATCTGTTACTGATAAAAATAAACTTAAAGCAATAAAAATTTGCATGCTTCCTCATTGAAGTGCTTTCTTTCCCTTAAATTACAGCACATATTACTAAGAAAATTAACGATAAAAAGGGAAATAATGTTTAGACGAGCTTGAGATCTGACATCTGTAAATCCTCCAGTAGCAGGCCATTACTGAGTGTAATTAATGTTCTCCCCGGGACACAGCGGCCAGGTGACTCCCCACAGAGATGCTAATGTGGTCCACAGGGGATGGACTTACATTTTCTTATATTCCCTGAGGTTTCTTCCGAATCATTCACCTTTTCCTATCTACTTATTATGTTGTCATACCAATTAGTGATATGCAAATATTCCTGCAGTACCTGCCACTTTTTAAGTTCAGAAAAAGAAACGGGTATTTAGTTGCATCGATTCTTTTTCTTCTGAAAGAGACCATGGCTTTAGGAAAATGCATTCAAGCATTTTATTGCTACATTGAAGACACCAGGCAATAAGTAACTGGAATCTATATGATATTAGGAAGGGATACTACAGAAAAAGAAGGAAGAAAGGAAGGACATTACAAATAACTGAACCTTAAGAGACAAGGTTAAGATCTATGGACAGAAAGTGACAGAAACAAGAGAAACAGAAAGGGTACAGAAAGTTCCAGTCCAAAAAAACATCAGTATGTTCAATAAAAATTTGTAGAATAATTTGTAGTGAAAGCAGACTCAACTTTTATAAAAATATGGCACAATGCTTTTAAAAGAAAAGAAGTCACATAATAGAACAAATTGGCAAATTCACTTTTTTTAAATTTCTGAAAGCCCATTCCTATCTATGCCCTACCTCCAAAAGTCTCTCTTTTTAGGGACTTCCCTGGTGGCGCAGTGGTTAAGAATCTGCCTGCCAATGCAGGGTTCGAGCCCGGGTCCAGGAACATCCCACACGCTGCAAAGCAACTAAGCCCGTGAGCCACAACTACTGACCCTGCGCTCCAGAGCCCACGAGACACAACTACTGAACCTGCGTGCCACAACTACTAAAGCCCGTGCGCCTAGAGCCCGTGCTCCACAACAAGAGAAGCTACCACAATGAGAACCCTGCGTACCGCAACGAAGAGTAGACCCTGCTCACCGCAACCAGAGAAAGCCCGCGCGCAGCAACGAATACCCAACACATACAAAAATAAATAAAATAGATTAATTAAAAAAAAATACAGGGCTTCCCTGGTGGCGCAGTGGTTGGGAGTCCGCCTGCCGATGCAGGGGACGCGGGTTCGTGACCCGGTCCGGGAAGATCCCACATGCCGCTGAGCCTGCGCGTCCGGAGCCTGTGTTCCGCAACGCGAGAGGCCACAACAGTGAGAGGCCCGCGTACCGCAAAAAAAAAAAAAAAAAAAAAAAAAAAATACACACACAAAAAAGTTTCTCTTTTTAAAAAAGTCAATTTCTTGGTGATATTAAAGAGGGTCTATTTACTACTACTGTAGTATAAAGGCAATTAATCACTTGTTCCATCTATTCTTAGTATTCTCTTCTGCAAAATGGGAATAATAACATCTACCTCATTGGGCTACTGTAAATTTTTAATGTGAGAAGGTATAAAAAGCTCTTGGCATAGTGCTGGCACCTAGCTGTGTGCTCAATAGCTAGTATTATTTTTATTATAACTAGTGATTAGCAAAATTATTAATGTATGTCCAGCATGCATGTACTTTAAGGAGGCAGAGATACCATTTGAGAAAAAAATATTCTCTGTCCTCAACAGAAAATAGCAAATGAATAAGTATTCTAGATTAGTGATTTTCCACAGTTCAGTATCACAGATCAATGAGTAAAAAAATATATCTTATTTTTTACCAATTGATTCAAATGTCCCATCAAGTTTAAGAATCACAGTTCTAGATGAATACTTACAAAAAGTATACTCAAAGATAAATGAGTATTATATGAATTATATACAGAAATATAATCCTTATACTTCAGCAGACTTTTGTATTTATCCATGTGTTTTTTGCTTTTACTCTCGAGTTTTGGGGCACTTATAATGACCATCTCCTCGTTTCACTTAAAGACTATTCATCTCTCAGCTCTAAAAACATTTCCACTTCTTTCATTAAAGCCTTCTTTGATTGCTCCGTTACATAGTAAAGTCTCCTTCTTCTGGACTCCTAGAGCAGGGGTCAACAAGTATTTTTCTCTAAACTGAAAGATAGTAAATATTTTAGGATTTGCAGACTTAGTCACAACTACTCAACTCTGTCTGCAGCAGGCAATCAGCTACAGAAAATACAGAAACCAATGGGTGTGGCTATATTCCAGAAACACTTTACTTATGAAAACAGGTAGCAGGCTAGATGTGGCCCAAGGGTTATTTATACTTTGTCAACCTCTGCCGTAGACAATCACTGCTTTATCATTTTATTTTGACACTCAGTCCTACTCTGGATTGTACCTTTAACTGTACACACATAGAGAATGTCTCTGAAATTAGTGTCTCCTCAGGGGGGTCAGGAAAGATGTCTTATACATGATCTTTTCAGGTCTCTGTGCATATTACTTCATGGAGCAATACTTAATTATTTACTGATTTAAACTGATTTTAAGATTTGGGAGCAAGATCTAGTTGCCATTAGCATCCTACCTACATTGAAACATCTACTGAGACATTGACTCTTAGGGTTCTCTAATGGGCAGCCTCATCTTGCTGAGTCTTTATTCTACCTGTAAATGAATATAATATATCTTACTTGGTAATAATGAGGAATAGAAATTCTATTTTTAAGAGATCAGACACATAAGAAGCACTTACATGGTACCAATAATTACGTTGCCATAAGTTTGCATCTTAATATGAATAAATGTCTCTAAGTCGTGATAATAGAATGACTATTGTTTTTCTCTTTGTCATAGCTTTTAAATGTGCTTATGTGCACTGCTACTTCTAAGTGGAAAATAAGAAATTTCCATCTTAAAATTCCCTTGGGATACAGTCCCAACTGATGTTACTAACATTGTGTTTAAGTGAAAAATTTAGCACTGAAATATTTTTGCAGCATCAATATCAGTGTTGAGTTGTCTTCCTATATGTACCAAAAACCAGAGCTTTGTCTATATGGGAAAGACCCACATAACTGTAAAGTCAATGAGTTGTTGTTGTTTTATGAATCTCCTACTTGGCTCAGGCTGTGAACAGTAATATTATAATTCATAAATACCTGTGCACAGAAAAGAATTCCTCAAAAATAAAGAGGCCCTGCCTCAAGATGCACCAAAAATACTGGTAGAGATAAAAGCAAAATGATTATGATTACCATTTCTAAGTTACCTGCATTATTTATTTACTCTCCAGCAACAATCCTGTGATATAGGTTTTATTGTTTCCATTTTTTAAAATGAGGAAACTGGGGCTCTGAAGGTTCACGTATCTTGATTTGAGTTAAACAGCTGAGATGTGGCTAAGTCAAAGTTCCATCAAGGTCTATCTAACTAACCACAAAGCCTCTGATCTACCATGTGACACTGTGATGGAGAAAAGAGAAAAGAGAGAACCACAAACTGAGACAAACTACAGAGTGAAGACGACATCGGAGGTCTACAAAAAGCTGACTGAAGGACATAAATTGCTTAGCCTTGTTTTGAGAATATGTTCCTTTATTTGTGGGACTCAAGACTAAAAGGAGCTTACCTGTTTGCCATCTCTAACATCTAAAACGGTGTCTGGGAGCGCAGTGGATGAATAAATAGTTGTTATTAAAGGATTACATTGTCTGGCTTGAAATACGTCATAGGCTTTATTCAAAAGCCCACTTCACTGCAGATCTGACATCTATACATCCATGGGAATTCTCTAGACACTACTCTGTTCATGTACCCACTGGTGCCCACAGCCTGGGGTGTCCACAAGAGACTTGCCACCCCATGCCCAGTCCACCCCTATCATCTTGCTACCTGTGCTAAAGGGATAACATCCGGGACTTACTGTTTCTTCAGTCCCTAATGGTTCCCCAGCCTCCCTGAGTCCACAGGCGATAAGAGGTCATCATTTTTTCTAAGCGTGATAAGAAGTCATTATTTTTTCTAAGCATCTTAGTTTGGTTCCAGATACTTCCTTTAAACAGTAAGGAAGTCTTATCATTCTGCTGACTCTGTGTTTTAACAGATCAAGATTCGTTATCCTTGACTGGTCTTTTTTTTTTTTAACATTTCTCAAACTTCCTTCCTCTAGAATCTCTTAAAATCTACTGCAGAACTACATATTTTAAAATACTAATATTGAGAAGGTCTATTGTGGTTAATATATTCAAATCCAGATCCCTCCACTGACAAGACGTACACACCTTGGGCGAGATACTTAACCTCTTGCCCTAATTCCCTCACCTGTAAAATGAGGGTCAAAACAATGCTTCCTCATAAGGTTTGGAGGATTAAATGAGTTAAAATGTGTAAAATGAATATGTAAAATGATGCCTGACACATAGAAGTGTTTGATAAAGGCAAGCTATTTTTACTCAAAGTGATCTCTATAGCTTTACCTAATAGCCACATCTTTGGTCTCTAAACTCACTTCTTACACACACACTCACACACACAGATACACACAGCATCTTAGGTGCTTTACCTCTTACGGCATTAATCTACAAAGGTAAATAATTTAACTGAGGGGCTAATATCTAATTGTAACCAAAATTTAAAGTGAATTTTCCTTCTTTCCTTCCTTTCGGTGGTTTATTCATTCATTCACTACACTGAGGGCCACGGAAAGAAAATGTTCAGCCCTGAGGTAACAGTGGGTTCTTCCAAAAGTGGATCCCTCTATATGCCTTTATTTCCCACCTTCTGACTTCATCTGAAAAGAGATAATATTGATGACCAATGGGCTCACGAACAAGGGTTCAAACATTTATATTTATAAGCAACCATTTTCATCCTTGAACTCTTTTGTACATATATGGACTTTCCTAAACTTGAATGCTTCCAGAAACACAATGGCCTTAAAAAATAGCTTCACCAGGTCCCGTAAAGAACAGGTAGAAAAACGGAATATGTTAAATTCAGAGCGAAAACGTAAGAACGTGAGCTGTCACCACATAGGTACAGGCTCTCAATCAACCCAGAGCAAGATTTATTTTGCGTGGCCCTGGAAAGCTGTGTGAGGGTCCTAGGTAGAAGCAAGAAGAATGCAGTCACAACTGGAACTGTATCTAAAAGAACAGGCTGCCTCAGTGAACATACTTAAAATAAAAATAGATGGTGGTATATTGA
The DNA here is from genome assembly GCF_951394435.1 of Stenella coeruleoalba. NCBI lineage: Eukaryota > Metazoa > Chordata > Mammalia > Artiodactyla > Delphinidae > Stenella > Stenella coeruleoalba. The sequence goes on from NC_137157.1 coordinate 55,827,622, forward strand.
AAATGCTGAAGAAACAATAAAGAAAAGCAGAAACCAATGTCCTCTAAGTCCCATGTAACTCCGTAATCCACCAAAGTGCTAAAGGATATGTAAATATGGATATGTTATTATTCCCAATACCCAGAAATTTGTAGTATATAGGGAAACCAAAGATATACAAATCTATATGCAACTATAATACAATGTTTAAAACACACAAGACAGATTACAATGCAATGTTACCGAAATTTTAGAAAAGCTTCTTCTACCTATCCAGAGGCTTCGGAGGAAATCTGAATGTGGTGTTTAAGCTCAGCTTTGAAGGTTGAAGCTAGACATGAAAATAGCAGGAGGTTAGAGCATTTTAAGGTGAAAGAACAGCAAGACCAAAGGTGTGGTGTCAGGAAATAGAATGAAGATAAATGAGGCACAGGGGACAGGTCAATTTGACTCGAGGATGGTGGCAGTGGGAGATGAGCCTGGAAAACCTTTTTGGAATTACAGAGGTTGAAACCTTGGTCCTTAGACCTAGGTAATGGGAGTCACAAAGTGCTATTAACAAATAGGAAAAGGAGGTGTATTTCAGTAAGACTATCTCGTGGTACGTACAGAATTAACTGGTACAGTGAGAGACTAGAAATGAGGAGACCCGCTAAGAGACTAGGACATGACTCTAGGTAGTATGTCAAATGTGCCTGAACTCTGTGGCAGCATCAGAAAAGAGGAAACTGGTGAAAGAAGCATTTTGGATATCAGGTCTTAGCACCTGACTGTAAGACGTAAGGCTGGGGGTGTTGAGGGTCTCAAAAGCTTCTAGAAGAGAATATTAATACCAATGAAAGCAACAGGGGCTTTCATTGGAAAGGAAAGACAGTGTTCAGAAGAGTCCACAGGGTGTTAGCCGTGTCAGAAGCACAGAAGAGGTAAGCCGTCCAGCAGGTACTTGGAAAGGGCTGCCTGGAGCTATGGGAAAGTCAGGGCTGAAGATAATGACTTGGGCGTTACTCCTACTGAGGTCAAAACACAGGCCAAGAGAGGATGAGCTTTGCCAATGGATCAAATACAGATAAGAGAAGAACTCAAACGGAAATTGAGGAACACATACTTGAGTGAGCAGGAGATGAAAGGAAAGCCGAAGAAGCAGCCACCAATGAGCAGTCAGAGAAGTAAGAGGGGCACAAAGAGCACACAGAAGAGAAGAGTTTAAGAAGCAGCAGGTGCCAACGTTACCAGAGGCTGTTGACAGTGTGAAGCGAATGAAGATTTGGACCCTCAGAGGCCAATTATAACCTGATTCTGAAATATTAATACTTAATATACTTTAGGGGGAAGGACTCACTCCTTTAAATCAAAGTAGTTTCACAGGAGATTACTCTTTTTATCCTTTGAAGAAAAAACAAAAGAATTTCTTATTGGAAGGTACACGCATTTCAAGGATAATCTCCTTAAACATTCTCAATTTGATCTTATTGGCCAATAGTTTTCAATCCCATCTAGTACTACTCTTCCAAAAGGTATTTCAGGGGACATTTTCAGTAATTATGACTGAGGGGACTCTAGCAGCATATGGAGGACAGGGGCCATACACACTAAATGTCCTGCAATAGAAGAGGCATTGCTAATCCATGTAGAGGAGCCCTGCCCAAAATGCCAACAGTGTCACCTGTTTAGAAACACTGTCACATAATGCTGTTTATCACTGAATGCACCTTTTGTATATTTGAGAAAAACTGATAGAACTTCAGATTCTGAAATTTTGGAGAATCAGTTTCAAAAACAGGCAAATATCATTAATACAGTTCATCCCTTAGAAACTTTTCAAGCAAATACATGCCTTTTAGTTTTACTGTTTATTCATATCTAATCTAGTTCCAAAAGAAATAGGTCTTCAAGTAAATTATTTAGTAGGGCAGCTTCTTATAATCTATAACTCTTCTACGTATTAGCTCTAATCAGAATCTGTTTAGGGGTGTACATGATTAATAAGAATACATTTCATTGTGTTATTAGGTGAGGAAACAGCCAATGTTTAATTTAACTGCTTTTTAAAAATACCAACAGTTTGTACAGATCTTTATTTATTTAAACGAATATTTCTCTGTGTTACCACCCATACTAGATATTTTCCATTGAAAGTTTCTGTTTTAATGCCAAATAAACAGTAATCACCAGTTCAGATATCTGAACCACACAGTATGTCATTTTTTTGTGGGGCTATCCTAAGTGTACAAAATTTTTAACAACAATATCTTTACACCAGCATTTTGTAGTTGTCACCCAAATGTCCTGTAAAATTTTCAAGAACTTATTTGGGATTTCAATAAAGATTAATAAAAACTACTGGATCTTCCAAGTAGGCAGATTAGGACCCTGGATTCACCATTTAAGGGACCAACTGAGAAAACGAAGCTTGCTCCGTCAGTTAAAAAAAAAATTCTATTACACACTGAAACTTAGTGAGCAGTCGTTTCCCAACACATTTCCTGCACACTTTGATCCAAATAGTTGAGAAAGCCTCGAACAAACAAGGATGACCTCTCAGACAATGAGAGTCCATTCAGTGGCTTATTATGCAATCCAGCACTATCATGCCATCTATTGAGAAACTTGGCTCTCCAAAAGGTTCCCAAAAATCTGTTAAGAAAAACAAGCCAGTGAACCTTATAACAACCTAGTAGCCTTAATGCCAAACATTTAATACCTGACACTAGCTACCATGAATTATTTCTATGCATGTGCTTACACAGAATAAATAATGCGGGACCAGGCAAACAACTCTTCAAAAGATCCTCAACTATCCTGTCCCCCAGGCAAAGTCCGTGAGGGATTCCCCTGCCAGATTTAGAGTTGTAGGCAGGAAAGGAGGCTCACTCTTCCCTTGTTTGTTTCTCCTCCTGTCCCTCCGCGCTTCATTTTTTCTATAAGCAGCTGTTCAGGACTATCACCTGCCAGGCACTGCACTGAGAAGAGAGGACACGACAGACAAAGTCCCTGCCCTCGTTCAGCTTCGTGCAGCATACGCCGTACCACTCAGTGGTTAAAATCAGACAGCCTGCCTGGGTGCTTGCCCCAACTCAGCCACTTGCTAGCTGTGCAAACTGAGCAACTTTCTTAACTCTCTGTACCTCAATTGCTCTTCTATAAATGTGGATATTGACAGACCTACCTCAGGATTGTTAAGGAGATAAAAGGAGTTAATAGACAGTGGTAGCACAGTGCCCAGAACATGGTAGCATTACAGAAATGTTGTTATAGTTACTATACTCTTGGGCTTCTCAGAGTGAGTGGATCAGTCTGTCCAAAGTGCAGAAAAAACTTGCTGCTCAGTCTCTCAAAAAAATGGAAATCAATTCATTAGCAAAGACCTTCTTCGGGGAAGGGATGTCCTGCCCTCATAACAAGAGAAAATCCTCCATTACCTGTTTATACTGGGTCACTCTCAATGGGCAGATGGATGGGGCTGAACACACAGGTTTCTGAGGCAAGGTACCCTTCTCAAATTTGCCTTTTAGCACATCTTAATTTCTTGAAATTGCCACATCCCTTTCAAATTATTTGACATATATGCTTCTTCCACTGAGAGGAAACTGACTGATAACAAAGAGGACAGGAGGAAGATTATCCTAGATGACTAGACGTTGAGTTTTTGGAGAGCAGAATTCCAACCTCCTTCATCTTGGGAACCACAGTACAGTGTCTGGGGTGATTTTAGGGGTTCAGAATAGCTAGTTTATTTATTAAGTGTTTTCCGTATACTTTATTCCTCACCATAGCACTTCAGGGTGGATACCACAAATCCCATTTTATGAATAAGAAAAACTGACGATGAGATTGTTAAATAATTACCCAATTTTACAAAAGTGCGGAACTGAGCTTGAAATCTAGGTCTAACTCTAAAGTTAATTACCTTTTCCCATGTGAATGTCTCAAAAACATGTTTGATAAATGAATACAGAATGAAAAGCAATTGCAGGAGACTTCTTTTACTTTAGATACATGAACCAGGAATATAACTCTGGATAAAGTATATTTCTTTAAGCCTCTTTGCCCTCTTTCCCTTCAGGAGGGCTCAAGGCCAAAGATATCAGCCAGATATTATAGAAGAGTAAATGCATGTCTAGAAATAAACTGAGCATTTAAAGGAAGGTGAACGAACTAGGACACTGGGGAGAAGGTGTTAAAATTTCAGATCGCTTACCATTATTAAAATAGTCCGAGCGGGGGTGGGGGGAGCAGTACTTAATTGCAAACTGTTGCTATGAATTTTGCAAAAACTAATTTCTGACTTTATGAATTGTTATGCAACACACTGAGTTGCTTACCGTAATCCTTCCCTTTTACTGAGATCATTCAGGCCAGCTGACTTAGACTGCTTCAAATGCACTGTGGTCAGAGGCAGAAAGTGGAGCTAGGATTGCCTCACCAGGGCCAAATAAGGGTCACCTTGTCCAATCCTCATCATTCTCTGCAGCCACCACCCAGCTCTAATTTTTCAGCCACTCTCCCCCAAATGCACACGTAGTTCTTGAGGTTTCAATGACACAGCGCATTCAAGCCGACGTGTCTGTTGAAAGTTTGCAGCCCTCCCGAGTTCCCAGTTTGGATTTACTCATAAAGCATGAGGTGCCAGTAAACGGCACCTAGTGCCCACTGTTTCCAGGCTTTTTCACATCACCCTCACCACTGCCCGTGCTTTTATTCCTCTGCTGCGTCCCTTAACAGACCCAAGAAAGGAGGACACGAAACATTAGCTTTCGTACTACTACCCCACTCAGTACTATTTCAGGAAGGAGAGGCAGAGGGAAACCGCACATTTCCTCGTGTGTGTGTGTGTGTGTGTGTGTGTGTGTGTAATTTTAACATCCCTGACGTAGACCACAAAATTCCCCCCCCCAGCCCTGCCAAGGCAGTCTGCAATCCCGTTTCGCGGAAGTAAGGGAGAAAATGGGGGTGGAGGGAGCAGCTGCGAAGCAGCATCCGCCCGAAGGAGGAACCTCGCCAGCCTCCCGCGCTACCTGGCCGGGCCTGGCACCCCCAGCGCGGCGCAGCAGCTCACGCAGGAAACCCAGCGTGAGCCCGGGAGGCGCAGGCCCTCCTCCGCCCTCGTCAAGTCACACTCCTTTTCTGCCCCCGACTGGCCTCGCCCCCGCCACGCTACCTGTGGACCGAAAAAGAACAAAACTCGAACCCCCTGGTATTGCGTCCTCTCCTTCCAGCCTCTCCGAGCCCCCACCATCTGCTAAAAGAGAAGATGCTCCGTACACACTCTCTCACCAACCCCCCATCCCCAGCTCCTGCGGCCGAGGCCACCCCGGGGTGCTGGCGGGCCAGGGGCGGGATGCTGCTGAGAAGCGCAAGCGGCACACGCCAGGCGGGAACCTGCCGGAGGGACTCGTGGGGTAAGGATGGGGGGAGCACCGCGCCGGCAGAGCCTCTGCGCAGAAGCTCGGAGCTTTGGCGTCGCCTGGCCGGAAGCACGCGGGCGCACGGAGCGCTCTCCGCCCCAGACCCCTCTGGCCCCCCTCTCCGACGCTCGCGCGCGCGCGCCCCGGGGCTGCACCCGGCTGAGGTCCGCGCTCGTGTGACGCGAACTCTCCTCCGGCAGCCGCCTGGGGGAATTTTGTCTATATAAGGGCTCGCCGGCTAATGGCTTTGGCGTGCGTGTCACATGTTGGCCATTATTTACACACACGCGTGCGGTTCCCCGGGCAGCTCGGGTGACTGATGAGCGCTCGCCTTCCTCTCCGGTGGCGCCCAGTCCTCTGCTCTTTTCCTCCCGGGGTGTAACTTACTTTACCTGGTCTCCGGCACAGGGTGGGCGCTGCAGCGATCCGTCCCCCGCCGGCCGCCGCCGGTTCGCCTCGCTGTCCCCGGGTGAATGGAATTATTTATTTATTTATGTCCCCGGACGAGTCCTCGCCCGCCTCAGCCGGAGGAGGTGGAAGAGGAGGAGGTGGAGGCGGCGGGGAGGGCAGGCGAGGCGGCTGAGCTCCCTTGTGGATGCCTGGGAGCGCGCGCCGCGCCGCTGGGGGAGGCGGAGGGCGGGGGGACGGGGGAGGGGGGTGCGGGGAGGAGGAGGGTGGCCGCGAGCTCCCGCGGCTCCGCCTGAGTCCGGGGGCCGCGAGTGGGGGCCGGCCGCCGCCCAGTGACTCCAGGCGGACTGAGCATGCTCCAGGCCACTGTCAACGCTGTAGACACTCTCTCTGTGGCTCGGGGCGCTCCACTTCGGATTTTAGTTTTGACCCTGAGAGAAAGACACAAGTCTGGTAGAACTGTTGCTCCAGATCAGTCGGAACACGCTTTACCCGAAGTACTTTGGCACCTAACCTAGCAGCCAGGTGTGTGGTAGCTCTGTTTAGATACCGCAGAGAGTGGTGCAACCTAGGGGTGAGGAAAGCCATGCCAAAGGCGAGGAACCTGGCCGAAGGCAGGGAGAAGAGAAGAGTCTCACTTGAGCTTGCAGGCAAAGTGCTGGGCCTTTTTTCACTGGAGGTCTTTGGAGGGGGGCGCCCGGGGCAGGGAGGCGGGAGGGGCGACTTCAGTGTTGGAGATTAGGCTTGCCAACCAAATCCCTCACACTAAGGGAAAAATAAAATTTACACCCCGGGGCGTGGAGGCGTAGCGCAAGAACTCGAAAATAGGAAAGAAGTGAAAGAAGGTCACTTATAAATGAATCAGTTTTAGTTTCTCAAATTATTTAATTCTTCAAAATAGGATTTAGTTATTTGACAATACATAATGCTAGGGATAATGGTAATACCAGTCTTGGTTTTGTTTCTTCTACCTTTACATTTCCCCGCTGTCTAGAACATGCTTTGGGGGAAGTTGGAAAGAAGGGCTGGAAATGAACATTTACATTGGTTCCTCTAATGTTTTTAAAGTTGAAGTACTACTTAGAGGAAAAGAAACAATCCAGGAGAAAAAAGAGGGGGCTTAGATTTGAGAATTCATATTCCAGCTTTTCTGTCCATTTAACTGACCCACCCCCCTTTCCTGCTCCAAAAAAGTGAAAAAGATAAAATGTTGCATTAACCTTAGATAAAAATATAACTTCTTAGAAGCTTTTCTTGTTTGTTCTAGAAATTAAATCATTTCTAAAAAGCCAAGGTAATTTAGTTGAAGTAAGTGGAATTTTGAAGTCCAAGGGACAAAGAATCAAAATGGCAATATGGTAGTAATAATCATTATAATTACTTATTTATCAAGTGCTTATCATTGTCAGGCACTGTTCTAAGTACTTATATGGATTTTCTCAATACAGTAGCCGTATGAGATTTGTTGACTGGAAAAAATGCACAACATGAGAGCTGTGAGTTGTTTTATTTGGGGCAAAATGAAGTCTGTAGCCCAGGAAACAGCGTTTCAGAAAGCTCGGAGAAAGCGCTCTGAAGAGGCGGGCGGAAGGTCGGTATATATGTGATTGTGGTGAAGGCGGGGTGCATGCAGTCAAGCACACATTTTTGCAGAAGGTTTCTGCTAGTCGTGAGGAGCAGACGTCACCATAAAAGACTTTAGTGCTTTTCTAGATACGAGGAGGTGCAAAAATCAGACTCATAAAATCTTCTCCTGAAAATATCTATCTGAAGGCCTGTTCTGCCAGTTTTTCCCAGAGCACAGAGTGCCTCATTCCTGATCTCCACCCTGAACTCCTTTCAGGGGGTGTTGAAGGTCAGCAGCTGCAGCAGCTCACGATTCAATCTTGTAGAGGTAGGTGGCAAGTGACCATTTGTAGCTGGTAGATGATTCACATTTTACAAATTTGGAAACAAATTAAGTATTTGGCTGAATTCACATTGCCTTACTTCTGCCACAGCTAGTCTGTAGGCTTGAATTTTAGTTTCTGCAGTTACAAAATAGTAATAATATCAACTTTTTATGGCTGTCAGAAGATTTAGGTGAAATGATATATGTGAAGTTGATGGTAGATAATATGAGATGAATAAATGGTGGCCATTATTAGTAACATCAGAAAGTTTGGAAGACGGTATTACAGAGAAAGGGGTAGTTTGGAAACTAAGGAACGAAGACAGAAACTCCAGGAAGAACTTTAGACTTCTTTTAAGGAAGAAATCTGTAAATTGACACTTGTATAAGGTATAATACTTTTGATAATGATGGAATGTCTAGCAGTGACTATAAATGCTTCATTTTCATTACAAAAAGGAATGTTAAATTTTAAAAAGAAACAACATTAAGATACACACTTCAAAGTCATGTTCTTGAGTGTTCGCTACTGACATTTTTCTCATTCATACATCATTTTTATTTTACTTCAAAGAAGAGAAAGAAGGAGAAAGACCATATATTTCCTGAATTTTGACCCTACTCTCCCTTTTCCTTCTCTTTGATTTTTCTTTTTTGTCCTATATTTCTTTTTCGTCCTGTATTTTTCACAGCCTCATATTCTTGGCCTTTTTAACCTATTTACAAACTCCTAAACATCACTACCCATAGTATTATATCAGAACTGTAGCAAGTTGTCTTTTTAAGTCTTGTTTTTCCAACAATTAAAACTCTGGATCTAATTTATCTACTGCCCCAGTATTAGTATTTGGGTGTTCATTTCTAAATTGCCTTGTTGCTATGGCTAGACATGCTATGTAAATATTTGCTTGGCTTAGAAAGGAATCTGAAAAGAGAATTAGGTGGGAATAAATCCAGTCAGTTTCTCCTATGACTTGCAGTCTTAATATTCTTCAGAAATTGAGGGAAAAAATACAATTTAGGGGAAAAGCAAATCATATGATCAGAACTTGAAATTTTTATGGTAAAATTTCTGCCTTGATTTCTACTCATAGATGAAATAACAATGGGAGAAACAAAAGATAACAATATACTAAATATTCCAGCAACTCTTGTTCCATAAATAAGTGAACTAGTGAATATATACATAACATACAAATTAATAAAGCCCAAACTCATATTACACACCCACAGCCTCATTTCCAGTTTCTCTGCCCTTTCATTCCTCCGCCATGCCATGTCTTTTCTCATTCCCCACCCTCTTCTCTGTATTAAACGTGTCCTTCAAGGCCCAGCATAAATGTCATCACCTCTGTAGCATTTCAAGGATTCCTTCAATAAGAATTAATTCCCATGTTCCTATAGTACATGGTGTATGTCTGTATTTGGGGGATTTTCTTCTGCTTCACAGTATGGCAATATTGTAATTTTTTTGTCTCCCCTATCTTTTAGGCTGTTGGAGGGTAGAAATGACGTTTTACTCCTCCCTGTAATCTTCCAGCATCCAGCACAAATTCCTGTAGATAGAAAGTAATCAATAATGTTTGCCCAAGGGAGGAAAGAGATGACAGTGTGAGTTTTTTGCAACAGATATGTAGTAGAGGCTGCTGGCACTAATAGTATCCATGATCTGCATGTCACTACATTTCCTGGCTTCTCTTACAGTTATATTGGGGCCATGTGACAAGTTCTAACTAATAGAGTATGAATGAAAGCAACTTACGTTATTTCTGGCTGAAGGGCGTTAAGAACCAGTAATTCTCCTTTATCCCTGCCTTTCCTGCTCTAATAGCCTCATGTTTCATATGGAGTCACTGTAACGTGGAGTCACTAAAAGATAAAGAAAGGCTGCTTGTCTTGCACTGGACTCTGTGTGAGCAAGAAACCGTTATTGTGTTTAGCCACTGAGATTTCAGAATTTATTTGTCATGAGAACATAGCCTAGCCTATTCTGACCAATACAAGATGTTATTTAATAAGATTATAAATCATAATGGCATAACAACCCAATGAAACATTGAGCTTACGAGAATGCTCTAATGTGTTCTTAAGTCAAGGCTAAAAATACATATCCTCACAACCCGAACTTAACATATAACAGCCTTTTCTTGGCAAGACTCTGTGAGACCAAAGCATGGGCATGTGTGTGTGTGTTAACTACACACAATAGATTGGTTTTAACTAAGGACAAAAGACCAAATGTCCCAGTATTCCCCTCAGCCTGAGTGAAAATGAACGTGCACCTGCCATCCAGCATCTAGTGGCAGCATACTGTGACTGAGATTGTAGCTGGCTAGCAGCTGTGAATATGATTGCTCTGACCTGGTTTCATACAATATACAAAATATGAAAGACATCACTCCACTGCTTCTAGATTTATATCTTGAGTGCACCGGATCAGCTACTTTGGAAATCTCTTCTATGGAAGCCTCCCATAGAATTGAGGAGAATGCAAACCTAGTCTCAGTTTTCAAAGAATAAAAAAAGGAAAAACAATCATGTTGGACATGGTTGTATGGGGTGCCTTTCAATAACTATACAAGAGCCCAGAGAGGTCTTTTGTCAAAAGAAATGACTCTTGAGGCTCCAAAAATCTCTCCGTGGATTCTGCATTTAAAGTCCTGTCCACTGGGATTTTTCTAATTTTACAATTTATTTAATGTTATCCATAAAGTAAACTTAATGAATTCTAATTATAAACCTAATTATAGATGCCTTCATCTGAATATGTTAAGTATTCTGAAAGCATATAAAATTAAAAACTTGGATTAAAAATTTTTACAATAAACTATAAACTTTCCTAGCAGGGTCTTGTAAATAATGGCTTATAAGCATTTAATATTTAATGACTTTTATCAAATGAATGAGTGATGAACGAATATGGTACCAAGGAACCTAGGTTTCAGTGCCTTCTCCTGTACATGTGGTCTTAGGTGGGTCTATTAACTTTAGCTTCACTTTTTAGAACTCCCTGGTACTTTCAAGCACTTCAAGGGCACAAAGATTTACAGATATTATGCACACTGTTAACAAATGAAGAAAATATTTATGTATGTTGAAGGTTTTTTTTCTAATTAACCAAAAATAACTGTTTACTGTAAACATTTTGGAGAGTAGTTTTGATCAAGATGCATAAGAATGCGACCACAAAGTTACCTGCTTAACTTGTAACCAGGTGTAACTTGCCCTGTGCCTGAACTGTCCTTGAAGGGTTAGTCATTGTTTGCATTTACATAATGCCTCGTAGGTCACAAGATAGTTTCAGGCTAAAACACTCTCAGCTGCCTGCTTCTCAGTAAACTAGATTTTCAGCTGCCCTTACTTTGTTTTATTTGCCTAAAGTTAGAGCCATTTTGCCATTTTGTCTTCCATTCAGAGGCTCTTTTGCTGATTTGCATCTGCCAGGCATTGACTCAAACTGCTTATTTATTTTCTGCTGTTTCTCTGTATAATTCTAACTGATTTCTTACTGTTGGTTCATTTTTCTGGGAGTTTGTTGATTGTGATCTTGAATTATCACTTGTTATAAATTTTTTTCCCAAGAAATAATCTGTATAACATTTGTTATATGAAATGTGATGTAGGTTTCCAATCCAGCCCTGTGGTTTTTGCTGGAGCCTAGCATGTAGGTGGTCACCTGAAGTTTATTGATTCTGTATTTTTTTTTCCTTGATTCACCAGAATTTCATTTCTCAATGCATGTCCTGAGTCACGGAATTCAATCTTCATGAGTTTTATTCATTAGACGTATTTATTAAGCAACTATTACATGATAGGCACTGTGATAAGCTTTTGGGATGTAAGTAGTGGTTCTCTCAAGCAGACTATACACTATTTCTTTAATTTTCGTACTTATTATGATACTAATAATTTTTTTCAATCTGAACTGGAATTTCAGTCTGAACTGGAATTGACTATACTAGTTACAGTATTGAGCTGAAGGGTTATCCAGAGATTCAGAAACATGTTTCAAAAAGACATGTAGAGTTTTTTCCTCGGAAGCCTTTATGAAAGAGAATGAGCTTTCTTCCATGATGCCAAAGACTTCAAACAACAACTGTGGATTTCTCTGTCAAAATACCAGCTTTATTTTATTTCCAATAAACTTTATTGACATATAAGTTACATTAAAATGCATGCATTTTAATTAGTGTACAGTTTGGTGAATTCTGACAAATTATTATATCCATTTAATCACCACTCTAATCAAGATATAGAGCATTTCCATCATCCCAGAAAGTTCTCTCATGCCATTTTTATTCAGTCCTCCCTGAAGCCCGGGCAATGGCTAATCTGGTTTTTATCATCATAGACCAGTTGGTTTTCCGTACTCTAAAATGGTATGTGAATAGAATGACATCATATGTATTCTTTTTTATTTGGCTTCTTTTATTCTGCATATTTATCTTTAATTCATCCATGTAGTTGTGTGTATGCATCAGTAGTTCTTCCTTTCCTTGTTGGTTAGTATTCTGTTGTGTGGAAATGCCACAATTTTTTTTATCAGTTCACATGTTGAAGATATTTGGATTTTTATTATTTAAATACCTCTATGAATATTTAAATAAAAATATTTCTGTGGACATGTGTTATCATATCAAGTTTGATTTTTAATACATAAAATAAAAAATGTGTTAAAAAAGCAATACAATGTCTGAAATTAGTATTTCAGATACTAGGCATCTGAATAACTGGATATAGGCCTAGTTGGGCACTTTACTAATGCACTACTTTAGCAAAGACACAAATATGTTTAAAATTTACTTTCTTTGTAAGTAAAAAACTTGATTTGATTATTAAGAGTCAACCAGATTATGTAATAAGTGGAATTGATTTCTAAATTGTAAAGCTTAACAAAAATGAAAGGTGGTATTATCATATACAAAATATGTACATATAAGGGCTTCCCTGGTGGCGCAGTGGTTGAGAGTCCGCCTGCCGATGCAGGGGACACGGGTTCGTGCCCCGGTCTGGGAAGATCCCACGTGCCGCGGAGCGGCTGGGCCCATGAGCCATGGCCGCTGAGCCTGCGCGTCCGGAGCCTGCGCATCCAGAGCCTGTGCTCCGCAGCGGGAGAGGCCACAACAGTGAGAGGCCCGCGTACCGCAAAAAACAAACAAAAACTGCTAAACAACAAATGGACCTGCTTATAGTTTTCCTTAGAAAAGTCAGGTCTGATATAGAGAGAAAGAGGTAGGTGGTTTGTTGTTTGTTTCTTGGTTTTTTTGTTGTTTTGTCTTCTGCCTTTGAAAATTTAATTCCATGTGGTAGACACAGTTGTGTTTCTTAGACCCCAGATGCAGCCCAGATGCAGAGAACGGGGTTAGCAGGAAGCCTCCACATGTCATCAACTTCAAGTTCTGCCTTAGCTGCAGGAAGTCACATTGTCTGATGTCACCTCCTGTTTTGGGTAGCCTGCATCTGGTGACCAAGGGTGGCAGATGTATTAAAACCCAGTCATTTTGATTTCCTCTGCTGCCCAGTCATGCTAATTCCCCTTTCCCTTCTTACATGTTGACTGCTGATAAATATGTTGCACCTTAAACTTCTCAGAGTCTGCTTTTAGGTAATCCAACCTTTGAAAGTTGGTACCAGGAAGGATCTGAGAAAGCAGGTGTAACTACAGACTTTTAGACCTGCATTATTCATCACCTGGCTGGAGGACCCCAACACAGACAGCTTATGGAACAATGTGGTGGTTCATTTATTAAAACTTTTCAGCAATGTTGGAAGGCGTACCAGTGGAAGCTCTGCGCTAGTGAAAGTGAAGTATCAGATTATTTAGATGTATGGAGTAACTGGTATCTTAAGGATTACAGGACTATACCCCCAAAGCAGCCACAAGACTTAGCCAGTGGAGCTGGTATAGTACTTGTGTCACTGGATACTAAGAACGCTTAATCAAGGGGGTCAAAACTTAGAATTAGATAGGAAAGAGTTGATTAACTTGGCAGTGTTTCTCCTGATATGGGATTTAACACACTGGCAACTACCCCCAGGAGATGATGTGAACTCTCTACTAGAAAGGCTCCTAGAAAAACACAGAAAAAGCAGTAGCCCACAGATGAGTGTGTTAGTCAGGTTCTCCAGAGAAGCAGTATGTGTCTCTCTCTATATATAGATGTAGATATGGATATAGATACAGATGGCTATAATTTTAAGAAATCTACTGATTTAAATGTTTGGCATTTAAAAAATACTTTCACAGCAACATCTAGACTGGCATTTGATCAAACAACTGGCTCCCGTAGCCCAGTCAAGTTGACACACAGAATTAACCATCACGATGAGCAAAGCTGAAATGCCAGAATTTCCATGGCCGATGGTGAAGGAAATCATTAAAAGCTCAGGGAAGTGCCTATGCAGGAATGTAGATGTTATATACTACCCAAAGACTCACCAATTATTGTATTCTATAGGGAGACCCACAGAGCACAGTATTCAACAAGGCCATAAGGAATGTGCTGGTGCAAGGGGCACCAGCATCACTAGAATGTTCAGTGGTGGCTCTCCTCTGTAGTTTAGACAAGGCAGTTACAGAACTTGGCTCACTGATAACAATGGGGCTGAAAAGGCCTCAAAACAATGTAATTCAGATAGCAGTGCTTAACTACCAAAAATCAGCATACAAAGACTATTGCAATGACTAATTAACTTGGTGTGGCATCCTAGGGGGGCTCATCCGCAGAAAGCTATTCAGATGATTCATAGAACATGACATACAAAAGGGCATAATAGATGGACAGCTGACAAAGGCACTACTCGTCTTGAGCCAGCAGAAGAAATCAAAGTTGGATTACTGGGTGAGGAGGCAGAGGGAAGTCACCCCACTAAAAAAAAATCATAAGTCTTTGCCCTGTTTCCAGACCTGAGCCAGTTTTTAAAACTGGAACACTTTGACTACAGAGATGGCTGGTTCTTAGGAGAAACAACCCTGCAACAACATGACAATTGTATTTGAATGATTCCCCAGGTCTTTCCCCAAAGGAACGCGGGAAAGGGGAAACCTAGATATTATGCAGACTGAAGGACAGAGTGAATGAGTGGACGTTGACAACTAAAAACCCGAAGTATCATCATGCCCCTTCCTAGAATTTGGACACGTGAGCTCCAGATAATAAATGGAGTATTGCCAAGATCCAGCTTATAGTGAGTTCACTAAGTTAATGGATTCATTCAGTGGTCATTTCTGATCCAAGATTTTAACACTGGACAGTTGGAGCAACTCCCACATTGGATCCTTGGTGTTTGAGGTAAAGAGAAGACTCTAATTGAATATCAGTTGTGGCTCCAGGCCCAACTGCCATGAGAGGGGCTATCATTTGTCTCACTGACCTCCCACTTCTAAGAGATGCCTCAGGGGAGAGACCCAGCAGAATCCTGCTCGACTAGGAGCTGCTACTTGAACAAATATGGAGAAGTAGATGCCAGTGGTACAAAGGGTGAACTGTGACAGATGTGAAGATTATACCACCCAGATGCTCTTCAGAGACCGTCTTGCTGTGGGGATGCCATCACCAGGCAGCCTCCCAGTGTCAGTTTCTTCAGAGTTGCCTCAGCTGCAGAAAACTGCTTCACCTGCACCTAAAGACTGATCAAGGCAGGGACGGGTGGAAAGGCCTGGCCATTTGGACCACTGGACATGTTAGGCAGCCTGGCGTTGGTGGACCTACCTGTTTACTGTCACATTTGGTTAAGGAAGGATCAATAGATGTCCATGGTGATCACCTGAGTTCTCTCTGGAGCTCCATGCTGAATTGGCCAAGTTTTTGTTGGGTCCATCACAACGGAACTTCTTGCTACCCAATCTTGCTTATCCCTTTTCCCCTTCTCTAATAAACACGTTACTCACTAAATGCAGTGGTGGCATTTACTTCTGGAGCACCTAACCTATGACATACCAGTTTATAAAGGCAAACTGGGCACAATCTTTTATTTCTGCCTCAGGAGCCACATTCAAGACACAGAATTGTGTGAAATTCCTGCACATAAAGAATACACAGTCTCACCAAGCCAGCAATTGAAAAGTCAAGTTAATATGCAATTTCCCATCCCTTTCCTCTTTTGAAACTCTGGTCATCTCTTAATCCACATGCTATAATTTAAAATTGTTGTGAATTAAATCACTCACATAATTTTTTTTTTTACTTCTACTAGCATGCTCATCTTTCTAAGTGAATAATATTTGTTTTTAACTTTTTAAATTCAAGTTTAATGAAGTATAATTTACCTCCAGGAAAATTTACCCTTTTTAGGCAAATAGTCTTATGAATTTTGACAGACGTGTACAGTCCTGTAACTCACACCAGAATCAAGTCATCAATCCACTTCTTGCATTCCCAGTCCCTGGCAACTACCGATTTGGGTTTTGGTTTTGTACCTTCTAACTGTTTTCTTTTTTTTTTTTTTTTTACTCACTCTGAAACTTTTCAACTCTCTTTGGTTATTCTTTATGTTTTCTAACTCTGTTAAAAGACTTCTTGTAACTTCTCACTTTGTGCATCCATTGTTCTCCCGAGAGAAGAATCACCTTTTTTTTTTTTTTTTTTTTTTGCTGCGTGCGGGCCTCTCACTGTTGTGGCCTCTCCCATTGCGGAGCACAGGCTCTGGACGTGCAGGCTCAGCGGCCATGGCTCACGGGCCCAGCTGCTCCACGTCATGTGTGACCTTCCCGGACCGGGGCACGAACCTGTGTCCCCAGCATCGGCAGGCGGACTCTCAACCACTGCACCACCAGAGAAGCCCTGGGGTTTTATCTTTTTCCTTCGTCTGAAACATATTCCTTTTCTGTCTCATTTTGTCTAGATTTCTATTTTTATTTTTATGTATGTGGAGGGTTAGTTATGTTTCTTAACCTTGGAGAAGTGGCCCTCTGTAGGTGATGTCCTATGTGTCCCAGCACCGCACTCCCCTCTCGTCTCCCAAGGGCCAGGGACCAGCTGGCCCCAGGGGAGGCTCTGATCTGCGTTTGCGGACTTGTTCCACAGGCTACCGCTTGGTAGTATTCTTGCTTCTGGTGTCTGCCCCCTGGTGGGTAAGGCTGGTCTAAGATGCTGGGCCGGCTTCGTGGAGGGAGGGGCCAGTGGGTGGAACTGAGTCTTAGCCCTCTGATAGGCAGGGCCGTGCCTAGGGGCGTGTCCAGAGGCAGCCGTGGGCTTTTTAGTCTTTCGGCAGCCAGTCAGCTGATGGTTTGGGCTGTGTTCCTGTCGGTTGGTTGTTTAGCATGAGGCAGCCCAGCACTGGAGCCTACAGGCTGTTGGGTGAGGATAGGTCTTGTTGCCAAAATAGCGACTTCCAGAAGACCTCAAGCTGATGAATATTCCCCCAGTACCTCCACCACCAGTGTCATTGTTCCCACAGTGAGCCACAGCCGCCGCCCTCCTGCCTCCCCGGAGACCCTCCAAGACCAGCAGGTAGGTCCAGCCCAGGCTTCTGTAAAGTCACTGCTTTTGCCCTGAGACCTTGTGTGTGCCCTCCAAGAGTAGAGTATCTGTTTCTCCCAGCTCTGGGGGGCTCCTGCACTCAAGCCCCACTGGCCTTCAAAGCCAAATGCTCTGGGGGCTCCTCCTCCCAATGCCAGAACCCCAGGCTGGGGAACGTGACATGGGGCTCAGAACGCTCACTCCTGCAGGAGAGCTTCTGCGATATAATTGTTCTCCAGTTTGTGGGTCGACCAGCTGGGTGGTATGGGATTTGATTATATCGTAAATACACCCCCTCCTACCGTCTCGCTGGGTTTCTTCTTTATGCCTTTGGATGTAGAATATCTTTCTTGGTAGGTTCCAGTCTTTTTTACTGATGGTTGTTCAGCAGTTAGTTGTGATTTGGGTGTGCTCATGAGAGCAGGTGAGCTCAAGTTCCTTTTACTCATTTTATCTTGATAAAATTTGCAACATTTTTCCTTTCTTTTGACACTTTATCCTCTTTCACCATCATGCCCGGAATTTTAGGCTGATTCCAATTCAGTGTCAACAAGGCAAACCCTCAGGAAACGGCTCCCTTGTATTTTCTGGAACATCTTATACTCACCTGAAGGGCATTTCTGCTGCTGCATGACATGATGTGCTAATCCCGCTTCCATATTACCTAGCTCTGGGGCTTTATCTTCTGCCTTTTCCAATCAGTCAAGCTAGCTCCTCCTTTCTCAGAGTTCATTGCTTTAAGGTTCTCAAAGATTCCCCACTTGAACTGAGTAATCACATAGAGGCTCCAGGACTCATGAAATCAAATGAGTTTATGTTTATATATCACCTACTTTCTTCCTATAAGTTTTAGATTTAAATGGCTTTCTGCTTCATTAAACATTAAGTCCATTTAATAGGAAACATCTTTACTACTAGAACTTGAACTGAAAAATTATAAAGGATAAAAAGTTTATTTTTATATAATAGGAACTAATCCTAATTCAAGACTTCATCAAGCTACACCTGGATGATTAAAATACTCTTCAAAATGATTGCCCTATCTCTAATGTTATTCCACCTTCAGCATTTTATCCTTTGCAAAGGCATCAGTATTATCTTTCTTCCTGTTAAAATCTTCCAATGAAAGTGAAGGATTAGAAAGAGAAGGTTAGAGAGAAACCACCTGTGTGACATTTTAAATGGTATGCAGATTGACTTAAAGCAATACCTCTGTTCCCCACCAAATGTAATACAAGAGCTTTTCTTTGGGGAAGCCTTTTCAAGGAAAAAATATAGACATACAATGTTTGCAATTCCATTATAGCAACAATTTGTAGTTCATATAATATTTTCCCAGCCAGCCAGAAATAAATATAATAGGAGAGTGTTGCTTGGAGATTAGGGAAATCATATGTTCTTGTACCTTTCCATAGTCTGAGAAAAGAAGTCCAAGTATGCAGTACTATTTGCCTTACTGAGTCATAACATCCTTCATTAAGTGTTTCCACATAAGAATCCAAGGAGGGCAATCTACAAAGTCTATAATTCAGGGCTGGATGAAAATAATTATCCGCTACTATTTCATAGAAAATATTTGGTTTTCTTGTTGCTATTAAGAACAACAAACAGCTCATAAACCCATTCATTCTCAGTCCCAACTGATTTAATTTGAACAATTATGCTTAATATTTCTTATTTTCGTTTTCTAAATTACAAATATAATTAGCCTTAATCTTGAGTTTTGATGTATTATTCCTTTTACAGATGGAAATGTTGCAATATTCTGGGTAAATTTTGAAACAAAACTGTCCCTTTGTCTTTCCTATCTGATATGATCTCATGAACATAATTTTTATATTTACAAGGATAAACTACTGGGTAATAGTTGACAGCTGTTCCTTACAATTTAAAACGTGAATGGATGACTAATCAACGCACCTGAACGTAGAAATACTTGATTGCAATTATTTTAAAACACTTCACCTGTGACTTAAAATAGGCAAGGCCTCTTCTGTGCTTGTTACCAGCCAGATCTGTATGTAATCTCAAAAACAGAATCAATAATTCGACAAACATCTGCTGAGGGTTTATGTGCAATAAAAACGGAAACAATAGGTATTTCATGAGTGCTCACTATGTATCAGGAACTAGGTTGCAATGTTTATACTATCTATTTAATCTTCATAACAAACACAAGAGAAAGACTTTTTCTTCATTTTGCAAGCAAGGAGATGGAAACGTGAATTTTAGGACTGTGCTCAAGTCATATAGCAACTCAGTAACATCCACTCTACTCAAGTCTGTCTGATTCTAGGGTTTGTGCTGTACTATAGCCCAGCACGCTATAGTATTATGCTCTTTTAGGCCGTAGGTACAAAGATGAATGAGAAGTGGTCCTTACCTCAGAGAATTTAGTATATAATCTAGTTAGAACATGTATATAAATAATTATAACTCAAGGCGGAAAGAAACGACCAACATGAGAGTCCAGGTTAAGCAGTATAGCAATTCAGGCTGGGAGTGGGAGGACGGTGGAGCAATTTCTGGTGGTTGAAAGAATCTAGGGCTTCTTGTGGGAGAGAAAAGTAGCAGAGTACAGTACAGTAATGACAAGCATGAACTACTTGAATTCAAATCCAAGCTCTGCTACTTATTAGCTGCATGATCTTGGGTGTCTTGTAGGGGTTCGATTTCTTCATCTGCAAAATGTAGGTGATAACAATTGCTTTATAGGGTCAATTGTGAAAACTGGAAGAGCCAATATTTATAAAGCAAGTAGAATCATGCCTGGCACATAATATTTGTCTATTTGTTTTAAAAAATTTTTGAACAGGAACTTAAAAAACAGGAAGAAAATTTCCTTTTAACATGGAGAAAAATGAAATGAGGTAGGAATTAGCAATTTTTGTGAATTTAGAGCCTTCAAGTCACTATGGAAGTGATTTAAATTTTAAAGTAAAATTCTATGACTCAGAGAGGTAATATTTGCATCTAAATTCATAGCACACATATGACAAAACTAGTTCAAATTCATAACATTTGAGTGATAAACAAATCAACTCTGAAGTTCCCTTTTCCTACCACTGCCTTTAAGCCTATTTCTTTCTTCATATTCCTCTGGTCATTAGGTCCTGCCATTTGTAACTCCATAATCTCTCCTGAATCTACCTTCTCTTCTCATTTCCAACTGTCTCTGTCTTATTAAGGATTACCACTCCCTTTAAATTATTCCCATAACACTCTCTCTTCCGCCCTACACACACTACCCTCCCCCCTGTTTCATTTTCATTTTAAAGAATATATTTGAATCTTTCAGTTCACAGGCCATATATTCAACAGTCTCATGATACCAGTAGAACGAAATCCATGTTTAAAAAACAGAAGAACCTCCGTGTCTAATCCCTCACAGAATGATCCTGGCTTTCTGAGGGGGAATCATTCCACTCACTCTGCACTTTCTTGGCAGTCCAATATATCTGTTGTGCCCGCTCTCTGCTATTTTGACTGTTTTTATAACATGACATAATCCACTTTTCTAGTAGTCTCAGAATTCTGGAAAACAGGACGGGATACACCTGTGAAGAACTTACTGCAAAATGAGAAAATGCACACAGTGATCACAGCCTCCACAGCTTAGATGAAAGACTAGAAACTTAAAAGGAGGTTTGTTAAAGGAAGACTTTGTAAAAGTAGAGAATACTTTTGTTTTCCCTTTTCTGGCCTTTTAATTGTACACTATGAGAGTTTGGGGGAGTACTTTTGGGAGGGCTGGATATAGGTTCTCAAATACTTGGAAATGTATGTGGACTTAGAAACAGTGAAACCCATACCTACTTCCTGCCTGCAGAAGTCTGAAGCTGGAGCTGGTGAAGGAAACTTAGACAGCAGGGAAGAGAATGAAAGAGTGCTAATTTCTGAAGCCGTACATCCACCATTTGGTAAACCAAAGATACGTAAGATCCCCCACAAGTCAATCAGATGCCAGGGAATGTACCTGGGCTTGAGTTGTCTCAAAGGGACCCCACTTAAGAAACTCTATGATGTAAATACCTCCAGGAGACAGAAGCTGAAGAAAGGTAGCAAGAAGTCAGCTGTGCATTTGCCCACATCAGGAAACAGTTCACACAGGGCTGGATTAAATAGCACTAACCAAGTAGAACTTTTGCCTACTTTCCTTCAATCCCTGCTCTGCTCCAGGCAGTGCAAATAGCAGAAAAGTAAGTGAAGGAAAACCAGATCAATTACTTCTTTGCCAGAACAGGTCCCCAGGCAAAAAAGATAGGCCTACATTGAAGGACGAGAAGAAACTTTAACTTGAATGAGATGGATGTTTAATATAAAGCAGAATCAGACTTCTTAATTCTTGAAAGTGGTGGCTAAATGTGGGATCTTCCAGAGATGTCCTTAACAGGGAGAGTAAATCTGATTTGGTGTATTTGAAGAGAGAAATAAGAAATATGAAACAATGTGTTGTTTGTCCCATCACGTTTTGCTTATTTAATAAACCATTTGTTTATAGAATCCTTCCCAGCAGCATCTAAACTTGCTTTAAACCCTACCATTTAGAAAAAGAACCAAAGGAATACTCATTAGATCCTACTTTTCTCTACACAATGCTTAAACTTTTTTGCAGTGCAAACCTTTGCAGAAGTTATTCGTCCTACCCGGGTCTACTACCTCTATCACATCACCTCCAATTATTCCTCGATAATGTGTACTCGCTTCTCACTTCCCCTTTCCAGAATCAAGTTTTGATAACCTTCATTTTCTAACTCCATTGGATATTGTTCAGCTGTTTTATTTGATATCTCACTAGAATGTAACACCTGTAAACTCTCTTCTTGAAACTCTCTCTTCCATGGCTTCCATTACAATGCCCTCTCCTGTTTTTCCTCGAACTTCGTTGCCAGATATTTTCAGTCTTCTTGTAAGATCATCTTCTACAATTAGATGTTGTGCTTTCTTATGGTTGTCCCCAGGCCATCTTTTCATGTTATATATGCCTTTCTTCAGTAAACTTAGTAATATCTGCAAGTTCAGTGATCATCTATATGCCAATAATTTCCCAACTTATTTTAAGCCTATATGTTAACAACTGACTTGATATTTCCGTTTCAATATCTCAAATGCACTTCCAACTTCACATGGCCAGAGCTAAACCTGTGCTCTTTAGCCTCTAATCTGTGTCTCTCCCAAGGTTCCGTGTTTCTTCAAATGGTAACACTATTCATTCAGTCCTATAAGCCACAAATAATTGTCTTCTCTAACATCTGCCTCTTGGTCAACCTCCATAATCACTCTTTAATCTACACACGTTCTCTGTCTCCAGTAGAATTTGCTCTATTTCATATTTTTCCTACGTCATGTCAATTCAAGTCCCCTGGCTGATCTCCACACTTCTACACTTGCCCTCCTCAGGCCTACTTTCCATATGAAAGCCAAAAGATTTTTTAAAACTATGATCAGGTTATGCACTACCCTGCATAAATCTCTTCATGGTTTCCATTTCACTTAGAATATATATATATATATATATATATATATATATATATATTTATTTATTTATTTAAAACTATTAGTATGTCTTTTGCACAGATGGCTAATTCCCTACCCAATATCTATTCTCCCCATTTTCCTTAATAACAGAACCCTATTTTATTTGGTGTGGTAGCAATATGCTCAGCTAAAAACTACAATTTCTAACCTTTCTTGCAACTAAGTGATACTGTGTCAATAAAATGTAAATGGAAGTTTTGTAGTCTGGGTCTTCTGTGAAGGCTCCTTAATAGGGTGTAGACATTTTTGTTCTTTCCTCGTTCTTCCTTTATCTTACCTGGAATGTGGACCAGATGGCTGAGGTTTAAGAAGTCTTGTTGAATCATGAGATGACATGATAAGCTGTTACCTAGGAATGTTGAGACACAAATATAGAAGATAACTGTCAGATCAGGGCAGGGCTTCCTACCGTTGTACTTTTTTTTTTTTTAATGAGAGAAAATTAAACCTGTATCTTTTTTTGAGCTCTTATTGTTTCTGACAAGGGATACTATCAGCTAAGTGCAATTGCTAATTGATACCATGATCCTACCCTACTCATTTAAAGTGGAATAATAATATGTCACCAAACTGGGACACTTAAGAGAGTAGAAAAGGACATTAATTACTAAGTATCATTATTAATTATTACTTATCTTAAACCTGGACTATTCTAGGCAACTGGGATATACGGTTATCCTACCTATAAAGTCCTATGTGGTATACCCTGCCTTCCCTCTTGCCACCTCCATCATGCTCAGTACACATCATTGATTATCTTTCACTTCTTGGACCATGTCAAGTTCTTTCCTATCTTGGGTCTGTACTGCCTCATTGTGCAGTTTGCTTCCTTCATCCTCCAGCCAACTCATCATTCAGATCTCAGCTCCAATATTGTCTCCTTACAGATCTAGACTAGTTTATTTTCCCTGTCCTACATGAATGTATCTTTCCTTCATAGTGCTTGTAGCACTGATCATATTAAACTATATGCTATGTGTTAATCTGATTAAATTCTTCCTTCTCCCTAGATGGTAGGTTCATGAAGATACTGATGGTGTCATCATTTTTTTTTTTAAATCATTGGTATCTAACACAGAGCCTGACAAACACAGAATAATACATAATATATCTTGTGATTTTAACGAATGGTAGGTGGCATATTTCTATTCCCTAAATAATAATTTAGTATAGTCGCTCATATTTTCCCGGTGTTTTTGAAATTGCCCCTGTTTCATTGTGTAAATCTATGTTGTCATCTCTTCTCCATTCTCTGTTCACCTTGGTAATAAGAGATGTTACCAAGAGATAAAAAGATTCAAGAACACTTCATCACTGGATACTGGTGAACAGAGTAAATACCAGATGCTTAGAGTGGTTGACCTATATTTGAATGTGAATAAATTAAAGCAGGAAATTTGAAAATAATTCCGTAGCATCGACAATAAAATTGCAGTTTAATTTACTAAGTCTAGTCAAATGCATAAAACTAGTAGCCGCTTTATTTAAGGAAACTACAGGCATACCTCAGAGATACTGCAAATTTGATTCCAGACCACCGCAATAAAGCAAGTCACACGATATTTTTGGTTTCCCCGTGCCTATAAAAGTTATGTTAACATATACTTATATGTCTATGAAGTGTGCATTGTGTCTAAAACACAGTGTATGTACCTTAATTAAAAAATACTTTATTGCTAAAAACGCTAACGATCATCTGAGCATTCAGCGAGTTGTAATTTTTCCTGGTGCGGTCTTACGTCAAAGTTGATGGCTGCTGACTGATCAGGGTGGTGGTTGCTGAAGGGTGGGGTGGCCGTGGCAGTTTCTTAAAATAAGACAGCAGTGGAGCTTGCCACATTGATTGACTGACTCTTCCTTTCATGAACGATCTCTCTGTACCATGCAATGCTGTTTTTCTTTAATATAAATTTATTTTATGTATTTTTTTATTTTTGGCCGTGTTGGGTCTTTGTTGCTGCGTGCAGGCTTTCTCTCGTTGTGGCGAGCAGGGCCTACTCTTTGATGTGGTGCACGTGCTTCTCATTGTGGTGGCTTCTCTTGTGGAGCACGGGCTCTAGGCACGCGGGCTTCAGTAGTTGTGACACGCGGGCTCAGTAGTTGTGGCTCGTGGGCTAGTAGTTGTGGAGCCCGGGCTTAGTTGCTCCACGGCATATGGGATCTTCCTGGACCAGGGATTGGACCCATGTCCCCTGCATTGGCAGTCGGATTCTTAACCACTGCACCACCAGGGAAGTCCTGCAATGCTATTTGATAACATTTTACTCAGAGTAGAATTTCTTTCAGAATTGGAGTCAATCCTCTCAAACCCTGCCACTGCTTTATCAACTAGGTTTATGTAATATTCTAAATCCTTTGTTGTCATTTCAGTAATCTTCACAGCATCTTCACCAGGAGTATATTCCATCTCAAGAAACCACTTTCTTTGCTCCTCTGTAATAAGCAACTCCTCATCTGTTCAAGTTTTATCATGAAATTGTAGCAATTCAGTCACATCTCGGACCTCACTTCTAATTCTAGTTCTCTTACTATTTCCACCACATCTGCAGTTATTTCCTCTGCTGAAGTCTTGAACCCCTCAACATCATATGAGGGTTGGAATTAACTTCTTCCAAACTCCTGTTGCTAATGTTGCTATTTTGACCTCTTCCCATGAATCATAAATGTTCTTAATGGCATCTTGAATGGTGAACCTTTTCCTGAAAGTTTTCAGTTGACTTTGCCCAGATCCATCAAAGGAACCACTGTCTATGGTTGCTATAGCCTTATGAAATGTATTTCTTAAACAGTATTACTTGCAAGTTGAAATGACTCCTTGACCCACGGGCTGCAGAATGGATGTTGTGCTAAGCAACACTAATCTCATTGTACATCTCCATCAGAATTCTTGGATGACCAGGTGTGTTGTCAATGAGCAGGAATCTTTAGAAAGAAATCTTGTTTTGTGAGCAGTAGGTCTCAACAGTGGGCTTAAAATATTCAGTAAACCATGCTTTAAACAGATGTGCTGTTATCCAGGCTTTGTTGTTCCATTTACAGAGCACAGAGTAGATTTAGCATAATTCTTAAGGGCCCTAGGATTTCCAGAATGGTACAGGAGCACTGGCTTCAATTTCAAGTCACCAGCTGCATTAGCCCCTAACGAGAGTCAGTCTGTCCTTTGAAGCTTCGAAGCCAGGCATTTACTTTTCCTCTCTAGCTGTGAAAGTCCTACATGGCATCTTTCTTCCAATATAAGGCTGTTCTGTCTACATTGAAACTATGTTGGTTAGTGTGGCTACCTTTGTTAATTATCTCAGCTAGATCTACTGGATAACTCGCTGCAGCTTCTACATCAGCACTTGCTGCTTCATCTTGCACTTTTATGTTACGGAGGCAGCTTCTTTCCTTCCGCCTCATGAACCAAGCTCTGCTAGCTTCAGACTTTTCCTCTGCAGCTTCCTCACCTCTCTCAGACTTCATAGATTGGAAGAGAGTTAGGGCCTTGCTCTGGATGAGGCTTTGGTTTAAGAGAAGGGTTTGAAGTTGTCGATCTTCTACCCAGACTACTTAAACTTTCTCCATATAGCAATAAGGCTGTTTCGCTTTCCTATCACTTGTATGTTTAGTGGAGGAGCACTTTTAATTTTCTCCAGGATCTTTTCCTTTGCATTCACAACTTGGCTAACTGGTTGGCACAAGAGGTCCAGCTTTCAGCCTACTCAGATTTCAACATGCCTTCCTCACTAAGCTTAGTAATTTCTAGCTTTTGATTTAAAGTGAGAGATGTGAGAATCTTCCTTTCACTTGAACACTTAGAGGCCGTTGTAAGGTTGTTAATTGGCCTAATTTCAATATTGTTGTGTCTCAGGGAACAGACAGGCCTTGAAGAGAGGGAGAGAGGCCAGGGAACAACTAGTCCATGGGTCACTCAGAGCACATACATTTATTACGTTTGCCATCTTATGTGGGCACAGTTTGTGCCCCCCCCCACCAGAATGATTGTAATAGTAACAGCAAAGATCACTGATCATCATAAAAAATAAAATAATAAAAAAAAAAGTTTAAATATTGCACTAATAACCAAAATGTGACACAGAGATGCAAAGTGAGCGAATACTCTTAGAAAAATAGTGCTGATAGCCTTGCTTAATGCAGGGTTGACACAAAAATTCAAATTGTCAAAACCTCAGTATTTGCAAAGCGCAATAAAATGTGATATTCCTGTATATATAATTACAATTTGGTTTTTGGCAACCAGTTTCTTTTCCATGTGGAATTTGCAAAAGTTCACAACTTACAAATTATATCTGTGTTTACTTGTTTTGTCTTATTTTGCTTTTTATTTTTTTTTCTTGGTCTTCACCTGTATTCTTCTTAAGTGCTTCAAAATTGTTTATATTTTTATCTCAGCAAACCATTATCTGTGGTAATACTTCTGTCTTTTGTTTTATATTTTCCAGGAGACTTAGATATTCTAATCAAATACTCAATGTCCAATCATTTTCATTATACAAGAGTTTTCAGTTCTTATTATAAATTCTTATATTTTAACTTTAATTCTATATTTTACCTTTCTTTCTATTCATACCTCTGTTTGTCTCCTTGTTCAGTCACTGATAGGAATGCCATTCCTTTCCACTTGCACTGTTGACCTTCACATTCTCTTTTTTTTTTTCCCCCCAACTGATTTGCTGGTCCGTCTTCAGTGATTTCTTGCATAGTAGGATGAACTCCTTATCTAATAGAAGAATTAAAATGTATCTCTTAGTGGTGTGTTCTATTCACTTCATTTTAAAATAGGGATTCTTAATATTTTTGGTGTCATGAACCATTTGGGCATCTATTGAAACCTATGGAGCCCTTCTTTTTCAGGTTTAAATAAATAAAATTAAATGCATAGTGTTATTAAGGAAAAGTATTGTTTTGGAATATGTTTACCAAAATATTTAAAATCATCATACATTAATATATGTGCACGTGTTTGTTAACATATTGCATAGAATGGTATAGCATGGACCCGATAATTGCCATATTCCAAAGTTGTTATGGTCTTAAAGATATTTTAATATATCTGTAATAACTCATATCTGATATGAGTAATTCTCTGATTTTATTAGTGTCAAAGCTGTAGGTACTACTGTAGTTTATGGTTTGAAGACAATGCTCACTTTCATCAGAGGTTAGTAAAAATTAAGTATGTATCTTTTGATCCAACTTTGATGACTCAGAAATTCTATACATGGATGCCATGGGGATCCAAGGACCTTTGGTTAATAATTAGAGTATGCTGAATTTATAGCGAGCAGCCATGCAAAAAAATGCATTCATTCCATACATATTTATTGTATTCAATACTGCTTGTTCTAAGGATTGAAGCCTATGATTGGTTCTTGAAGAATCTGCAATTTGGTGGAGATAGACACGTAAACAAAGTATGAAACTAGATTGTTATATGGTGTGTCAAAAATTCTGTAATTGTCAACTGGAAGAATTATGGAGTCATAGAGAATGTTAAGTGGGCAACTGTATTATATATTCAGGCTTGTTTTTAATAAAGGAACTTTGGCAGCACTATAGAGAACAGAATTATTTGGAGACTGATGATGATGATGACAGTGGTGGTGGTGGTGGTGATGATGATGATCTCTGTGTATGCAAAGAAGAAGGTTGAAAGTGTTCCTAAGGAGAAAAAAGAGCTAAGGAAATTTTCAAAATTTCTAATTGGATTACTACATGGATAGTCATGCTGTTTGCCAAAATCAGGCATATAATTCTGTCTTAAGAAAAAAGTTATGCATTCCTTTTTGGAAATGGAAAATTGAGACTTTGAGTGGAAATGTCCAGCAGGCAAGTGGAACAACAGAAAGCAATAAGGACTGTGGGAGTCAATGATATGTAAGTGATTTAAATCACTAGAAAGGATGAGGAAAGCAGATAGAGACAAAACAGAAGAGGCTTGAGGATGGAACCATGGAATAGATGTACATTTAAGGAGTAGCAGAAGAGCAGAAACCCCTTAAATAAGGAATTCTCATGGAGGTAGGAGAAGATAGAGGTTGATTCCTTGGAAGATAAAGAAAATTTTTTCTTTGGCCCTGTTAAAAAAAAATTCAACTAAGTAAATTTTAAAGATGTTATTGGCTTTATTCAATGATTCATATATTGGGCAGCATTCCAATCTAGCAGATAGAAAGGAGCTATGAGGAGCTGTACAAAATGAAAGACTTCTATAGGCAGAAGGGAGCAGGAACAAAGAAGCTATACTATGCAAAAAAAGTTGGTTGCTTATTGCATGCAAGGTTACCTTCCTTTGGGGCACAGCAAGGGGTCCATCAGGCAGATTAACTAACTTGTGCTCATCTGGTGATTCCTGATAGACAGTTTAACAGTCTGTTTCTGGGAGAACAGAAACTGTAATTAAGTTAAGTCTCAGTTTGGTGAGTTGAGGCTTAGCATAAACAACTCCATTTTGAGCCTATTTTCTTGTTAACAGCCCTTTACTATTCACTTTACTATATCATTTCTTCTTTCATCCTCATTTAATGTTCACACTTTTTATTGTAAAAGGAAATTTAATATTGTATATAGTTACAATTATTTTCTCCTTCTTGAAGAAATGGATGGAAATACCACACACAGTTTGTATTCATTCCATATATCTATCTTTTAAAAATACGACGTGCAAATTTTCCTTGTTCTCTTACAGCATTATCTCTGCCCGTTTTATTTAATGTATTTTACCTTCTCTGGTCAGTTTTAGATAGCACATTTATGGTCTAAGATTTTCCCTCCAGACACCACTTAATCACAAAATCATCATTCTTTATTATCCTAATTTGCATTTACCATTAAAAATAATATTAATGCCATAAACCCTTTTTCTCTAGTTGTAGCTTCTTTATATTACCCCCTCTCACAATCCCTTTGCATTGTGGAAGACAAATTAATTTTCTTATGCACTCGGGTTGCACTCGGGTTGCAGGCTCTTCTTCCCATATGTTTATTAAATCAGAAAGTTGAGATGTGAAAAACATTTCTTACAATTTTCCTGTGACATGTTAAGGGTGTTTTAAATGTTCTATCCAAACAAGGCATTAATTTACCTTTTTAGATCTATCAGTCTCCTTTGAAATATGTCATGTGTATATATGTCATATAATTTCTTGATTTCCTTTATTTTCTCATTCTTTACATCATTTTAGCTTTTTGTCTAAGCATTTGATTTCCAGAGTTGAGCTGTTTCTATTACAATTTTTATCTTTTTAAAATGTGATAAGGTTACACAGAAAAGTACATGAAACATAAATGTATACAGCTTCAAATTATTAAAAAGTGATCAGCAATTAAACTACCCAGGTCAAGAGAACATTTTGAGCTCCCCAGAAGTTCCCCACTTGCCACTTTCAACTCTTCACCTCCCTTGCTTGACTTTTATGTAAACACTTCCTTGTTTTGCTGTATAATTTCTACACCCCCAAAAATGCATTCCTAAGCACTATAATTTAGTTTTTGCTGTTTTAAAACTTTACATAGATTAAATCATACAATGTGTATTTCTTGTGTTTGACATCTCTTGCTCAGCATTCTTTTTATAATTTCACTGGTAATGTTACATGTCCATTCACTTTTTTCACTTTACTCGATTCCATTGCACGAATGAATCAAAATATATTTATTTATTTTGCTATTAATGGACTTTTAGTTTATGCCTATAATGCTGCTATTAGCTTTTTTTTGGTGCTGATTCCCTAATGTACCATATGCCCATAATTTCCATGGCTGAATACACAGGGATAGGTTTGCTTGCCTTAGGCTTTGCATATTTTCAACTTCAGTAGATAATTTCAGGTTTGTTTGTTTTTTTTTCCAAAGTAGTTGTACCAGTTTATATTCCTATGAGCATTGTATGAATTCCTGGTGCTTCACATTCTTTCCAGCACTTTGGTATCATCATACATTTACATTGCATCCATTATGGTGCTTGCAAGGTGATAGTTCGTTATAGATTTGAGTTACCCTGATTTATAATGCGGTTGTACCTTTTCATATGTATAATGGCCAATTACACAGTCTCTTTTGTGAAATTTCAGTTCCTCATTTTTCCCATTTTTCCATTGGGTTGTCTTTTCTTACTGATTTGTAGATATTCTTTATATGTTCTGGATACAAGACTTTTGTCAATTACATATGTTGTTAACTGTATTCTCTTATTAAGTGATTTGCATTTTTCTACATCCCTAATGGTGCCGTTGATAAACAGACAGTCTTAATTTTAATGTAACCCAGTTTATAAATCATTTATTTAGTATTATTTATTTTTATGTCCTGTTTTAGAAGTATTTCCCTGTCCTAATATTCTGAATATATTCTCCTTTATTATGTCTATTGTTTTCTTTTCTACTGTTTATTGTCTATTATTTTCCCTTCCACATTTAATTCTATAAATATTAGCCATGTGAAGTAGGTCCAATATTATTTTTCCACATGAATGCTCAATTATCTGGGGACTATTTATTGTTGCACTGCTATGCAAATCCATCTTTGACATATACCAAGTGTCTATAGATCACTGGATCTGTTACTAGATCCTCTATCGTATTGATCTGTTTCTGTATCCCTGAGCCAATATCACATTATATACTTTTAGACGCACTTAAACATTATTTTTATTATATCTATTATTAAATAGATAATAGAAATTATCTATGGGAAATTATGGGCATATGTATTGGTTTACAAACCAATGTTAACTTAGTTTTTTCACATGTTTATTAGTTTCTGTGCTCTTTGTTTTTTCTGCATTACTAACTTGTCATCTGGTAGAATTTCTTTTTTTTTTTTTTTTTTTTGCGGTACACGGCCTCTCACTGTTGGGGCCTCTCCCGTTGTGGAGCACAGGCTCCGGACGCGCAGGCTCAGCAGCCATGGCTCACGGGCCCAGCCGCTCCGCGGCATGTGGGATCTTCCCGGACGGGGCACGAACCCGCGTCCCCTGCATCGGTAGGTGGACTCCCAACCACTGCACCACCAGGGAAGCCCTGGTAGAATTTCTTTTAACATCAGTCTGCTAGTAATGAATTCTTTGCTTTTTGGTTTTTGTGAGAATACCTTTATTTCAGGTCTCATTCTAAAAGGAGATTTTTTTTTTTTTAGATAGAAAATGTTTGGTTTCAGCATTTTGGTAAATTATTCCAGTCTTTTGACTTCCTTTTTGCTATTGAGGAGATAGCTGTCAGTCTGTTGCTACTTTTCAACAGTAAGAGTTATAGTTGTTTGCTCTTTGATGTTCTAAGGAAAGTATTTCAAATATTTTGTATAGTTTTTAAATTGTCTTATGTGGAAGTTGTGGTCCAAAATGCATAGTTTGCATTACATAGAACTAAAACCTATCCACTCTTATGCAATAAAACGTATACACACTCAAAAAAAATACATATGCCAGTATGTATATTTCAATAAAAGTAGCTAAAAATTGAACCAGTATCCAAAATAATGTCTTCTCCTTTTTTATCATTGAAACAGCAAATTCTTCATGGATTGTGCCCATGTCTCCTTTAATAAATCATAGACACGATTTGACCCTAAAATTAATTTTACCACTAAAAGAGTTTATGGGTTAAAAAGGACAATGTGGCTGTCAGCATTTTATAGGTAAAAAGAGGAAAGCACAGAAAGCTAAAGTTATTTATTCAGAGTAATCTATTAAAAGATGATTTGGGGACTAGAGTTCAGATTTTCTAATTCTAGTTCAGGAATGCTATCATCCTTTAAAGAGAGTAGACAGTAGAAAAACATTTTATAAATCGTTTATTCACTATATAATTTTGACATTTTCCTCTAAATGACAGTAGAGAAGAGGAGGATTGTTATTTCCCAATACTTAAACAAACCAGAGCTGAACTAAGACATTGTCTATTAGCATATAGTGATCAGTGTTTTATTGTTTGATAGAGAGTCTAAAAGGACATCCCTTAGGAATTTGAATTTTGTAAAATAACTCTAGTTGCTGCAGTATACTAGCTTTCATCAAAATTAAATTAACATAAGAGTTATTAAACATATTTAGCTATAACTCTTATTAATCCATATCTCATCAGGATTGGATTTTAAGAAATGTGAATATGAGAAATAGAATATTTAGACTATGGCTTTAAGAAAAGTTGTTATAAATGATAGGTTAAATTTGCCTTCTCTGAAAATTTATATCATCTTTCTCATGCAACTGACACAAACTGACAACTTTATGAATATTTCTACTGGAAGGTGTAAGTCAATTGGAATTTTTTAAATTAGGGAAACTGAATTTTCAGAGCGATTTCTTATATTGCATCAAATTTTCATGGAAAGTTGTATTTTTATTACGTAAAATAAATAAATCGGAACTCCTGAGGGTTGACACGATTCACTTTATAAATGTCTAATAACATCTACTGTGATATTTAAAGTGGTCTAAATGGATTTTTCATTGCCGGGGCTCTGTTAATATCTACTTATTTCCCAGTGAGAATTCTTCAATAGCTCATGTGAAGACAATAAGAAAGCCCTGTATTGAAAATCTGTTGAATTGGATTCCTTTTGAAACAATACTCCTTTTTCTATGAGCCTGGGACAATTTTAAGTCAGTAATATTACGTGTAATTATATTATAATCCATGTTTTCTGGGATCACCTGACTATATTCATTTTTCAAAATGGAATATATGGCAATGATTACCCTTCTTTTGAGAAAACTTAGTATATAAACCACAATTTTATGAAAACATTCGTGAAACATTCTAGCATAGTTCTCTTCACAGATAAATTATGCTTATTTCACTTAAAAATATTTAAGCAAAGTATGTTAAAATAGAAGTACCAGTTACATATTTAAAATATTTTCATGTAATTAACTTCTTGACAAGGTGTGGAGAAAAAACCCTTATCTGTTAGTAACTAAAAATTATTGTCAAAGGAAGATTAATCATAAGTTAAAAGTCGATTTATAGTATATAACAATGAGAAACTAAATATATAGACATTTAACTGCAACCATTTGCAGGAACTACTTCACTGTTACCCTGTGTGAAATGATACGCTGAAGAGATGTTCAAGTAATGGGTACCATGTCATCAAGTAAATATCAGGGGTTACCCATTACCTTTAACACAGATCAAAGGGCTTCTGACACTGCAATGTTTCAATTCTTACCCCTTCCTTTTAAATAAAATGTTAACATTGTAATAACTTGTATTTAAAGTTGAAAAATTGATTTACCTATCCTTTTGCATATTTACCTACTTCTGCTTTTTCTAGTCTTTCTATACATGTTTATTGAACACCTATTGACTGTTTCAGATTTTGGGAGTCTAGTGTCAAACCTGATATACACCATCTCCTTGTCTTTGAAGCTTACATTCTGATAGAGAAATACAAAAATTCACTAGTTAACACAAAAATAAATAACTGCTAAGATGAACAAAAAAGGCGATATGATAGAAATTGCAGGTTTGAATATTA
The DNA here is from genome assembly GCF_951394435.1 of Stenella coeruleoalba. Lineage (NCBI taxonomy): Eukaryota > Metazoa > Chordata > Mammalia > Artiodactyla > Delphinidae > Stenella > Stenella coeruleoalba. Next base: position 55,861,782 of record NC_137157.1, read on the forward strand.
GATGAGGGAGAAAAGAGAGTTCAGATTAGATAGTTAGGAAACATTTTCTGAGAAAGAGGTGACAATGAAATGGACTTAAATAACAAGGCAGAGACAGCTATTCAAAAAGTGGAAGGAAAAGTAATCCAAGCAGATAGAACAGCTCGTGGGAAGGTCCTGAACCAGGAATGTGCTTGGAATACTAAAAAAGCTGAAAAAATTCGAGGTCTAGTGTGAGCAACACATGTATTTTAGCTGGAATGTAGTTGGCAAAGGTGAAGCAGGGGATGGATGGTGGATCAAGATGACATCAGAGAAGGAGGCAAGAGGCCAGCCCAAGTAGTGCCCGGGAAACTATAAAATGTAAATACTTCATTTATTTTAAGGTCAATGGTAATTCATTCAAGTACGCAAAGTGGTGGCTGCAGGTAGGGGGCATCTCAGCATCATACCCCAATCTCTCTTCACTAAAATAAGTATACAATTTGAGTGAAAATGTGTGCTTGCAATGCCAGTGCTTCTAAAACATCTTTCTCAAATTCCCTAGCCAACCTCCCCTTTCCAATCAGATTATTGTTCCAAAGGGACACCTGCATGGAAATTCTGGTACTGCCCCTGATGGAAAACCATACAGAACTCTCTAGAGGGAAAACCGTTGCTCTTATTTGAATTAATATATAGAACTATAGAGATGGAAATTGGGAGTTCTAGATATATTGCATTTGGAATACATGTTAAATATCCAAGGGGAGCCTGGAATTAAGAGGACACGAAAGGCCTCAAGATACGTTTATAAACACAGAGATAGTTTTTAACTCATGGAACTAGATGAGATCATCAAAGGAGTGCGTTCAGTGCTGGTAAGAATTCTGGGCTCATTCCTGAATCCAGTGGTGTCCGTGACTCTGGAAGTTTATCTTGTCAGCACTCTTTGACTTAGGCACATAAGAATTAAACCTGGCTTTGAATCTCTGATCCTCCCACGAATTTGGATTTTTCACATGTCCAGATAACAGAACCCAGGTCCCAGGTCATGGATCTCAACACTGATCTTCGGAGCCCCATATTACCCTTTACTCACAAGCAGATCCCAACATTTTGTATCTCAGTGAGTGCCGCTGGCTTCCAACGTTAGCTGCTGAATTACAGCTCTCTTTGTATTTCACACTTTCCACCTTCAGTTTTGTGAGTCACTCAGCCATAACTTTCAAGTGCTCTCTCCATTGGCTGAAGCCCTACTGCTCTTGAGTCCTGCCCATCACCTTATACATAGTGACACTGCCTCCTCCGATGAAATCTCATGTACCAAACCGTTCATAGATCCTCCAGAACTGTACTCTGCGTGACTATTTCAGAAGCCCTTTACCTCGTCCTAAAAACTTACAGATGATCTGTGTGGACTGAACTTGTCACTTTGTGATGACAGTGGCTGCTCGTGGCCTCAGCACTAGTACGATGGGAAGGATTTATAAGCTTATTTTTCATTTCCAGTGTTGTGGCAAGCAAGAGCCTTTGAGTAAAAATATATCTTCTGGTGAAATAGACAACGTAAAGTAGACATAGTAAATAGACAATTAGGTTTGGGGTTTATTAAGTAAATTTCATTACATGGTAACATGTCCTTTGAACATGCTGAGAAGTTATCATTAGGCCTCTATTGTTGCTATTAATTTCTTTAATTGAATTCTATTATTTCTTTATGTAGCTTTAACTGTCAAGTAAGTCTCACAATGAGATCATATCCTGTGAAAATACCCCCATTGGTACCAGTTTAAATTTCTAATTTCTTTGGAAAAATCTCTGGATTGTTATTGAAAGATGATGCTCTTATATCCTTCATCAAATCTTGTCTTTAAACTGCTAAATATCTGTTTGCTTTGACAGTTATAATTTTCAAGCCTTTCACTGGAAACACACATTTATAAAGGTTTGTCTAAGAAGTGGGACCCAGAGCCTAAGACTCTGCACCACATGTGCACAGGCCCGGGCAGAGCTGTAGAATCAGTCTTAACATTTTTTCTCTTGTCCTGGTCTCTATCCTTTCAGTGCCGCCTCCCTCCCCAAGTCTATATGAATATTTTGGGACAAGCACATTAGCATTGTTGACTTGTATTAAGTTGAAATCAGCTATGTTTAGTTTTCCTTTGCATGAACTGCTGTTAGGTCTTACTTCTTCTATGTGATATTTCAGTTGCTTTTTCAAACCTAAGCCCACAGGTATCAGCTAGGATTCTTAGACATTAAAAAAAAAAAAAAATCAGAATCAACATATTTCTGGTTTTTTAAGCAGAGAAAGAGTATATTAAAAGGATTCTGGGTAGCTCACTGTCTGGTAGGGCCAGAGAACCAGACTTGGAGGCCATGCCGTCAATGCAGTTTGTTTTTGTGACCCTGAACCTGAGTGAAGTTTGGTTGCAGTTCTAAATACTGTTTTGAAAAAAAGAGTATTCAGCTTCTGTATTAAAAGGTAGTTTCTGCCTGTCAACAAAACTCACAAAGTAGAGGATTTCCCAAACAGAAATGAGGCTCAGAGGATGAGTGATCACAAAGATTAACAATATCCATTACTCCACTTTAAAAAAGTTTGAAATGCACTCTAAAATTGATACGGAGCCTTTTGTTTGTTTGTTTTTGTTTTTAATGATAAACCTGCAAGGTTCTTTAGTATCTTCTTATGGGTTACTGTATAAGATTACCAGTTAATATTAAATATAAAGAAAACTTTGGACTTGCAAATAACTATTTTAAATTTTTTTAAAAAAATTTATTTATTTTATTTATTTATTTTTGGCTGTACTGGATCTTCTTTGCGGTGCACAGGCTTCTCATTGCAGTGGCTTCTCTTGTTGTAGAGCAAGGGCTGTAGGCACGTGGGCTTCAGTTAATTGTGGTGTGCGGGCTTAGTTCCTCCAAGGCATGTGGGATCTCTCCAGACCAGGGATCGAACCCATGTCCCCTGCATTGGTAGGCAGATTCTTAACCACTGCACCACCAGGGAAGCCCACAAATAACTTTTTAAATTAACTAATGAACACAGTAAAATCATATCAAATTTAAAAAGGAAAATAATGCCTGTTAGGAAATTACTATTTTCAGAAATACTATTTTAGTTAATATTGTAATAGCATAAAATTTTAAGATATTAGATACCCTAACATTAAGACAAGGTTACTCAGAGTAGGGTCAATCAGTTTTTACATGACCCTTACCTAGGGTTTGTTAAAATGCACGTTCTTAAACTCCAGTTCAAACATAGTCATTTATAATCAGAGTTAGGCCCCGAGATTATGGATTTTTTAGCAAAGCATCTGGGATATTTTATGCACAATAAAATTTAAGAACTGCTGTACTATATACTAGTTATCTTTTACCTAACATTTTTGAGAATTTCTTTCCTAAATTGCTGCTATAGTTAAACCCAGGCATCTTTGTAACTGCTGTACTCTTATTTTGAAAACAATACAAGGGCAAACTGGTGCCTATTTTATATACTTCTTAACATTTAATTTAATTTTTTGAGTAGGTAGTACATTCACATGGTTCAAAAAATCAAAACAGTATAAAAAGATACACAGTTATTATTTTTCCTCCCACTCCTGTATTCATCCTTTTTATCACTGTTTTTAGTTTATTGTGTATGCTGTTAGCATTTTTATAGATATAGTTTTATTTTCTCTTTTTTCTTTCACAAAAGATAGCAAACCGTACACTGTTCTGTGCCTTGCTTTTGTCATTTAATATTTCCTGAAGATTTTTTCATATTTGTGATGTATACATTACCACTCCTTAAATATTTTAAATTATTTTTTAGCTAAAAGGTTTTCTCTGTTATTAAATTACTGATATTTGATAATACTTCACAATGTATTACAGTATTTAAAAAAATATTGCTAAGGAGTAGATGATCCAGTTAAGAAAGTTGAAGTTCCAAAGAAACTGGTTAGTTTTGTTTTTTAGGAAACCGAGGTCTTTCTTTTATGAAGGAGGGAGTATTAAACTATACGACAAACAAACGAAAGCAGGACTTAGACAAGAAATTGAGAACATGTTGGAATATTTTCTATTTTTTAATAATAAAATCTGCAAATGGGAACAATTTACAGTGTTATACAAAAATAAAAACTGCTTTTATTTCAATATTCTGTTTGAAACAATAATGTATAATTTTGTTTTTCTGATTATTATTATTAAAATCAAGATTCTTTGAATTGCACCTACTGATTCTATAAGTTGCAATATTTGAAACTGACATTTTTGTAGATAAAGAAATGATCGAGTATTGGCAGTTTTGAATGGTTCAACCTAATAATAACATGGGTTTTTATATTCAGATCTGAGACAAAGTTTCGGTGATAGGGATTGTCAGGCAGAGGGCTCACTGAAAGACATTTCAGTCACAACATAACCTTGCTGCTTGTGCTTAAAGTGGAAAACAAAACAAAGGAACAAGACTTAAAGGAACAATAACAACCCATCCTATTTCTCACTTCAATGTCTGTCAACTCTAATCAGATTTCACCATTTCGTGTTTAGGTCAAAGGCAGATTATAGAAAGATAAATTATGGAGGATGGACTGTTTCATAGGTGTTTGTACTCATGCTGAAGTACACATATATGTACATTTGAGGCTTTAAAAGACCCAGGGTTTTTTTGTTTGTTTGTTCACCCCCATTTCTCATTTTTTTTTAAGCACTCAGCTATGTCTCCTACTGCTACAGCTTGCAAACCCTCCCAGGTACTTTGCATATCACTTCCTTATTACTGATGCCATTTTTTAGGAGTTCACCAAACATTTGAGACGTGTAAATTTTGGCTTCCTACTTAGATTATAAATACTTCTTGGAACCAGTGCTCTATATCTTCTAGTGTTCTTTCGCCTTCCCTCCCTACCTCCTTTTCTTTTCTTTCTTTCTTTCTTGCAGTTCCCATCACTACCTGGTACAAAGGTATGCATATAGTGAAAAATCAAGAGCTGTCGCTTGAATAAAGATATCAATTTCGAGTAAGATTGAAGGTCTTAGATGGGCAGTTTGTAACTTTGGGAACGTTTAAACCACTGTGTAATGATATTGCCCTAATAGCTTCATAGCAGAGCTAGGATCAGCAAGTGTGTTTCACAAAAACTATTTACCAAATAAACGCAATGGTGTTAATGTTGATATCTCATATTTTCTAAATTTTCATACTCTCTTTTGATGGTTGACCATTCTATAAAATGTTCCTATAACCCCATATATGTGAGTATATAGCAAAATGCTCACTTTTTGACATGTATGTTTGACTTAAACTACTCTTTCTACTAATTTCAATTTATTTTGAGAGTTTTGAGCATGTTGTAAGATGCTTTCAAATTTTTTCTCTCAACTTTTAAATGAAGTGCTACATGAAGAAAACGTTTCCTCTCTTTGTTTAGAGATCAACTTTTACTTTCTCTAGACCTATGCTGTTCAATAGGTAGCTATTTAAAATTAAATTAAATAAAAATTCACTTCCTCAGTTCCAGTAGCCACATCTCAAGCACCACTCTAGAGCATCATGTATGTCTTTAGTTAAAACACAATACTGTATTTAATGAACTACCAGATGTATTTCAGATGCTTTCATTTAATTACCCCTTTCTTAATGTCTTCATCTCAGATGATCTTTACACATTATCTTCTCTTTCTCAGTAACAAAAGTACAAGATGGCAAAGATAGCTTTTTTGTTAGTTTGGCTCTTATGGCTTTTATCCTTCTCTTATTGATAGTTTGGCTTTGCAATTTCAAGCTTGCCACATATTTAAAAGAAGAACTTTAAAGTGGCATTAAAATTGTGAAACATTTTGAAAATGGTAAACCATTTTCAAGTCAATATTACTGTACCTGTACCAAGTCAATATTACTCCAGGGTAAAAAGACAGTTAAAACAGATACAAACTCTCCTGGATATTCAAGTCTGGGTGTGTCCCTTATTTTTTTCCATACTATTATATCTGTAGATAATTACAGACACTTTCATGTTCAGTCTTGTGGCAAACGTATTTCCTAAATATGATTGTGTTATTTAGAAATGAGGCAAGCATATGCATCTGAGACATTCATCTTTAAGAAATTCTTTCCAACTTAACAATGAATGACTGTATTGTTTTGGAAATGAGTGCTCTAAAATTTCTCCATCTTTAAAGGAATTCCTCTTGTTTTGAAATAGCTACTTAAAGGCAGGAACAATTTGTCAGAGAGTCATTGGGTGGAGTATAAGTGACTAGTTTTACCTATTCTTAATATTACTGTAAGTAATATTTTAAAAATAGCTCTTTTACTTTAGTCTCAAAGTAAAGTAAAATAAAGTCTTATTTTGTGCTTCCAGTAACTTGGTCTCTGCCTCCTCTCCTGTAATTAATGCCACATTAGTTTTCCACTATCTCTGGGACATCAGTCTTGCCTTAACTCTCAGCTCTATTCACAGCTACTTTACAATCCAAGGTACTTAATAAAGTCTTCCTACTCCAACTTTCAACTTACATTTTCCTCTGTTAAACCCCCTCTGTACTTTCTAAAGCCTTACTAACTTGTCTGGTTCTGCTGTAGACCCTTCAATTGGGATCTAGGTTTTGTTCTCTCACCATCCTACCACATTCAATATATCAGTCCATCTCTGTTGTTGACCCTCTGACCCAGGCAGGATGATTCATTTCATCTTTGCTCCAACCTACTATAAAAAAACCCCAAAACAAACAACAACAACAACCAAACCTGCCTCATCTACTCCCTTGCCCAGATTTTGTTCCTGATGATCAAGACCACATTGGCTTCTGCTCACCGGGGAAGGGAGGTTGGTATTTTCTCCAAAGTATCTCATGTTTTTGAGAGACCATGACTTCTGCCTCATACTCCAGTCTTCGTGGATGGATGCCCACTACTTACTAATATATATCCCTCATGTGCATTTCCTGGATGATTTTCAACCCATTCTACTTTCTACTGTTTGGACCTCCACTGACTACTTTTGTAGGGCTCTCAACCCCAGCTATAAAGAGTAAAGTCAGAAATAGAAAATTACTTACCAAGGAGATATCAGCATGAACGGATGATAGTAAAAGATGTAGCTCACTGATTATAAGCACTACTTTAGAAGACTCATTTCTGCACACTCCCTGCAGCATGATCAGTATTCAAGCTTTTTCATAAACTTCGCATGAGTGGCTGTAAGAAGGCAAAAGTAATTTGATGTCCTGCTGCTTCACGTTCACGTTTGATATGAATGAGGATATGGAAATTTTATAGCAGTAAAGACAGTTTGCTGCTTTTATCATAGCTGTTTTGGTCAGTATGACTCTTGATATTAACACTTTCAGCTTCCTTTAAGATATATAACAAGTTCATTGGAAGATATACTATAAAAGATATAATTCATATTACAAGTAACAGTAGAGATGATAGTCTGACTGCACATTTCACTCTTTTTAAAGGATCGTGTGTCTCCATTTTAGTTTCTCCATGCATACCACCTACATGTTTCTACCAGCTCCATCAGCCTCCACCTACTTGAACAATAGGCTTGAACACTTGTAGAGCTACCCAGCCCTCACGATAGGGGAAAAAGCCTCGCTGTCTTTGAATTTCACTTTATAATATTTATTTTAAAATAAAAAGGAATGTTATAATATTTATCAGATGCATAATAAGGTTACCACATCAGCAATAAATAAATAACGTAGAGTCAATATGTAACATATAGTTAGCATCCTCAGGTAGGGATTGTGGTGAATGCAACATGTTTATTACATACAGTGCAGAGAAAAAGTGACCATAACAACATTCTGACTTGTAACTCCTCTTCTACATCTAGGAAAAATTATGCTTCTGAGCTGTCACGTAATTTATATTGGCACCAGTCACATTGGAAGAGCTTGAATTTTATGTTACAGTTTCTGAGCAATAAGTGAATATTCAGTTTCCAGCTTAGATGGGTTGTCTCATGCTTTGTCTCTTCCTATTGATAATCCCATCATCTAGTTTTGTGTCTGCATCTGTCTAAGAAGCAAAGAAAAGGGGCACTGAAGTTACATCTCCCAACCCCAGCGTAGGGTGCTCTCTCCCATGTTCTCACTTTTCCCCTCTCTTTAATGGGTTTCACTTTGTCATTCATTTTTTTGACTGTGGGCGTTCCCCCCACGCTTAGTTCTGTAGTAAATACCGACTTCTTAATTTTGCCATCACTCCTTCCAAAGGAGGGTGTTATATTTGTAACAGGACATGGGACCAAAAGAGAGAGAAGTTATTGTTTTAGTTAAGTGTCCAGAGAGCCCCTGGTACTTTCTGAGCACTTGCTCGATAAATTGCCTCACTCAACAGTGAGCTCTGTGTTAGATCTTGTTATCTTACAACTGGACTAGGAAAGTTTTACACTTATGTCTGTGGATGCCTGGAAATCTGCAACTGATCCTTGGCTAAGGTAAGGGTGAGATGTATTAATTAGTGATACGTAATGTGGTGTTAAAAGTTCAAACTTCCTGGAGGCGCCGGGGGCACGCTTGTCTACACTGTGTAGAAACATTTATATTGATGTTTTGTACCTGTTTTAATTGGTTACAGAGCCTGGCTGTTTTTACCTGAGTAGCAGGTTATGAAAGACCCTGAGCTCTACCCTGAGTAAATTTTCCCTGAGTTCTCTTGAAATCAAGGTACTTGGTACATAACATGGCAGTTTATAATATGAAAACAAAGTACATTCTATGTGACTGAGAAAGGACCCTGGGGCTGGAAGCCCTGGACAGTTGCCTGCACGTTCTTCTGTTGTACCACATCCTTTACTTTTAACAAAGGCTTATGTAAGTACACCTGGAGGAGTTTTGTGTGTTTTGCAGTTACCCAATCCTATGTAATAAATGCAAGCACACTCCGTAGGGTTCTTTTAAGAAAAGAAAAAAAGCCCACAGAACTACTTTTCCAGTCACTGACATTTGAAATACAGACATCCATTGGAGATATGGCAGGTTTGGTTGCAGACCATTGCAATAAAGCGAGTCACATACTTTTTGGTTTCCCAGTATGTATAAATTTATGTTTACATTACATTGTAGTCTATTAAGTAGTATTATGTCTAAAAAATCTACATACCTTAATTTAAAACTGCTTTATTACATCATTTGAGCCTTCAGTAAGTCCTACTCTTTTTCCAGTAGTAACATCAAAGATCACTGATCACAGATCATCATAGCGAATATAACAGTAATGAAAAAGTTTGGAATATTGCAAGAATTACCAAAATGTGACACAGAGACACAAAGTCAGAAAAAAATGCTGCCTACAGACTTGCTCAAAGCAGGGTTGCCACAAACCTTCAATTTATAAAAAACCAATATCTGCAAAGAGCAATAAAGCAAAGCCCAATAGAATGATGTATGCATTAGTCACTTGTGTATGAACACTGGCATCAAAAGATTTTTTTCACTAAGAAAAGGGTGGTATTTTTTGCAGACTGTATTTACTTCTCACTTTGCTTTTTTTTTTTTTTTTTTTTTACTGTTTGCAATATGAGAATTATATCATGATTTTCAAGTTTAACACACATATGAATACCTTAGCATATATATTAAAATAGTGTGTGTATATATGACAAATGTGATATAGTAGTTTCTGGGGTCAGAATCCTAGTTCTAACATTTACAGGTTGTGGAATCTTAGTCACTTGGCGTTGTCTCTGCCTCAGTTTCCTCATCTGTAAAATGTGGGTAGTAACAATGGTGATTAAATCAGTCAATGCATGTCTCACAATAAATGGTCAGTTAGTGTTAGCTATTATTGTTACTAATATTATTGATTCTATTATTATGATTACATAAGGTATGAAATGGAAAATAATATATTGAAAAGGAATTGGAACAATTCTCCATAAATTTTGCACACCAGGAGTAACTTTTAGAACCACATAGCTCTCACTTTTTAACATTTGTATTCAACAATTTCAAGTTATTATCATAATAATAGCACAAAAGTAAGTGTGTAAATATATTCTTTCAATTGTGAATTCAATTGTGAATCTCCTTGTTCCTTGATCATGTAGAATTCTATTTGAATGTTGTGCAAAGGTTAGTGCAAATAAAATATTGTGCAAAGGTTAGTGTTACTATTTTTTTTAACATCTTTATTGGAGTATAATTGCTTTACAATGGTGTGTTAGTTTCTGCTTTATAACAAAGTGAATCAGCTATATATATGCATATATCCCCATATCTCCTCCATCTTGCGTCTCCCTCCCACCCTCCCTATCCCACCCTTCTAGTTGGTCACAAAGCACCGAGCCCATCTCCCTGTGCTATGCGGCTGCTTCCCACTAGCTATCTATTTTACATTTGGTAGTATATAGAAGTCCATGCCACTCTCTCACTTAGACCCAGCAGTCCCACTACTGGGCATATACCCTGAGAAAACCATAATTCAAAAAGAGCCACGTACCACAATGTTCATTGCAGCTCTATTTACAATAGCCAGGACATGGAAGCAACCTAAGTGTCCATCAACAGATGAATGGATAAAGATGTGGCACATATATACAGTGGAATATTACTCAGCCATAGAAAGAAACGAAATTGAGTTATTTGTAGTGAGGTGGATGGACCTAGAGTCTGTCATACAGAGTGAAGTAAGTCAGAAAGAGAAAAACAAATACCGTATGCTAACACATATACGTGGAATCTAAAAAAAAAAAAAAAAAAAAGGTTCTGAAGAACCTAGGGGCAGGACGGAAATAAAGACACAGACGTAGAGAATGGACTTGAGGACACGGGGAGGGGGAAGGGTAAGCTGGGATGAAGGTTAGTGTTACTATTAATTTGAGTCTAGTCATTGGTTTCAGTGTAAAATGATTAAAATCTATTAAGAACTAGTTATCTTCTATAGCACATCATTTGAGTAGAGCAAAGAGGAGTATAAATGGTACTGAAACTACTGCAATGTGATAATCACTGAGCCTGGACTGGTTCAACATCTTGATGTTTCGATTTCTTGATAAATCAATCTCTAAGGTTCAGTTCATTCAGCGTGAGGCTACTTACCTGTTCAAAGTACATCACTTTTGTCTCCAGTTTTCATATTGGCTTCCTGTCAGGGTTTGCATTGATTTTAAAGTTTTATTGTTGACATTTAAAGCACTTACTAGCCTGATACCTTCTCATATTAATGATTTGCTTATCCCCATGGGACAAGGAAAAAATTTTGAGATCTTCTGCTACCTGGATGTCAGTCTTAAATGTCACCTTGAGATTCAGAGTGCAAAGCCTTTTTGTGTTTTACTCATGTTCTTCTCGAGATCAGATAAGATGTTAGAAAGAAAATAACATATCTTTTCTAAAGGTCAGTGGGGCATCATGGAAAAATATATCGAGAACTTGATTTATCAAATTAGTGTATATTTTCAGATTTGTGACAGATCAAATTCCCCAGAAATGTTACAGTAAAAAATTATATCTATGAAATGGAAATTATTGAAATATTCTTATTATTTAAACTTGGGAAACAAATGCTGTGTTCCTGAGTGAAAGAGTATTTTACTTGTTCTTATCTATGACAGTAAAAATTGTAATTTTATTTTTAAAGTTAGTCTCTTAAGGTACAATTTTTTTTTTTTTTTGCAGTATGCAGGCCTCTCACTGCTGTGGCCTCTCCCATTGCGGAGCACAGGCTCCAGACGCGCAGGCTCAGCGGCCATGGCTCACGGGCCCAGCCGCTCCGCGGCATGTGGGATCCTCCCGGACCAGGGCACAAACTCGCATGCCCTGCATCGGCAGGCGGACTCCCAAGCACTGCGCCACCAGGGAAGCCTAAGGTACAATTGTTTAATATTCTAAGATATTTGTGATAAATTTTATAAATGGAAAACTTAAATCTTTTATAATCAACTATAAATAGATTTTTTGGATTTAATGTTTAATTATGAAGACTAGGTTATGCTGTGTGTTTGTGTTAGATAGCTTTGGTTAATTATTAATGCCAAGAGTACTCTAATTTTGGGTGTAGAAAATAACTGTTACATGTGACTATAAAGTGTTAAAATATAATATAGAAAATTAACTGTGTATGACTGCATAGTCATATAGTATATAATAACATATAGCATTAATTCATGCTCTAGACAAACCAATTTTTATGTCCTGGTATAGGCTCTAGAAGAAATCTCCTCTATCACTTACCTACCTACTTATCTACCTATTAGTTTGTTTTGTATCTCGGTCCAGTGCCTTGTCTGTCGTTTGCCATGTTGACATTTGATACTTGATAACGTACTATACATCTAACCCTCTCTGCACATAAGGTAGAGTACAGAAAGTATTTTGAAAATTGAGTGCTAGATAAATGTGACATATCAACATAATTTCACCATTTTTACTCCTACGAAGGAACTTTTTGCCTATGAAAGCAATCTGACTTCAGAAGGTCTCCTTCCTACTTTGCCCTCTCTCTCACATCCTGTCTTTCTTCCTGTAGCTGTGTAATGGGATTCCTTCTGGTAGACATGGCAAAAGAAAAACTTTGAAAGACTTTAATATAGTGAAAATAAAACAGAATATCCCTCCTAGGACATTTTAAGTGAGATCCTTTGTGGCTAGCTCAAATTAAAACATGTAAGGTGAAAGACAAAGTGTGTATTTATGGTTAAAAGATCTTCGTAAACTGTATGTAACCAAAAGCCCCCAAATATATACTTTTTATTATTTGAAATTCAATTTCTATTTTCTCATAATATGAATGACTTGATTTATAAAACAACTGGTTAGCCAATTTTTAACACAATTCATGGTATAATTTTCTTACGTTTGCAGGTAAGTTTTATAGTATATGAGGAAAATATGTTTAACATATCTGACACTTTGGAATCCATTATCACTGAGAGATTTACTATGAACCACTTCATGACATAATATGTAAAATACAAATGTTTCATATTGTTGATGCTGATTTAATGATGATATTGACAGTTTTGTGACTAAATCCCTAAGCAGAGGAAATACTGAAAATTTGATTTTTAGCAGGTTCTTTCTTTCTTTAAAATGCAACCCATGGGCTCAGCTATACAATTCAGTTTTAGAATATATTAAAAATACTAATGCAATATGCAGCATATTTTGGCCTTTGGCTTTCTGTAATTATTCAGTTTAGCTGCCTCAACATTCTCATTTTGTCCTCCTTGGAGGACAATTTCTTTTTATATTTTATAAAATTATTTTTATTGTGTTTGCAGTTATATTCATTAGATTATTATTTGGGGGTTAAACCATGTAAAATTGTAGATATTTGACCTACAGATACATTATCTTGAGATTTAAAAAAAAAAAACATGTACCAAAAAGGCAGATTTTTAAAAAGCCTTTAATCCCTGATGGATGGCCAAACTTTAAATAAAAAATTATCTTCCTATATTAAAATGTATTATGTAATACATAATAAAGATAAAAGTACTTAAAACATTATCATATTAAATTAATTTATAGTACGTTATTTATAATTTACAGTATAAAATTTATTCTCCATAAATATGCAATACTCCTTTTTGAAGGTTCACATTTTGACCACTTTTTCCTAGCAGCATATGACTTTGACTCTGTATTTTTTAGAACACAGATAGAAATTTAAATCTCAGACTTGAGATTTTTCTGTAGTTTGTAAGATCTGTACTGTAAGATTCTCTAAGAGGAAGCAGACTTCCTTGTTTCACATCTTAATTTCTGACCTACAATTAGAGCTTATGTGTTTTCTGTTAATATAATAAATACCATTAGATCCCAAAACTCTTCAGTAATAATTTCTTATGAAACTCAAGTTCCTTGGGAATTATCTAGATATATGGCTTCCCCTGGGAAACTCCTTCAGGCTTCCATAACTGCACCTAATCAATTTTCAGGTCTTCCATAACTATCAACCAAATTAGGGGCAATTGGCTTTTTCTGAGGTATGGTTGCAGTCATCAGATTGGGTCTATACATTTAGGTGTTAAGAACCTTAAATCTATTTGGTTCTTAAATAGGTACTCTAGACAGAAACAAATAATAAGCTTATTATAAAAATAAATGTAAAACTTGTTTTACTAAAGATTTGGGTTAAACTGCAGACCTATTTATTGCTATTTGTAAAGCAAAGTATACAACTCTGAGGACAGTTTATCAGCTCAGAAACCAGTAAGGTTACACTCTTGACATGTAAGAGTGGGAGGGGCTACTTTTGTTAATTTCATGTTGATTTTGTCTTGTTTTTATTTCCAATTTTGTTTTTATTGGTGCCTGTGCTAATTGAAATGACTGTCATTGCTTGCCCTAATAATCATACCCATTATTCCTCTCTCCATACTCCGAAGTCCAGTTACTAATATTATAGGCTTTGTCCTTGACACTCACATTCTCCTGGAAGATGGGAAAAGGCAAGCTTGTCTGTGGTCTATAATCATGTTTCTGCTCCCCTGCTCTGTCCCCCACCTTCAGCCTCACTTTCACCCCCAGGTTTCTGCACTGTTGATTTCAATGTTAGAGGATAGTTTTCTGGGGTTTTTTTTTTTTGCTCATTTGGTGGACACTGAAGAAAAAGTTCTGACTTGGTTTTTTTTAAGGCTCTGAAAAAGTAGATTTTTACATTGACAAACAAATTAAAATATTCTAAGAACTAGTGTGGAGGGAATGTGAATTATTCCACCCTGTAGGACAAATCACCCTGTAGGATAATAAACTTTTCTTTGCCTCCTTATCTCATGTCTTCCTCTCCTTTTTTTTTTTGTGTCAATCACCAATACGTTCTGTTTGGGCTGCTGTAATAAAATTTCATAGACTGGGTGGCTTAAGCAACAGACATTTATTTTTCATGTTCTGGAGGCTGGGAAGTCCAAGATCAAGGAGGCAGGAGATTTGGTAGATTTTGTGTCTGGTGACAGTCCACTTCCTGGATCATAGGTGGCTATCTTCTCACTGTGTTCTCACATGGGAGAAGGGGGGAGAGGGCTCTCTGGGACTCTTTTATAAGAGCACTAATCTCATTCATGAAGGATCCACTTAATCACCTCCCAAAGGCCCCATCTCATAATACCATCATTTGGTTAGGATTTCAACAGATACATTTTGAGGGAGATATAAGCATTCAGTCCATTACACCAATTAAATTTAAAGTCATTGACTTTTTAAATTTTATTTTATTTATTTATTTATTTTTGGCTGCGTTGTGCCTTTGTTGCTGCACGGGTTTTCTCTAGTTGCAGCAACAGGGGGCTACTCTTCATTGTGGTGCGTGGGTTTCTCATCACGGTGGCTTCTCTTGTTGCGGAGCACTGGCTCTAGGCTCACGGGCTTCAGTAGTTGTGGTGCACAGGCTCAGTAGTTGTGGCTTGCAGGTTCTAGAGCACAGGCTCAGTAGTTGTGGTGCACGGGCTTAGTTGCTCCATGACATGGAGGATCTTCCCAGACCATGGATCGAATCCATGTCCCCTGCATTGGCAGGCGGATTCTTAACCACTGCACCACCAGGGAAGTCCCAAAATCATTGACTTTTATTCAGCTGCAAGACTAGTGAGTCTTCAGAACTGGACATATGTTGTTTCAAAGAATCTGGTCTAAATCTTACTGAGCATATAGGATTATATGAGAGGTAAAAACTGAGGACAACAAAGGAAGAAGTAACTAAATCAATTTGGAGAACTGGGGAGTAATCAAAAAGGCACATTTCAGCTGAACTTTGAAAAGTAAGTCATATTTTGCCACGTGGAGTGGAGGAGTAGGGAAGTGGTTTCTAGGAGAGGGGATGCCACATGTGCAAAGGCACAGAAGCACGAAAGATCATGGCCCATTAGGGAACAAAAGGCATGGTGTTGGAGAGGCTGATGATGAAAGAATCGGGAATTAGAGGTGGAACCATTTTGGGTCATATGTGCTTTGTTTAATTTCTATCTTGAGGAGCTTTTGGTTTTCTGACTGACCATGCGTCTCATTTTCACATCAATGGGATTTGTGGCCTATCTTGATATATGAATGTTATGGAAGTGAGAATATTGCTGTGTACAGACCACTATGAAAACTAATTACCATATTACTACTTGTAACTCTATGGGTGGAGGAGGTAATGCTTGGATATCACTTAAACGTCCCAAATTAGGGAAGTTGTGAAGTTAATCATGGTACATTCATGAAACAGAATATTATGAAATAATCTTAAAACAATGATTCTGACATTGAGAAGAATGGCAATAGCATATTGCACTGCTCAGTCACATAACTTATAAAGGGTAAATCATGGTTCAAAATTTAGTTCTTTTAATACCTAGTCCAGTTCTGCCCTACTAAACCATAAATATGAAATTTATACTTTAGTCGAATGTTTTTATTCATTTGTTCCACATTCATTAAATCACTGTTTACTCATGTTTTTTTTATTGACTTATGGCATCTTTACATATAGGATACAGATATTAAAATATAGTAGCAAAAGATATGCTGAATATTGGTAGAATGGCATTATTAAACCTGTTTGAAATCTTATTGGTGCCACCAGGATTTTTTTTTCCTTCTAATTATCTTTCTGTTAGAGAATTCAGCATTTGGCACATGAGAGCTAAACAAGGAAAAGTCACCAAGCTTATTAAAATGAAAGATCCAAAGGACATTAGTAATCTAAGAAAAGACAACCTATGTTTAATTACTTATAAGAAATGCAAAATTTATATCCAACTCCCAAACAAAAGTAATTTGATGCAGGAATTCGCAAAAAAAAAAAAAATAAGCACTGTTAATCTATGTGTAATTCATGTAAATCTGGAACTACATTAGACTAATATGCCTTTGTAATTTTGTGAGGGTTAATGAAAATTAAAAAGGAAAAGCTTTTTTTTGTCAGTTTCCTTCTTCTGGCATAAGACTTGGTTAGAAACCTTGACAGGTGTGTTCATTCTTTTAGGTCACTGAGGAACCATTAAATGAATTACTTCTGCTGTGCACTTAACGTCACTAGAGGTTTAAATCATGAAAGCATGTTCCTGTAAGCCTGAATTATTCCCAGGGAATATTTCATAAGTATCATGATAAAATCCTTCCATTATTTTTGTTTCTTCTGGATAAGTTAATGAAGGGGCAACTTTAGAAAATAAGTGATCCTGTATTTTGTTGGTCATTTCTTTTGACCATGGTATTCTTTAGATTTTTGTGTATAAATTTCAAATACCTCAATGATGTTTTTCAGGAGGTCATATAGATGGCTATTTTATTAGAACAGCTCTATCGAAGTTATAACTGACGTGCAATAAACTACACATATTTAGAGTGTATAGTTTGACATTTTGATGTATATGTACAACCATAAAACTAACTCCACAATCAAGAAAATGAAATATTAATCACACCCAAAAGGCTTCTCAGGCCTCGTTGCAATTTATTCCTCCTGCCCTTATTTCTTTTCCCTAAGCAACCACTGATCTGTTTTCTGTTACTATTAGTTAGTTTGTATTTTCTAGAATTTTATATAATAGGAATCACACAATATGTACTCTCTTTGGTTTCTTTCCCTCAGCATAATTATTCTGAGATTTATCTATGTTTTTGTGTGTGTCAAGAATTCATTGCTTTTTATTGCTGAAAAGTATTATAGATATAGTGCAATTTATTTATCTATTTACATGTTGTTGACATTTAGGATGCTTCCAGTTTGGGCTATTAACAACTGAATAGCTATGGGCATTTGTGTACAATTCTTTGTACAGAAATACATTTCCATTTCTCTTCAGTAAATACTTGAGTGTAATAGCTGTGTCATATGGTAGATATACGTTTGAGCTTTTCATGAAGGCCTTTATATTTACTTAGTCTTTTTATGGCACAGAATACTATCTTACTTGGTGCACTTCTTTTTTTTAACATCTTTATTGGAGGATAATTGCTTTACAATGGTGCGTTAGTTTCTGCTGTATAACAAAGTGAATCAGCTATACATATACATATATCCCCGTATCTCCTCCCTCTTGCATCTCCCTCCCACCCTCCCTATCCCATCTCTCTAAGTGGACACAAAGCACTGAGCTGATCTCCCTGTGCTTTGCGGCTGCTTCCCACTAGCTGTCTATTTTACATTTGGTAGTGTGTATATATGTCCATGCCACTCTCTCACTTCGTCCCAGCTTACCCTTCCCCCTCCCCGTGTCCTCAAGTCCATTCTCTATGTCTGCGTCTTTATTCCTGTCCTGCCCTTAGGTTCTTCAGAACCATTTTTTTTTTTTTTTTAGATTCCATGTATATGTGTTAGCTTATGGTACGTGGTGCACTTCTAACAGATGTTTATTCTACTTTTTCCTGGGTGGAGCATTCAGTAAATATGAAGTGGGTTAAAATGGTTGAAACGTTGTTCAAATATCCTATAACTTTACCAATTTCTGTGACTACTTTTTCTATCAATTATTGTGAGAGGAGTATGAAATTTTATACTAAAATTATAGATATGTCTATTTCTCTTTATAGTTTTATAAGTTTTTGTTTCATGTGTTTTATTAGGTTCATAAGTATTTAGTTGTATTCTCTGTATGAACTGACTCACATATCATTTTCAAATACATTTTGTCTAATATTAATATATAAACTCCAGATTTCTTTTGATTACTGTTAACATGTTTTCCCATTCTTTTACTTTCAAGTTAGTTGTGTCTTTATATTTAAAGCAAGATCTCTTGTAGGCAGTATGGAATGGGGTCTTCATTTTTTTTTTTATCCATTCTGAAAAGCTCTATGCAGTGGTGTGTTTAGACCATTTACATTTAATGTGATTATTAATAAGACTAAGTTTAATTATAATACTTTCCTATTTGTTTTCTATTTATTTTTAATTTTCTTAATTCTCATTTTCTTTTTTTTTCCTTGCCTTATTTTGGATTGAGTATTGTTTATAAGTTAATTTAATCTCCTTGGTTGGATTATTAACTCTCTCAGTGGTTGCTTCAGTGTTACTGTTCACATCTTTACCTTATCACAGCCTACACTCAAGTTATATTCTTCCCCTTTAGTATGACAACCTTCAAAATTATACTTCCATTTATCGCATTCTAGATTTTGTGTTATACGTGTCATACATTTCACTTCTACATATGTTATATTTCTTTTGTTCTACATCAAATTTTTTAAATCGATGTAAATCATAATTTAAAAATCTTTTATATTACCCATGTAGTTACCATTTCTGATGCTCATCATTTGTGTAGATAGAGATATTCAACTGTTGTCACTTTCCTTCTGCCTGAGGGAATTTCTACTACATATTTTTTGTACGACAGATCTGCTGGAGATGAAGTTTGATTTTCATCTCTCTACATAAACTGTTCATTTATGTATTCCAGGTATAATAGCTGATTTATTGTTCTTTTCCATTAATTCTATTATCTGCAACATTTCTGGGTTGATTTTGATTGATTGATTTTTCTCCTCATATGGGCCACATATTCTTGCCTCTTTGCATGCCTGGTAATTTTTTACTGGAGACAAGACATTGTGAATTTTACCTTATTGCGTAAAGGTATTTTTTATAAATAACTCTTAAGCATTTTTTCTGGGATTCACCTAGCAGGAAGAGTTTAATTATTAATTTCAGATGTTGATTTTAAACTTTGTTAAGCAGGGCCAGAATAACATTTCATACAAGCCTAATTTTTCCCACTATTGAAACAAAACCCTTCTGGGTATTCTCCCCAGTACCCCCAAATCATGAGATTTTCCACTATGGCTAATGGGAGCAGGAACTCTTCTCAGCCCTGTGAGATATCCAGAGATTGGTCTCTCAAATCTTTTCTAGTCATTCTTTTACCAGCTTCAGTAGTTCCTTCACACATATGCAGTGATGAATATTCAGCTAAAGCCTCAAAAGGCCCTTTGAAGATATTTGGAGCTCTCTCTGTCTCTGTCTCTCTTTCTCAAGAATCATTATTGAGTACTTAAGAAATTTTAAGAGAATGGATTTTAAGGCACAGAAGTATCATAAAATAGAAATATTCTAATATAATAGTAATTTATTTCTGTACAAAAGGCCCAGAAGAAAATCATTTATTAATTTCTTTCGGTCAATATATACTACTAAATACAAACTATTACTTAATACTGTTCTAAGTATTGTGTAGATATATGAGGTGATATTTTAGCTCAGATAGCTACAATATGATATAAATGCACAAAAGCAGTGGAAATGTTTCACTCTAGGAAATTACGGGAAACTGTATTACCTCAGAACACACACACAGATACATGCTTTTCAATCAAGCTTATATTTACATCCTGGCTTTTCCATTTACTAGTGACAATACATACAAATCAATTAGCGAATACTTTGCCTTGACATCTTATATTCCAGTGGTAAACAGTGAATTAATGAACTAGAAATATATAATATACCATATATTTTAAAGCTCTATGAAAAAATAAAACTGGGTAAGAAGGATAGGGAGTAAGGAAGGTTAAAGTATGTGGTAGGTGCTTTTTTTTTTTTACAGTTTCCAGAGAAGACCTTGTGATAATTATGTCATTTGAGCAGTGTCTAACGGAAGTAAGGAAGTGAATCAGTTAGATATTTGGGTGAAGGGAGTTCAGGAGAAGGAAACAGCAAATAAAATACTCTGAGGTAGTGGCAAGTTTGATGTATTTGAGATAAAGGAAGAGTCCCATATGGTAAAGGAGGAAGAGAATAGGTGATAAAGTGAGAAAGTCATCTAAGACGTTATAGGCCATTTTAAGGACTCTGTAACTGTGCTGAACGTTGGGCAGGTGTTTTTGGTAGGTATTGAAACTATAGGGATGAATAAGACTTACATATTTCCTAATGTCAGAGGATTTAAAACCAATCAAAGAACTCAGTAAATCCTCCGTCTCCAGATGTTACTTAAAAGATTCAGAGATGATAAGTAAATTTAAAGTAAATTATTTAAGTAAATTTAGTAATGCCATATACCTACTAAGAACAAAACTTATATTTGAATTCATCATTTTAATCAAGAAACCCTATTATGTTGAGTTATTTCACTCCAAACACAGGTCACATTCATGGATAATTACCTATTTTCTATCATTCCTCAATTCTTGTCAGCCATAGTTGTCTTCCTTTATTATCCAAAATAAGATTGCATCCCCCAAAACCTGCCTAATCCAAATTGATGCACCTATTTGTAGATCTTGGACTATATATTAAGTCCTAATAATTGTAGAATATGGAACAGAATCTAGAGATAATCTGAAAAAGATTCAGGTATATTGAGTTTAGTGTGTGAGGTAGCACACAAACCACTGGATCATGTATCTTTCAGAATCTTTTCTGTTGTAAACCTAAATCTGGGCTTTTGAATATAAAGCCAAGAATTTTTTTCATTATTTCTCAAACTCATTAAAAGAATGAAAGATACTGAGAAGATATATTTTAATCTTCAAGTTCCTTACAACTGATAGCAGATAATATTGGGTCCATGGTGGGAAATATTTCTTCCAGAAATATTTCTTCAAGTGCATCAATTATAGTCACATTTTGTGGGATGAATTGGGAGATTGAGATTGACATATATACACTAATATGTATAAAATAGATAATTAATAAAGAAAAATTATAGTCACGTTTCTTTTCTACCGGAGGTGCCTCTTACCTATAGGAGCTTTGGCATATGGTAGGATAGAAACAATACTTGTGCAACAAAAGCACATTCTATTGGACAACTTGATTGGGAGTGTTACATTTGTAAGCACTCTTCACACAAAATTTGCCAGGGAATAATGAATAATCTGTCTTACAGTCTTACAGTGACATACAGTACTACTGGGTCACACAGTTTCTTGAAGTCCCAGAATGCGTTTCACCTCAGAGTTACCAGGGAGAGACAATGAATCTTCCAATCTTTGAGTCCTTTGTTCCTGGCCATGCACTGTGCTCTTACACCTCTTCTGGATTTGGCCACTTCAAATCTATCTCAGCTATTCCACAAATTACTTCTGTCATATCTTCTTCTAGTTGTATTTTTCTTGGATAATCAGTAAAGTGAATGTTCTCCTTTCCCTTTTCTTTTCAGGGTCATAAGTATTCACAGACTCATTTTCTTTAGGGATCCAAACACTTCTAGCTTCACTTTACAATTTCTTTGTCCCCCACCCCGGGTCATCACTGTTCCTACCTACAGCCTACGTGAAAGGAAACATGCCTCTCAGAACACAAAATGTGTGTGCCTGGTGCCCATTTCCATGCACATGGCATGGGGTAGGGTTAGAGATAGGCCAAGGGAACAACACCCTTTTCTTCATTTTTAGTTAATTTCTTACAAAGCTTGTAACTAGAGCTTCCATAATGGCCAAATTGTTTCTTGGTCTTAAAATTTGGGCATTTATTTGTAGACATTATTTTTCTTCAAAAATTAACAGAAAACTATCATTTTTTCTTCTAGAATAAGCAACTCTTTTTACATGTAAATTATTAATATGCAAAATGAACATCCTACAGTAAAGTTTATGCTTCTAAACTATTTTCATTTCAAGTATAGTTTTATCAAAAAGAGGAATATGTATTTTCTGGAATACTACCAGTTATGTTTTATATGAAAAATTATAAAATTTTCTGGACAAGTCCCACTACTGAGCTGTATTAAATTGTAACAAAATGACATTTGTGGCAGTTACAGTGTATTATTAGTTCTTTCTCCATGCTCCAATTCTATGATATTGGAAAGAATATCATGGTAAAAATTGAAGTCTAATTTATGTGGAAACTTGGTACATCAAATTCAATTCTATTTGCAGATATTTACCCTCAAC
The DNA here is from genome assembly GCF_951394435.1 of Stenella coeruleoalba. NCBI lineage: Eukaryota > Metazoa > Chordata > Mammalia > Artiodactyla > Delphinidae > Stenella > Stenella coeruleoalba. Next base: position 55,884,522 of record NC_137157.1, read on the forward strand.
GAGCATGAAACAGAAGAACTTCTTTCCTTTGTTTTAATGTGTCATAGTGAAAAAACGACAAAAGTCCCCAAGGAAAATGAAAATGAAGAGCAAGTCATGATTCTTGATCTTTTCTGTAGAACCAAGGTTGTTAAATGTATGTTGAGAGGAGCAGTAATTTCATTGAGTTTGTTGCATCTTGAAGCATTCCTAAAAACTGATAAAATGTCCAACTGCCACTGATTTAATGTAGTTACTACTACACTAAATTAGCAAAATAATTATCAAGTGCCCGGCAACGTGCTAAATCTGTCCATTTAATCCTCATCGAATCTTCATCTATTTTGTAGGTGATGACACTCAGGCTTTCAGAGGTTATATAATTTTCCGAGGGTCACATAGCTTGCAAGCAGTGGAACCAGGAGTTGAATCATACCTCTCCAACTCCAAGTTAAACACTCTTTCCCCCAAGCACAGACTCTCATTCATTGTAGGCACTTAATATCATTGCACTGAATAACTAACTGACTCCTGTCTACATATGTCTTTCTGCAGTGTGATATTGATGAAGAGTATAAATTGTAAATATTCGTTGATTTCTCCCTTTTCCTCACTGACAACTCCCTATGTTTCTTACAATCTATTCTCCACACAGAATTTAAGCGATTTTTAAAATCTATGTTAGATAACATCACTTCCCTGTTTTAAACCCTCCAACTCCTTCTTGTTTCTTTATAGAATAGTAAAATAAAATAATGATCTCCAAAACTATATATCTTCAAATCTCAGATATTATTTCAGCTCGTCTCCCTCCTCTTCTCATTTCATGCTCACTCTACTTCAGCCTTACTAGCCTCCTTTTTGTAATAACTCTGAAGATACTAAGTTCATTTTTTAAGGTTCTTTGTTCCTGCTATCCCTTATGCTGGAATATTCTTTTGAAATGTTCGTTGGAACTTCCCAAGGGTGTTGCAGGATAGACGATAAATAAACTAAATACTGTCATTTGAGGGAGAGAAAATATAATATGCAAAGTCATTCATAAAAAAGCAAAAATAAACAGAATACCTTGGGTGGGTATCCTGGGAGGCAAGGAGCTTTGTGAGATGAGAAAGTAGATTGGTGTATGTGAGCACATGAGAAGATGGATGCAGCATGGGCTGGACCATGAAGACTAGATGTTGTGTCCATTTTTATATTTTAGTATAGTTTAAGATGACTGCAGTGTTAAGACAGAATACACAGCACGAGAGACCAAAAGCCTAGGGGTGTGTAAGAGATGGGTGCGTTATTTTCAGGTGGTCAATAAGAGAGTGTTGGCACAAAGGGCACACCAGTGAGAATGGCAAGTGGAGAATAGATAGATGAAATCTTTTTGAGATTTGGGGTTTGGTGACCAATTTGATATGGTCTGTGATAGATCAAGGGTGATTTAGAATATTTAGGGCAATGCATTGGCATTTGTGTTAAAAAAAAATTGTTAAAGGTGTTCAGAAATACTTTTGACTGGGTTGATTTCATAGGAGGAATCCTTTCTATTGGATCCTAAAGGACAAGTAGACTTCTAAAGTCAGACATGGAAAGGAGCAGGCCCTTCAAGGACCAGGGTTCTTTTCAGCCTTACTTTTCAGTTTCTCTAAATTACATGAGAGAAAATTTGCCTTAGTTTCAGCATCAAGAAGCAAGAATCTAAGACAGCTTCCAGAGGTTAAAATATTTTTTCTGACACTTCAAGAACCAAAGACAACATGTCTTTGAGTCATTTTAGTTATAAATGCAAAAATCAGAACACTATTCCACCTATCTGGAGAAAAACATCCCTATAAAGTAAGATGGAAACATATAAATTTCATCTTTCATGTCTTACAGACTAAATTTATACTTATCAATGTAAGTATTATACATTTATGCAGTTTAATCATCTTTTTAAAAATATTTTATGGAGTAAGCAAAAATCAATCATATATTTATAAAAAAGCCAAAGCAACTCTGGGATGCTTGTTGCATACATATGGCATCTGAGGGTTATTTCTTATAGTCTTAATAGGTTTTTATGCTTATAATAACTTGATATTCAATTTTCTTTTTCATTTTTGGTTTCAAAAAGAGACAACTAAATGACTTTTACCTATGAAGTCTTTGATATTTAAAATGTTTGATGTCAATCATTAAAAGAATAAGGTGGTGGTTTGGCACTGATTTATAAAGAGATGTTTGTGACTTTTTAGAAAAAAATCTTATTATTATTTTTTGACTGTGTTGGGTCTTCATTGTTGTGCATGGGCTTTTCTGTAGTTGCAGCGAGTGGGGGATACTCTTCGTTGAAGTGCACAGGCTTCTCATTGCAGTGGCTTCTCTTGTTGTGGAGCAAGGGCTCTAGGCATGCAAGCTTCAGTACTTGCGGCTCGCGGGCTCAGTAGTTGTGGCTCGCGTGCTGTAGAGCGCAGGCTCAGTAATTGTGGCGCACGGGCTTAGTTGCTCCACAGCATGTGGGATCTTCCCGGACCAGGGCTCGAACCTGTGTCCCCCGCATTGGCAGGCGGATTCTTAACCACTGTGCCACGAGTGAAGCCCGAATTTTTTTTTAAGTTACATAAAATGTTTATCTACCTCACTCTTCCATTTCTTGTTCTTGGTATTTTTATATCCCATGATTACTATGTAGTAATGCTTATTCTAACGTATATCCTTTATGAAATACAAGCTTACACGTCGGTCTTATGAGAACTAGTAGATTTTTTTTTCAGGAAATGTATTATTTCTGAAACATATAAATCTATAATATCACTCTTCTCATTGGTGGGTAGACTTCCTAGAGAGTAAGTACAGGTATAGGGGTTAAGATTCATGTACAACTTAGAAGGCCTATTTATAGGCTGATGCGAGGTGCCTTTGGGAAGGGAATTGCTCTATTTCTCCTAAGTTTAATGGTAAGTTCATTTCATAAAGCAGCATGAATAAGCCCTCAACTCTTAATGAAATAAACGTGCATGTTGAGGAAGCGTCAGCTCATTTGTCACTTTTAGCAAACTCGAACACTTGGAGGGTTGAAAATATTTCTATGTCCCAGACTTAGATGCATCATAAAACTGGTCTTCAGAATGAAGTTAATGGAACATGATTCACCCTGTTGGCTTTATCAACATGCAGATTCCTGGGTTCGCTCCACGTCTTTTGAATCAAATGTCAGTGAGTGGGGGCCCTGGAATTTGCATTTTGAGTAAGCTCCCCAGGTGCTTCATGGGCCTTCTGAAGAAAGAGATTTGACACACTTCTCAGGTTTATTTGCCTTCTAAAATAACATTTGAGCTTAAACGTGAAAAATCGATGGGGATTTGGATGAAAATCTTGGGAAATTACACTATATATGGTATCTTGGGTATTTAGGAACTGGGAACTTACATCTATGGAATGTCTACGTACTGGATGCTTTGTACATGTCATTGATATAACCCTAACCACAATCTTTTGGAGATAGGTATTATCATATCAGCTTTATGGATGAGAGAACAGGCTCAAAGATGTTAAATAACTTTACCAGAGTTACACAGGTAATGACTGGAAAATAAACAAATTAAATCTAGTTACATCAAAGTTTCCACTATGTGGGAAGTCCAGCTGCTGGCTTGGATGGGGCAGAAGATGGGACAGAGAAAGCAATACTTTTTTGAAACAAACTCATGCTATATAGTAAAATTTGCTCTATAGGTTAATAAACAAAATGATAAGGAAGAAATTCTTACATCAGAATTTGTAAGATTGGTATTATCATCATTTCATACATGGGACACAAAAAGTATAAGCACTTTGCCCAGGTTCCACAGCTAGTAAATAATGAAATGGGATTTGACCCAGAGCCTAAGCTCAAAACTGCAGACCTGCTGGAAGGAAGGTGAATCCCTTCTTGTCTGATAACTTCTTCCTACATGATGTATAAGGCAAAGTTATCAACTGAAGAATGCAGGGATGGTGGTGGTAAAGGACATAAAGGGAGATCATTAAATGTATGAAATAATGATTAGAGACAATGGAAGAGTAAACTTACAGGACTGTGGTGAGATTTTCAGGTGGTGGTAAGTACTCATTTGAGTTTTGTGAGAACAAATTTATAGTGATACCAGTCTGCTTGGTTTTGTGATCGAACCCCTTCTATAATATGCTGAATGAGTCCAGAAAAAAGGAAGTGGATAGTTGGGTTCATTAGGGTTAGAATGGTTTTGTTTTTATTTTGTTTTGGCAAGGAAGTTGATGATATTTGCAAAGAAAGTTGAGGATATTTGCAAAGGAATAGCAAATCAAGAGTGGAAATCTAAATCTATCTACAGTTTATTCACCTTCACTGCATTGCCAACAGGAATTACTGGATTACTATGGTTAAGCAACCAATTAATAACAGTGCATCAAACTCTGATTCTGTAAGACTGAAACTGGAAGAAAGTATTTAAAGGGAGAAAACAAAAATCCTATGTGGCTAGTTACTTGAAATATAGTAATATGCTCTGTTTTGGCAAGTAATGGAGATTCTTCTAATTTACAAAAGTACCTTCTGAACATACCTGCATTTGGAGAATCTTTTAGGATTGCTAATAATGTTCTTCCCCAGGTACATTGCTGAGATTTCCTGTATTTTTCCCGAAACATTTAACTTTTGAAGCAAAGTGCATTTTTCCTATACATTTGCTGTATTTTTCCTTAAATTCTTTATTTTCTTAAAACTATTTCCAATATCTGCTTTATCCTTGTTAATGGACACTAACAAATTTACAATTTCATGGAAATTAATGTTGATTAAAATAGATTTTCTATCATTTATATAGGAAAGACATGATACATAATTGCTCGTAAAATTTAAGAAGCAATGATGTGTAAATTGATTCCTTTAAGAGAAATGTGCTGTTTTAAGGTCACTATTTCATGCATGCATCATTCATTACCCATGGTGACACTATATTGCCTATTTCAAGTTACCTCAAAGCCAGAAACAAGTAAAGAGCTAGATCTAAGCTGGTGAGAAATGTGGTTTATTAGCATTTTTACAGATTCTTGCAAGTAAAGTTGCACTAAATGGATCCACGTGGGAATGGTCTTGAATACATAATTTTCTCTGCAAATCTTTCATTGTAGGATCAAAGATTATGAATTTTACAGCCATAGACAATGTTAAACTTATTTTATTCCAATCTCACATGCACATATTTATTTCTGAGTTTTATGCAAATTCAGCTACCAAATATTACATGTAAATGTTTGTTCATGCCTATATTTTAATTATAAAGTGGAATCAGAAATCAATGTAAAATTTTGGAAAGAGCTTACCTAGTAAATACTAGAATTTACTCATATATCAAAATTTATTGTGATAAAAACTAGTATGTTTTTTGTTGACATTTACACGTCTATCAAAAGCAGTGGACATAATTTATAAAACCTAAAATATGTTTACTGTATTAAGTGTTATGAAAATTAAGATCTTTTTCATGTCACTTGACTTTAACAAATACTTATCGGAATGAGGGCAGGAGCTCAATCAATATTGAGATGAACAAAATCAAGGGACTTTACAGCTGAAACCTAGACAGGTCTGATAGGATAAAGTGGAAACCTCAGAATGAGCCGTTTCAAGAATATTACTGGAATCCCAACAAGTGAAGCAGAGCAAAAAACTAAAAGCAAGGTGCCAGGAAGTCAAAGTAGTTGTGATAATTCCTGTAGGGGCTATAAGTTAGTATTCAGTAATTCATTTCCTCAATATATGGTACACGCCTACAAGTGTACCAGGCAATCTTTTAGAGGGTTGGGGTAGAGTAATGACAAAATCTGTGGCCTTGTTACCGGAAGGGGGACCCCTTCCAGGGCCTGAGAGTGGGCTCCTGTCTAACACTCGGAAATGAATTGTCTGAAGAGACAGACGTACTGGCAAAACAAAAGACTTTATTGGAAATAAAAAAATAAAGCATATTTCTTTAAAAAAAAAAAGGCTTTATTGGGAAGGTGCACCTGGGAGGAGAGCAGCGGGGTAAGGGCACCCAGGAGAACTGCTCTGCCATGTGGCTCGCAGTCTCAGGTTTTATGGTAATGGATTTAGTTTATGGGCTGTCTCTGGCCAATCATCTTGCCTCTGCCCATATTTGGTCTGACTCAGGATCCTTCCTGGTGGCACGCACATCTCTCAGTCAAGATGGATTCTATCTTGAGGGTTTCTGGGATTTTGGCAGGACATATTATGGGCTGGCGTCTCCTCCCTCCTTTTGGCCCCACCCGAATTCTTCTGGTTTGTTTGTGGCAGCAGCACTGTGTTCCTTATCAGGACCTCCTGTTGTGAGACAACTCATGCAAGCAGTTATTATCATGCCTGGCCAGGGTGGGCGGTTTCCGTCAATGGTTTCCTAACAGCCCCACGGATTTCACATTCTAGTGAAGGGGAGAGACCATAAATAATGAACATAATGAATAAGCAACTGTTGGAAAGTGATAAAGGCTATGGAAAAAACAAAACAAAACAACAGCTCTAGGCAAGAGGAATCAGAGCTGTAGAGTGTGGAACCGATTACAATTTTAAGTAGGATGATTAGTACAGACCTAAAAGAGGTGGTATTGCCTCGTTGAGGAGTAGGAAATGAGAGAATTAGCCCTGCATATATTTGGAGGAAGAGAAGGCTCTCAGTGCAAAAGATCCAAAATGGGACTATGCCTGATTTGCTCATAACAGTCAGTACGTGTGGAGTATAGAGAATCAGGGGAGAGGGTACCTGGACACTGGGTCCGAGAGGGGCTGGCAGGGCTGTTTTGCTGTGGCTTTCTTCTTCACTATTTATGTCCTTTTCTACATTTTTCCTTCTCCCTAGTTCTACAAGGAAAGGGCTGGCATGATAGGCTGCATCATGACCAAGTGGAAGGGGAGGGGAGAGGAGTAGAAGGTGGATTCCGCAGGATGGGTAGATGGAAGGACTGGGGCCTGGGGGCTGGCTGCATGCTGTCTCATAGGATGTAAAGAGAAAGGCAGGCTAGACAGATGTGGATTGAATCCTGCCTCTGGCACTAATTAGCTACCTGACCAAAAAAAATATGACTTCCCTGAACCTTGGTCTCTTCGATGATAAAATGGGCATCATGACACTTTTCCCCTAAAATCACCACGAGGATCAGATAATGTATGTAAACTGTTGGGCACAGGTCCTGGCATATAGTAGGTGTATGTGGCAAGTTATCTTCTTCCTTTTCCTATTTTGGCGGCCTAGCACTGTCATTGATTTCAGCCCAGAGGGTATCATCTTCTTTTGAAAACAACTTTTGGATTTGAGTAAAAGAAGTATAATTCTGGCATTATATCAACAAAAAGACTATTGAAACAGTTATACAGAATAAGTTGGACTCACAAAGATAATAAGAAAAGTATTTTAAACTTTTTCCCACTGCATATTCAAACCTGTTCTAGGCAACTATACTTTTTTTTTGGCCACTCCTCATTGAATAAAACCTAGAGGAAGTTCAAGGCTTTTTCTGGTCACTTTGAACACATGCCTATGTCAAGTGGGCTAACTGCAGTGGAAAACAGGGCCTGGTGGTCTTGTGATTATTATTTTCTTGCCTACAGTGCCCCTCCCCCACCATCTGACTGTCTCTGCGAGACAGGAGAGGTGAATGGCAGCTTAAGTTCTCACCTGACTGAGATTGTCCTGAGCTGGTGGTAGTGTCCTCTGTGTCTGGTAGAGGTTTAAAACTGACACTTTTCTTGTGGGATGATTTTTGGGTTCTCCAGAGACCTTGCAATACTGGGAATCTTTCTCTTCAAGATCTTTTGCAATGAATTACTGTATCTGTTTCAAAAATCGATTTATGTGTTTCCAATAGTCATTTATATGTTTTGCTCCGCCCTGAGGCACCAGTAGTACACTCCCCGTGTGCTCTGCAGTGTCGCCTCACACCTCCATGCGGCTCTCTTGGCCAAGATCTAAGTGAGGCCCCAGTTTGCTTGCTTGCTCGAGTGGCCCACTTTTGTTCCACAGGAAGTAGTCATGCATCCTTTACCTCAACAAGCTCTGGGAATGCTGGCCATCTTCAATATCTTACTCAGCATTCAGGGCAGCTAGAACCATAAAGCTTTAGATTTTTCAGATTTGAGTCCCGCACCCATAAGTACCTCACTGAACATCCAGAAGACACATGGTCTCTTGAAGCACCTTTTCCTAGACTTAAAATGAGGTTCAAATGCCCCACTATCCTCTACTGAGGGTAGGATGGAACTCATAGCCCATAGATAATTTTCTGTGGACAAATCTTCTAGTCTCCGGTGTTTTAGCCTCTATACTATAAACCTTGAAGGAGTGAGGAACCAAGGGTCAAGAACTAGTGTTCTGGCATCTCCTTTCTAAGTCGTGCATAGGCAGTCTTATTGCGAGGAGTAGTAGAAATGCTGACTTCAGGACTTAACCAAACTAAGACTAAAATAATTCCACTTCACATCTTGTTACACCATCTTCTCGAGACACAAAAGAGTGTGTTACAGAATAAAAAGTTCTGAGATAAAACATCTCTCAACTCTCCATGCTACAAATATAAGCAAGTGTCAAAAAATAATCTCAGCTCCCAGAAAGGCTGGGAGAGTGGGAGAGTGTCCAATAAGGCACCAACTGGGAGAACTGCAATTCCTGTCATATGTATTTAGTATTTGTTTCAAATACTAAAACCACACTTAACCCTCCCTATCAGCATCCTTTATGATCGTAGGAATAATATACGTATATGTAATATTCCAGGCGATACCATTATTTACTTGAGGCACTGATTTTTTATGTGTTCAGTGTTTAAATATTTGAAAATGAGTCTTTTCCCCACAACTTTCAGTATTGTGAGATTCAAGTGAGTATTTTATCTTCAAAGTAATGACCAAGATAAGCAAACTTTCCTCTACTGAGGATAGATTTTATCTACTTATTTTTTGAATGACTGAATGTCACTTGGATCCAAATCTAATGGAGACATGAGCAAACGATGTGTGATTATGTGGTGATCAAACTGTAAAATAACATTTGTGGGGAGAAAAAGACATGACTTTAATGCAATTAAACCAGTTTCTCATGTATACCATAAGGATTCTAAAAAGAGGCGTTACAAATGGAATAATATGGAAAAGCAGCATCACTGAAGGAGAAGCATTGCTTTTCAAGATAACTATTTGGTAGAATGCAGCACTAACTTAGGTAGAAATTTCTGATAAGATTAATATCATTTTAATCTTCTTAGCTCATAAATAATATGCAAAAAGCTAAAACAAAGATTATTAGTGGCATTGAAGGCTTTATACTTACAGAAGTCTCATATTTTTTTTCTTTTATTGAAGTATAGTTGATTTACAGTGTTGTGTTAGTTTCAGGTATACAGCAAAGTGGTTCAGTTATACATACATATATACCTTTTTTTCAGATTCTTTTCCCTTATAGCTTATTACAAAATATTGAATATAGTTCCCTGTGCCATACAGTATGTCCTTGTTGGTTATCTATTTTATATATAGCAGTGTGTATATGTTAAACTCCTAATTTATCCCTCCCCCCTTACCCCTTTGGTAACCATTAATTTCTTTTCTTTGGCCAAAGAAAAATTTTGGTTTTTGTTTTTCTGTTTTGTATATAAGTTCATTTGTATCTTTTTTCTTTTTTTGTTTTTAGATTCCACATATAAGTGATATCATATGACATTTGTCCTTCTCTGGCTTATTTCACTTAGTATGATAATCTCTAGGTCTATCCATGTTGCTGCAAATGGTATTATTTCATTCTTTTTTTATGGATGAGTAATATTTCATTGTATAAATATACCACATCTTCTTTATCCATTCATCTGTTGATGGTCACTTAGGGTGTTTCCATGTCTTGGCTATTGTAAATAGTGCTGCAGTGAGCATTAGGGTGCATGTATCTTTTCGAATTATGTTTTTCTCTGGATATATGCCCAGGAGTGGGATGGCAGCATCATATGGTATCTCTATTTTTATTTTATTTATTTATTTTTTATTTTTTTGTGGTACGTGGGCCTCTTACTGCTGTGGCCTCTCCTGTTGCAGAGCACAGGCTCCAGACACGCAGGCTCAGCAGCCATGGCTCACGGGCCCAGCCGCTCAGCGGCATGTGGGATCTTCCCGGACCGGGGCATGAACCCATGTCCCCTGCATCGGCAGGCGGACTCTCAACCACTGCACCACCAGGGAAGCCCTATTTTTAGTTTTTTAAGGAACCTCCATACTGTCCTCCATACTGTCTGCACCAAATTACATTCTCACCGACAGTGTAGGAGGGTTTCTTTTTCTCCACACCCTCTACAGCATTTATTATTTGTAGACTTTTTGATGATGGCCATTCTGACCAGGGTGAGGTGATACCTCATTGTAGTTTTGATTTGCATTTCTCTAATAATTAGTGATGTTGAGCATCTTTTCATGTGCCTGTTGGCCATCTGTATATATTATTTGGTGAAATGTCTATTTAGATCATCTGCCCGTTTTTTGATTGAGTTGTCTGTTTTTTTTGATATTGAACTGCATGAGCTGTTGTGTATTTTGGAGATTAATCCCTTGTTGGTCGCTTCGTTTGCATATATTTTCTCTCATTTAGTAGGTTGTCTTTTCATTTTGTTTATGGTTTCTTTTGCGTGCAAAATTTTTAAATTTGATTAGGTCTCATGTTGTTTATTTTTGTTTTTATTTTCATAATCTAAGAGGTGGATCAAAAAAGATGTTGCTGTGATTTATGTCAAAGAGTGTTCTGCCTATGTTTTCCTCTAAGAGTTTTATAGTGTCTAGTCTTACATTTAGGTCTTTGATCCATTTTGAGTTTATTTTTGTGTATGGTGTTAGGGAATGTTCTAATTTCATTCTTTAGCATGCAGCTGTCCGGTTTTCCCAGCACCACTTATTGAAGAGACTGTCTTTTCTCCATTGTATATCCTTGCTTCCTTTGTCATAGATTAATTGACTGTAGATGCATGGGTTTTTTTCTGGGCTTTCTATCCTGTTCCATTGCTCTGTATTTCTGTTTTTGTGCCAGTACCATACTGTTTTGATGACTGTAGCTTTGCAGTATAGTCTGAAGTCAGAGAGCCTGATTCTTCCAGCTCCATTTTTCTTTCTCAAGATTGCTTTGGCTACTCAGGGTCTTTTGTGTTTCTGTACAAATTGTAAAAATTTTTGTTCTATTTCTTTGAAAAATGCCATTGATAATTTGATAAGGATTGCATTGAGTCTGTAGATTTCTTTCAGTAGTATAGTCATTTTGACAATATAGATTCTTCCAATACAAAAACACAGTATATCTTTCCATCTGTTTGTGTCATCTTTGTTTTCTTTCACCAGCATCTTATAGTTTTCTGAGTACAGGTCTTTTACCTCCTTAGGTAGGTTTATTCCTAGGCATTTTATTCTTTTTGATGTGATGGTAAATGGGATTGTTTCTTTAATTTCTCTTTCTTTTGTTGTTAGTGTATACAAATGCAAGATATTTCTGTGTATTAATTTTGTGTCCTGCAACTTGTACCAAATTCATTGATGAGCTCTAATAGTTTTCTGGTAGCATCTTTAGGATTTTCTATGCATAGTATCATGTCATCTGGAAACACTGACAGTTTTACTTCCTCTTTTCCAATTTGGATTCCTTTAAAAAAATTTTTCTTCTCTGATTGCTGTGGCTGGGACTTCTAGAACTATGTTGAATAAAAGTGGCGAGAATGGACATCCTTGTCTTGTTCCTGATCTTAGAGGAAATGCTTTCAGCTTTTCTCTATTTTCAGTATCCACAAATCAATCAGTGTGATACACCACATTAACAAATTGAAGAATAAAAACCATATGATCATCTCAATAGATGCAGAAAAGCCTTTGATAAAATTCAACATTCATTTATGACAGAAACTCTCCAGAAAGTGGGCACAGAGGGAACATACCTCAACATAGTAAAGGCCGTATATGATAAGCCCACAGCTAACATCATATTCAATAGTATTCTCATCTTGATTTTCAATTTGTGTGTTGATTTTAAAAGGAAACCTATATGTGATGCAATTCCTTAGCACTCATACCCTCTCTATTTCTAGCTCTCACTCATTTGTAGTACTCAAAAGACACATAATAATTAGTGAAAATCAGAAATATTCTCTACCTTCTTTTCTTACACTCTTAAGTATGTATGTTACTCAGAGTTAAGCCTACTAGCATACTTTATAAACGTTAAATCCAGAAATAAAGATGACATTAGTAAATATTAAATATCTATACTAGATACTCTTTTAAAAATTAGTTTGCTTTTAAACAATGTTGCCAGTGTTTTCTTGGCACAGCAGTGAAGCATTACTTAGATGCAACCAATGTAGTGCTAGTTAAAAATACTCACTGTTGTTAGTAATAAATATCTTTCCTGGAAACCAACCATAATATTAATGCAAAGTGGACTCAAGCAAAGCAAGTGAAGTTTTCAACTGTTTCAACTGGTATGGATTCTAATAAATAAATATAAAATAAATCATGTATTCTCAGCAACAAATACAGAAAAAGTACCCATTCCTACTATAAAATAGCTACATTTTATGTTTATCAAACTGAATTTAATTAGTTTGCCTTTTGGTCTATGTGTCAGAAATTAAATGACTTCCTTGTATGAATGTACTTTCCACATAATGTCTAATACTGGGAATATATTTAAAAAGTTAGTTGAAGCTATGACTTCTCCTTATAATAAATTTATGACTAGATTGTTTTCAAATTAATTGAAATTGGAAGGAAAAATTATCCAGGAAGATTGTAATAAAATAAGACACAAAGAAGATTCTCAAAGAGAGCTATTTAATATTTGTTTATTATCAATCAATAAAAGAGGGGTGATGAAATCCTCTGAATCCATTTTTCCCCTCTCTCTCCAGGGACTTCTATAATAGAGAAAATATATTTTTTAAAAAAGCCATTTACTAAAAACTACCTTTACATTTAAAATCTATTTATTATGCATACATTAGTGTAAAGCCATTGAAGTAGACAGTGCAGTTGACTCACCAACATCCATTCCATCTTAGATTATTTTTCTAAGCCAATAATTCCTTTTTTTCCTGACTAATAATTAGTTCAGAAATGGATGTGTGACCCTGATCTTGTGAAGAAAAGGCAACTGAGGGATCTGGGAAAACTTTTCTGTCTCTCAAATGAGAGCAACAAGAAGGAATAGCTTACCTTTTTTCACTGAAAGGATAGATATCAGGCAATTTTGCATCCATATTGCTACCTACCCGAATATGTAGCTGGTACCAAGGATCACAGATTAGAGCAAGGTGAGTGGGAGCATAGTTGACAATTCACATACCAACTCTGGAGCACATACCCTACAATGAACTTCCAGTTACATAATAAAATATTGTATTCATTCGTTTGTTTACTTATTGTCTGCATTCCCACCAAAATGTAAACACTATGAAGCAAGGACATTGTTTTGTTCACAGTTATATCTCCAAAGCCTAGATCAGTAGCTGGTGCATGGTAGGTACTCAGCATTTGTCAAGCAAATAAATAAATAAATAACTTTGTTACTTTAAAGACACCTTGAATCAGGGTTTTCTCCTTTTTATAGCTGAAAGCAGACTAATTGATAAAATCATTTGTTAGTGTCCTGAAAAAAGTTATGCTAGTTTTGAAGTTTGACTTACAGCATAGGAAGGGAATGTCTACATATGGGTGTAGAAACTCAGAATCTATTTTAGAAATATCATAGGAGTATGAGCAAATGAATACAGATATTGACGTTGTTAGGAACCAGGTTCTCACTGTGGAAAACAAAAGATACAAATATGGAAGAGGGAAAAATCTGTGACATTGAATTGGAATTGGAAGTATCATTAAAAAATATATATGTATGACAGCATGAACAAAAATAAATTCAAAATGGATTAAAGACTTAAATGTAAGACTTGAAACCATAAAATTTCTAGAAGAAAACATAGGCAGTATGCTGTTTTACGTTAGTCTTATTAATATTTTTGGGGGGTCTGTTTCCTCAGTCATGGGAAACAAAAGCAAAAATAAACAAAGGGACTACATTAAACTAAACAGGTTTTGCACAGCAAAGGAAACTATTAACAAAATGAAAAGTCTGTCTACTGAATGGGAGAAGATATTTGCAAATGATATGTCTGACAAGGGGATAATATCCAAAATACACAAAGAGCTCATATAACTCAACATGAAAACCTGATTTAAAAAATGGGCAGAGGTTCTAGACAGACATTTTTCCAAAGAAGACATACAGATGGCAAACAGGCACATGAAAAGATGCTCAACATCACTAATCATCAGGGAAATGCAAATCAAAACCACAGTGAGATATCTCACACCTATCAGAATGGCTGTTATCAAAATGACAGCAAACAAATATTGGCAAGGATGTGGAGAAAAGGGAGCCCACTGCACTGTTGATGGGAATGTAAGTTGGTACAGCCACTATGGAAAACAGTACGGAGATTCCTCAAAAAACTAAAAATAGAACTATATTTTGGCATACAATCCAGCAGTTCCACTCCTGGGTATTTATCTGAATAAAATGAAAACACTAATTTGAAAAGATATATGCATGTCTATGTTCATTGCAACATTATTTACAGTGGCGAAGATACGGAAGCAACCTAAGTGCCTATCAATAGATGAATGGATAAAAAAGATGTGATATATTATATAATGGAATATTACTCAGCCATAAAAAAGAATGAAATCTTGCCATTTGTGACAATGTGGATGGATCTAGAGGGTATTATGTTAAGTGAAATAAGCCAAACAGAGAAAGACAAATACTGTATCATTTCACCTATACATGGAATATAAAAAACAAAACACACGAACAAACATAAAAAAATAGAAACAGAGCCATAGATTCAGAGTACAAACAGGTGGTTGCCAGAAAGGGGGGTAGAGAGGGAAGGAGAGAAATAGGTGCGGAAAATTAAGAGGTATAAACTTCCAGCTGCAAAATAAATGAGTCACGGGTATGAAGTGTACAGTGTGGGGAATATAGTCTATAATTATATAGTATCTTTGCATGGTGACAGATGGTAACTAGACTTAACATGGTGATCATTTTGAAATGTATAGAAATACTGAATTACTATATTTTGTAACAGGAACTAACATAGTGTTGCAGGTCAATTATACTTTAAAAACAAACTCATAGAAAAAGAAATCAGATTTGTGGTTATGTTTTAATAACCTTTGACTGAAGCAGATTACTTGCCATAATGTAGGTGGGCCCCACCCAATCAGTTGAAGGCCTTAAGAGGCAAGACCTAGGTATGTTTTTCTGCTTCCAGACTGCTTTCAGATTCAAGATACAACATCAACTCCTGTTACAACTTCCAGCCTGCAAGCCAGCCTGCTCTGCGAATTTCAGGCTTAAAGCGCCCCCCCGCCACCCCTACCCCAACCAATTGCGTGAGCCAATTCTTTAAAATAAACTCCTCTGTCATATAATATACACACTATTGGTTCTGTTCTCTGGAGAACACTGACTAATATATCCTTTATGCAGGACTAGGGACAGTTCAGAACAAGCACAGAAACAGGATGGTGTGAGGGTAAGGCACTGAAACCAAGGAAGATAAAGTCAAGGTAATCATTCAAAGGGAAACACAGGACAAAAAGATGGAAAATAGGTCAGATAAAATAAGAAAATGACTATTCTGATCTAGGAGGTCCAATATCTAAGTAAGAGTAGGTACAAGTCCAGAAAAAAGGACAGAAAAAAAGAAGGGACAAAATTATCAGTAGAATATATCAAGGAAAGTACATCATTCTGAAAACTGAAAGGGCTCCTTGATGGTCCCAGGAAAACAAATGAAAAAGACCATCAGCAAGTCACACCACCAAGACAAACACCAGGATAAAGAGAAGTCACTACAGCTTCCAAAGTGAAGGATACATCAATTAGCAAAAAAATGGGATTCAGAATTTCATCATATTTTTAACCAACAACTCTCAACTAGATACTAGAAGTGAATGCCCTCAAACTTCTGAGAAAAAAAAAACAAACACTATTTTTTTAACCTAGAATTCTGTACCCAGGCAAAAAAAATAAATCAAGTATAAGGGTAAAATAAAATGTCATAAAAGTGTCATTTCTAGGCATCCAGTAATAATAATGGCAACAACAACAACTCAAGCAAGAGGATGTTCCTCGTTCAGCAAAATGAGGGATTCAATAAAAAAGAAAGTAAGGCAAGGGGTCCAGAAAAGAAGGATCCTAGAGAGAACAATAGCAAAGGAAGTTCCTGGAAAGCCTCTGTTCTCTGTCTAGGGAACACAACTCTACAATCAGAGCAGAAAGCTGCATGAGGAAGGGAGGATGTTCCAGGAAGTAAATACAAATGATAGATTATTTGATGTGTTTGAATATTAGGAGAAAATTATTGATAGCTTATTTGACAAATTCACAGCAGCATGGAATAATTGTAATGCTTACATAGAAAACTAAGCCGATGAGAAAATGAATAACTATAGCAGAAACAAAAAACTGGACAAGAAGGGAGATACAAGGAGTGATATAGGTGTCTTAATAATGTGAACTGTGACTATTACTTTAACCAAAAAAACCCCTAATCGATACAACTGTTTTGAGGGAATGGGGAAGGTGAGATTAGAGGAAGTAGAGTAGAGAGATATCTTCTTAACTACCATAAGGGGAAGGCAATAGATAATGAGAAAATGATTGAATTAAGAAGAAATAGTATAAATTTTCTATTTAGATAAGTGGATATAAATATCAGAAGAAACAGCTAAAGACTTGAAAGTGGTTGCCCCCGGGTAATAACTGGTAAATAGGGAGGGACAGGCCAGAAGACGGTTTTTAATATCAGGATTTTTCTTACTATTAGTATAATAAACATATTAATAATGTTTGATTTTTAAACTTGGGTAGATATATTTTCATTTAAAAATTAATTTTTAAGAAGTAATGATATGCATCTCATGCATATGTAATGAGGACAATTATTTCACTGTTTATGGAGGATGATAATCATTTCAATATGGTTTGCCCTTTTTATTCTTAGAATTATAAGTGTGTGTAAAATTGTGACTGAATGAAAGAATGGAATGAAGAGAGCTAGAAGTATACATTGTGAGGCCACTGTACCAGTCATGGACTTCTTTTATGTTAGAGAAGAATACAGTTTTTTTTGACTTAAGCTGAACTTCTCAGTCTTACCTGATATGTAGTATGAAGTAAATTGTTCTTTCTCCCAAGAGTTAGAGTACTTAAATTTTAATGTAGAATTAAAAGCAATAGAAACAGAATAGTATTACAGTAATAGAGTGTTTAGGCCTTGTGTCTTGCATTTTCTCCTAAATAAACCACAGCTAACCTTCTGATAAAATACATTATAAACAAAAGTTAATTTTGAATGTAAGTTATTAGCATGACTTAAGAAGTAATGGAGGGACTTCCCTGGTGGCGCAGTGGTTAAGAATCTGCCTGCCAATGCAGGGGACACGGGTTCGAGCCCTGGTCTGGGAAGATCCCACATGCCACAGAGCAACTAAGCCCGTGCACCACAACTACTGAGCTTGCACTTTAGAACCCACGCCACAACTACTGAGCCTAGGCACCAAAACTACTGAAGCCCACACGCCTAGAGCCCTTGCTCCACAACAAGAGAAGTCACCGCAATGAGAAGGCCATGCACCGCAGCGAAGAATAGCCCCTGCTCGCTGCAACTAGAGAAAGCCTGCACAGCAACAAAGACCCAACGTGGCCAAAAATAAATTGAAAAAAAAAAAACAATGGAATTATTGTGAGGTGTCAATAAATGGAATCATAAAAAAGAGATCGATGGGAATATGAGTTATATTTGTTAAAAGTATTAATGAGTTATAACTACTTACAAAGTAGGAAAATGAAACTAGCTATATGCAGGAGTATGTTTAACTAAAATTCAGCAGAATCAGCTAATAGGTTTATTGAGAATATTGCTGCTGTCAACTTCTATTGGCATTGCTGGCCAAATAATAAATTTAAGACTATTGTACAAGTAGGAAGCACAAAGGGAACTTGTAGTTTATTAATATCTCATCTTAAAAGAAATGGTTGTTTTATTTTATTAAAAGCTCTCTCTATTTGTGTTCATGTTTCTAATCCACTGTATTTCCTGAGTGATCTATACTGAGAAAGTCTATGTAAAGTGGTTTTATAAAGCTCCATGACTGGAGGGATGTTATTTGTGCCTATGCATTTTTAAAAATAGCAGCTTTATTGAGATATCATTTACGCAGTATGAAATTCATCCTTTTAAAAGTACAGTTCGAAGTTTTAAAGTATACTCACAAAGTTGTGCAATC
This sequence comes from Stenella coeruleoalba, assembly GCF_951394435.1. Classification (NCBI taxonomy): domain Eukaryota; kingdom Metazoa; phylum Chordata; class Mammalia; order Artiodactyla; family Delphinidae; genus Stenella; species Stenella coeruleoalba. The sequence goes on from NC_137157.1 coordinate 55,902,853, forward strand.
ATCACTACTATCTAATTTTGGAACATTTTCATCATCTCAAAAAGAAACCCTAAAAGATACACATTAGCAGTCACTTCCCCCAGTAAACTACTTTCTATTCGTATGAATTAGCCATTTGTGTCTGAGCTCTTTCACTTGGCATACTTTTTTCAAGATTCATCCACATACCTTATTGCTTTTTATGGCTGGATCATATTATGTTGTATGGATATACCATATTTCGTATGTCTAGGCATCAGCTGAAGGGCAATTTGGGTTGTTTCCACTTTCTGATTATTATGAATAATGCTGCTATGAACATTTGTGTACATGCTTTTGTGTGGACATGTGTTTTCAACTCTCCTGGGTATATACCTAGGAGTGGAAATACTAGGTTATGTGGTAATTCTGTTTTTAATATTTTGAGTCAAATTTTTTCTCACGATGGCTGCACAATCTTAAATCCCTGTGATTAATGTCTGAGGGTTCTGAATTCTCTACATACTTGTCAACACTTGCTATTGTCTGTCATTTTTATTATAGTCATCCTAGTGGGTGTGAAGTGAAGTCTCACTTTGGTTGTGATTTACAGTTCCTTAATAGCTAATGAGCATCTTTTTATGTGTTTATCAGGCATTTGTGTATATTCTTTGGAGAAATGTCTATTCAAATTATTTGCCCATTTTTAACTGTTTTTTTATTGTTGGGCTATAAGTGTTCTTTATGTATTCTAGATATAAGACCATTTTCAGGTGTTTTGCAAATATGTTCTTCCATTGTCTGGATTGTCTTTTCACTTTCTTTATGGTATACTTTGAAGCATGAAAATTTTTAATTATGATGAAATCCAATTTATCTATTTTTTTAATATGGTTGCTTGTGCTTTTGGTGTCGTGTTTAAGAAACCATTACTTAATCAAAAGTCATAAAGATTTATACTTATGATTTCTTATGAGAGATTTACACTTTTAGCTCTTACACTTAGTTCTGTGATACATTTTGAGTTAATTCCCCTACCTGGTGTGAAGTAGGGGCTCAACTTGATTTTTTTTTTTGCACGTGAAAATCCAGTTGCCTCAGCAACATTTGTTGAAAAGACTATTCTTTCACCTGTATATTGTCTTGGCATCCTTGCCAAAAAATAATTGACAATAAATGTGAGCTTTTTTCTTGATTTCCAGTTCTGTTCCATTGATCTGTATGTTTATCCTATGTCAGTACGATATTGTCTTGATTACTGTAGTAATGTAGAAGATTTTTGAAATCTAAGAGTATAAATTCCCCAACTTTATTCTTCTTTCCAAGAGTATCTTGGCTGTTCTAGGTCCCTTGAATTTCCATATAAATTTTAAGGTCAGCTTGTCAATGTCTGCAAAACTGACAGCAGGGGTTTCGATGGGTTGTTTTGTAATTTAAGTGTGAAAGTTTTACACTTATTTTGTTAGATTATTAAAAGTGTTTTACTCTTTTTGGTACTATTGTGAATAAAACTGTGTTCTTGATTTCATTTTCAGATTATTCATGCTAGTGTTTACAAATATAACTGAATTTTTGTATATTGCACTTGTGTCCTATAAACTTGAACTCATTAACTCTAATAGCTTTTTTGTATTACTTATGATTTTCTACATTCAAGATTATGGAATCTTTAAATAGAGTTTACTTTCTTTATTTCAGATCTGTATTCTTTAATTTCCTTGACTCATTGACCTGGTTAGAAGCCCCAGTATAATGCTAAATAGAAGTGATAAGAGTAGAAATCCTTGTCTTGTTCCTGATCTTATGGGGAAAGCATTCAGCCTCTCACCACTAAGTGTGATGCTAGTTGTGGCTTTTTTGTAGATAATTTATATCAAGTTATGAAAGTTCCATTCTATTCCATAGCGTTGAGTGTTTTTTATCTTAAATAGGTGTTAGATTTGGTCTGTAGTTTTCTGTAATGCTTTGGTCCACTCTGGTATCAGAGTAATACTGGACTCAGAATGAGTTGAAATGTGTTTCGTGCTCTTCCATTTTGGAAGAGTTTGTGAAGAATTGGTGTTGTTTCCTTTAAATGTTTGGTAGAATTCACCATGAAGCCATCAGGGCCTGGGCTTCTTTTTGTGGGAAGTTTTAAATTACTGATTCAATCTCTTATTATCAATCTACTCAGATTTTCTATTTCTTCATGAGTCCCTTTTGGAAGTTTATGTTCTTCAATTTCATCTAGTTTATATAATTAGTTATTTAAGAGTGTGTTGCTTAATTTTCACATAAAAGTAAATTTCCTGTGTTTCTTTCAAATATTATAAGTATTAATATGTTAAACTTGTCTGCCATTGTAGTTTGTGTTTATCATTTGTTTTTCCCATTTCTTCATCTCCCTGTTTTCTTTTTCCTGCCTTCCTGTATACTACTTGAATATCTCTAAAAGATAATTCCATTTTCATTTGTCTATAGTGTTTTTGAGCATATGGCTTTATATAGCTTTTTAGTGGTATCTTTAGGTATAAATTAGTTCAAGTGATTTATAGAAACCTTACCTCCCCTTTATGTCTCTTTATCTTCTCATGTTTGTAATATATATAATATCTTAAATATTTTCTCTACATATATTTAGAAGTACAATAGTACTATAATGTTTCCTCAAATGCCAAACATAATTTAGAAAACTCAACAGGAAAGCCTATTTACTTACCCATAGTTTTCCTTGCCACGTTCTCTCTTCCTTCCCAGTCTTCTAGAGTTTCTTCTTCTATTGTTTTCTTTGTATTGAAAAGGACATCCTTTGACCATTTATTTAAGGTAAGTCAGCTGGTGACAAATTCTATTAGCTTTCCTTCATCTGAGAATGTCATGATTCCCCCGTCATTTCTGAAGTATATTTCTGCTAGCATAGGATTCTAGGTTGATAGTTCTTTTCTTTCAGGACTTAGAAGATGTAGTGCCACGTTTTCCTGGCCTTCATGATTTCTGGGGAGAGTTCTGTTATAATTCTAATTATTTTTTCCCTATAGGTAAGGTGTCATTTTTCAATGGCTGCTTTCAGAGTTTTTAATTTATCTTTAGTTTTTAGAAGTTTGATTAAGATGTGTCTTAGCATGTAGTTCTTTGGGCTTATCCTTTTGGGGTTGCTCAGCTTCTTGAATCTGTAGGTTTATGCTTTTTTTTTCCGCCAAATTTGGGATGGTTTCAGCCATTACTTTTTTGAGTACTTTTTTAGCCCTGACCTCTTTCTCCTCTACTTTCAGAGCTCCAATGATACAAATGTTAGATCTTTTGTTATAGTCTCAACATGTCTCTGAGGCTCTGTTAACTGTTTTTTATTTTTTTGTTTGTTTAGTTTCTCTCTGTTTTTCAGGCTGGGTAATTTTTATTGTTCATTTTGCAGTTCCTGAGTTTTCTCCTCGGCCTTCCATTTTGCCACTGAGCACATAAGTCTTTAAAATTATGGTTATTATATTTTTCTCTTATAAAATATCCACTTGGCTCTCTATATCTTTTCTTTCTTTACTGGGACTTTCTAATCTTTTCTTGAGGCATTTTAATTTTTAATTTGTTTCCAGCATGTTTGCAATTACCTGTTGAAGTATTTATACCATGGCTGCTTTAAAATCCTTGTAAGATCATTCTAACGTCTCCTTTTTCTTGGTGCTGCCATCAACTGATTATCTTTTTTCATTAAGTTTGAGATTTTCTTGGTCCTTGATCATGAGCAATTTTTTATTTAAACGAGGACATGTTCATAATATGTATGAGACTCTGAATCTTATTTAAATCTTCTGTGTTAGCTGCCTTTCTGTGACACCACTCCTACAGTGGAAGGAGAGGGGCTGCTTCATTATTGCCAGGTAGAGAGATAAGAGTCCAGATTCTCTGCTCAGCCTCCATTGACCCTCAAGGGGAGTGTCATTATTATTGTTAGATCTCTCCATGTGATTGCCATTGATACTATGGTGGGGGTGGCCTTATAACCACTGGGTGATGGTGAAAGACATTATCCCCACTAGGCTCTCCTGAAACCACTCCAGTGGGGAGTGGGTAGGGCACTTTTTTAATGCTGAGTAGATGTAAAAGTTCAATCTCCACTAGCCTCTCTGGTGATGGGCTTCGTTGCCATCCAGTGGGAATGAAAGTCCTTACGTCTTACTTGGCCTTCTTTGATACCATCCCACCAGGGGTGGTAGGGCACCTCCTTACAGGCTCACAAGAGTGGAAGTCTAAGTGCCACACTCAGCTTTTCCTGATATGGATGGGAATGTAGCCATAGATTTTTCTGTAGTTTTTTTCTGTTTGGCTGGAGTAAAGCAGTTATTGTCTATAAGTTTCTTATCTTGCTAGGCTTCCCTTTCCTGTGGCTAGAGAGAGCAGGCTGTTGTTATCGTTGTTTATAATCTGCACCCATTGGTATTTCTAGGTTGTCGACATGTTCAACTCCAAGTCTAGGATACAGGGGGCAAAAAGAAAACACAGAGAACTCACTACCATATTGTTCTTGGGCCCCAAGGTCCCTAGCTGATCTTCCTTCTTCTCTTCACTTTTCAGAGTCTTCTTATGTTTGTTTATATATAATGTCCAGAGTTCTTGGTTGTATTTAGTGAAAGAAATAAGGAAAACGTGCTTACTCCATCTTCCTAGAAGCAGAAATCTTGTTTCTTTTACTAATTTTTGAGTTATTATCACAATAGTTTACCTGGAAATTACAATTAATAAAACAATTTAGTTCAGATGAATACCAACTTGATTTCAACAGTGTACAAAAAGTTTGTTCCTTTATATTTCCATATCCTCCCAGTCCTTTGTGCCATTATTGTGTAGATTTGAGGTTTTCTCTACTGTTCTTTGATTTTGAAGGACTCCCTTTGGTATTTCTTCTAGGGCAGGTCTGTTGTCTATCTGGGAATGTCTTAATAGCTCCATTTTTGAAGGACAGTTTTGCTGGATATAGAATTGCTCATTCATAGTTTTTTGTTTTTTCTTTTAGTACTTAGAATATGTCATCCTGCTGCCTTCTGTTCTCCATGCTTTCTGTTGAGAAGTCAGTTGCTATTCTTATTGAGGTTTCCTTGTACATGATGATTAGCTTTTACTCTCATTGCTTTTAAGATTCTCTTTGGATTTGGTTCTCAACAATTTGACAGTGATGTTCCTAATTATCCTACTGGAGTTTGTTGAGCTTCTTGGTTGTGCAGATTAATACTTCTCATCAAATTTGGGAAGATTTTGGCCATTATTTATTTAATTATTGTTTTTTCCATTCCTTTTCTCTTTTTCTAAGGATCCCAATTTGTATATGTTGGTACAATTGACGTTGTCCTATAGGTCTCTGAGAGCCTGTTAATTTTCTTTATTCTTTTACTTTTTGTTTCCTCAGATTGGACAATTGCAATTGACCTATCTTCAAATTCCCTTATTCTTTCTTCTGCCAGTTCAAAGCTGATTCTGAGTGCCTCTAGTAAATGCTTTATTTGTTACTCAGAATTTCTATTTGGTTCTGTCTTTTTTTAATAATCTCTGTATATTTATTGACATTCTTCATTTGAAGACATCATTTTCATACTTTTCTGTAATTCTTTGGACATATTTTCATTCTTTGAAGGACATCATTTTCATACTTTTCATACTTTTCTGTAATTCTTTAGACATATTTTCCTTCTTTGAAGGTATGTTCTTTGAACATACCTAAGATGGCTGATTTGAAGTATTTGTCTAGTAAATCTAATGTTTGGGTTTCTTTATGCACAGTTTCTTTGACTGCTTTTTATATTATGTATGGACCATATTTTGTGTGTCTCATATTTTTATTGCAAATTGAACACTTTAAATAAAATAATGTGGCAATTATAATAATCAGACATCACCCCACAGTTTTCTCTGCATTTTGTCATTGTTGTAGTTTACTTCTTTAGTGACTTTCCTGGACTAATTATATAATATAATATTATATAATATGTAATATATATAATATATTACAATATATATTGTATTATATAATATACAAAATATATTATACATTATATATTATAATATATAATATGTAATATAATATATATCTGTATTCTTTGTTATGTATACCACTGAAGTCTCTACTCAGTGAGATAAGCTACCTTTAACTACTTTTGTATTTCTCTTTTCTAAAAAACAAATCTTTGAATAGAGAGGGTACTAATAAGAGAAGAAAATGGAAAAAAAAGACAATAAGGAAACCAGATGACATGCTAAGGATGTAAATTGATGCCACGTTACCCAGACCCCTACAACCACTGCTTATACACTGGGCTGAATTTAGAGAATGAGGATGTGGGACCCCTGCATGCCAAAGTCAAAGAATGGTTGCTGAATTCCTCAGTTTATCTGCTACAAGTCCTGAGAAACAATGTTCTCTCCTTAATGGTACAATCTAAAAGCATATAGTATAATATAGTTGGGATAAAAGCGATTGTTTTTTGTTCTCATTTTTAAAAATAAGAAAAATTATATTGAGAGGAGTTAGGTAATTTTTCCTAGGTCACCAAACTCTTAGTGGCAGAGTTGAGTTTTAAAATCCAGGCTATTTTCCATTCACTATGCTACTTGCATTATAGCATTCTATTATGTCAATAGGTAGAACTCATTTTTTATCTTTTGACTTAATACAATGTGATTACTCTTTCATGACTTTTTTGCACACTATGTGTATTATTGAACTCAGACTGAAGAGTTTCCATAAGAAATAATTCTATAGTTCTGTAGCAAATAAAATGGGGCAGAGCTTCCAGATGTAATGGAGAAATGTATTTTACAGGTGGGTGGCCTGTGGGGTGCCAAATCACTTGATGTGTGAGTATTAGGATGGGTGTAAAAATGAATTATCTTTGCTTTGTAACCATGGTGTGCCATTCATCTAAATATAAGGCTTCTTAAAACTATTTTCTTCTCTCCATTTTTTTTTCTTTTAAGCATTGGAATGTATTTTTCCAAAATTTCTAAGAAGTATATTAAAAAGCTAGCTTAATTGTCCCCCAATAATCATAAACACTATAAAGCAACATATGTTAATGTCTCTTTATCATAGTCTTTTTAAAATGAGTAGATTATAAAAAGACTTGCACACATCTGAAATATGGGTTTTAATTTTACCTTGATATTTGTCCTAAATAACTATCAAAAAGGATTATTATATACAGAAAAAATTTTTCTGACCTGGCAACGTTACTGTTCATTGGAGCCTCCATTTATATTAGCATTTTAGATGAAAAAGTAGCCTTAGTATTCAATTCAATTTTAACAATCAAGTCTGGATGCAGTGTATTGATTCAGAATTTTGGAACATCACTTTTCATCATATCATGTTGCAACAAAATGTATTATGGCATGATGAGCCTGGTTTGAATTGTTGATGTGAATAATTACAAGGGAAAAATGATATGGATCAGGACTGTCAGAAGGAAATCCAAAAAGGAAAGGATGTATTTAATGACATCTACAGAAATGGCAGCACCTAATAGACTCTGTTGTGGAAGTGTCAGGCTTTCTGCTTCCTAAATGACGAAAGTAAGAAAGAAGTCTGAGGATAAGATGATTTCGTTCTGAAAGAATGACTCCCCAAGTGCAATGACCTCCCCACATCCCTAGGAGTCAAGCTGTCTCAGAAACTGAGTGTTCATTCAGGGCCAGTAGAGTGATAATATCTCCCTGAGACAGGAGAGATCAAGGTTATATAGATATTTTCAAATGATCCAGAGTCCTTTAACATCAGCTGACTGCCATTCCCAGGTTGTGAAGCAGAAGAAAGATCTAAGTGATAATGTGTGCCTGTGAATTACCGCTCTGTTAATGGTATTCTTGTTAATATGAAATCGAGAAGGCAGATTAAAAAGGCAGGAGTTACAAACTTTTGAGGCAAGCTAATTCCAGCTACTTCTCTGTGAGCCATTCATTTGTTTGTCAAGTAAAAAAGTCACTCTAGTACTCACATTCCTTTGGTATATTCTGATACAACTTTCAATTTACTGAATAACACTATGAGGGAGAGAGGAAGGTTAGGGGAAGGAGGCAGAGGGGGATAGGGAAGGAAGGAGGGAGGGAGAAACCAGAACCTAACCCTCGTTAAAGGCATACTATCTCCATCAGATGTTTTTTTAAAGTATAAAATACTCAGCATTGAACTAATAGACATCAGGAGTTATGGGCAGTAGACCATGATGTCTCGGCCTTATTTTGTAACTTTGAAATGCCACCAAGAAAGTCTTTGGTTCTCACGTTCTTTGCCAAAAATTTAGAAAGTTTAACTAGAATTTGCCTAAGGTTGTGTCTCAGTTATAATAATGATAGCATCGATTACGTGCCAGATTTTATCACACACTATCTCATTTAATGAGTTCTATGATCTCAGTTTTATGATTATGGAGACCTAGGGCAGTTAAACAATTTATCTCAGTTGACCTTATAAAAGAAAGAGTAACAGATAGATTGGATCTTAGGTCTGTCTGGCTCCAAAGACTATGAAAGCTTTACTACCCCAGGCCATTGTACTTTGCAAGATAATAGATACTTATTTAAATGTTGAAATGAATGCTATTTCTCCAATTTTACCTGAAAATATGAAGCTTTACTTTCATAAGGTTATGGGGGTCTCTTGATGAGACAGCTTATGTTAGATCATCAATATTCTTTCCTGGCATAGCATCTGCTTCATAGTATGCACTGAATATCCTGAGTGAATAGAAGAACTGGCTCTGCTGGTAACAGAATAATCCACACTCCCCCCTCCAATCTATTGGATATAGTTGTATTTTACTTCTTCATGAAAGATGATTTCGATTTCTTCATTCTCTCCTAATGTGACTATTGAAAGAAAGATATAGACTAAAATATAGCTTAACAAGTATAAAAAGAGAATACGTGTTTCTTTGCACAAAAACATCCCAAATGACAGACTAGACATGAAGATTATCATCATCAAAAGACACTCGTTAGCAGATCTTTCAGGTGACCCAGAAGCAGACCTTATTAGGAAAAAAACCCATATACTTTAGTAATCACAAGCTATTTAGAGTATATGCCTTGGAGTCCCACAAAGCAGGCTTCCAAACCTACTAATGTGACTCTAGGCAAATACATTAGGTTCCTGTTAAGAATGGGCCAAATTATTGCTATTTGTATGTTTGTAATGAGGATTAGAAATAATATGACTAAGTTATTGGCAAATAAGTCCTTAGTAATTGGCATTTACTATGGTGGGAAATGAAAATGTCCTCTTTGGCTTGCTGAGTGAAGAAACTGAGGGTTTTTTTTTTTTAAATATCATAAATTTTAAGTTTTTCAAACTTTTCCCGTGGATAACTGTCTGGGAATACACATAAATAATATGAGTTATGGGCTTCCCTGGTGGCGCAGTGGTTGGGAGTCCGCCTGCCGATGCAGGGGATGCGGGTTCGTGCCCCGGTTCGGGAAGATCCCACATGCCGCGGAGCGGCTGGGCCTGTGAGCCATGGCCGCTGAGCCTGCGCGTCTGGAGCCTGTGCTCCGCAACGGTAGAGGCCACAACAGTGAGAGGCCCGCGTACTGCCGAAATATAATAATAATAATATGAGTTATATTTTCCAGTTTTATTAATGCTTTTTTTCTCCCACATATATCTTTCAGGGCATGTATTACTTTGAAAAACTAATAAGGATGATTTCTTGAATCTCTTTGCTTTGGAACCAGCTCTAAACAAACTTATCTGTACAGTATCAGCAATTGCACAGAGTAGAACATAGCTAATTTTGGTAGTAAGGTATCATCCTGGAAACACAAATGGGGAGATTCCTGGACTGACCTTAGGCAAGTAGTATAGAATGAACTTACTCTAAATAGCCATACAGCTTGAATCGAACCAAACATTATACCTTTGCCTTTGATTTCTTTGGAATGCCACCAAGGCCCTGTTGTTGGAATACTTCTGTGGTTTCTACTAATTAACTTAGTGCTGTAACCTGACTGTTTTGTAACTGGCATTAAAATTGCAAAATCAAAACCCTGAGTGTATACATACAAATTATTCAGGTTAAAAGAAATCCAGCTGGGAAATACAGAGACTCAAATCCCCTTACTAATTTTAACTTAATATAGCTCACAATTTTGAAATAATAGGACAATCTCAAGAGTAATAATGATATACAGCAGCCAACAAGTTTAGATTAATAGCAAAAGTCTCTTTGTTCTTTGGTTTAAACTAGTTTGTAAATATATAAAGAGATTTTTTTTTTTAATTTCAGGTTTTTCTTCTGTATTTCAATTCTTACAGTCTGGTTTAATCAGTGATCAGTCATTGGGTGTAATTCTATATTGTCAAACCCAGGATTGTGGCTCCACAGTATGGACCCATCCACCTTTCCCCATACTTTTAGCCATAGACACTTAGGAAAAAACACTATCACCTTATCAATTTTGGTCCGTAGGGTGAGGGTATTCAGTAAGACTCTTTCATGTTTCAGTTTCACAAGTAGTATAAAATAATTAAGAGTTATGCACCAGAATTGAATACCTGCACTCAGATGCAATTTGCTAATTTATTTATTCATTTAGCAACTATTTATGGACCAGACACTGTTTTGGACACTGGGGGATTAAATGGTGAAAAAGCCAGAGAAGTCCCTGCCATCATATTTTTTAATATTCTAGTGGGAGGACACAGAAAAAAGCAGAAAATAAAGAACTATGAGGTAAGAGCAGACACAGTGACTGCTGTGATGTGAAGAAGGTATTGTTTGTCAAATTAGATCAATTTACTAGCTCTATCACTTTTGAAAAGTGATTGAACATGTCTAAGTAACTGTAAAAGGTAGATAATGTTACAAAATTCATAGGACTGAAGTGAAACAGTACACATAAAGTGCTGAACTCAGTGGCTGATATATAGCAAGTGCTCAAAAAAAATCTAAGCTGATAGAGGGAGACTTTTGCAACGTAGTAAAGACTATCTACAAGAAACCTACAGCTATTATTAAACTTAAAGGTGTGAAACTCCAGTCTTTCCCACAAATATCAGGTACAAGACAAGGATGTTCTCTCTCACCACTCCTTTTCAATGTTGTACTGGAAATCCTTGCTAATGCAATATGGCAAAAAATAAAATAAAAGGCATACAGATTGGTAAGGAAGACATAAAGCTGTCTTTGTTTGCAGGTGACATGATCATCTGGAGAAAATTCAAAAGAATTGACAAAAAACCTCCTGGAACTAATAAGCAATTATAGCAAGGTTGCAGGATACAAAGTTAATATACAAAAGTCAATTGTTTTCCCATATACTAACAACAAACAAGTGGAATTTGCAATTAAAAACATAATACCATTTACAATAGCATCCCCCAAAATGAAATACTTATGTATAGATCCAACAAAATATATACAAGATCTATATGAGGAAAACTATAAAACTGATAAATGAAATCAAAGAAAAACTAAATAAGTGGAGAGATAGTCCATGTTCATGGATAGGAAGACTCAATATTGTCAAGACATCAGTTTTTCTCAACTTGATCTATAGATTTAATAAAATCCCAATCAAAACACTACAAAATCATTTTTTTTTAGATATTGACAAACTAACTGTAAAGTTTGCATGGAGAGGTAAAAGACCCAGAGTAGCCAACACAATATTGAAGAACAGAGGTGGAGGACTGATGCTCCCTCACTTTAAATCTATAGTAATCAAGACAGGTATTGGAAAAAGAATAGATCACTAGATTAATAGAACAGAATAGATATTGAAGAAATAGACCAATAAATATAGTCAACTGATCTTTAACAATGGAGCAAAGACAGTCTCTTCAACAAATGGTGCTGGAACAACTGGACATCCACCTGCAAAAAATGACTCTAGACACAGACATTACATCGTTCACAAAATTAAACTCAAAATGGATCATAGACCTAAACGTAAAAGATAAAACTATAAAATTGCTAGAATATAACATAGGATAAAATCTAGATGACCTTGGATATAGTGATTTTTTTTTTTTTAGATACAACACAAGACATGACATGAAAGATGTGGAAGAAATAATTGATGAGCTGGACTTCATTAAAACTAAACACTTCTGTGTGAAAGACAATACCAAGAGGGGATTCCCTGGTGGCGCAGTGGTTGAGAGTCCACCTGCCGATGCAGGGGACACGAGTTCGTGCCCCGGTCCGGGAAGATCCCACATGCCGCGTAGCGGCTGGGCCCGTGAGCCATGGCCGCTGAGCCTGCGCGTCCGAAGCCTGTGCTCTGCAACGGGAGAGGCCACAACAGTGAGAGGCCCGTGTACGGGGAAAAAAAACCCCAAAAAACCCCAAAATAGATGATAAATAAGCATGTTAAAAGGTGTTCCATATCATATGTCATCGAGGAAATGTAAATTAAAACAACAATGAAATACCACTACATACCTAGTAGAATGGCCAAACTCTGGAACACTGACACTGCCACATACTGGTGAGGATATGGAGCAACAGGAACTTCCATTTATTGCTGACAAGAACATGAAATGGTACACTTTGGAAGACTTTTTGGTGGTTTCTTAAAAATGAAACATACTCATACCATATGTTCCAGCAATCATGCTCCTTGGTATTTACCCAAAGGAGTTGAAAATTTATGTTCACACGAAAATCTGCATATGAAAGTCTACATCAGCTTTACTGATAATTGCCAAAACTTAGAAGAATCAAGATGTCCTTCAGCAGGTGAATGTATAAATAAACTGTGACACATCCAGACACTGGAATATTATTCAGGACTAAAAAAGAAATGAGCTATCAAGCCAGAAAAAGGCATAAAAGAACCTTAAGTATACGTTACTAAGTGAAAGAGGTCAATCTGGAAAGGTTACATATTGTATGATTACAACCGTATAACATCTGGAAAAGGCAAAACTATGGTGACAGTAGAAAAGATCAGTGGTTCCTAGGGGTTTGGGGAAGGGAGACATGAATAGGTGAGCACAAGGATTTTTAGGGCAGTAAAAATATTCTGTATGGTACTATCATGATGAATACATGTCATTATATATTTGTCCAAACTTATAAATATACAAAGGCAAGAGTGAACCCTAATGTAAACTGTGGACTTTAGGTGATTGTGATGTAGGGTCATCAATTAAAACAAATATAAACTCTAGTGGGAAATGTTGATAGTGGGGGAGTCTATGCATATGTTGGGGCTGGGGGTATATGGGCAAAGTACCTTCCTCTTAATTTTATTGGAAACCCAAATCTGCTCTTAAAAAGTCTCTAAAAAGCCATGCTCTTAAAAAAGTCTCTAAAAAATTCATTATTTACATTTATTCCACAAATAAAGAAAATTATTTATGATGTCAAAACACTATTTTAGGTGTTTCTGAGTATGTAATAGAAAACAAAGCAAAAACAACAACAAAATACCCTGCCCATAGGGAATTTACATTTTAGTACACATGATTTTATTAGGTTGAACCATGTGATTACTATTTAATAGATTATAAGCAGTTGAATAAGGACTTGTTCAAATTGTAGTTTCTCACAACTCTGAAGTAGAGGAGTGGATACCCCATTCATATTTACAAAATATTTTAAGTTATTAATTAAAGAGTAAATCAGAGATCTGAGTGTTGAGGTATATATGAATGGCCTTTCAGTGTTTTTGAGCAGGGTCTTATCTTTATAGTACAAAACAGTATGGACTCCCACATGATAAATTTGTAATTATTTATTCAATCCATAGACACCCATATTTGAAGATCATCTAATAAAAATGTACCTTTTCTCAAAATTAATTTTGGTTTTAAAAATATGTTATGAAATAATTTCTGGACATATATGTACAATATAACATTGCAGCCAACTTAGGACAGTTTAAATGCAAAATTAACTTACATTTAAAGGAAACAAAATGATAGAAATTACATTATCAAAAGATAAAATTTGGCTTCCTTAAAGTAAAATAGTGTTCTGGATCCAGGAGCAGTTCCTGACATCTACCAGGGTCCAGGTCTAAGGGACTGGTTTCTCGCATTCATGGCTAAGGGCATACACTCTGGAGTTGTCCAGCTTTGGTTAGAATACTAGCTCTACCATTTGCTGTCTGTGTCCCAGTGGAAAGTCAGTTAGCCTTTCTGTGCTTCAGTTTCTTCACATGTAAAGTTGAGATAGTGCTAGTTTTTATGTTAAAGCTTTCTTATAAAGTTTGAACAAATTAAAGTGTTTAGAATGGTGCTTGGCACATAAATGCTATCTGTTTAACTCTTGTTATTATCATATTAGTATTCATCACAACTTTTGACTAGTGGCCCAAATAACATTGTAAGATGCTGTAAAATGCTAAGAATAGTGCTTGACACAGAAAGTTTTATATAACTCTTGACTATTAGTATCACAGCTATTTTTTTATTGTCATTAATGGTATTACTAGTATTCTTCTCTTGGTTTGGAAAAAATTCTCTGGTGGAAAATACGGTCTCTCTGAAAGGAGCATGGCTTGATCTTGAGGGGTGGCGTATAGAAGGAAAACTTGACTACTTTGGCAGTATTAGCTAATTCTCAGAAAGCTCACCTACATAGTAAAATCACATTACATTTCAACACTTAGGAAAACTAAACCTGATTTTTTTCACTTCTACAATAACCCCATGAGATATTGCAAGGAGGTATTTTCTATGGTGTGTTAACTTTTTCAATTGCCACTTTGAGAAAAATATATTATCAATTGAAGAAATACAGTACCATCTTCCATCTATGTATTCAAATTAACAGTTCATGACAAGCTCTCAAATATCTACAAATAACTAAAGGTCATAATTGTTCCTATTCTATTATTTTTTTTAAATAAATTTATTTATTTATTTTTAATTTTTGACTGCGTTGGGTCTTCCTTGCTGCGCTCGGGCTTCCTCTAGTTGGGGCGAGTGGGGGCTTCTCTTCGTTGCAGTGCACAGGCTTCTCATTGCGGTGGCTTCTCTTGTTGCGGAGCATAGGCTCTAGGCATGTGGGCTTCAGCAGTTGTGGCATGTGGGCTCAGTAGTTGTGGCTCACGGGCTTACTTGCTCTGCAGCGTGTGGGATCTTCCCGGACCAGGGCTTGAACCCGTGTCCCCTGCATTGGCAGGCAGATTCTTAACCACTGTGCCACCAGGGAAGTCCTATTCCTATTTTAGAGATGGGCAAACTGAAGCTCAGAGAGGCTACTTGGTTTGATTGACTAGAATAATAAATTTGAGGGTGCTGAGACTAAAACCAAGATCCTTTGCTACCTAGTCTTTTATTCGTAGTGAACAACAGGTATTTAAGGAATCTTCTCTAGGGAATTTAATCTCATTTGAGAAATAGGGGTTCCCCCCACCCCGTTTTTTCTCTGCTGACTCAGCAAGGTGAAGAGGAAAAGGCACAAAAGAGGACAGTGCATTTGATAGAAATTAATTCTTTGCAGTAATGACTGTCTCAGTCCATAGACTGGGTGGTTTATAAGCAACAAAAATTTATTTCTCACAGTTCTGGAGGCTGGGAAGTCCAAGATCAAGGCCGGCATATTAGGTATATGATGACACCCCTTCCCGGATCATAGATGGTCATGTTCTCCCTGTGTCCTCACAAGGTGGAAGGAATAAGGGAGCTCTCCGGCATCTCTTTTATAAGAGAACCAATCCCATTCATGAGGGGCTGCCCTTCCACTGTCTGGATTGACATTACAATTGAATTGACAGTATTCATTCATGAAATAAATATTTATAGAGGGCCTAATGTGAGATAGACTTCTGTTTGAAAAGTTGAAACTAGATATTCCCACTGTGCCTCACACCCCACTCATTTTCAGTTCTGTGAAAGTATAAGCTGCTTTCTTCCTCAATCTTTCACAAATTCTCATCTACAAATTAATTTGTTCTATTTCTCTGTTTCCCTTTATTCCTATTCTTTCCTCTGCATGTCTGGGGTTTTTACATAGTAAATAAACTACCTTACATTCTCAAACTCTCTAGAGAGTACTCTCTTCTTTTCCAAACTTACCTGAACTTGGTTCACCTTCAGGTCTAATCTTGCTCTGTAACCACCCAGGGTGTAGATGTTCATGCAGGGATAGGCTCCGTGGGTGTAGGATCACCATTTTTCTTACCCTTCTATTACCTTTTCACGTTCTTTTTCTTTTTTTTAATTTAAAAAAAATTTTTGGTTGTGTTGGGTCTTGGTCGTGGTGCGTAGGCTTCTCATTGTAGTGGCTTCTCTTTTTGCGGAGCATGGGCTCTAGGCACAAGGGCTTCAGTAGTTGTGGCTCGCGGGCTCTAGAGAGCAGGCTCAGTAGTTGTGGCGCACAGGCTTAGTTGCTCCGCGGCATGTGGGATCTTCCTAGACCAGGGATCGAAACTGTGTCCCCAACATTGGCAGGCAGATTCTTAACCACTGTGCCACCAGGGAAGTCCCTACATCTTTATTTTTAAAAATTCATCTTCATTTGGAGATTGTATCATCTGGTTCAATGCAGCATAAGCTGTATTTTTTTAATCAAAACCAGATAATTTAATAGATATAAATTGATATTAGCTCATTTTATATTTATATATATTCAGATAGACAACTACAAAGGACAGCCAATTAAATCATTTTTCATTTTAAAAAATGTATTAGAACTGAGTGTAACATATAATAGTACAGTCAGAAGACCATATCAATAAATTCATTCCAAAGACAAAATAACTCACATATTCCACAGATAAAATCACTATCTTGCAATTTTTTTGTATTCATGAAAGTTTCTTGCTTAACTAAAATGAATTTGTTTTAAAATACAGTCAGTAAATATTAAAAGATTAACAAACCCAAAGTCATATTAAGGGTCATTGGAAGAATAAATTATAGGTACTTGGACTCTTGCTATCGGATGCATGTGGCAAGTAGCAAAATAACGAGAATATCTTCTCCTAACAGTAACTTAATAACTCCTAATCATGCTGACTTCTGTTTGGTTTTCCCTCTCTGAGCACACAGTCAGCACATGGTCCTCTATACTAATGGAGAACAGCGTTAACATCCCTAATACAGAGCAGATGGCCATTCCCTTGGGAGTTTTCTTGCAGTCACAGCAGTAGCGGTTTCCAAGCATTGGAGAATGATGGAAGGAAGGGAGGGTTGGAGGGAGGGAGGGAGGAAAGGAAGGAAGGAGCTAAACACTAGCTCCAGAAAAGTAACTTAAACTTTCTTCCAGCAACTTTAATTTCTGAGCTCCAAATGCCCTTTATGATCTCTTATTTTGATTGCCTTGATTTAACACAATTTACTGAAAAATGTATTTTTGCCAAGTGGTAATAAGTGCTATGGAACATACTGCTAGGGAGGATGAGAGAAGAGAAAAGCTACAGGAACTGAATAATTATCCCCAAACTATTAATTCTGTAAAATCATGGAGAACGTCTATTTTATTCTTCAACATACCTTACATAGAACTTAGTGCCTAGACATTGGCGGTGCCTAGTAGAGATTTGGTGAATGAGTGAATGAATAAGAAACAATGTCAGAAGGGACTGGGAATGTCTGGATAACTCAGACAAGGGTCAAACATTTAGTCACATGCTACTCACCAATCTGAAAGCTCTAAGAAACAGGTAACAAAGAAAGCCATTACATATTTAAATAAGGCTCAAACATGCCCTTGTCAGTGAAGTGACAGCAGTGCAGCTGGCAGTCTGATATTAATGCACTTGTGGGTGAGAAGGACATTTACAGTTATTTCCTCCTTCCAGTTACATGGAAAGGTCCTAGTAGATACCAAGGGCAGGGCTACTATATCCTTCAGAGGCAGTCTCCTGAATGCAGTCAGGAAGAAAAATCCATGCTATTAAGCATGTACACCAGTAAATTGTTACCACCAAATTTGTCATGCCTGCTTCCTCCTGGAGATTTTAATCCCAAAATATTTGCATTAATTTCCACAAATTGGTTCCTGATTTGACAATTTTTCACAGAGGTTATTTCCCCCACCGCTGGTGAGCTGGGGAATAGCTAGGGAGGGTTAAGTTATGTGCTTTAAGACACGTGGCTCTAAGATTTTTCTATTTGTGCAGTGGAAAGGATTTGAAATTGATGGCCTTCATCCAACTTCCTACTTGTATCTCTCCTGGGTAGATTATGGATACTATTTTTAGATCCTTCCCTTCTCTGTTTTTTTTTTCTTTTTTCACTGCTGCAACTTAGGATGTCCATCTTTCTCTATAACTCTTCAGGGCTTTTCTGAAGGTGTACTAAATTTACACTATAAATGGGATGCTTCTGAGAAGGCTGTAGGCTGTTATGGTGTACACATTTAATCAGCATGTCTATCTTTTAGATCATCATTCTAAGAACTGCACTGCATGAATTATATGTTAATCTTACCTGGGATCAGAATGTTTAGAAGAGAGTTACTGTGAAGTGAAATCAAATCAGCTGTTTATTATTAGTCTTTTTATTGGTGTGTTCAGAGGAGTTGGAGTTTTGATTTTTGTTTTATATTTTTTAGAAAGAACAAATCACTTGAAGCATAAACACTAGTACTGTTATGTTTACACAGGTTATGCTTATTTTAGAACACTGCATCCAAAAAGGTATTTTGCAATGTATTGAAAAATTAAATGATTCACTATGTAATTTTTATAGTTTTAGTTTAATATTTTTTTAACTAATGCTATTTATGGTTGAGCAAAGTAGGCTATACACAGACTGCATACTTACTTCACACATAACTGCAGAAGCTATATCTAATTTTATCCCTTTTTTCTTTTTTCCCTAAATAAGTATTTTAAAACATACAGTTCACATACCTGTATCTCATTTGCCCTATTTCCAAAAGCTGCCCAGCTTAGTGTCAAAGGAGAAAACCTAAATGTGAATAGTACACATAGGCTTAGGAAGTTCTCTTAGAGAAAAATCCTTAATTATAGAAGAGGAATTTCCTAAAAAAGATTTTTAGGTAGCAGATATTTAGGGAGCACTTATAAGATACCACACATTATTTTTAGTGTTTTATAAGGATTATTTCATTTAAACCGTACAACGGTACTTAGTGGTAGGTCCTTCCATTATCCTTATTCTTCAACTTGAAAATGGTACCTGGAGCCCAGATCCAGATCCTCAGTTGCTCAGACTTCTCGTCTCCAATCATGATTTCTTCCACCTTCCTTCAGCTACCCACTCCCCTGATTATACCTCTGATTTTCATCATCACAAATCACCTCTGAAAGCTCAAATTCAAGTATCCCATTTTTTGACTACAACCTCCTATTCTTCTAACCCCTCTATGCTGACTCTCCAATTTCATTTCATAATAGTCTATATTACAATAGAGGGAGTAGCATGACACTGTGCAAGGCTAATATACAAATTCACAAAGTGTTTCATATTTTCATGTTCATGAGTTGAACAATTGAATATTAGAATTGTATCAACTGTCTCCAAATTTATATATAGATTTATTGGATTTATTGCAATTATAATCAACATACCAAATACTTTTTTTTTTAGGAACTTGAAAGGAAATTCTAAAATTTGTGTGGAAATACAAAGGGCCAAAGTGTCTAAAACAACTTGAAGAAAAAGGTCAAGGTTACAGGACTTGCTCTACAAATATCATACTAATTATACATATACAGTAATTGAGAACAAGTAAAAGGACAAAGATATGAATGAAACAGAATAGAAGCTCAGAAACAGACCACACAGATATGAACATTTGATTTTTAGTAATGCTAGTTTTGTAAAACTTTGAGGTACATAGAGATCTTTGCAAAAAATATTGTTGCAAAAACTAGTTATCCATAAATAAAACACAAAATTAAATGAACCCTTATATCACCTAATACACATATGTGCGAACACACACACACACACACACACACACACAATTCCAGGTGAATTACAGACCTAAATGTGAAAAGCACCAAATAAAATTTCTAGAATACAGCTGGCCCTCTGTATCCACAGGATCTGCAGTTGATTGAATCTGTGGATGTGGTACCTGCATGTATGGACGGCTGAGGGTACTAAGCTATTTTATATAAGGGACTTGAGCATCTGTGGATACTGGTATCCTTGTGGGGTCCTGGAACCAATCCCCTGCCAATACCAAGGGACAACTCTCAATATACTGGTAAATATTGGTAGTCTTTCAATATAATCTTTAGGAGTTTGGGCATAGAGAGTGATTTATTAAGCAAGATACAAAAAGAATTAGGCAAAATAGAAAGACTGATAAATGGACTACATTAAAATTAAGAACTCACGTTCACCAAAGGATGTTACTTAAAGAGTAAAGGATATAAAAATAGTATCCATAATCTACCCAGAAGAAATAGAAGTAGGAAGTTGGATGGGGACTACCAATTTTAAATACTTTCCACTGTGCAACCTACAAATAGGAAAAAGTTAGATAACTTTAATCAATGTAATCAGTGAAATCTCATATTCAGAATATATTAAAAATTCTTAAAATGCAATAAGAAAAGGGCAAAATGAGGAAAAATGTGCAAAATTCTTAAAAAGCACTTCAAAAAATGCTCAATCTTACTAGTAAACATAGAAATAAATGCAAACTAAAATCACAATAAGATATAACTCACTGATGAGAAGAATGGCAAAAATTCAATAGTGTGATAATAGCAAGTGTTGACAAGCATATAGATCAACAGGGATTTTCACAGTTTGCTGGTGGAAGTGTAAACTGTTAAGATCACTCTGGAAACAATTGGCCATATTTAGTGGATCTGAAAGACAGACATAATATGACACAGCCTAATTCATGGGCACCCATAGAAATGCTTGCATGTGTTCACTAGGGTACATGTACTAGAAGATTCATAGTTCAAAGCTACAAACGACCAAAATGTCCAACATCTGTAAAATAAATTATATTCATATGATTAAGTGCTAAACAGCAGTGAAAATAAACTGCAGATGCATACAAAAACATTTATGAATCTTAAAAACATAATGTTAAGGGAAAGAAATTAATACAGTTAAGAAAAGTACTGTATGATTTCATTTATATAAAATTCAAAATCAACAAAGTTAACCTTTTCTTTCTGATATACATTTAGGTAGTAAAACTCTAAAGTAAGGAAGGGAAGTAAATACTATAAAATTCAGGATAGTTATTAATGGAGGAAGTAGGAAGGGGGATATTATCAGGAAGGTCTCTGTAGGAGACTTGTAGGGACCTGCTGTGTTCCATGTCTAGACCTCAGTGGGGGTTACAGGGTGTTTGTCCTCCATCAGTTTGTTAAACTGAGCATTTATGTTTTCTTATCTTTCTTATTAGTAAAAAATAAGATGTAATTATATTAAAACAGTTGGATAAGCAGATACCACAGTTTAATGTTTCCAGACAACTCTTTGAAGATAGGGTTGAAAGAGTCAGAAGGATGAGGGAGAGGCTCCCAATAGTGATA